>NC_058513.1:4740923-5438800 GCF_020382885.2 Scatophagus argus
AATTCTGTATTGTTGTGATGCATCAAGGACAGCTCTAAACTGTGTTTGTGAAACCCGTCATATGTACTTTATACTTCGCTGTAGCTGGTCTTAATAGTTGCTGTGCCAACAGTGCGACTGTAAAGAGCCCATTTCTACTTGTAAAGTGCTGTGTTTTTGATAATGTAAGATTTCCTCCTGAGTTCATGTTCACATTTGCTTCAGTCGGTGTGTGCTTGCAAAAATGCTTAAATTTCACATGAGGCAGGAAAATGTGTCATGTCGAAGAGAGGGAGAGAGGGGAATACAGAGATACAGAGAATAGAAGCAGTAAAGCTTGTGCATGTATTGTATCCACTAAGAACACAAGTTTGAGATATTGTAGAAGATGAAATAGATGCAGGTGACAGCAATGTAACCATACCCTAATACAGCCCACGGCATTTAAGCCTGAAGGTATTCTCCAGCCCAGTCCTTGCTTTGCACTTTCATAAATTTGGGGGACTCATAAAGAGACAGATTTTTAAAAGAATGATGAAGCAGTAGGAGATATACTAATTTTTAGTCCTTTTTAAGGGTTGAATTTCAAAAGCAGTGGATTCTACATTTCCCAAGTCTTACAAACAGACTTCCCATTATATATAGTTGTTGTCCTATCACACTTTGGAATGTGACGAGCAGGAGTCCTATGACGAGTAAACTGCGTTTGATCTGCGTTTGAAGTCAGTGGAATGTCCCTTTAAAGTGCAGAGCTTGAACTCATCCGTTACATACTTAAAATGCATTCAGATTGCCCACAGTGCAGTGAACTTCATGTTCCACTGTACAAAGAGAGAGAGAGAGAGAGGCATTCTGCATTTCCACGAAGGTCACTTATATAAGGACTTGTATAATAATACAAAAAAACTCCCAAAAAACATGCAAATACATGTATTACCGGCTATATATATATTCAAGGTTATGTGATTTTATAAATTATATTGATGTGATATTGACCTATCTCATTTCTTTCAATGACATTCAATACAATGTATGTATAGAGAAAAATAACCAGGTAGCTACATTTAAGTGTGCATTCAACTCCATTATATTCCCACGCGTGTCATTGTGAGAGACGGGACATTCATGTTTCCCAGTCATCAGGTCAAATTTTCAGCTTTTCTCACACTTTTTTGCACTTTTGTTCCTATCAGTCTTGACTGTACTTTTACTTCTTTGTTTAATGCTAAGTAAGAGATGTTAGCATGCTAACAAGCTAAATGAAGATGATGTACATGGTAAACACAACTTCTAAATATGTGCATGTTAGCATCGACATTGTGAGCCTGTTGGCATGCTGATGTTAGCATGGAGCTAAAGTACATCTACAGAACCCCTAGCAGCTATCAGTCATTGCTATAAATTGAAATGTCTATATAAAACAATGGCATTAAAGATATATGATTATCAGACTCTAACCCAAACTTAACCTATCTGACATCATTATCAACTTTTAGAAACCTGTGGGTTCATTAGCTAGCTAAGAAATTAGGCCTACTAGTTTGCTTATTTCACTGCCTGACTCCACAAAGCTGCTGCGTCCTAGTTAAGACCCAGAAGAGCTACAACAAAAGGTCTTGTCACATTAAAATGAATTTAGAAACCTTATCACTCCATTAATGCTGACTGAATCAACATACATCTATTTCCGGTTTAGCTATCAGGCTGTTTGTGCACAGTGGCTTTTCCATTGGACCTCCATGATGGAGCCACACCTGGTTGCTGGGAGATTTGTCAAACAACTGCAAAGCCTCTATAGTAATAAGGTCACCCGCCATATGCCGCATTGTCAGATTCGCTTCGTCCCAGTATATCACTCAATGCAGAAGCCATCAGGGTTGACATGACAGGGTTTGTCCCGGGACGTTAGTGCGGGAAATAATCTACAACGATAATCGTTTCTCAGTTGTTAGTGGACCACACAACCTATTACATTCTCTCTGTGCTGTCAATACTAGGAGTAGTATCTGTAGCACAGTTAGTCCTAGCTTCATTTTCACACTCTGAAAGAACACACTCTTGCGTTGAAAGACATAATACGCACACATGTAGGTACAGTACAGTTCCATACTATTAAAGCACACACACTGTCTAATCTTGTTGTTCACAATGTGTCATGCAGACGTAAGCTCCTTGCGTCCATGTCTGATAAAAGATGAAAGCGATGAGGGGTGACCAATTCTGCATCATACTGACCCAGTGTATGTACGTGTCTTAAACAAAGTGGTGAGCGAGCCCCCATTGAGAGTTTTGGTTGTTGAGCGTAATCTGAATATCATATGAAGAAAAACTGTAAATTATCCTGAAACATGCAATATCTTTCTGTATGTCTTTATTTCTCTGCTTTCTGTGCCAAATTTGTGTGTGTGTGTGTCACAGCGAGAAACTCATTTCACAACATTACACTTTACAGTTAAGGTATTTAGCGCCTTCAAGTCTGAAGTGCTATTCTCTCATCATCCACAGCTAATTACTTGTACTCTCTCTCTCTAACTTTTCCTCTCTCTCTTTCGCATGCACAGCCGGTGAAGAATAATCTGAGTTGACACACATTTTACACCCACCCAAACTGAACTGGGCTGAAATCCACTGAACCATACTGAAGGAAAAAAATACTATGCCTGCCACTGCTACTGGCTGTTTGGACATATTTAATGGACTTAATGTTTTTAAGGGATCATTCTGTTAAATAGATGTTGATAAGATGCTTTGTGCCAAAGCCAGTGTAAATGTAGCGCTGAAAGAACAGCTGTGGCAGTGATGAAGATGTCTGTAGTAGTTGTTTCCTTTGTCATTTTGTGAAATCAAGACCTAAATTTCCCTCTCTGGAATTAGGTCATATTTTGAAAAAGTTTTGCTTATTTGGGTCGACATGGGGCTTGACTTGTTCCTTGCTTCGGCCATTGTATAGTGTACAGATGAGAGGCAGAAGCAGAGAAGCCTCTGCCTGCTCTGTTTCTTTTTGCGAAATAATTTGATTTGCGAAGGGCTAGAACGTGCACTTCTGAGGTTGCACCGTTCAATATTAACTCTATGTATTTGTGGTATCCTCTTCTTCTTCTTCTTCTTCTTCTTCTTCTTCTTCTTGCACATCACATCCGTGTGTCACCTCACTAGCCACAACCAGTTCACGCAAGTACTGGGTGCCATCTTTTTTGCTAGATACACTTTCAGAAAGCTTTTTGAGTTCAGCAGCAGATACAAGTCATTATTCTGGTCAGAGAAACAAAGTTAGACCTGGGTTCAACACTTCAGGTTTCATTCATATCATAAACCTGACAAAGCAAATTTTAGCCAAGCTGTTGTAACTTACATGCTTGTTTCTGACAACGCACAACCATGGATATGTACTTTTCTGTGCAGTTATTTTTATCTATGTGCCTTGGAACTGGAAAATCATATGATGATCAATGTACAGCAAAACAACATTTTATCCTGTTTCTGCCAACAACCAAAGGCCTTTGTACTGTACAAACATGTTGGTAACCAAAACATAACAGAGACCTGCTGTATATAATTTTTAGTTCTATGTCCCCAGCTTTCATAGCTTATGTTTGTGTGATATAATGTCAGAAGCAGATGTTTATTTGTGATTCTTTATTGTTGAGTAGAATATAATGTGATCATTGATTGTAATGGACAAACCAATGCCCTCATCTCTGCAATTAAAGTGCAGGCCAGTTTCTGCTCCCATGGTCAACCTGTTTATTGTTCCTGAGAACTGCAACTTGAAGGGCCTCTCCCACAGTGTATTTACTCCACGAATACATTTTTTCTAGGTGTTCCAAGTTTTTCCTTGATTCCTGAGCACATCATACAGACTACATTATGCTGTATACAAATGTGGGATTCAGTGAATTCCAGCATAGCTCAAACTGCTGTGACGGAACTCACAGACACAGAAGAGTTAGAGCTCATCATTTATTCTGCCACTACATGGCTCAAGGTTGGACAAAGAAGGACGACCACACAAGAGTTTATTTAACTTTGCCAGAGAGAAACTAAACAAAACAGATATAACAAACAACCCAAATAAATGGGTTTCCTGTTGTCAGATGGTCAGCCTTTCATGATTTGGTCATGTGTGGCATATTTACAAGTACTTTATTATTTATACATGTACGTCATTAACAATGCGGTATGATTGTGTCTTACAACTCTGAGCCGCATGGCTTGTAGGTGTATGACATTTACCTTTTCATTAATTTATTTTACCAACATCAACATTATGAATTCCGTATTATCTATGTCTTATTGCCACCGCATGTCTTAATCTGTCAAAAGTTGTTTCTAACTAGTCTTGCTTGGGTATTTTGTTGTTTCGTGCTGCTTGCTTGCATGGTTACATATGGACATACTGTGTTATTTTAATAATGATTTGGGGTGTAGGAGTGTGTAGGAATATCTACAGCGGTCACTAAAAAAACCCACAAATGGTCGGTTCATAATTATGTTTTAAATAGCACATAATCACCTGAAGTGATTGCTGTGATTGTGTTTTTGTTACCTTAAAATGGATACTTCATATCCACAGAAGGAGCAGGTCCTCTTCCACGCAGTCCGCCATGTTTCTACAGAATGTACAAACCAAACACTGGCTCTAGAGTCTTGTTTTTTTTAGCTCCCACGAGGGTGAGACGGGGGTGTTGCTCAGTTGCAGCTGCAGCCACATCTCTAGATGCTACTAAATGCCACACAGTGCACCTTTAATGCTTACAAAGCATTAGCAGTAAAGACAGTTGTATCAGGTTGTATCAAGGTGGCTGACAAATAAATAATCTCATATGAGACAAAATCATATCAAAGGCATATTTTCTTTTGTTTAATGTGGATTTATTTAGACATCCCCTGACATGCAGAAGTACAAAAGGCTCAATTTAATGTCTTCTACAGAAGAGCCTACTTGCACCAACATTCCCTCACATCACCTCTCATTTTCTCTGAGTCGCCTCCGTGTGACTCACGACTATGAATACGGTGCCAGTCTGCACTGCTGAGGATTCAATTTCACTGTAGAAACAAGTAAAGTATTCTGCATTGAAAGTCGTGTTTGGGGGTGTTTTATTGTGGTGGTGGCAGGTGAGAGGATGGAAATGAAGATTAAGTGCAAAAACTAGAAAGTGATTTTTCACATCCCCATCTTGCCAGCGAAATACAAGCTTTGGGGAGAGTCAGGTTTGAATGTCAATGTAAAAAATGTCAGCGCTTGCGATCAACAATAAATTTGTTATTATGGGTCAGAGATGTGTCAAAGCTTTGGTAGAGTATGACCAAGCCTCTGTGTGTACGACCTTTTCCAAAATCAGATAGAAAAATGGCTTGTCAAACTATTTCTGAAATTTTTTTTCCTTGCATAATATGAACTCAAAGTAGAACAAAGTTAAGGTAAGTAGGCGAAACTAGACTCAGTATGTGAAAAAAGTATGTGGTACTGGTACTGAACAGGACCTGAGGATAAAGTTAAGTTTCAGTGTTTCTGTTTGTTCTGAAAGGTTGGATAGTCATTGAGCCGAACTCGAGCCTTCCAGAGAATTCAGTCTGTTAAAGCTTTCATGTTTTTCTCCCATTATGAATCATTTTATCAGAGCAGACGTACATTTATAATGGACAGATATTAATTATCTCTGTTTAACCTGCAAGAGCAGAAACCAGCTGTGAAATGCTGACATACTATGTCCTGTTAGTTCTGCTAATCCGGCTAATGTGGGAGAAAATTGCCCACTATGTTCACCAGGTCTTCGCTAATGTTTGTGCATTGTTTGGTGCTGAGCAGGTAGTCAGTTATAGAGCTTTTCTTTTTACTGAAAGCAGCTGCCTGCTCTGGCCATAAATGACGGGCCAGAAAAACCAAAACACTGAGCTGAAAGATGCAAAAACAAAGTATAGAGCTAAGTGGACCAGCTGAGTGATAATCCCCTGTCGGTTTCCCCACTTTTACATATGGGTAGTCATGTGATCCATTGTTAATCAAAATAAAATTGTTGCTAGCTGACAGGGTAAAACTGTCAACTCTTTATCAGAGAATCTGGAGCAAATATAACAGTTTGATCAGGTGAAATTGTTGCAGGGATATACTGAATACTACAGTTATCAACACAGTGACAAGTTGCCACAGAGATACTGCCATTAAGTTTTGTGTTGTAATCTGTTGATCAGACATGTTCATACAATTGACGAGTGAGGCCGCCTTCATCACTTTCATCCCCTCCAAATCCTACCTGTGAATTGTTTCAGCCCCAGCACTCGTGTCTTTCCTACTTCACCTTCTCACCGAAGTTAGACAAGAGTACTTCATTAAAACACTGCTCTGCCTCCCCGCATAATCATGAGTGGGATTAGGAGTGATGAACAGAGTGTTTCTGCAAGATAAAGACAGTACTCGGCAGTGAAAATGGCACCATCTATGACAAGTAGAAATTAAGTTGATTCTGCACTGAAAGGCTTGTATTTTCAAATATTGCAGGCTGTCTCCATCTACTGGTCTGTTAGAATGAATGTGCTGTTATATACAGTACTTAGTGTGACAGCAGTAGGCTTATTATGGTCTGATTATGGATAAGTTCTAAAATGATGCCAGAGAAAGATTCCCACTAGAACTCTCTGACCTCTTCAGTTTGCAACAAAAATTTCAAAAATCAGCAAAAATCAATTACTGCTCCTCGTAAAATTTAACATTTGGTGGAAGAAGAATGTGATGCATGCTCCTTACATGAGGACATTTCAGTAAAACAGACCTCTGAGAAATGTGTCATTAACACACATTTGCATAGGCTCTCAAATGACTGATTTAGTCCTGATTTGATCATTTTATGTGGTTCTGTTTTTCACCCATGTGGCTTTCGTTTTTTTCCTTTTTCTGAATTTGACTACCCATCTGCAGTGAGTCTATTCTGGGTGTTCAGGTTTCTGTAGGTGGTTGTTTGGTTAGAGGTCTGACACAGGGTATACAGATTCTTAGCCGCCTTTACCCTCCAGTGGATTCGCACCAATCACTTCCCATTTATGTTTTTCATTACAATGCAATTTGCAAGCAGGCAGATGTTTTTGTCAGTATTTCATACTTCAAAGGGAATCAGTCTCATAAACACATGTCTATAGATTAGACAATGGTTTTTAAACATCCTTTAACACATTCTGATATTCATAGATAACAACCGATTCAATCATTTGGTTTCTGTTTTATGGCACCAGCTCTTCAACATGAATGTCAGTTTCTGAGTATTGCACTCTGTGGGTCTTTATAACAAAACTGATTTAACTCTCATCACAGTTTTGCACATGTGCAGTAAATTTTTGTTTCTTTTTGTCCCCCCCCCCCCCCCCCCCCCCCCGCGCCCCCCAGGAACAGTTTTTTCAAATTTGACCTAAAAGAGGCAAACTATATAGAAAAAAGTATTGGGACACCTGACCATTACCCCAACAGGGACTTAAATGACATTGCATTCTAAATACACAGACAGCTTTGCAGCTCCCAATCTTCTGAGAAGACTTTCCACAAGATATTGGAGTTTTTCTGTAGTACATGTTGCTCATACATACAGAGCATTTGTGAGGTCAGACACTGATGTTGGACCAAAAGGCCTGGCTGGTAATCTCTGTTCCAGTTCATCCCAAAAGTGTTGGATAGGGTTGAGATCAGGACTCTGTGTGGGCCAGTCAAGTTCTTCTGCAGACTCATCCCATCATGTCTTTATGGACTTTGCTTTGTGCACTGGGGCATAGAAAAGGGCCTTACTCAAGCTGTTGCTACAAAAGTGGAAGCACAGCATTGCCCAAAATGTCTGAAGCATTAAGATTTCCTTTCACTGGAAGTAAGGAAGTAAGGATCCAACCCCTGAAAAACAGCCCCATAAAGAGGTGTGTCTGGATACTTTTGTCTATATAGTATGTAACATATTTAGATTTCTATAGTATTTTTACATTCTTCTGAAACTTTTACTGCCTACATGTATCCCACTGATCCATGCTCACCTAATTTGCTGGAATAATTTAATTAAATATAATGCACTGCAACTATGAAAAGACTTTAAATGAATAAAATATAGTAAAATTATAAGTCTGGACAAATGAGCTGTATGTGCGTGTATACCATTTTACTTTTTCTTTTCATTTTCATTTTCATTTTCTTTTCTAATTAAAAACACTGTTTCGAAATATGATTAAATGTTGCTTATTTATGCTCATATATTTACATATATGTTGGCTTTGGCCTTCCTCTAGCTACAATATCCCAGCACAGGTTACAGTAAGTGTGAAATTTTTGTTCGTTTGTTTTACGGTGACTCAGCATGGCGCCAAGTCATAAATTTATGTGTGCTGCCTGAAATACAACTTTTTGCTTTTCCTCTGGATTTTTGTATTTCACACAAGGTTGAATTCAGATGATTTACATACAGATGCACTCGAAGTGGAAGTCTCGCTTATTTACTGTAAGTTTGCTCGAGTGTAGTCCTGCAATTTGAATCCCAAAGATGAGTTTTCTGTTAGTATCATTTAATTTCAGATGCTGGGGGTTTTCCCCATAGCCTCTGCTTTAAATCTACCTGAGAAGGCTTTTTCTTCCTTTTACCTGACTAATCAAAACGCCTGCAGCTGGACCGGTCTACTGCAGAGACCCAGCGTCAGTTCTCCATCTTGTTCTTGTTCGATCTTGTCTTGATCTTGTTCTCAATCAGTTCTCGATGCATCTTGTTTGGGGGGGGGGGTGCAGTGAGGGATTATATCCTTGTGAAGTGACATCTACTAGTTGAATATAAAAGTCAAAGAGAGGTGACTAATTTTTGATTAATTGTGCATGAATAAGTGTGTGGAGGTGGTTGCTTTTCCATGACTCTTATGCAGCAAAGCAGCACAACTGTAGCCACCTTCTATCACCATAAACCAACTTATGTGCACCCAGTGATCACATTAAAGCAGAGAACAACACCTCTGATGGCGATCAAATCTGCAAACCTTCTTTTATACAGTCCCTCACTGTTGCTGGTTTTAAAGGTCACAAAGGACAGCCAAATTAGGCCGTAGCAAAACAAAACTAACACCTTTTAATGACTTGACACCCCAGAATTTCCGGTAGCTTCTAACACCTGCACAGCAAAGAGTGACAAAGTCAATGCATTGTTGGCGACAGGAAGCTTTTTATCAAAGTGCTTTTTATTCTCAACATCCTCCTGATTTCTTCCTTTGCTGTCCCTCATACTGAACCTATAAATACATCATTAATGATTACTGCTGTTATTAGAAACAGTGTGCACCGTGTGTGACTTCTTTCAGGACTTTATATAACAAAAGCTAAACCAAAACAAATCTCTGGTTATGTTTGCTTCACACGGTCAGAATGATCAGGTGTTCGTACCCTGTTTAAAAATACTCCAGTGCATTTACTCTCAGTCTTAAACTATGCTGCACGTGGCCAGAAAAATCCCAGTTCCTGTGAGAATTGAAGCAGAGACACTGAAATCTCCTTTTGTGCTAAGTGAAAGAAATGCGCTGTGAAAATGCCCAACAGTTTCACAATGATGTTGAGAAAGTGAGATGAGCCGCGTCTCCCCCGTATGTGTGACAGATAGCGGTGCAATAATGCCTGTTTGAGTTTTACCCATATGACTGTTGAATACTGATACAAACCTTAATCCATCCATCCATTTTCTATACTGTTTATCCATCAGGGTTGCGAGGGAGCTGGAGTCTATCCCAGCTGACTACAGACGAGAGACGTGGTTCACCCTGGACTGGTCGCCAGTCAATCACAGGGCCGACACATAAAGACAGACACTCACACACTCACACTTAAAGGAAATATAGAGTAGACAGTTAACCTAATGTGCATGTTTTTGGTATTGTGGGAGGAAGCTGGAGTACCCGGAGAAAACCCACGCAGGCACAGGGAGAACATGCAAACTCCACATAGAAGGGCCCAGACTCGGCCGTGAAAAATGTCTGTTTTCAGAAAAATCACAGAGTCAGTTAAGTGGTTACGTGGTCTCATCTGCCAGAAATGGAGCTTTTTGCTCATCATACATTGGCATGAAGCCTGGTTGTGTCACCTGGAAGCCTTGTGAAGGTGGCAAGAATACAGCAAAATACAGAGACATCCTAGAGGAAGGTTCTGTACATACAAACGTTATATATATACATTTTTTATCATATATCATTATTCTATTTATGTGGGAGAAAAAGACACACAGGGATGGCTTAAATAAGCAAATATTAAGCTGACAATTTTACTTCTCTCTCCACATTCCCATTACATTTTGTAGGCAAATATTGTGCTTTTAACTCCACTAAATTTATTTAATAGTGTTACCGGTTCCTTAACAGAGTCAGATTGTTAAAACAAAACATGAATCACCTCATGAATTATTATATTTTGTTGGTTAATCTAACCAGTGGGTTAATAAAGCGGCTGAAATTGGCCCCACGTTTAAACGTTTAAGTGCAACATTAAAATGATGTGTGTGAATAATACGTCACTGATTACAATCCAGAAAATCCCGAAGTATTATATATTTTACTGTCGGTATTTTTACACTGTCGGATTTTACCACCGCTCTGATTTTTGCATAGATATTTCGCAGTTATTTAGTACAACTGTTTTTAAATTGACAGGTTTATTTTCAATTTATCGTCATAAGAAGTTCACAATTACTGTACAAATACTGTGATTCAGTGTAAAAAATAAAGTCATTGGGTATTGGTCTAACTTTGGTCTGTTTTTAGGTGGGGAGGGGGGGTCCACCTCACACACAGGGGGAAGTCCCATAGTTAATAACCAAATAAGCTTCTATCCTGAACTCTCACAGTCTCACTCCCATCTTCAAACCAAGAATTCTCCCTTCTCCCGCCACCGCGTCTTCATCTCGCCAGGTGAGTGATCCCTCTAAACATCATTTTCAATGCAGTTCTGTCTCCCGTTACACACATACAAGAAGCAGTATAAATGAGCGACAGCAAAACTCAATAAGGAAATAGAAAATTTGCTAAGTGCATGAAGAGAAGACAGGGAAGTCTATCTTGGTTTGTTTTGTGTGGAAATACAGACTTTTGTTCCGGATGTTATCAAACATATAGTACACGTTGATAATAATTTCACACTGTACTAACTCATGAAATCTTCAAGGGCATTTGAGGAAGACAGTTAGTGTGGATTATCAGTGTGTGACAAATATACTCAAGTTCTGAGTGTGAAAGCAGCAGAGGGCGGAGGAGGTTTAGACCAGCGTGTCTTTTCCAGTCAGCTGACTCAGTGCTCAATGGAGCGAAGAGGACTGTGTTTGAGAACAACATACCACTTCTCAAAGGATGGACATGTATGTGCTGCAGCAACAGCACTGCTGGCATGACCTGATAGCACTTTATCTTTGATTTACTGGACTTTGAACATGTTTTGCAAAGTTTGCTGTAGGTGAAAAAAAAAAAAAGGTTTGCTTGATCCTTACATCCTCACACATCATGCTGTGGTGCAGTGTGCTATACTACAGCATCCTAAACTATTAGCATGCAATAATCCCTTAAGCTTAATGTAGTATAGTATAGTGTACTATATTATAATGTAGCATACAGTGTAACATAATACAATATAACATACTAGCATAGCATTGAATAGCTCAGTATAGCAGTCCTTATAATTCATAGTCTTGCCAACTCGCAGTCATCTTGACAGTTACTTCACACTAAAAAGACCAGGTCTCTATCTAAATGAAAGGGTACATCACTGGGACACCAGAATCACCAGTCAAATCTGTTAAAAACAACTTACAAGGTTTGGTGACCTGGGGCATTATATTATATAATATAATATTATATATGAACACGTGTTTCTTATGATCAGATAGATGAAGCTCTTGTGATGAGATATCATAAATCATATGGTATAAAAAAAACTGACACAGATTCAAACATTCCTACAATATTGTTCAAAATAAGAAAAGCATTGTACAGTGAACTGTTAACATCCACTATATAGGCAAAAGTATTGAGACACTTGGCCAGCACACCAACAGGGACTTTGGTGACATTGCATTCCAAGTGTTTTTTTTGAAGTCTTTCTGATTGGGATTTGCTCATTCATGCAGTGGGGTGGTTGTGGGCTCAGGCACCGGTGTGGGACATGGGGGTCCTTGTTCATTAGTGGGGTGATGATGTGGTTGAGGTTGTGTCTCTGTGAAGGCCAGTTGGGTTTCTCATCGGACGCCTGAGGCCATGTCTTTGTGGACCATGCTCTGTGTGCTGGGGTGTAGTTGTGCTGTAGTGGATGGTGGGGGGGGGCTTCCCCGGGCGGTTGTCGGGAAAGGCCCCTCTGTTGGACGAATGGCATTGTCCAAAATGTATTGGTATGCTGAAGCATTAAGGTTCCCCTTCACAGGAGGGGTCCAGCCCAACCCCGGAAAAAGCTTTATTTATTTCTCTGCAACATAATTTGTTGATTATACTTTGCAACTTTGTATCAGCCGATCCCCTCTTCGCCCCCTTACAACTTGTTTCCCGTCTCCTTATTAATTGGTGGTTATTAGACGTGGGCGTGGGCGGGTACCCGTTTTCAGGGTCCTCGTGTACCCTCCTGCTGAATACACGCGCCGCTTCCCGGTTCACCAAACTTCCGCAGTCATCGAAGTTTCTCAAGCTGCTCCTGTGTTTGTTTATTTGTTTATTGTCCCTGCACTGTGGTTAGACTGGCGCCGGTAGGAGCATCACATGCGCCGTTGGTTCTCTCGCCCCCCGCGCTCGGTACGTAACCTGCTACGGCGTCAGGTCCGTTTTTGCAGCTGTCCCTGTTTGGTTTTTCACTTGAAATTTTACGGACTGCAGACCGGGGTTGGTGTATTGTCGGGGGGCTGCACCGGCTACTCCGGCTTCTGCTGGTTTCATCACAGTCCAAATGACGTTTAATTTACACGAATTATTTGATTTTGTGTGATTTATTTCATGCATCTGTTTATGTTCTATAAATGTGACCGCTTATTTCCCGCACATAATATTATTTTATGTTGACTGATTGAATTGATCTTTGACCTTGACGGTGCTTGGATTGTATTTCTTTGGAGAATGTTCCTTTAGTTCGTTTTCTTTCCCGTTGTTTTGTTATAGCACTGGCAGGAGGCTCCCTTATTCTGTAATAACCAGTATTTAGTGTTCCAGCACTGGGGGTGCTGTTTCAGTGTTCGCTTATTGGTTTGGATGAACTCCATAAATTACACCTATGACCTTTTATCTTTTCAGAAGCTGAGGGCCAGCAGTGTTCTGCTGGTGTTCTTGGGTGGTGTTGTCTCCCTCCTGTGTGCCGTCTCCGTCTGGACACCCCTGGTTTGTCCCGTCAGCATTGTAAGACTGCGTGGAAGTGTGCGTAGGGGTTGCTTCTCTTCGAGATATCTTTCCTTTCTCAGCAGCCCACTTCTCAGAAGCTGGTAAGCCTCAGCTTCTCTTGGTTTGCCTTGTTCCTCTGAGGTGAATGCTTTTATTGTGTGGTCTTGATTTTATTAGTATTTCACATTTTGTTAATAAAAAATTATTCATGGATGGAATGACATCTCTAGCTTCTTAGTATAACGAACCTAAAAACTCCCAGGGTTATGTTTGGGATTTCCATGAGTATAGTATGAAAAGAGCCGAAAACATAGGTTGCCATCAATGACATTTTTACTTGTTGGAGCTTTTGTAATGAAATGAAGCACATCTGTGTTTGTATGGAGCTGTGACCTCAGTTTTCAGCCTTTGTGCTCCCAGCCTCCATGCAAGCTTTGCTAATTAAATACCAGCAAGCTTTGGAAGCAGCTAGATGTATTTGGCTACAGCAAAAAAAAAAGCTTAGAAAGGGCTGTGTCACTCCCTTTCTTTACTATATTCAGTACTGTAATTCCTCCCTTGGAAGAAATGAGTAGTATCCATGGCATGTACAAGAATTTCTACTGACAATCTGACAATACAGTGTGTGACCTTTAATAGATACCCTAATTACAGCCGTGTAACACTTCAGCTATGATGCAAATAGATGATTCATAAATCTCTGGAATCTCAGTTTTTTCCACTGTAGAGCTGATCATTCAGTGCCTGTGATATAGGCCAGGAAACAGTGAAGGAGGGAGTCATTTTGGACACTACTGGGTGCTTTTGCAAAATAAAAACAGAGCTTTTACTAATAAAAAGGAAATCTCTGTCTTGTCTGTCCACTCACGTGCTCAAGGAAGTGCAATGTTGAGTGTGAAGTGTGAAATAATAATTCATTAGATAAATGTAATCTTTATGCATTCACGATGTTTGTTTCCATAGTGAACTTACACTCGGGTAAACCGTATCATCACGTCTGTTTTCCTCACTGGCGTAGGTTGTTCTATCAGCAGTCTATACATACATGTGAGCTACATGTGCATAAAATGGACTCTGCTGCTTCCTCTAAACTTATCTTTCTGTGTATCTCTGTGTTGTCATTGATGTGTGTGTCAGTCTAAGGTTTATCATTTGCTGATGGCTTCTAACTGCGGTGTTGGTCAGTACTGGGATACCTTAATCAAAAAGTGTTTCCAGTGTCACATGGAATGTCACCGACTGCATGTCATCCCCAGATGCGCCAGTTTCTGTGGTGGGTATACCCACACACATACATAGACTACAGTAGGTCAGAGGTACAGGGCACATATCCATCAACATTTTGTCACATTCATTTATGGGACTTTGTGAATTCTTAATATTGAATGTACTGTTGATCTTAATCCATATACACTGCAGACAATTTTGTTCTGCATGTTTGTGCGTCCATCTTACTTGATTATGCGATGTGGACTGAAAAAAAACAAAAAAAACAACTGGTAAATTATGTACTGAACAATGTCTCTAATTGTCCTGATTGTGCTAAAGGCAAGCGCAGTAGTTGAAAGGATGACATTTTCCTTAACAAATTATTCCCATCTCCCAACATTGTGGGGGACAAATGCATTTCAGTTCCATTTTTTGCATTGTTTTTCACATAATTTCAGAAATAAAACTCAATTTCAGATCTATCCTGAAATAATTATTGCCTTAGCAGGCAAAGATGCCTTAAATAAATGAGAATGAAGCCTGTTTTTGAGGGATCATTTCCCAATGCCTATAGGTGATTTAAAAAAAAAAAACACACCTGATTATAAGTGGTAACACCAGAATTGTCCTTAAAAATTTAGAGAGACAGGCGCTTAGTTCATGGGGACTGGGAATCTGAGGGTGGCCAGTTCAGGTCCAGCAGGAACCTGAGTGTAGTGTTCACCTGGTACATGCCCTTGAGCAAGGCACTGAACCCTTTACTAGCAATAAGCTTGTGTGTGTAGTTTGGACCCGTGTGTGTAATTAATCTTCAACAGTCAAGTGTAAAAATGCATTTCCATTGATGAAACAGTGACTGTAATGTAGAAAAGAATTCACTTTATTATGTCTTCACCTTCACCCGATTCACTGCTTTCACACTACGTGTCCCCCTGTGACAGAGTCCACAAATTGTAAGGCACGGCCTGGCCACTACTTCGATGGTCTGCTGAAGAAATGTATTAGATGCACTGAGGTTTGTGGCAGACATCCGGCAGAATGCTCCCAGGACTGCCAGAGTGAGTACTGACCACGCTGCCCTCAGTTTTGATTCTTCCTGTCAATTCTCTGTGTCTTGGAGGTAGAAATGTTGCTTACTTGAATACATAAGCTATAGTTAGGTCACACTGGGTTTGAATGGTACTTCGTTTGTGTAAGTAGAGGACGTTTACTTATGCGCAGAGACAGATGCTCTTCTTGCATGTCACCGATCTCTTTCGCCCCTCATTTCCTGTCATTTCTTTACTATTGGCTTCCCAATAAAAGAACAAATGACCCCCCTAAAACAAACAAAATGGATGAAAAAAAATGTTTGCAGCAAAGTGTATAATTTAGTTCAGAGATTCTTTTTGATAGCAGTATTACTGTCCAATTTTTCAGCTGCTTGGTCCAGTGGAAAATTCTTTGTCATCTGGAAGTAGACAGTCAAAGCAACTGCTGACTTCATTCCTATAACATTTTTCCCCATCTTTCCCCAGTTTTGCAACCACCCGTGACCACTAAAAGGCTCTTGGTTACCTCACACGTGTCATATTCCAGAGCGGCCACAGGCCTGGAAGACGCCACTCTTCTGCTATATCCCCTGCTGTCTCTTTGCATGGTGCTGCTGTTTTCTAGCTTGTGTCTAGCCTTGGTTGTCTTTCTGAGGGGAGCCAGGGCCAAGAACTCCAAGCTACAAGCAAAGGAGGCTAACTGCAGCTGCAAGGAATGTGTGGTCCAGCATGGCCAGGAGGTTGGCCAGTCAGTTTACCAGTTGGGGCAGAGCTCCAAAGGTTAGTGTGACAGTGCAATCAATGAGTGGTTTTGCTGGAATAATCTGTGAGTCAAATGGTAATATTATGCACTGTACACAGCACTTCAGACAGAACTTTGCAGGTTCTTTTTTCAATGTTCAGCAACTGAGAACTCCGGTTATTACCTTGTATTTTCTCTATTGCAATGGAAAAATATACTAGCATCCCTGTCCTGTGTTTTGCTCTGATGTGTGTCTGTGCCTTTTGACAGATTTTGCAACTAATTCAAGCCATCCAACTGATTGTGAGCCATCGGAAGACTCCAGCCCAACTGAGACCTGCGTGTGTGTCCACTGTTTCCCCGATCTGAAAGCAATAGGCCAGGGCAATGACAGGCCACTAAGACCGTCTTTCTCATTCTACCCGCAGGCTGTCGTCCCCAGAGCCCATGTGCAAAAGGGAGAGGCTCTGTGGACTCAGGGGAATGCACACCCGGTACGGGAAGGGTGCAGGTCTCAGGGGACGGGCCAGATCTGTCCCCAGCTCACATTAGAGGATTCAGTCGGTCACAGTGTATTGGATTTTCAATAACAACCAAGGTTTTGAAGCAACCTTTAAGTCAAGCTTGTCTACCACCCCTATCAGCCACTCAACAGCAAGACTGCTGTTCAGAATCGGTCAGAATCTGTATTAATAAACAAGTGAAGCAAATCATTCCATTAGAAATATTTCAGATGCTGTTGTGTGGTTGACTCATCTAAAACATGAAAAACTCTGCCATGTTTTACTCCTGTTTCACTCCCGACCCGATGAAGGCATGTTGACGGTGAGGGTTTTGCCACAGGATAGCAAAAAGCTTGTTTAGAAAAACACTTAAATGTTTCAGATCAAACAAAATTTAAATGTTAGACAAAGATAACACAAGTAAACACAAAAAGCAGTTTCTAAATGAAGGTGTTTATTATTAAAGGGGAAAAAACAAATCCAAACCTACATGGCCCATGTGAAAAAGAGATTGCATCCTAGACATAATACCTGGTTGGACCACCCTTAGCAGCAACAACTGCAATCAAGTGTTCGTGATAACTGGCAATGAGTCTTTCACAGTGCTGTGGAGGAATTTTGGCCCACTCATCCTTGCAGAATTATTGTAATTCAGCCACATTGGAGGGTTTGAGCATGAACCACCTTTTAAAGGTTATGCCACAGCATCTCAATGGGATTCAGGTCGGGACTTTGACTAGGCCACTCCAAAGGCTTCATTTTGTTTTTCTTAAGCCGTTCAGAGGTGGTCTTGCTAGTGTTTTTTGGATCATTGTCCTGCTGCAGAACCCAAGTGCACTTCCGAACTTGAACAGATGGCCGGACATTCTCCTTCAGGATGTTTTCATGGTTCCATTTAACACAGCAAGTCCTCCAGGTCCTCAGGCAGCAAAACAGCCCTGGACCATCACACCACCATATTTTACTGTTGGTATAATGTTCCTCTTCTGAAATGTTGTGTTACTTTTATGCCACATGTAGTGGGACACACGCCTTCCAAAAAGTTCAACTTTTGTCTTGTCAGTCCACAGAATATTTTCCCAAAAGTTTTGGGGATCATCAAAATGTTTTCTGGCAAAACGGAGACGAGTCTTCGTGTTCCGTTTGCTCAGCAGTGGTTTTCGTCTTGGAGCTCTGCCATGCAGGCCATTGTTGTCCGATCTCTTTCTTATGGTGGAGTCATGAACACTGCACTTAACTGAGGCAAGTGACGCCTGCAGTTCTTTGGATGTTGTTCTGGGGTCTTTTGTGACCTCTTGGATGAGTGGTCCCTGCACTCTTGTGGTAATTTTGGTTGGCTGGCCACTCTTGGGAAGGTTTACCACTGTTCCATGTTTTTGCCATTTGTGGATAATGGCTCTCACTGTGGTTTGCTGGAGTCCCAAAGCTTTATAAATGGCTTTATAACATTTTCCAACATTTTTAGATCTCAGTTACTTTGTTTCTCATTTGTTCATGAATTTCCTTGGAGCAGCATAATGTCTGGCTTTTGAGGATTTTTTGGTCTACTCCACTTTGTCAGGCAGGTCCTATTTAAGTGTTTGTTGATTGAGGACAGGTGTGGCAGTAATCAGGGCAGGGTGTGGCTAGAGAAATTGAACTGAGCTTTCCAAAGATGTGATACACCACAGTTAATTTATGTTTTAAGGGGGGCGACCTTCATTTAGAAACTGCATTTGGTGTTTACTTGTGTTATCTTTGTCTAATATTTGATTGATGATAGTCCAAATTGAAATATTGACTGACAAAACAGTCTCATTAAATTATCTTGTTTAAAGAGAATTGAGATTAGAATGCTGTAGGCTGAAGGTAATGCAAAGGAGCCCAGACTTCAGTGACTGCAGGCCTGTGAGCCAAAGCTTGCTGCAATATATGTAATGCATGTAAATAATGTCTAATAATGTTTATGCTGTTTTATTTTCTGCAGGGTAAAAACTTGCTCTTTTAAATATGTTTTTCATAATCTGAGAATGGCAGCCAGACTGACGCTGTTTGTCAGTCAAAAGGAACTGGAAGATCCCGAGTATCAGTTTGTATCTTAATAACATAATAGGTGCTTGCTGTTTGCTTCTTGCATTGAGTTTCAGTTTCTCTCCAAGGGGGAAAAAGTATGCACCGACCCCTGAGTACTACTATTCTTCAATCAGCAACATTAAATGAAATATTTGTAATGAATGTACTTTCACAAAACAATAAGACAAAGAGAGAAATCTCATATTCCATTATCATGGACAATAAATAACAAAAGTCTTTACAGATATAGACTTTTCTTTATTTGAGTGTCAATCACTGTGTCCAGTTCTTGCAGCAGTTAACATGTGTGTGCGCGAGGAATGACTGACCGGTTCGAGACAGGTTTCTTCTGATTTACGACCCCGTGTCCCGGATCCAGCTGGACAAATCAACTTTGAGGTTTCACCATTTGTCTCTTACATACAAACTGTACATATATACTTTTACATACATCATCAACATGTGGAAAAAAAAAAATCCTATCAAACTGTGATACCCAGCTCAGACGGCATGCTGAATGCAAGTACTGATTCAGTACACAAACATACGATACATATGCACGCGCACGACGCACGTGCATACACACAGAAACACATACACACTCTTTTTTCCCCCCCTCTTTACACGCAACAACACGTTTTACACAAACACACCTACAATAAGTTTTCCCGCCGCTCCCTCCCTCCCTCCCTCGAGCACATAAGATACACGTGCACGCACGCACACACGCGCACACACAAACACACCGAATTAGAGCAACATGCGGTTAACACTGCGGAATCGAGCTTCTGATGACCCACTATACACACTGAACTGAAATTTACGTTCTTGTCTTTTGTTTCATTTCTTTTTTGGGGGTGGGGGGGGCGTTTACCTGAAACATCACAAACATGGAGAAAATATGCCCCCACTTAAACTTTTTAAACAAAAAAAAAAGAAAGAAAGAAAAGACAACAAGTGCCCAAAGTACAGTAGGAAAGTAGGAAAACAAAATAAACTGAGCCGCCATAGCATCAGTTATCAGCGCTGTTCTGCTTTTTCTTTTTTTTTTAAATTTTGTGCACAAAAAACGTGATTGACGGCACAATGTAACACGGACAGGCAATGTGAGAGCTTACGGAGAATGCAAAAGTGTAAACAAACAATTTAATTACGGTATGTATAAAAATATAGTATTCACTGTGTAATTTACCCCCCCCAACCCCCTGTGTGACTGTTGGAAGCAGCTTGTAAAGGCAGAAAATAACAGAACCTTTGCGTACTGGGTTTCCTAAAAGTATCTGACAGCGACAAACTTATGTGTAATGAATGGAATTAACTGTCTCTCCCTCTGTACAATGTTCATATAATACCATATGTCAGGTGATTCCACCCCCCACCCACCTTCGGGATTGTGGAGAAAAATGCATAAGACAACCTCCATCCTTGAAATATTTGGTCATTTGGAGGAGTGTTGGGTGTGTCACACAAGTGTGTGTGTCCACAAAGTTGCCAGTTTTGACAATGAAAATGAAATTCTTTTTTTTTTTTAGAGCCTCAAATCCCCATGCGGCTTACAAACGCTTTCAGGCGACACTGAATGCAGCGGTACGAACATGAAACAGGACGTTGGTGGAGAACAGCATTTGTGATCAAGTAAACTAAGGTTTAAAAAAACAAAAAAAACAAAAAAAAACCCTCATGCCCTTCTGTGTGGGTCTGAAAAAGAGAGAGAGGAAAAAAAAAAAGTCCAGGCGTGCAGACTGATTCTGCAGTCATTTCTCTCTTACAGAAGAATCCCAGCTGCTTTCCTCTTCATTTCCTGAATTCAAGTGAAAAAAAAAACTTTTTATGTATGCAATATTGTTTCAGTGTCCATACAAAGTTCACTTCCAAATTTCCTGCATTTTGTTTTGTTTTTTTTTTGTTTGTTTGTTTGTTTTGTTTTTTTCTTTTGCACTTTTTGCACGGTCCGGCACAGCAGACACTTTTTTGTCTTGAAAGTCGTACATAGGAGCTAGATTAGTATGTGCTAAGGGTGGTTCCGTGTTAAGAGTGAGAGTTGGGATTTCGGACTGATTCAGGTAGGCTCGTGTTTCTGTTTCAACGCCTTTCCCATCGCCCTCTCGCCCTTTCCCATGTGACTAGTGTAATCCTTGCATCATCCCTTGTCTCCTCCTGCAGACTGTGCTGATGGAGGGAACTACTCGTACTCCAGGAACTGTTTGTGGTAAAAGAGAAGGTACCTGGGGACATCAAAGGGAGACACACACACACAAAAAAACAAAGGCAAACTGGATTTAGTAACATCTAAAATATCTAAACACATACAGTTTCGCTACGAGGTGCTGAGCTCACCCTTCACTGTCCAGCACATCCTTGATGCTGGCCTTGGTGATGATTGCATCGTCACATTTGAACCACTGGTCCTTGTGTTGGCGGATGAAGGTGGTGTAATGGCCGCTCTCCAGCGTTCCCTGGTGGTTCACCACTGCAAACAGACTATACCTGAAAGAGGAAGGGGGGAGAGAGAGAGAGAAGAGGCCAAGGCTTAGTCAGAGAGCAGCACAATACATTTATCTATATGCATTTGAAGGAACCCTGAAGTCAGGTAACAGAGCGATGATAAACTGGTTCCTGCTGAAACATTTGGGACCTGGGCTGGTTCAGATACTGGTTTACTACACACAGAGGTTTGCCTTACTTGTTGTCATTGTTGAAGGGGTCCACAGTCTGTTGGTACTGCCCATTCATCCTGCTTTCTTTACTGAAACACACAGCAAGTCAAACTTAGTCACAACAACACCAAATCCAATCAAACCAAACAAAGGAAGCATCTACTGCTGTGTGACTTTCTCATTTGTGTTTCCAATCCTTCTTTTCATTCCCATATCAATCAGAAAACGTGTGTATTTTCTGAGCAGCTAAACAGATACAGATAGTAGCACTGTGTTAGTTCTACCTGGCCTTCACAGGCCTTCCTCAAATCGTTTTGTGAAATGTTTTATTTTCTGTCTCCAGTTGACTGCTCCCAATCTTCCTTTGGATTGTGCTCACCTGGAAGCCATGAAGGGGGTCATGTCCAGCTCCAACGGGAAGGAGACGTAAGTTGTGATCTTCCGCCGCAGTTTGGCTGAATGTTCGAACCTCTGAACGCAAACAAAGAAGGAACATGTCTGAACATCGCTCTGGCCGAAAATTAGCATTGTCATACGCAGACACACTCTTACCTTGAGGTGAAAGCAGGCTACGATGGGCAGCTTCTTCATGGTCAGCTGCTTGGTGGACTCCTGGTAACTATGGCAACCGCTGCACTTGATCTTAGCGCTGCTGCCAAGGTGCTCTGGCCTGGTGAACCTAGACAGGACAGGATGAGGTTTAGCCCCGGCGGGTGTGTGTGTGCTTTTATCCTTTAAGTCTCTGCTCCAGTGGATTTGGGAAGAACAGGAATTAGTTTTCAGGTGAATGTGAACGTGTATGTGCGTGTGTGTGTGTGTGTGTGTTGTTACAGTTTTGGCACTTTGCAGCAGAGAGAAAGAAGATTTGATACACCAAAGAGGGGAATTCATAATAAAAAAACACCATGTCAGGATTGTAGTTGTAACGTCAGTTACCTGCGCAGACAGTCGGTGAGTGTCGTGGCTCCAGTGGTGTGACTTTCTCCGTTAAGCGCTGACCCGTCTCCTCCTGGGCTGAGGGGCCAGAACGGGGTGGAGGAGCCCGGCAGGTCCAGACTGATGTCCCAGAACGGGTCTATGGTCGTCGAGACACCGCTAATAGGAAGACAGAGAGACACACAAGATGGTGAGTCTGTATAAGAAGATGGAGGCGCTGCAGATATCTAACGCATACATCTTCCTGTCTGGTACCCACATGACGAGAAGCTCAGTCCAGGCAGTTACGGATGTAAAACAAATTATACTGGCTGATGGCATCTGTGACCCGAAAACATTTGGGCAGAGATTCTTTCTCAAGTAATCCCTAAGCTACCGTCAAGCATTTCTGCAAGGAGTAACTATATACAGTATATATATATAGAATATACACTGTCCATGTCTTTGGCCAAAACAAAGAATGAGTTGGCACCATGTTATATTTTATGTCTATATGTATGCCTTTTTTCCTTCCAACAAGTGAAATAATGTGCCACTAAGATAACCTCAGCCTGTTTTAATACAAATACGTTTTCATGATTTTGTATTAGAGTTTGTTCATTCAAGCGCAGTCCATTCCGTCACTCGGTTTTCTTTCTTCGAGAAAAATTCATGATACAAGTTGATTTTTATCGGAACTCTGACTGTTCAGTTTTCACTATTTTGAGAAAAAAAAGACTTTGATAGCTTGATCACTAACAAATAACTGTTTTAGAAGATGATGATTTTTTGCAAAGCCTACCACGATCATATAGAGTAGTTACTTGTTTAGCATCAATGAATTTTCAATGCAGCACTTTTGCTCAAGCTTGAAAAGGATCTCTGTGCTTCTTCTGCCACTTCAACCAACTGCTTCTAAAAGTTATGATGTGAAGTGAATCATATATTCCTGTTAGAAGTACAGGTCCACACCCACAGCAGCACATTAGCTACTGGAGATTCTTAAATGTCTTTTAAAAAAGAAAAGAAAAGAAAAAAAAAAACATCTTGGGCTATGAAGTTCCGTCACCTTATTTGACCACCAGGTGGAACTAGAGATCAGCATTTCAGACTGTAGGCCATGAAAGGTTTTTCCTGTTGCTGCAGTGTACGGTTCAGTGTGTGTGCAATGTGTGTGTGTGTCTGTGCGTGAATGATGGAGGCAGGAGGGTCCTATCGGGGGAAGAGACTGATCCAGGACACTGAGAGACATGTGAACTCTATCATGTCATGTCAAGACAGGCGTACTAGCAATACAATAAATCTGCAGTGTATAAGGTGAACGCTTTGTTCTACTAGGCTTCATACAGTCGCCAGTGAGGCCTAAAAGGCTTTCCGTATGGTGTTTGTTTTTTTCTGCCGGAACAACCTCACACAATATCACACTTACTGGCAGACTTGACAGGTGACGTCAGACTGCAGCCCCCCTGTGAAGATTTGGTCGATGATGCAGTTACAGTGGTTGGGGTTGTTGGCTTTCTTCCCGTTGTCGTCTGTGTGGAAACACACACACACACACAGTCACTAAAAGCAATGCTGTGTAACTCCACAGCCACCCTCTCTGTCTATGATGTGCAGAGAGAGAGAGAGAGAGAGACGCTGAGATCCAAGACAGAGATCAGTGCTGTCTCTCCGTCTCTGTGTCAGTCTTTTCATCCACTCATTCCACTCAGCTCTCCTCCTGTCACTCCTGCACTCAGATAAAAGCCTCCTCTCTCTCTCTGTCATTCTTCCTGCTTTTCTCCTCGCCTCCTTCACATCTGGTCTTCTCTAGTTTTACCGTCTGTGTCCAACCTTTGCAGTGTCTGTGCAGGACGTCCAGCGCCGCGATGAGGAACTCGTGGGCATCCTGCTGCTCGTAGCCGGCCAAGTGACGGGCGTGAGTCCACACCAGATGGAGAAGACGGAAGGGGATGTGCGGCGACCGATGGCCTGAGTAGAACTGGAGAATGTGTATGTGTCAGGTGTATGTGCTTCCACTTACTCACTTCTTATTCTTCTGTTTATTTGAACAAAGCCAACAAAAGAACGAGATGGTTACCTCCTGGAAGAGCTGCGACATCTCACACACCAGACAGGAGTTGCTCTGCATCTCGCATTTGTGTCGGTCGGACAGGAAGAAGTCGCGCAGCAGCGGGGTGTGCGTCAGCGCCTGGACGATGCAATTCATGAAGCATGTGTTGCCCAGGTTTATCAGACCTCGCAGCCCTGATGGTTAAGAGAAGGAAAGAAAATGAAAGAAATAAGAAGCGTGAAAAAAAGAAGGGACAAAGAGAAAGAATAAGTGGAGGAAGGAAAGGAGGATGAACAAAAAGGGAGGAGAACAGAGAGAAAAAATTGAAGAGAGCCAGACCATTTTTCTTGGCTGCTACAGTGGGGCATTGAAGCTGCTATGCTGTCCACACACACACACACACACACACACACACACATTACACAGTAACAATGTGATGTGCCTGAGGCAACGTTGGACTGCACGCAGGGAAACCCTTGTCAGATTACAGCAAACCAAATCACAGACACACACACACACACAGATGGGGGAAGGAGGGAGGGAAAA
Organism: Scatophagus argus; assembly: GCF_020382885.2. Lineage (NCBI taxonomy): Eukaryota > Metazoa > Chordata > Actinopteri > Scatophagidae > Scatophagus > Scatophagus argus. Next base: position 4,765,949 of record NC_058513.1, read on the forward strand.
GCAGGAGAGAAGGTGGAAAGAAGGAAGGAAGAGGAACAAGGACGAATGAAGAGGAGGGAGACGGGAGGAAGGAGGGAGGCAGTGTTCTCACAGATAAGCAGCCAGGCCTATAATTCCCCTCACCTTAGACAGTGCCAGGGATGTTAATGATGCTCGAGCAGACTCCTGCGGGCTGCTACAAGGTGTTAAACGTATGGCAGTTCTCCTCAGTCCCGCAGGCTGCCAAACCCCAACTGCTTCACTCTGATATTCCCCGTTGCTTCCAATATATTCAGCTGCTTCGGTCTGAAGACAGCAAGCCTGCCCCATTGCAAGTGCATGACTGACCAGTGATCACAGACATGTTTAGGCTGTGTCATCATACAGGATATCAACGCTAATTATTACCTCAGTTTGAAGAAGGGCTACAATTAATATTTACTTCCTCTGCCAATTAATACTTAATGACATCTTTGTCTTATCTAACAGCAGCTATTATTCTGCTCTCCCCTCTGAGAACTCCAGTTGGTCTCCTTCCTTCTCTGAAACTCAACAATCGGCCCAGACTGTGCAGCTACACAGTTTGCCACTCTAACACTGATGTGTGTGTGTGTGTGTGTGTGTGTGTGTGTGTGTGTGTGCGCATGTGTGTATGAGATCTAAAAAAAAAAGAAAAAAAAAAAAAAGAGAGACTAACCAATAGTACAGTTGGAGGTGATTCTCCTCCTCTTGGGGTTGTGGCGGAGCAGCTCCAGCTCTCTCTTGGTGGGCTCCCATGTTGAGTACTTCTCCCCTATGCCTGAAAAACACACACACACACAAACACACGATATTAAGATGATCTAGATAATAATCTCTAATGTAGATAGATAAATAGATAGATAGATACTTTGTTGATCCCAAGGGAAATTCATGTCTTATTGTATTTCAAGTGTCAACACTAAAATTCAATGTCTTGAGTGCAATTTCACTTTAACCACTGGACCAAGAGCTGTTCGGATCAACAGTCGAATCAACACTCATAGGAGACATCATAGAGCTTTGGCGGGGTGTGATGTCACTGCGCGTGGTGTGGCTCTGTCTGTTTAATGGTTTCATACCTTGCATCTTCCACGCTTTCCTCTGTTCCTCTTTGGCTATCTGTTCCATGTCTTTGTCGTAAATGTAGTCTTGGCACATAAAACAGTAAATTCCTCCATACAGCAGGTCAATAGCTGAGAAGAAAAATACACGAGAGGGCTTTTTAATTCAAATGCAGAACACTTTGTCAAAGGGTGAAAATGGTCTGCGTGTCGCCACAGGCTGTGTGAACCGCTAACTGCTTCGTCTCTCAGTCTTTTCCTATTCAGGCCACGTTGTCACGGTGCTGCGATGCCGGGCAGTCGGGATTATCTGCTGACATATCAGCTATCTGTTAACACCATCCAGGAACGTCGCAGAGACGCCCCGAGAGACGCAGGGAGCAATCAAAAGCCAAAAGGTGAGGAGGGAGGGATGCGCCTATCTAACTGTGCAATCTTCCACCCGTCGCACGTTCACTTAAATGTTCAAAAAAGGTCTCTCTTCACCTGCTGTACCCTGCAGCTACCTGTTTGCTGTTGCCATGACGACCTGCCTGATGGCTTCTCCCGGGCTGTCATCCTCTGCAGGTATGGAGAGAAAAAAAAAAAAAAAAACAAGAATCCAAGTGGGGGACAGGATGGCAGAAGGGAAGAAAGGAAGTACAGAACTTCACTGAACTGACAGGAGGGGAGGAAAAAATAAAAAGGCAAGGAGACGAGGCTGATGGTCCAAGTGCAATTAGATGAAATGCTCTGACAATTCTGAATATCGAAAGGGTCATCAGGTAACCATGGGAACAAGAGGAGGGCAAAATAGAGGAGGAGACAGAGATGAGGCCGATACAAGGCTGTGAACAGCACCGACTAAATAGCTGCAAGTGAAAATGCATAAAACGGTCGGATGAAAGCGATGGAACGGCAAAGGAGGAGGAGGAGAAGCAGGAAGGAGGAGGAGAGGGAGGAGGGGGAGGAGGGGCCCGGGGTTTTAATGGAGGCTAATTCTAGAGGGTTTGTTAAAGACGACTTAATTACCTCCTTACCAGTCTGCTGAGATCTGTCCCTTTTCTCTCCCTCAGTATTAGACCGTTTCTCACTTTATTTTTCGCAGCATTTGATTCAGCGGCTAACCTAATTAAACTCACAGTTACACACACACACACACACACACACCAGAGGGGGGTCTTCCTGAGCTGAGCGATAACGGCGAGCAAAGGAGACTTCATAAAAACAAACCGACAGATTCCCAACATCTGCCAAACCCAGCCTTTGTCACGGACAGCCCGAGAGTCTCCGCTGCGGCAGCGTTCTCCTCCGAACGTGCTTCACTTACAGCTCAAACCGTCTAATTCTATTATGTGAAGTATAAAAGAGAAAGCCAGCGGGTGCAGGGCAGGATTTCAGCTAACGGGACGACGCCTTGTGTTGGAGATAATATGCTGTTTTCAGTATCTTTTCAATGTTGCCTCTGAACTTCTGGGTTTTTTTCTCCCCGTTCAGTCTTGTCACAAACAAGAAAATGTTGCATTTGCGTGCAGCTTCAATCACAAATGCAACACCTGTTTATTTATTTTTTTTTACCACAGCTGTCAACTGCGCTGTGCGTTTTGAGCCTGCCCGGTGCTAAATGTCTTAGCGTGCTGCATTATAGCGGCGCACATGGCAGCCACATGAATGCACACTTTTAACCCTTTGGATTTGAGTGTCGGGGTCCTGCTTCTTCCTGCAGCAAACTTAACTACGCGGTGGTCCTGTTCTATGATGTCATCGGGTCTGATGTCACTCATTCAGCTCATCCGAGAGGGGCACTTAAAGGTTCAGCCCGACTAATTCCTGACCGACTAATATAAACAAATGTTTTTATACAGATATATTTTGTTTGACCACAATGTGTGCTGCACACAGCATTTTTTACAGTGGGTGTATAGGGAAGTTTTTTGGTCTCTTTCTGTTTATTTTTACCCTAATCTGAGTGCTCCTTGCACATGGTGTGACCAGCATTCTTCTTCACATAAATAAATAGCAATAGATGTTTGATTCATCTAGTAGTTTTTTTTTCCTGTGATCAATACAAATCTTTCCCACGATTATATTTAAAAGCAAAACAAAAGTTAAGGCACCTTTATAAAATGTTAAGCAATTTTTACAAACTAGCAAAATCATATTTAAGCCATTTAAAGGCGTAAAACTCTTTCTAAGCTCTTTTAACGACCTGCAGAAGCCATGTCATACCAGTTGATGTAGGGGTCTAGCTGGACTACAACATCTGCCCTCTCCTCCACTCTTCCTACGCCTCTGCAACATACTTGGGTGGAGAAGCTTCAATAGCTGAACACCAACAAACACCAGTGTCTGAGAGCACTACAGCGGGCCAAACTCGATGCATTTAAAAAACTGACTCATAAAACAGAGCTGGGTGATAATTCAGCACTGACTTTAGGTAGAATCATCATGTAATGTTGTTTCACGAAACTCTACTCCCTCCCCATTTCCTAAGTATTAAGTGACACAAATTATGTGCTATGGCCTTCTCGACCCAGCTGAACACCTTTGGGGAGACGGTGGAGCAACATTTTAAACTGTTCTCTCTGTTGTCATCATCATCAAAAACACCAGCTGAGGGAATATGTTCCCTGCAGTAGAGTTCCAGGGAGTTTGGGAATCTACGTCAAGGAGCATCAGAGCTCTTCTGGAGGCTGGTGACAGACAAATACCTTAAGGGGACACTTGTGTTATCATTTCACTTGTCACCAATCTGCATTTCAGTATCTGCCAAGCACAATAGACAGCAGTTTACAGGTGAATGCAGAGTGCACACACTCAGCGGGACCTGTTCAAGTAAGGGTGGGATCAGGTAACACACAGCAATTTTCTCTGCAATAATTTGGTGATTTGTGTGCAGTGTTTTGATTACTACAGGCTGTGTGTCCCTGTGGGAGCTGCACAGAGGGGGGGGAACAGCCAACTGTTCTTGGTGTTCAGCTAACACCCACGTCTTTGTTCAAATCTGGAGCCATCCAGACTGTGTCTGTTTGATGGCAATATTTAATTCAGTGGAGTGAAATGCAAGTTTCCCATTCGTCACAGCGAGCGCTCGCCAACAAAGCGACCTCCGTGTGAGCTGTGCTGAGAAACACAGCGAGGTTGTTGCGTTTCTGAAAATAGAAGCAATGTCAGTAATTTTTTTAAGGGAGCATACTTGAACAAATCCGCTGAAAATCACTGATGTGCGACGATTTGTGTTACCTTCGCTGAATTGGAATAATAATCCTGTCACAATGAGGCAGAGGCAAATAACTCATAAACCTACACAGTAAACTGTAAACACAGGGATGTGCACCTAACAAAGTGGATTCTTAGGTACTTAATTTGAATCAGTCACCAAGACTGACCTCAGTCCCTATTCATTAATAAGTTCACTAATGCATATATACTCCTTTTAATGGGCTACATGGGGCCCAATCCACAAGTGACGTTCAAGTCCCCCATGTGGCCAACCTTTGTTGCAATTATGTTGCAAGAGATTACCGAATAGCTCTGTGCTGCTCTTAATTACACACATACATACAAGTCTCCACATACACAGACATTAAATACGGACACATCAACGAGCCCACGCTCTGGTGTTTATGAACAGTCAGCGCTTCACGCAGACGCACCGGGCTACGTCTTCATTAGCCACTCAGCTGTGTAATTAGCCCTTTTAGCAGCCTTTGTTTTGAGACAAGCTGCATTACTGACGCCGTTTGCATGTGGGTGTGTGTTTGTGTGCGTGCATGTATATTATGTGAGCGTGTCTGTTCAGGAGGCGGGGACCAACTCATTTAAGCAAAAGGGGCTAATTGAAGGTTTGGATGCCTGGCATGGCACCTTGTGCTTGACAGAAGCCTCGAAACAAACCTGCTCTAAGCGCACCTGCGGATACCTTTGTGAGTGCCTGTGTGAGTGTATGTGTGTGTATCTGTGTATGCCATACCTAGGTTATGCCTCTTGCTCTTGGCATGCTCGTGGATGTGTTTTTTGGCAAAGCAGGCGAAGAAGACGCAGTAGAGGCAGGAGTGGAGTCTGTTGAGGTGGGCGCCGCACATGTGGCAGATACATGACTTGGCCTGGAAGAGAGGAGGAAGAGGGGGAGGCACGAAGAGGAGACACAGGATATGTTTACATCTGCTTCGAAAATAAAATTCAGAAACAAGATGGAAAACTCAGCCAGGCTTAAAGCTCATCAGAATCCTTCACAATGATCAAATGACTATGTGCACGCAGAATTATCCCACTGCAGGTCCCCTCTGCTCTATGGAGCATTTTAGCATCTTTTAACTCAGCGTTTTGCTTAACCCCGCAGCTTTAAAGTCAAAGTGAAACACGCATTAAGGCATCTCTGTCTCATGCAATGTGACACATCTCCAAGTAAAACTGAAATATGTGGGCAGAGTTTCGTCACACAGGTGTCATAAATCCTATTCTACAGATATGACTGGATGGTAAAATGCAGCGGTGCGGTACAAAGGTCTGGGGTTAGGAAAATGTGAGAAATTTACAAATTAGGCCTCAAATTAGCCCTCCCACCCCCCACCAACTCTGACCTATGGCGATATCAGTCTGCCGACTACTTGACTCAAGAAACAAATCTGATTTACAAGAAGTATCAGAGGAACAAATTACGAATACATATAGAAAAACAATGACATTCATTAAACAGACAAAAAGAAGTAAATAAATGAAGTAAAAATGGTAAATTTTTGCCGTAAATAACAACTGACACGAGGACATAGCATCAGAACATGGAAAACGCACTTGTCATGTGCATTTCAAAGTCACAGGGTTCTCACAAAGCTCTGATGACCCCACCGTATGACAGACAGATGCAGTTAGCAACTAGCCAATGAAAATTTAGCAGCTAAAGAGACGTGTAAATTTATTTTAATGACTGCCAAAATATTCATCGCTTCCACTTCCCACAAGTGGACCAACGAAATCAATTCATGCAGCTGTAAAGATTTTTTGTTCTTTAGTTTGTTCTTTCTTTCATTGTCACCTAGCATTGGCCATACATAAAACATAATCATTAAGAAACTGCACTTTCAGATTTTCTAAAGCACCACGCGGCGCTGGTCACGCAACCACAGCAGGGAGATCTACAGTACACGGCTGTGACAGCAGCTGCTCTGGACACGCATTTTGTTTTTTTGACATTTCAAAATGTCAAACGTCTCTCTCTTGAAGCACTCTGTAATGAAAGGTAAGCTTTTGTTAGGGCCACACCTGACATGTGTTACATCATCTTTAATTTCCATTTTTATTTCAATAAAAAATCCTACAAAGCTTTTCTTCGACCTCTGGAGCCTTGAGCAGAATCACAATAGGCGAAAGCAATCTAACAAGGACATTTCTGTGTGTGTGTGTGTGTGTGGCTGTGCAGTATGTGACTATTTGTCATTGAGTGAATCAACCTTAGGCCAAAAAACCTTGTGCTCTCTTACATTTCATATGCACATGCAAACACACACCATATATGATTGCTAATATTTCATACATTCCTACATATTTCTTTTTGATAGTCACGTTGGGCAGATGAAGGAGAGGGAGAACGAGGATGGGGTGCATGACTGAAGATGGAGGGCAGATAGCAACAGTTCAAACGCATGCAGATGAGAGGCTGGCATGTCAATGAGCCAGCATGAATTTGGGGAGGTGAGAGGAAATGAGCAATGCCTGAAAAGATAAAAGATAATGCCTGAGAAGATAAAGAAAAAACAGTGTGAGGGCAAATACGAGAAATGGAGACAAAATTTTTAAAAAATGCTATTAGAATTTTTTTTCTTTTCCACTTTCAAATCACATACTCTGATTTGAAGGTGGAAAGTTGATGTAAAGCAGCATCTGGTGCATCACATCACAGTCTTCTGTCTAGAAAATGTCAACCAACGGTGAAAAATGCCTGTCACATTATCATTTCCCCGAGCCCGAGGTGACATCTTCCAACAGCTCGTCGCATGTGACAGCAAAACCAAAATACAAACATAACAAATATAAATTAAACAGACAATGGTAAAGAAACCGCGAAACTGGAACTGGGGTGTGTTTGCCAAATAGTCACCTTAAAAACCCTTTGATGAGGCTCACTCTCAGTTTTTGAAAAATGGGAAAAATAAGCAAACCAAAAACACTGGGTTTTATTCCAGTCACACACACACCTCCATGCATAAGTGCTTAGACAGCACATGAATTATGAAAAGGCATCAATATGCAACAATCTCTCCCTACTTATTCTTCCAACTGTCAGTGTTACAGTACGCATGTATTATTTTTTGGCTCCCTGAGAATATCGTCTTCATGTAGGAAGTTGTGTCTGCCATCTGTCAACATGTCCTTACATCCTCCACTGTCATACTGTCTGAGTACACACATGGAGTAGTTACAGTAGTTACAGGCCATGTACTAACCAACCAACCAACCAACCACACGCTCATTAAGGTCTCATCTTCCCACCACGTAGAGAAAAACCCCGAGCTCCGTCCATGACATATTTTTCTGAGCTGACGAGACAAGAGAAGCACAAGAGAGAGAGAGTAATGGGCTGGAAAGATCCTGGTTAGAAGTGTGAGTGAGGATGCTATCACACTGTGATTCCTTCCAAACAGAGGCATTATGAAATACTGTATATTCCACAAAAAAAATGAGTAAACAAAACTGGAGGGGAAATGAGAAGGAAGTCACTTTAAAAAGACGAAAAAAGAACAGGGACAGCATTTTAGTCAGTATTTTAAGTTTTGCTTTGAGTTTATAAGGCATCGTTCCTCTTTCACGATGAGTGCATTTCGTGCTGCCAAAGGGAGTGGAGGCCGCAGCAGTAGTGCAGGCTAACAATAGACATCCCTAGCAAGACTTTGCAGAAAAGTGCTGCAGACTGGTACTAAAATCAGAGTTCGAATAGGATTGACTCACACAATTTGGCAGGTCTTGGGTGGCTTGGAGCACATCATACATACAAACACACGTCATGGTCTCCAGTGCAGTATCTTGGGAAAAAAGTTTTCTTCAGTAGTGGACTATTTGGTAAAATCCAAACTAGCAGTTATTCAGGTGTGATTAAACACTTCTCTGATTGTCACTGCAGCCAACCAAAGTGTGAAGCCTTTGATTTCCCAAGGCGAAACAAATTGCTCAAAATTCAATCTGCGTCAGAAGATCAGTGGACCGTCTGATTCAGACCGCATGTTGATCGTGACCATCTGAGGCTGGCATGGTCAGCAATGGAGTGGAGACTGAATGATGGAACAGTTGTCTGATATGTAACTGAACCACGATCAATAAAACTGTAGTGCCACAGGGAAGTAATACGCAGCAGGGATGTGACACCTCCTGCCAGCCTTGTATGGTCTTCATGGTAGGGTGGGGGCAGGGGCAGAGAGGCGAGCAATTATGGCAGGAAGATCCCCTACAAATATTTACACCATTTACTTCAGTAAACATGCCTCCTAGACTACCAGCTCCCTCTGATGCCAAGCAGATGACAGGGGACGCACGGTTGTCCCAGAGCACATTTAAGTGCAGAAAGGCATGTATGCAGTCAAGCACACGCACTCGCACAGATGCACGCATGCAGATGCAAGCACTGCTACCTGCTATTACTGTGCTATTATCATACCCACATTATGTGAATCTTTACAATAAACATGACTCAACAAGAGGGGTCTTCTTCTCACACACACGAAGGAGATGCTCATTTTGCTTTCCTCGTTATACCTTGATGATAATGTCATGCAGTACAAAGGCAGCAATGATCCACCTCTGTCATTACCAATTGGGGCTCTCGTGATAATTGGTTGTGTGTGTGTGTGTGAGGAGGGGGGGCATTAATTGCTTAGTTTATTTTCAATCAATTAATGCCCCTTAAGCGAGGAAATACCATCGCGTAACGCTGGCCTGCGGTCTGCTGGTACAAGGAAGAGAAGCCACTGCAGGCGCATTGCCAGTGCAAACAGCTTTGTAATCTGTTATGCGCTCTCTAGCTTTATCTAACGTCCGACTGTGCGACGCTGACCGGGTGATATGCTGGTAGTTTGCTTCAGTTTGGGCTGTTCTGCAGTACTGCCGTTTAGGCTAGTCAGAGCCCGACACCGAGGGGAAGCGAGTCTCTGAGCGTGGGTAGTATTTTACTGAGAGCAAACAGTGGTTTGGCATTCGGAGCGTCTGTGTGTCGGATGTTTGTGTTGTTTAAGAAGGGCGGGGAACTGTCCACGCACGCGACCGCAGCTCACACATACACAAACACAAACACAAACACAAACACAAACACACACGGGCTGTCGTACGTTAGGGTCACTTCTAGGCGCTCGTTCCCCTCTTTCAATTGTTACCTTGCGTTTTCTGGTCTCGGCTGAACCACTCCACACGAAACACTGATAAATAACCCTCAGGTTCTGCTTCCAGTTGTCCACTTTAAAACTGTTGACATGAGGACAGCCCGCGGGACTCATGGCAGTCACAGCATCCGGTTTTACTGTCCTCTGGCGCGATGAAACCTGTTCAGATCCCTCAAGACAGACCCAGTCCGAACGGGCTGACTGGTTAGCTTGCCAGGTTCGTTATCCACAGAATGCTGCGCTCTGGCTAACTGGACATGTCCTGGTTGCAGTAACTGAGACACGCGCAGTAGCAAGCATTAAGACGGATTTTCCAGTATCCCTCTATTGGACATGAAACATTATGCATGCATTTAAATCCGGAATAGCGCGGTATGTGTAGTTCTTCACATTCGCCAAATTACATGTTAGCAAGCTGGCTAAAGTTGCTTAGCACTGGAATTTCAACAGTAGCTTACACGGTGAGTGTCGTCAAGACCCACCTCATTCATAACGACGGACCAATGAGGCACTAGCGCTGGAAATGATTGGCGTGTACCAACTTTCCTTTTCCCGCACAAGTTCCGCCTCTATGAAGTGGGAGCTGCGTCGTGATTGGTAATACTTTCCTGCAAACCACATCCGCCTGTATAAAGACGTTCATTGGCTAAGACATATATCAGCTTCATTGTATCCGACAAGAATGTTACAATGTGTAGTGAAGGGATGGAAATTCAAATCCACCTTACAGTGCACGTAGAAGCAAACGGATGAGAATCTCTTTTCACAAAGGCATGAAACCCAGAGCTATATTCTTAAACAATTTATTATTAACAGACCCACAATCGCAAAGCTCAAGCGCCCAAATGACATAACAATTTGGTTTCATCTGTTGGCTTCATCTTTTGTAATAACAACCTGTCAAAACGGGCTTTTTTTGTTTTTGTTTTTGTTTTGTTTTTTTAACAGTGCTCTAGCGACCTCTAGTGGATCCGACCTAAAAAAAAAAAAAAACAGAAAAGGGGGAAAGAAATGAAACAAACAAACAAAAAAAACACAACAAAAAAAACAAAACAGTGCACCAGATTGTGAACGACTCCTCCATTGTGCCGAGTTTGGTCAAGGGCATGTCCAGATACAAATCTGCTATTGATGATATCTACATTCTAACCAAAAGGAGTGAAAAGGGAAACGATCATTGCAGTCTTTACAAATGTAGAATATATCAGATTTATTCCTCGTCAGTCATAGATGTTTCTCACATGTAATGCCCTCTTGTTACGGCCATCATGCAGCAGAACCAAAACAAACAGTGAGATTATTCACACATATGTTTGGAACAAATAAGTCCAGTTTTTATTATTGTGGATTCTGTTAACGTAGCAGTGGCGTTCCAACCTGAACATTGATAAATAAAACACTGACAAAATTGTAATCTTTTTTTTTTTCCTTTCCTGTAAGGATCTTTTGTTATCCTTAAGACACTGTGAAGAAAGAATAACCAAATTTATCATCATTCCACACAATTAGATTTTCCTTGACCAATGTCCTTATGCAATAGAATGTTTGTTTGTTTTCCTCTTTAAAAAAAATCCAACTCATCCTGGGAAGAACGTGTTGGGTGGCTGCAGCGTTCTCTCCCTGTCCAAGGCCCCTCAGGAATAACTTGATGTTTTGCTACCAACATCGTCCTCCTGCGATCCCATACTCTGAAACGAAAAAGTGTCACATGATGAAAATGTTACCTGTAAGACAATGGACTAAATGACTGTTTTTCTTTTTTAAAAAAGGATAGTTTTACCATTAATTTATCTAAAGTTCTGTAAGCTGCATGTTTCTCAAAAAAACACTTTGGAACACTTTGAAAACAGGGTTGTAAATACCAGTAAGGGCGAATACTGTACAAGTGCGGTTATATTTTTTTTATTACTAAAGTAATTCCAACCCAATTCTTCTATTTATTTTTATTTCATTCCACCACATATAAACCATCTGAATTAATCAAACAATGTAACCAGCCCTGAGACATAGGGTACATATCATTCACATGTCAACATTTGTTAGCAGGATTGCAATGATAAAAGATTTTCACAGTAAGCGCCTCAGAAAATATCATGGTATCATAGTAAAAATTTTCTAAATTTTCTCCCTTTAAAAGGGATGAAAGCAGAGGGTTTGTTTATATGTGTAAAAAGGCTTTATTATAATTTCACAAAATATCATCAGAAATTATATTGTCAGAAATTAAACTTTATATATACTTAAACACACACGCTGTTGCTACCCTATTTGTTATTCATTTGTACAAAAGTTGCCCACATAACAGAGAGAAGTTTATGTAAATGACCTTGTTAAACATTGCCTCACCTTCTGCACAAATTGTGGGTTTACTGTGATTTCTTGATCCATAGACTTTAGTTTCTCATCCAGCTCTATACATTTCAACATCTGAAGGGAGAGGGGGGGAAAAAAAAAAGATGTGTCACTTTAAGAAGCTTCACACCAAACGCACCACCTGGATTTATACATAACATTAACGCTGAAAAGAGAGTCGGACACCCTCACCTCTTGGTCGATTTTGTGGAGCATTGCTGGGTTGTTGTATTTTTCGGGGTTGTCGTGGAAGCAGACCATGCCATCCTTTTGGTTAATGCTAGCGTAGATCTCACCATCTTCAATCTGCACAGAAGCACGAGGAGGAGCATGATGAAAATTAAATTTCTAATGGTGATCAACGGTTACCTTTCAAAATCTCTGGAATTAAAGGATAATTAAATAAAATTAAAAACGTGTCTAAAGCTCCTGAAGTTTGAGATACAGATACGATACTGTATATTGTACAACTGGTACAACATTTCATTTGATTTCAGGTCAGTGTGTGGATGACAGGTTGGACTAGCTTTTCTTGCTGGAGGGACTTACCATGTGTAAGACGTATTTCTCTGCTTCCTGGGGACCTGACAGCTGCACTCGACTCGCCATGTCTTGCAAAGACAGCGTCAGGAAAGTCTGCAGGAGGGAGATAAAGCAGGAACTTGATATCAAAAAGACTAAAAGATCTGCCGGACCTATGAGTGTAACCTCATGTATGATCATCCTTTCTTTGATTGAACATTTGTTTGATCTTATTCCGCTCAATCAAAAGCAGCCAAGAACTTGTCACCAAAGCACCTGAATTCACAAGCACCTTCTTAATTGTACAGTTTCTCTAACTTCAGTCAGATATGATTGACCTGAGAGACATTATATCATGATTATTTTGACCAAAGATCTTATCACAAGTATCTTTGACCAAACAAGTCTTTTCACTCCAAACAGACAAAATGGCTAACAATATTGCATCAGATAACTGCAGCAGAGGCTAAATCATGATGATAACCAAATACAACAATCCATCTGGTCTCGTGTCATGACCTAAACATTAAAGTGGTTACTCAGCTCTAGATGTGACACTCTTGTTTGATGTCCATTATGCTCAGTTTTCCCAGCATGAGTAACATTTGGCTATTAGATGTTTACATCTAACACTCATCCATGTTTCTGCGATGTTTCCTGCAATTTGGATTATTGTCAATTCTAATGTCATGTGGCAACGCTGTCATGGAGGAGGAGGAGGAGGAGGAGGAGTTATTTTCCAGATGTCTCAGATCAGGAGTTTAAAAAAAAAAATGATTAACTGACTGATTTCAAAATGCCAACACACCCCTTTGACAAGGACTACTCGCCTTCCATAAACTGTCCGTTAAACAGTATAGTTCAAGTCAGGATTGGACGACTGTCGCTCTTATTTTCTTGTAAAACATCTGAGGTATTAATACAGAAACCCACCTTTGTTAACCTCTGGATGTTCTTCTTGTACAGGGAGGAGAGGCACTGCTTGACCAGGCCTGTGTTGTTGTCTCGTGTGAAAGTCTCGCTGTGTTTGTTGACCAGGCTGCGCAGCTCGGCAGGGTTGTTGGTGGTGTAAACCTGAGCTAACTCGTGATACGCGTTGCTCAGGGGCTGAGAGAGGCAGTAAGAGGGGGAAAAAAGAAGAAAAAGGACAGGACAGAATATGAACCACCCGATGGCACAACAAATCATGCATGTGTGAGTCAATCTTGGCTGGTTTTAACATTGTGTTTACTCTGCAAGCAACAGGATTACTGTGTCACTGAAGTCTTCAAATTTCATGTTCTTCAGAGCTAGGTATGAGGAGTTACCTGTTTAAATGAGCAACATTTCCTCCTTCACCTGGTCTAACAGAGCTATAATGAGCTTACGCGCATCAGCTGAAAATCAACTTAGTAAAGATGCACAGAACGACCAGCCAGGGACCGCAATCAGACGGTTTTTAGTGTGCCCGGCCCCGGCCCGGAGATCAGCCGTTCCGTCTCCCATTCTGCCGATTGTAAACCGGTCTATTTTATGCATCCGCCGCACATCATATGCACAGCAGCACAGGCAATAAAGCCAGTCACACACTAGCGTGTTTTTAGCATGGGACTTCTTCACTGTGAGTGACACAAGACACAAAGCTCACAATCTGTAACCATGTAAAGTAAACCGTGGGGGACTACCACAAAAACATTCGGAACAGCAAACTTCACCCAGCTGAACGTGTCCAGTTTGAAGAAGCTAGAAAAGGAAGCTGCTAAAGCTAAAGCTTTGCAATGAAGAAAAGTTGATTTTGTTTGCATATGCTGTCAATTATCGTTGTTAGAAAAGAAAAAAAAATCTGAATTTTTGGCAATTGGCAAGTCACACACTTCGGGCACAGTTGGAAACCGGAACTGGCCGAGAAAATTGCAATTGGTGCACCTCTATAAGTCACTTAAATGTCTGCACATGCAAAGTAAGAGCTGACCTGAAGAGCAAAGCCCCAATACTAACTGTGTACTATACTATTCCACACATGCTGTTTGTCCTTACCTTGATGAACCTCCCTACTATTTGTGAGGTGTATTTGGGCAGCGGCTGCACTTTGCCGTGGAGAATGAGTGACACCAGGATGTATTTCTTATAGGCTTCCAACATAATGTGGCTCACTGCCATGGCTGGAGTGGTTATTGCCTGACACAAGACAATAAGAAACATGTTACTGCCTATATGTGCACCAGAGAAAAAGTGTCAGTATGTCAGTACATTTATCTGATTGCTCACAAAGCACGGGAGAGTACCTGTTCATAAAAATACAGTGCTCTTTCGAAGTTTTTGAGGCCCGTGTAGATCATACCACCATAATAGTAGTAACATAGAAAGTGCTTTGCGTCGTAAGCGCCGTTCTCCTTACAGATGTCCATCATGTCCAACTCCAAGAAGGGCAGGGCAGGCTTGAAGCACTTTGCTAACAAGCACAGCTGCAAGGAGACAGGTATGTAGAGAGGATGAATAGGAGGATTTCACTGGACCGTCACAGTGCAAAGGAACTGTGCTGTGTTTGAATTATTCAACACAACCCTTTAATAGGATATATTCAACAAGTATGCATATGTGAGCAGGGGGGAGAAGAGAACTCATGTATATATAATAAATTGGATGTTGCATACCGCTAAATAGATGGCTTTTAGCAGCTTAATTAGATGCAAGTTAAATTATGAGGCCATTTAGGATTACAGCCATGGTGGTGACAGACTCACCTGACACAGGTCTGCATGAACTGAGGTAAGTTGGTTTGTGTTCATCTGCATTTTGTCTATTGCCTGTTTTAGGACGACAACACCCCTCAATGGCTGTTAGGGAAGGGGGAAAAAAAACATATTCAGGTTTATTCAGCTGCAGCTTTCCTGAGGCACCCTAACACAGTGGAAACCGTCCAGGCTCGGTACGGCACTTTAAAATGCATTAGAATATTTAGATCTAAAAGAAAAAAAGGAAAACATGCTAATGTAGGATGCAAGTGAAACACAAGCAGCGGGATGACTCATTCTTATTGGACAGTGCTGAAAAATTTGATTAAAATGTGCTAAATTTCACTATCGCTGAGGGTCGATACAACATTAACAACAGTTTCATCCATCTCACAAGCTACACTGTCAAGACAATGCAGTGTCCTTTAAATTATCATACACACACACACACAACACGCACGCTGAGGGATGTTTCACAGAAACAAGAACAACATAAGACTCTAAAAATATCACAAAATACAAAATTTTTAAGAGACAACATAGAAAAGAGTCATATGATTCTACTGCTCAAGTTTAGGGGAGCTGATGTAGCTGATGAAGCCGTTTAGAATCTGAAGGTGTGGCAACACAGGCACACGTCAGCACACACATACTGCAGGTGAAACAGGGCTTATGCGTGAACATTAGAAGAATTAGTCACAGCCCTGTAGCTTTTGGAGCTAGAAGCCTACCTCACTAAAACTGCACTCGTGTCAGTGAACACACACTATTCACACGGTGTTCAACTGTGCAGGTAGTGTTTGATGGCAGCGGGAAGCATATGTCTCACAAAACAAACACTGAGCGAGGGGCAAAAGGCCAAATAAACTAAGAATAAACAACCCTCGTTTGCATTCTGTACTCTTGTCTGATATTTAAACTATTCAGTCTTCATTAGCGACTGCAGCACTGCAGTACACTGCAAAAGATGCTCTGAGTCATGAATGAAAAGAAACTGTTTTGCACAAACACAGATTTATAAATTTTAGAAAAAAACATATAAACATATAAGAACATGCAACTTTTCTATGTCTATATTTCATCCAGCAACGCATTGTTTAAGTCTACCACACTATATTCGAAATTATAAATAAATTAAATTCGAAAATAAAAATCACTCCACTCGATCATCAAACATCTGATTCAGTTGGGGTTTAAAAAAGATGTGATCGTAAATGAAAGCTCTGGGATGATATCTAGGTGAGTCAAAAGCAACAGTCTTACCTGTTTCCGCTCTACAAGGGCGTTTGTCAACTGGTGGCAGAGACCAGCAACTGTGAGAGGAAACAGAAGACAAGGAAACTGTGTGATGATTGACTCTTTTATGTATGTGTGTGTGTCATGCATAAACTGAAAACATATACATTAGGGATTGACAAATATGTTTTTCTTTTCTGGGCCAATAAAGTCTAATAGTCATGAAAGAGTGATAACTGATATACATTTGCAGTAAAAATTAAATTTAGAATAACCAGTGATGGAACATAAGTAAAATGTAAGTAAATTTACTCAAGTACTGTTCTTTTACAAGTAATTGTACAATTTTTTCTAGAATATAGGTGACAGAGAGAGGCAGCTGCATCAGAGCCAAAGGAGCACACTTAAATAATCATATCATAATCATAATCAATAATAATCAATCCATCACTGATGTGCACACATACGATACTGCACAGTTCAAGTCTGCCAAATAATGCTGTAATAACTTTTGTAATTATTTATCTGGCGGTAATACACTATTCTACATCAATAAACCTGATACTGCAAAACATTTTAGAGCTTACTGCTGGACACTGGAAATGGAGGTATCTGTCTTATGGTCATAACTGAGGAAAGCACTTGAACAAGAAAGACTGGGCATACTTTAGATAAACATAGACTGACCGACAACAGAACACACATTAGAAATCTGTTCAACTGAAAACCTGTATAACACAAAAACAGCCAGCAGGTTATAAATGTGCCTCCTAAACACCCAGAAGTGAGAAGTTTGGTTATTCTGGACTTACAAGTGTCTGTTGCATATCTAATGTGCTCCCCATTGCAGGTACTGATGAAGAGCTGGACTTGGGAGAAGAGCGTCTCAAAGTCAGGGATGTTTGGCATGGAGAACTTCACAAAGCTGAAACAAAAGAATAGGAAAAAGCCTTACAGTGACACAAGAACATAAAAATGCAAAACTGATATTCAGATGGTTTAGGATGAAGACAGTCAAATGGTATCACTTGAACAGTTTTAAACATTATTGCTGTAGGCTTTGCAATGCAGAAATTAAAAGAAATAATGCTTTTTTTTCTTACAGTACAAAACTACTACTATTTTGCATTTTTCCCCACTTCTGAGTTTTCCATGATGTGTAATTAAACTCAACCTCTCAACATTGTCATTTTCAGTTCTGTTAAATGTCCAGTTCAGCAATGGCATTTCTTGATTTACCAAATTACAAGTAAAAATCACATTCTTGGCTTCAGCGTTAGTCCATGCCTACATTACATGCAGTACATTCAACAGGTAGCCTTCAGCTGCTTGCAGACTACATAACATTTGCTTTGGTGTATGTAACAAGTCTCCTGCAATGATTAAAAAAAACAACACAGAGAAGCAGGACATGGCACCTTTTGCATGACGTGTGGATACTGAATAGTTTATATGATGATCAACAGACATAACAATAAACTTTTGGCCCAGTTCAGAAAAAAAAACATGGATCAGAAGCTTGGGACATTATGATGGCAGGAGTGTAGAGGAAAGCAAACAAGCCAAAATAAACTTCACTACTGATGGAGGAAGAGTTCTCGACAGGTGCTAAACACACTGATGGTGGAGAACTACTTACAGCACAGCCAGCACACCGAGGGAATGCTCCTGGATGTCCAAGGCCCCCAGCACCGTGTCCAGGTGGGACAAATTTTTGGCCAGCAGCTCCCCACTCTTGTTGATCAACTCACACAGCTGAGTCATCTGGCCTGGGGGGCAGAGAGAAAGTAAACCACTCTGGACCTTTTCTAGTGTTCTTTAAATCTTTAGAAAGACACAGGTCTCATATCTCAGAGAGTTTACATCGCAATGCTGGATACAGATCAAATTTTAAAAATCACTACTTTTAGGCAGACCCTTTGCTTTATAATTAAATTAGCCTGTTATAGTGGGATTTATTATCATCAAAGGTAAAAATTTCTTGTATGTTTTCCATGCTGTGACACACAAGAAAGACACATGCACAAAACTGTAACTGCACTGGTTACCAAAACTAAAACGTTATTATAACGTTCTGCCTACAACAGCCGTTGTAAATTATGAGATTAAATTAATACAATCCACAAAACGAGAAAAGAACAATACTTCTGCCCTAAGTAATGCTAAGACATTATCCACTTTGTGTAAGCGGTGAAAGTAAAAATAATATTTCAATTTTGTTGTCCAAGACTGTCAAGAGGCTATTGTCGATAAAGGCAGAAAACAAACAGACTTAAAAAATTATTTATAATCATCATTCTGTGGCTGAGCGTTTCAGTATAAATCGGCCGGTCAAGTGTACTGTCAAGGCCTTGCAACAGAGGCAATGCAAGTGGAATTGACAGATGACTTTGTACCAATAATATTCGCAAATTCAGGTCGAGAGCCAATCATGTGGGGCCGGGGCGGGACTACCGGTAGGCAATCCCCAGAAATTATTCTCTAGATCAAAAACAAAAAGTATGATTTTGACATTTTCTTTGATAAGCTACCTGTTTTACGGTTATCAGTGGTGTCCCTGTACATTAACGCATCTTCTGATGATACTTTACAGAACTCTCGCAGCCAGAGAGAGTCATTTTTGTGGTGTGTTTACATGATAAAGCAAAAAGAAGGCTCTGACCAGTTTGGCTGCCGAGCTATCGGCAAGGCACTGGATAGCATATGCTAGCTAACTAGCTAATACTTCCATCTTGAATGAGTTTAGCAACCCTACCTTGAGCGGAGAGCTGCCGCACATTGTTCACAAACTGCTCCAAGGCTGAAGCCATTATTTCCTGGGTCCAAAGTGGAGGTAATTTGCACTGTTTTTCATTCAAACGTCAGAAACAACTCCGTCCGGACTGAGGCAGGGGGCCACACAGCCGCCACTGGGTGAAGCTATCGCGAGATCATAAGAACAGAGCAGACTGCAATGAGTTTCTGAACCGACCATTGGATTCTTAAAGGGCCAGACATTCGATTTGCTAAAAGATTCATGACATAATTGTCATACTTTTCATAGTGGTATTTTGATTATTAAAATGTAACCTATTGTGCTTGTCTTCTGTGATATGGTGCTACAGTTATATATTGCACACTGCAATGCCAATTTTGCCTTTTAGGGAAAAAGAAATGAAGGAACTGACGTCAAACTTACCGGGTTTTTAACAAAGATGTTATAAGATGTAAGAGCTCCTGTGCGAGGTTTCAGCATTCACTGTCTCTAGACTGGAAACCAAAGAAAACAGTTATTGATGATCACCGTTATTAAATGATCTTGTCTGTCATTGTTGTAATTTGTTATCTTTGATAATCTGGTGCTTTTTTCTTTGTATTAGCTACACAATCATAAGTCTAATTTCCAACAGTTGAACCGCAGTGTAGGTCACTGTAATAGTATTTATTAGTGATAAATATCTGAAATGATTGCAATCACCGAAGATTAGCAAAAATGTCACAACTCAAAAATAAAAAAACAGACATTTATTTTGACACATTATCAAAGAACATGAATTTATTGTACAGCTAATGGATCCCTGAAAGCCTTCCTATATAATAAATATTACTGTAAACTTAGAACTTAGAAACCTTGAAATTGTCATTGCTCTGTGACGGCTCTCACATATTGACAGGAGTGAGCCATCTAGTCCACCTAACATATCTTTGCTGCAAGCAGGATTTGGTACAGTCTGTTCTCACTATCCTTGCAGATGCAGTGCCAGTTGTGTACTACTCCTTGTACTTCAGGTTACTCCAGCAGTCACTGTTACAGATGCTGTGGCTTTGAGAAAGGCTGTGGGTAATACACACTGACAAACGATGCAGACAGCTCCAAGTATACTGTGGTCAAAGGCATGTCACATTTGACCTGTCAGCTGCTATGCGGCTAGCCTGTCAGCTAAATTTAGCTACCGACCGTTAGCTGAACTGCAGCCGACTAGCAGAGATACCCCCAGAATGATAAAGTTAAGCTAACAGTGAAACAAAACATTACGAAAAGACAAATAGCAACGCAACAATGCAGAGTGCTGAAAACGACAAGGTTTAACTCTCGCAGAATTTGGAAGTAATTTTACTACAGCTCACTCAAGAGTCAACGATGTTGTTAAGGTCCAGTATAACACGCCTACTCGGAAGAGGGAAACCTTTGTTCCGTGATCCGTTTAAGAGGATTTGCGTAAACATGTCGTCCTCCACTGCTTCGGGTAAGAGACTGCGGGTTCTGGTTGACATGGACGGCGTCCTTGCGGACTTTGAGGGGGGATTCTTGAAGAAGTACCGGGCCAGGTACCCGAGCGAGCCCTACATCACACTGGATGACAGGAGGGGGTTTTGGGTGTCGACGCAGTATGGGCAGCTCAGGAGTGACCTGTGTGTAAGTTGATAAAACTCACATTTGCAGTCCTACACAGATCCAGAGGCCATTGAACCCCACTGAGTGTGGTTCAACGGCCCTAATTAAACAGTTTAAATTGTACCAGAATTCCAAGCTATCCCATTTCGAGGCTTTTTGAATGAAAAATGACAACAACGCTATTTAGTGGGCCATAAGTGTCTCGTTTTGCTTGTAAATAAAGGAATATGTCCCATGTATGCATTTGCACTGTGCTGAAGAGTTCAAATATGAATGTTGTATTTTGTTTATAAATTTCATTCAGTATCTGAGTTCAGTGCTTGAAGATTAGCCAGCAAGTTCATCCTAATGATCCCAATGACCCGTTTCTCTGATCCAATACAGTAAATGTACAACTGTCACACTGAACCAGTATTGTTAAATTGTTTCTTAGTTGTTCTATATTAGTATAAGTCCACTTAGTCAAATGCATATCCATATATCCTCGATACCCCCTGGCCTCTCTGTCATTATCTTATCAAGTCTGCTCTTTGCTCTCTTGGTTTAACCATTTGTCATCACTTGTTATTTAGCCAGTCACAGGCCTGTTCTTAATAAAGGCTCTTTTATCATAGAAGTAAAATATGGCATGAAATCATAAACATTGTCAGGGGCACAAGGTCTCAGTTCCTATTTTGTGATTATTAAAATACTCAAGAAATCTGTGCAGTTCAGTCTCATTCAGATATAAGTTCTTCTGTGCCTTAGATCAGCTGAGTGGCGAATTGACCTTGTAAAAGTTGCCCTTTGGATCTTCTTTCTTCAAAGTACATGTTTTTTTTTGTTTGTTTGTTTGTTTTGTTTTTTTGTCTCCAGGAAAAAGCCATCAGTATATGGCAGTCCAAGGACTTCTTCATAGACCTGGAGCCGCTGCCAGGAGGAGTGGAGGCAGTCAAGGAAATGTCCAAGATGGAAAAGTAGGTGCTGATGATGCATTTCACCCATCTAATATATAAACTCATTTGGCTGCTGCTGATGTTACAGTAAAATGTCATGCAGGCAGGTTTCTGAGCAGCATAATCTTGAAAAGAGTACAAACGCGGGGAGCAGAAAACAAAGCCGCAGAGCTTGTGGGGACTTTAACACGAAGAGCTGATTCTGTGCCTTAAACTGCATGAATCACCAAAGTCATTTGCATCTATTGGTCTGGTGGACCTGGATTTTAATACGGAGGTGGATGGTTATGCACGGAAGCTGATGAGAAAGAAACGCTGTTTTAAGCTCGGATGCAAGCTCACATGCATCAATACACCGTTTCTGGGTTGATGACGATGATGAGTTATCATCCAGTTGTATCAGATGTTTAGTGTCCTGTTGTGTTGCTGTTTCAGAGGCTACTTCCTCCCGACAGCCGTAATGTTGAGGAGCTTCTTAGTGTTGCCAGACTTAAAGATGATTGACACGAGTAGCACGAGTCCAGAGCTCTCATGATGGGTGTTATTATTTGTCACGCACCAGTTGGGGCTGTGTTTACGTGCAGGACGAGACGTGCTCTCCGTGCACTCGACCTGTACGTGCCTTGGTGAAAGCATCTCATAACTGGCATCTGCAGTGAGATATTTCTTTCAAGTGCGATTTTATTCAACATGAAGGAGGTTGTGATTACCATTTCCATTCCCAGAAGCACACAACAGAGTGGAATATTGTCTAAAAATAGCCACCATAGTTATGAAACTGTGTGTTTACATTATCGCTTCTAGTGGGAACGAATGGGTTTTCTTTACCACCACCACCACTGCCTGAATGAACCTGTTTACTTATCAGGGAAATCTGCCATATGGTGTGGTCTCTTATTTTTCATTCACTTTTGTTTCGGACCTCTTTGTTGTCCTGCCAGGGAACGTCCACAGCCTGTCTTCAAAATAGTCATTATTCCAGTTAGAAAGAATCGGTGTGCCTGTCCGGTATAAGCAGCTGGAATATATAAATGTTTGTATGTTTTTCATTTTTCCACTTCTGTTGTTCCCCTTTCTCCCCGCAGCACAGATGTCTTTATTTGCACCAGCCCTATAAAACATTACAAGCACTGTCCTTATGAGAAGGTAAGTTGCTTTTCTGCCAATCGCCAACCTCTACTCTGTTCCCTTTGTAAATTATTACTGTGTTTCCTTTTTCTAAATGGATCTCATCTTCTCTGTGTGTGTGTGTCCGTCCAGTATGCCTGGGTGGAGAAACATTTGGGGCAAGGCTTTCTGGAGCAGGTCATCCTGACCAGAGACAAAACATTAATTACCGGAGACATCCTCATAGACGACAAGCCTGATATTCTAGGTGAGGAGAGTGTTTGTGTATCCTTTTTCCGACCCACTTTAGATGAAACCATGCTGACCTCACATGCGGACCGCAAACACGTTTGTGTGTGCGCCCACATCTAGTGTCCATTTTATTATTTCAACTTCATTTGTCAGCTGAAATGAAAACATCCGTTGTAGTTAGCTAATGAGCTATTGCTACACTGTATGGTCAAAGGTGTTGGGACATCTGACTGGGATCTAACAGGGATGTTAATGACATCACATTCTAAATACACAGACAGCTTCCACTCTTGTGCGAAGGCTTTCCACAAGATTTTGGAGTGTTTCTGTGGGAATTTTTTCCCATTCATGTGGTAGAGCATTTGTGAGGTCAGACACTGATGTTGGACCAAAAGGTCTGGCTCACACTCTCCATTCCAGTTCATCCCAAAGGTGTTGGATGGGGTTGAGGTCAGGGTCAGGCCTCTGTAAGGGTCAGTCAAGTTCTTCCACACCAAACTCATCCAGCCATGTCTTTATGGACCCAAACTGTTGCCACAAATTTGAAAGCATAGCATTGTCCGAAATGTCTTGGTAAGCATTAAGATTTCCCTTCACTGGACGTAAGGGGCCGAGCCGACCTCCGAAAACAGCTCCATACCACACCTGACCCTAATAATGAAGAGCTGTGTCCCAATACTTTTGTCTATATAATGTTGCTGGCTAATTAAACTAACTTTAGCTCCATGAAGTGTTTTTGTGGATCGCACTGCTTTTCTTGCAAAACTATCCCTACTCTACCTCTGATAGGTTTCCTTCATTGATCAAGCCTGATCACTCAGATTTTTAATTTGTCGTTTAATGTATTGTGTATTCTCAGAGGGACCCCACCCCCCCACTGTCTCCTGCAAGTCCTCTGATCTGAAAAGCTCCAGTTGACTGAGTTTCAGTAACTCAAATTATGTTGCTGTTTTTTTTTTTACCATCGCTGACCGGCAAATCGCAACGACATAACATTATGAAAATGTTAATGTGTTGCCAAAAAAATTGCTTTGAAACAAACATCTTTCAGCATGCGTAGAAGTGCATTTTAAAGATTTAAAGGAAGACGGAGAGAAAAAAACTGAAAGGCAGAGGATTGCATAATACTGTTTGTGTATGCCATGTGGGTGTAATTATTTGCTTACATCTTCTTCAATGTCTCATTTGCACCTTTTAAGACAGCTGCCACAGTGTGTACACTGTTAGTCCGTATCTGTTGCTTTGTCTAAAGCAGCCCTTTGTACACTCGCTTTCTACGCAACGAAATGCCTGTGGTTGTCACTTACATAATGTTTGTGTCTAATACGTGTCCTTTTCAGGGGTGGAGCCTAAACCAACATGGGAGCACATCCTGTTCACCGCCTGCCACAACAAGCATCTGTCCACCAGCTCTTCACAGAGACGACTTCTGTCTTGGTCAGACGACTGGAGGGCAATTCTGGACAGCAAAAGGCAGTGAGGGACTCCTTCACCAAACACCGTCATCGCTCGGAGGAGGCGCTTGTCTTGCAGAGTCAGTGCTGAAATTCATTTCTGAAAAGGAGGAAGGTAAAGTAATAAGACAGGAGTGATTAGCCAAATAAACAATAGTATACAGGTTGGATGTTTCACACAAAGCAGAAACACTTGTTGCATGATGTTGGGAGAGGACATTCACTTTTTTAACCACAAGGGGGCACTCTGAGACTGAGTGTGAAGTGGGGCTGACAACAACATTTTCATCAGTTTCACTCAAACAACTGTGACAGCAACACAGTCGAAACATGAGGGCAAAAATAATTGAAAATGGATTCACAGTAAGTGGAAAAGGGCAGGCTGAACTTGTTGTTAGCTGCCCTGTGTCTGTTTACCATACGTTTTGTCCACGTTTTACTGTGGACATTAGATTTTTAAGCTTCTGCATGGATAGACGGTTTCCTTCACAAAAGGCTTATCACTGGTTGACAGTTTTGTGTTGCATTTATGAGTCAGTGGACTGTATACAACAGGACACTCCACTACACACAAAAATGTACAGAAATAGCCTCCAAAGGTCATAGGCACTGGCGAGGATGTGCGATACTTGAACACAGTAAAGTGACTCGGATGTACAAATACTGTAACTGTTATGTCAGTTCATTATTTCACTGTACCATTTGGGAGAGCACTGCAGTAGTGCCTGGGGTTAGTACACGTGTACAAAGCTAACCTCTAAAGGTAATTACAGAGCTGATGTGGTCAAGTTGGTGCTTTTTTTAAAAACTTATTTCACATTGATCTATGCATCTCAACTAATACATTAAAGAGGAAAAAAAATACTTATTATACACACAGAAATGCACACATACATATGCATGTTGCCAAAACATCACTAAAGTTGAGTATATTAGAATAAATGAACAAAATCTCAAAGGAAAAAAAGATTGTTTAAAAAAAATGAGCCTGAGCATAACTTTTAGATGTAAGAATGAACTAAACCTCAAAAAAGATGATTTTATTCTTAAATTGGGTTCTTTGTTTGATTCGTTTTGTTTTTACAGGCTCTGCTTTCACACAGCCAGTCAATCAGTTTTGAACACACCATATTTTATTGATTTCTGGTTAAGCTTGTGAAATTACCTATTGTAAACTCACTAAAATATGAAAATAATGTTACCTCAGTATGTCCAAAACCAGCACACAGCATCAGTTTTTAAAACATGATCTTGTTTATTAGATTTGTGATCTCTTTGTCATTTCTGATGAAACAAATCACCATTTATGGTTTATATTTTCATTACGTCAGCAAATAGATAGAATCTATTTGTATTTATTTTAGCATTTCATTTATGGTTTGAAAATATATTTTCCCTTTCCACATTTTATGTTGTTGAATTACATGAGTCACAGAACTGTATTTATTTCATTCAAGCCGAGCCACAAAACTCTCGCTGTCTTCTGTCTGAGGTGTATTTGAGCGAGTGAACAAACAACTTCCTGTCTGGATTTGCATTTTTTCTGCTTCATGGTCAATCGAGGTATTTTGTAAGTGCATTTGAATAATTTTTGACTCTTTCTGGTCGGTTCATTACAGATTTGCCTGTTGTTGCTGTTGTGCTTATTTGTGGGGGGTTCTGAGCAAGTGTTATGGAAGACGTACTTAGTACTGAGTGCTGTGTTATTGTGCCTCGTCTAATGTACAAATCAAACATGAGACCTTTAAATGCTGTGTTTTATTCTGCCTCACTTAAAATGTCTCCAAAGAAAAGAATAAGAGGAGGGCCAAGGCCTTTTAATGGCCCTATTTTCGGTGCAGTTAAAGGTGAATTTCTTTTTTTTTTTCTTTTTAGTTTTTATACTTTTTTCATTTAAATTCACATGAACTCATAAATAGGATTTAACAGACGTTTGGAATTATCATCCCTTTGTGTTTTGACATTCCAGCAGTATGGGACTGTTTCACTAAACATCATGAACTTTGTTGTAATTTCCTCTCTCTGCTGATCATATCAGTTAAGAACACAAGAAGAAACAGCCAAATATGAACATTAGTCTAGACGGCGACTCGCCCTCAGTCCATCTTATTATCACCAAGATAGGCTTTGCTACATATGAGAAGCTGCTGCTATCAAATGTGAATATCTGCCTCCTTATACCCATAAATCCCAAAATGCATTTTGGTATTGATTCTGTAGTTCTGCCTACATTCCTCATGAAACCCCCTGCAGATCTTGGCTGGCCATGAAAACATGGACTCTGCCACACTTCTCAGAAGAAACACGCTACAGAAAGTTAATTTAGAAGTAACAAAAAGTCCTTGCTGGGAATGAAAATGAGTCACATTTATCAAGCGAGCTCTTCTTTCTTACCGCAAAGTACATGAGTAACCTTTAAGATCAGCTCTTACCGCAAAATTGATCACATGTATGCGTAGAGAGGCACAGCGAGTCCGAGACAAGAATTTAAATTACATCTGTCCAATGGTACATTCTTTAAATACAGCAAAAAAACTTACTGGTACATCAAGGGATATGTTATTCTGCAACAGCATACATGATTGAATTCATTGTAGTGTACTATTACAAGTGTATTTTGTTTATGTAAAATCTTAAATATCTCCAGTAGCAATCAGGAGGAGGGAGTCTACCTCAGAGAAAATGTATGATAACATGGAATTTAGTAATACAGGTGCCAACAATAAAGACTCAAAGTGGTGTGGTATTCAGAATGTATATTTGAAGCTAATGGTTCAAAAGAAAGCTGCAAATATTAAGCAAAAAAAGGTCCCAATTCTGAATTATAATCATTGCTTTAGGTACCCTGTCCCATAAGGTGTGTCCACGGCCGTCTCTTAAGCAGTTAAAGAGAACTTCAGATGTCACTCAAATTTAGGAGCGTTTTTAAAAAATAATTATATTGAAAAACTCTCTGTTAAAATTTCACTTTAAGAGTCCGTCATGCATTTTTCTTCAGTGTCAAAACGTGACACTTGCATTTCCCACAATGCAACTTGGCCACTAACTTTTCTCTCTGAGATTCGGGCGTGTTAAGGCAGTAGTAGCTAATTTAGCCCAAAGCTGTTAGCCTTAAGCAGAGCTGCACTTGTGTTTAAAGGTCACTTCTTCTTCCATGGATTTACTTCATTTTTCAACTTGGATGCTGACTCAAGTTACATCACTTGAGACAATTTGTCAGACTTCACAGAACACCCAAACTTTATTTCACATATGCAGTAGTACTCCCCAACACGCGTAATCCACATCCTCTGATGTTTCAAATGAGTGACGTTTCTCTCTCGCCAGGATGATAAATTCCTATTCACTGTAAGGAAAAGATCTGGAGATCACAGAGGAAACCCAAAGATGGAAGAGTGAACTCCAGTTAGATGTAAAAAACATGTCAGTCAAGATCAGATGTAGTATCTCATGTGTCCCTGCAGCTCTCTCATCCTTTCTTTTCTTTAGCATAGAGCCCTCAATACACACCAGGACTGTGACCTGCTGCACTGTCAAGGTTACAGCGTTGCTTATTTTTCATACATCTGACCACCACCAAGTGATAAACTAGGTCAGCTGGCTCTCACAACTGCTGGAAGCTTACATGGAGGAAGCGCTGCCCGTTCCATTTGACCACCCAAATGACAGCCATGTTGTTGTTCAAATGAAACTACATGACAGCAAAAAGTCAGTCATCCCTTGCATAAACACTGCATGTGTGTCAGTCGTAGGTGAGCCATTTTTTTGTCAATGAATGTCTTGTGATTGTGGTGCTGATGTTCATTTTTTAAGCAGCTGCTGTGTGTATGGGAGAGAAATGTTAAACCACGATTCGTAAAGGACAGATTTAATTAAAAAATTCTAAAAGTTTATATTGTGTCAGTGTGATAAATGGGATCACATCCTCATATGAGCCTTGACATAACCCTCTGGCTCTGTTTGTAAGTGGTGCACAGCAGACGGTGTTGCTGCGCAGACAATTGTGTGCAATCATTCTCAATAATGCTTTGTCAAC
This sequence comes from Scatophagus argus, assembly GCF_020382885.2. NCBI lineage: Eukaryota > Metazoa > Chordata > Actinopteri > Scatophagidae > Scatophagus > Scatophagus argus. The sequence goes on from NC_058513.1 coordinate 4,794,338, forward strand.
AGAACAGCACAGTATTTTATCTTCCCCGCACGGCGTTGGGTCTTTGCTTCTCTCAGACCTTTTATTCATTTCTTTAGCCTTTAAAATTACGCTCATCTTCACTTCAACATGTACCTGAGGTCTCTTCACTGTAATTTCCGTGTTGTGTTGAATGGAACAAAAGGATGTCATGTCGCATAGAAATTGTCAGCATAAGCCTTTGCAGGGTTCTGAGCAGCTGTGTCTATCCCAGCATGCATTGGTGGAGAGCACCAACCAAGACTGTCCACCACAGGAAAAATATGGATAAAGGTAGTTTATACAGGACGTCTTTTCAGTCCAGTATGAATTCTGCACCTTACAATTTACATCCAGGGCCAACATTCATTGACAATGAAGGATATAGTGAGCCCTACATTTAACAGGCATTGTAGATCTGAAATTATCTCTCACCATACTCAAGTCGCATGTGCTGATATTCTAGAGAACATTTCTATCTTACCGTATTAATGTTGCAAAATACTGTGCACAAATCAGCGTATTTACTTTACGAGTCTAAAATACTGACGACTGAAATCTAAAGCTATTTGCTTTCCACCGAGCTGTGTCGTGGCCCGTCAATGTAAATCCCACCTCAAGAGGCTTCATCAAATCAGGTTGATGATCACTTGGATGGTAAACTGAGGTCTAAGTGATGTCTTCAGGATGTAAAATGTAACACTTCCCCATTAAATATCTAAAAACAACTGGGCCTTTGTTCTGCATTTTGTTGAGCTGTGTACTTACATTATTCCAGTTGTTTCTAACTACCTTCAAACCCAGAGAAATTCTTTTATATTTAAGGTGAGGGTGCTCTGTGAATGTTTCTGCCCGAGTCAAGTGCATCAACAATGATGGTTGTTTAACGATGAAGATTACAACTCCAATGATCCTTGTTTTGTTTCCATTGAGAGACCCCTTGTGGCAGAGGCTACATACTGTACATTCATACCAATATGAACAGAAGGAATGCTTACAGTGACCAATAGCATTATGAGTATGCGTATAAGCATGTGACTAGACTGTAGAAAATGTGATCTTGTTCTCGAAGGAAATTATGATTAAATGCCAGAAATTTGGTTCTGCAGTCTACGTTCCATTGGTTGTGAATGCAGTCAGATTGACACCATTTGTCCCTTGCAAATACTGATATCACAATAACAAATTTGATGATGAATATCGAAAGCGTAGAGACAGCATTAGCACTGTGGGAGTACTTAACTACACTAGTTAAATAACTGCACTTAATTGGAACTGCACTCAGACAGTCTTCAGATTGTGCTGCAGGCCTATTTAATTTCAACAACATACGGCATAATGGCACAAAATACTAGCAGCATGTAAAGCCTCGTTTAGACAAGATTGTTTTTCAGCAGTGTGAGTAAAAGCATTCGTAATCTGAAATGTTAATGGGTGACAAATCTGTGTGATGACAAAACCAGTGCGCGCTTTGTGTGGCGTCATCACATCAGAAATATACCATGCTTCATGCAACTTCACGGTCAATAACAGGACGGAAGACCTTCAAAAGCAACAAAACATCACAGAAATGGGAAGGACAGCGGGGAAATTGGACAGGATTAGACCTTCTCCTGAGGTCTGATTTTTTTTTTTTATTTATTTTCCTGCTAGATAGTAGATTTCAATGGAACTAAAATAACAGACCTGCTCATGTAATAACATTACCCAACTTTCATCTGAACACAATGTAACCCCATAGAACCCCAAATACTATAGAGTGTGTGTATGTCCACGGTGACTCACTTCCACCCATAACATCGGCTAAGTATAAAACATTGATCCATGTTGGGTCTTTTGCTCTCTGGCTCTGCAGTCAGACCCACTGATAGCCATATTTCTTCTGTGTGTGTCAGTTTTACCTGCAGGCAAAACAATGTGTCGTGCCATTGGATTCGAAAGGGTGGCACTTTCCCTGCACCAAACAGGAAAAAAAAAAACCAAAAACATCCGTCTGTCACGCCCCTTGACCTTTATTTCTTTCAGAATTAAAGAAATGCTGTCTGGCACTGCACTGTAGCCCCCATTGAGGATCATCACTGTTTATTGATCAGACCAGTGAAGTTGTTCATTGTGTAAGCATCTCTTTATATTAATTGAATGAATAAATATATATGAATAATTAACAGATACAGAAACGTGGCAACTTTATTTATCCAGCTGATGTAGAGTAACAGTGGTATTAATTTGAAGAGGTTTTAAGCCTGATTTATGATAAACTCTCGACAGAGGTGACATGTTTTGGACAGGAAAACTTGTCACTCGATGCTTTCATGTCGTGCACCTGGAGAATTTTGTTTTGACACAGACACATTTCATCACCCAGTGTGACTGAGTAATGTACTAATGTCGCTGGAGATAGCAGTCTTCAATCCGCACCGACTTTGACCTGCACAGAAGTAACCGTCGGTCCGCAGCAGCTGATAGCACCAGGCTGACTGGCTGCAGAGATTTACTGCACCAAAAATATGTTTTTGTGTCACCTCTACACGGAGAGATCAGCAGTGTTTGGATTCACTGGTTTTATTTCCCAGCCCAGTGCAGTGAGTGAGGGGAATCTGCTGCTCTTAGACAGACTGAGGCTGATCAATCAGTGTGGATATGATTGAGAAGTGAAAAGCATACAGCATGGCACCTGTCAGCACAGATTTGGTGACAGAAATACATAAGGGACCTATGGTGGAGAACTTAAAAACCTTTTGTTGAAGCACGGCTGTTTCATATCTTTCACTCATCAAAAGTGCTAAGGGACCCACCACAAATCAGCCTTTATCTGATGAATGAACTTCAATGGTTGCTCCAACAGCTCTCCGCTCTGTAGCTGTTGAATGCTACACTATGTTCACTGGCTAGTTGCCCACTTTCTGCTGGGAGTCAAAACAGTAAAGGTGCAGCACATAAAAAAACTAAACAATGCTGAAACACTCAACTGAGATGGAATGGAGTGAAAATTCTCTGTGCGTTCATCAGTATGTTTGACCTCTTTTGTATTACACACAGTCATTTTACCCATTATTTCTATACATATTTTGATAGCTTCAGTTTTGAATCATTTTAATTTATTTAAAATTTAATGTATGATTAAGAAAACTTCATCATGAAAGTTGATACGGCTGATGCTGGCTTGTATGGAGTGAATCTCGTTGTATTTTTGCCCTTATTGTAAGTTGCTTTGGACAGAAATGTCCAAACCTAAATACAACTTTACAGTTAATCAAGAATGCAATAAGAAACAAGATTATTTGGTTGCTTATCAGGAGTAGCCTAATCAAACATCTTCATACGGCCTGTGGATAAAGAGAACAGCCAGTCCACTGCGAAAGTTTGTCCTTATTGGGAAAATGCGTCAAGAGTCCAGGGGAAATCCCAACAGAGCAATAAAACTGGGACTGAGCAAGAATTTCTTTAAGATGAATTCATAGAGCTTATGAGAGTGCAGTCATGTCGTACATACTAAGGAAATGCTCAGTACAGTACAGTTTGTTTTGTTTGTGCAGCGGAGATATGATGTACAAGATGTCCTTACGAGGACAGAAGTGACTTGGACTCAGCGTAATGTTTAGATTAGACTTAAGAGTACGGTTAACCACGTGCTGCAGATGTTGTTTGTTAATAATTAGATTCAGGCATATTCCATGGAAGCTTCCATGGTTGTGGTAAGGGGAACACAGGGTGTTTGTGCACGCACCAGTAGTTTATTACTCTCAAAAGTATGTTCCATTGAGTAGAACAATACAAATGAATGACTGGGGGAAGAAAATGGAAGCAGCCTATGGAAAGTGTGATCAAGCACATGGAACAGAGGACAGGTCAGGTGGAGCTCTTCCTGTTCGCTGAGTTGTTTTTGTTCCTTCCATCACACCGTTTGACCAATCCCCCTTCTCTTTCACACTCTGTCTGTTTGAACTGCTCTCCTTTCGTTTGTTTAATTGCTTTGCTTTTCTGCTTTTTTTCCAAGTTCAAGTACATTAAAGTTTGGTCATGATAATTTCGATTTTTCGTTGCTAAAATGATTTGTGGTAAAACATATGAAATGGTACAGTTTGTATAAATCCGGAAACTGTGGACAGTATTTTCATGATAGCATGACCCTTCTCTCTAAAGAGGCTATATTTTTATAATAACACTGTCTCAAATTACAATGTGGCAGTCACTTGAGTAGCTAACCTTGGCTTTATGGAGCTTGATAACTTCCTATTGTTTTGGCTCTCTCGCACACACCATTTTCATAATGTTGTTTTTGGCCAAAGCATGGGGCTGTTTTCAGCAAAAAAACCAAACAAAAAAAGCTCTAAAAACCGACTGTGTGCTGCATGGCCGGCAGCAAATTGCAGAGAGACGAAATTAGCAACTAGCTGGTGATCATAGTGGAGCATTTGGCAGCTAAAAAGCCTCAAGTCCCTCATGAGTTGGTGGATAAACAGAGCAAAAATGAGAGTGAATGTTGGACTTGCATTGCTCAGGTGGACAGAAAGATGACTCATGATAAATAATAATGTGGCTCCATAACTGCTGGAGTTATAAATAAGCAACCCTATGCTAACAGTCCCATCAATTTAAAAAGGCACTGATGTCTCAGCGTTGAGTTTCCAGCTTGTTTCTGCTGCCCCCTGTGGCCAAATAAATAAATAATGCAGATTTAAGTGATGAGAACTGTTCAAAAGGTGAGTGAACAATCTAAAACCGTTTTAAAACGCATTAAAGTAATTGCATCAAATAATGAAAGTCAGTTTTGTTCATCCATTCATAGCAGACAAATGTTCTTGATGTCAGACTTGTGAAGGTTAGAATTAGGGTAAGGGACTGCAGTGATGAAAAAATATTTCCTCACAGTGTGTGTGTGTGTGTGTGTGTGAGGCGAGTGCCACTACATCGCTACAGCTCAGCCGTATTGACGTCATCTAACATTACTTACATTTTTGCCTCTGATATTTAACCCTAGTCTGTGCAAACATACTGTATGTCGTTTTGAGGCAAACATGGCAGCGGATTGCAGTTAAGAGGCAGCTGTACGTGCTTGTCTTTCTGTCTTGCATACTGTCTGTGTGCATGACCCTGTGTGAACGTGCACGTGGGTCTTCTTGTGTTTGTGCGTGAGAAATGTCCCAGCTGCTGGTATGTAATATCTGAGTCAGTAGCGTGCATGTTTTTGCCAGTGTCACTGTGAGTGATTCAGCCACAGGCAGCATTCTGTCAGTCTGTTGGTCTGGCTTATTGTCATCTATCTTTCTGCCTCTGTCTGTTCACCAAGTCATCTATCTGTCCGTCTGTTTGGCAGAGAGAACAGGACGTTGTGTTTTGCTGAGCTGGTGTTATTGGTGGAAATCAAACAGTGGAACTGCTGCACACACCTGCCTACAATTACAATACAGTAATGCTGATAAGCTTCTTTTATGATGTCTGGTGTTGCTGCCCTGATGTGTGTGTCTCAGTCTACTGAATTTACTGACTATACACTATGCAGACAAAAGGATTGAGACACCTGACTGTTACACCAACAGGGACGTTAATGACATCACATTCTAAATACACAGACAGCTTTGCAGCTATAACAGCTTCCACTCTTCTGTTTCTCTTCTGTTTCTGTGGGAACTTTTTGCCCGTTGATGCAGTAGAGCATTTGTGAGGTCAGACGCTGATGTTGAACCAAAAGGTCTGGCTCACAGTCTCTGTTCCAGTTCATCCCAAAGGTGTTGGATGGGGTTGATGTCAGGGCTCTGTGTGGGCCAGTCAAGTTCTTCCACACCAAACCCATCCAGCCAGGTTTTTATGGACTTTGCTTCTGCACTGGGGCACAGTAATGCTGGAATAGAAAAGTTGGAAGCATAGCTTTGTCCAAAATGTTTTGGTATGCTGAAGCATTAAGATTTCCCTTCACTGGACGTAAGGGGCCGGGCCCAAACCCTGAAAAACAGCCCCATAAAGAGGTGTCTGGATACTTTTGTCTATATAATGTAGTTTTTATTGAAGCTTTTTATTGCAGCTTCAACAACAAAAGCAAACAAATTTTCTAAAGTAATGTTTCTTTTCTAAATCATCATTGGTTTGTTTGAAACTTAAGACAACCTAAGATCAGGTCTGCCAGGTGAAAGCGCTTAGTGAGGTTGAGCCCGCCTTGCAGGGTGACTGTCAAACAGGAAGAGGGTAAGATCTGAAGAGCTGAATGTTTAAACTGTCATCAGGAAAACAGCTGAATGTCTAGATACAGACTCCATCATGTTGGTTGTAGGCACATCATTTCATGTAGCCTGCAGAAATAGACCTACAAGGCAGCTCTGTTTCTTATTTAGTAGTTCAGTTGCTTAATGTTGCTAGCGGCATGTGCGTGGAGAGTATGTTGAATCATTGTGACAGAACCTAAGATACTTCTGTGTATTTTTGTTGAATGTTTCAGCTGTAAAATTCCAAACATTTCGGTGAGCGCCCCCTGGAGGCAGTGCTATTCTTTACGCTTAGCTTTGAGTCCTTTTGCGACTCTTCTTCACAGATTAAATATTGTTCTCATTACATAAACCTATGTTGTGTTTTATTGGCCACCTGAGGCAACGGAAACAAGCCGAAAACACAACATGAGTTCAGGCTAGTTGTTGAGGTCGAGAAAAATCCAAAGTTATCAGTTTTCGGAGCCGGTTTCCGTTTCTGAAGATTGGATTGCAGTGCTGCTCCAAGCGGTGTTGTGTTTTGAGCGAGGTGACCTTTCTCAATGGGGAAAACACTGCTTTTGATCTCTCAGTGTTTGCACCTGTAGACTGGGCAAGGCGGACTTAACAAATGCTGGCAGCCACTATATGAATGAGATATATATGAGGCAAGTGAAAGGAAAGTGGGTCAGGCGGGTAGGAGAAGTTCTTTCCTTGAATGCAGATGGATGTAACAATGTAAAGTATCTGAAAGTGGACTATTAATTTAATGGGGATGGGATGGAACGGCTGTTGTCGATTGCTATCTCTTCTTTGTTGTTTTTCTGTCTGAGAGAGTTCGCAGTATTTCTGTGAAAAGCAGCAGACTTCATATAGACAATGAAATTGGCATTCATCTCTGAGTGGAACAATTAATGGAACATTTAATTAAGTGCGGAATTGAAGTTCTTTTTCTTTTCTAAAGAATGTGCCACTGCCCACCGCCACACACTTCGCATAATTACTAGCTGCGAACAAGTCTTGTTCTGCTGAGGGGCCCCGCAGATGTAAATCAATTCCAAGTAAGGCTTGATGGTTTCTGCAGAAAGGGGAAAATGATGAGTACAGGGAAAATAGGTTTAGTTATGTGAGCAGAAGATTAAGTTGAACTCAGTGGTTTCAGAAGAAAAAGTTAAACACCGTTCAGTTGTAATTTTCCTTTATGCACACCGACAGAGACGAGAAGAGAAGGCGTGCTGTCTGACATTAGCTGGGGTTGATAAGCTGCGTAACGTCGATTGTGATTAATTTCCTATGTGTTCAGTCACTGTGGGAAGTACAGCACGGCTTGTGTGTGTTTGTTTATGACTTCACAACACATTTACAGCTAGTAATTAATGTGCTGTGTGTGTGTGTGTGTGTGAGAAAGAGAGACATGGAAAAGAAAAACAGGTAAATTTCCACAGCTGTGGACTGAACCGCCACATCACTTTGCCATCCATCTTCACAGAGGAGCAGATATAGCTGTTGACGCGCTGATCGTCGTAGGTAACATCTCTTTATAGTGCTGCTTCCTTTCCAGGCACAGGACTGAGCTGGAAAATTTTCACATTAGGCTGCTCGCGTCACCCACATACACACGTGTTCATCCCATCCCATCCTAGTGTTAATAAGGGTTTGGTATCTAAAGGCCCTCTGTGTGGTAACAGGATAACCTTTTTAAATGTGACACATAATTACATAACACATGTGCACACTTACTGAGTATTGTCTCTGTCTCTTGCCTAAAATAAAGACCATGTTATCCAATGAAACCCCCACTTCCTGTCACAAATCACCTGCATAGTGAGAGTTCCTCTGTTTCTTACAAATGCAAGAGGAAAGAAGTGAGCTTTTAATATCTTGCAAGCTGTCGACTAGAAAAGAACTATTTAGAAGCCTCTTAGTCCTAATGGTGAGCACAAAATTGTGCAAAGATTTAAGGATTAAATGCAGTATAACAACCTCATTCTCATCGCAGGTCATCAGATACTGATGCTCCGAAAGGTGCCTGCATCTGAGTGCAACGTGGAAAGTCTTTCTCACATGTGGTTCACCTAAAACTGCACTTTGGTTAAGTTTAGGCACAAAAAATGATGTGGTTTGCTTTAGGCAAAGATCAGTAACGTGTTTTTCTTTTCACATGGGGTGTGAACTCTGGTTGCCCGGTTGAGGGTTGAGTGTGTGACCCACTAATCAACTCTGACACCCAACCCACTCGGACTTTGTAATCGTCTGATAGTGATGTGCAATGTGTTTGCATTGGGGGTACATTGAAACCTGTGTCTGTATCCAGATGCCACTATAAAAAATGAGCAACTTCCGCTACAACTTCCTTTTAATGCTGCGTGAATTATTTATTTATTTATTATTATTATTGTTATTTTGGCAGCTGAACTAGTCATAAATACAACATTGACATATTGCACTTCTGCAAAATAATGATGTTTATCAGGGAAACACTTCACTTATCAGGTTCACAACGTTTGTCGACAGTTTCTTGTACAGGGATTTATCAGAGCTTGTTCGTTGAAAATATCTGCCTCCTGCAAATTACATGTAAATTTGCAGGCCTGTAATTCAAAATAATGAGTTGAAAGTCACTAAAACGCTTTTGTCTGTCTGTCTGAGGGGAAAGTGCAGACTCAGGTGATGATTCTGTTTGTCACAACGGAATCACCAGTTTTTCATATTACACATGCTCATTAGATTCATTGGTAATATTAAAGTTTCTCGATGACAAGTTATTTGTTAAAAGCTACAGTATGCATACACAACAGGGAAGTCAATGTGTAAAACTGCAGATTTGATAGCGAAATGGAAGTAAGTGTGTGTATTAGTTGACAAATATGGGTAAATGACCCAAGTCAAGCAAGGGTTCTTATTTCATACCATAAAACAACAGAATTGCTGCAAATTCCCACGTGCTGTACGATGGAAGATGCACTATATTTCTACTGATGATCTTATTATTATATTATTGTACCTGATATTAAAATCAATGGCTGTGTGTGTACATATTCTGTACTAATAGTAGTGGTACTCATCGTGCGGTCATTTTCCAGGAGTCAAGTTCAAGGCAGTGAACTTTTCCACTGAGCGCAAGCAGATAAATAATGCAGCGAGCTCTGAGGCAAAGGAGACTCAAGACGATGTCAGCGCAGGAGGCGTGGAAATAGGGGATGACGCAAATGACACGACGCGCATTCGTATCTTTGTGTGCATATGTGCGCGTGGCCTAAGAAGAGAGGGATAAAGAAAGAGGGCTCTATGTGAGAACAGTGCACAGATTGACTCACAGAGTCCCTCTCTAATGCGTGGTGAGCATCCAGTTTGTGTGCCTGAAAGCAAGCGAGGGAGGGAGAGCTGCCATCGCAAATCTTGAATCATCCGGCTCTGAAGTGAGGAAAAATTAAAAAAAAAAAGTGTTAAATAAATAACATGAGAAAATTATATATAAAAAAATATTTCATCCTCCCCTTTTTAGGACGATGAATCATTTCGTTTGGTGTGAGCATCTCTTCCAAGAGTCACAGGGATGTCCTGTGGATTTTTAATCACAGGAGGAGCCGCGCGAGTCTAAAATAACAGCTTGTTCTAACTGTTGGCTCCGAAGGTTTGTGTGGCTTCAGTCTGATAGCTGCGGCTCATTGCTGTCTGCTGCTCTAGTGGTCCAGTATCCGCTGTGAAATCATTATGTGCTGAATATTGCACTTCTTATTTTATCTTAGTGTGTCATTATCTTTGGAGCTTTAATTTTAGGTGACACTTTTTTTTCCAGCTATGATGGTAATTGCTGCGGACCCATTTTAACCCCCTTCTTGCTTATCGTTGGCATCCCATGTGCATATTTCATATATAACTATCTATCTATCTATCTATACATATATACATTTATGTTGTAAGTGTGTGTGCGAGAAAGGGAGAGAGAGAGAGAGATGAGCATCCTCGATGCTCATCTCTCTCTCTCTCTCTCCTTGATGCTGACTGCATTTTCTTTGCCAGGAAACTTCACACATTGACGTCTTTGCTCAACAGATTGAGGCTGCCACACAGAGGAAGGCTCACAGTGTGATGCCACGCATTGATGCCAGGTTGTCACTCACAAGTGCATGCGTGTGTGTGTGTGTGTGTGTGTGTGTGTGCACGCCCCACTCCTCAGAGTCAGTATGTTAATACTTAGATGGCATTCCCTCCATTCCCCTGGTTTTTTGTTGTTTTTAGACATGGACTGACGCTGTGTGCCGTCATCAAGCAGTGGGTAACCTGGTTTGTCTCAGAGCCACAACACACACTGTACATATGGATGACATGCTAAATTTAAAGGTAGGTTATGAGTAAATACTGCCTGACCAGCACCAGGTTTGAGCCAGTTTCTCCACAGTGAAAACATTTTCATGAGGTGTCGACAGTTTTTGCTTTTAAATCCCATTAATGTTGTTAGCTGTGTGAAACCTTATTTGTGCCTCAGTCAGGATGAGTAATCGAAAAAATAAATAAATACGTTATGTGTTTGATGCAGCACCTCAAAATAACACTACTGCATGTTATGTCCACACTAAACTTCAAAAGCATTTTTTTCCACACGTTTCTTGGCAGGCTCTTTCAAACATACAGTAAGTATGAGAGAGAAACCTTTTAGTGAACCCCGAGGCTTGTGAGCTAAAACCAATTCTATGCTCTCACAAATGCTTACATCTCTCAGATGTCAGCCCACTCTCAGTCCTTTCACTCCTACCTAATGACTGTTGAGACATGTGCATGCACACAAGTCTCATCATAATCATAAAAATTGAACTGATTCCTTCCTGTTATTGCTGATGTAAGTACATACAGTATATCAACCACAGTGAGTCTTTCATATTTCTAGAAATACTGCTTGCTTCTAGGCTTATATATTGCAAAATGATGGAAAGTCACTATATATGTATACACACACACACACACTGTGTTTGTGTATACATATATATGTATGTATACATACATACATACCTATACCTATATATATATCTGTTCCTGAATTGACCTTGCTAGATAAACTAGACTGAGGAAGAAGCAGGAAGGAGGAAATACGAGATACACACAGAAAAAGAGACACAATAAATGGCTCTTGTATGTTTGTGTATAACACCAATATTAGAAATTATTTTGTTCATCAAAATCATTCCAAGCTGTTTCACAAAAAGCAGCAAGAGGAAAAGGAGATTGCATAACAGCAAAAAAAAAAAAAAACCTTAAAAAAAGCAAAAATAAATAAAAGCCAAAGTAAATAAGCCATCGCGTTTATCTTGTCAATTTGGTTGAACTGAGGACAACATAAAGAGACACTTTTTGAGACAACAAGTAGACAAAAATCAAACAGTGATTCATGTAATTTGAAGAAATGTGTCTGTGCATCCGATAAACTCTGACCCAACATCCTATAAAACAAACAAAAAATAATCATCATCCAAACAGCGAAATTAAATGTTTCGAGTAAGACTCAATTCAATCCAAAGTGTACGCATGTGATTTTCCATTTTACTTCATCATAGTTTATCAAGCATGTCATCGAATGATGGTCAAGCAACCTCACGAACAGGCCCTTTTTTGTCCAGCACTTAAGCAGCACTTAAATATAAGGATCTCCATGAAGTCAGTGTGATGTGCGATTGTATCGCCTCATGCTGCGGTCTGTGCTGACGTAAAGTCCCTCTCATCAGGAAAAACAAAGTCAACAGGAGCTCCAGCCAAGTGGATGGCTGACACAAGGAAACTGTAGTGTTGTTCAGCCTGACATTTCAGTCACCTCGCCGCTCTGTTCCAATCAATTTTCTCAAGTGCTGTCAGATTACTGTAGACAACTGGCTGTTTTTCCCCAGCTCTTGAGGGGAATAACTTAACTTCATGTAATTTGAAAAGTATTTCAGTGGCCTACACATACTTAACAAATAACTGCAGTTCCACAAATGTTGAATTATTCCGTTTAACAATTCAGTGATAGTGTCATACATAGGTTTGGTTGCTTCTTTCAGGAGGTTATGTTTTGCAGATACATTCACCAACGATTACACAAGAACAAATCCATCATATAAAACGCAGGTATAATTAATTCTAATCTAAATACAACACAGGGAAAGATCATTAGAATTCTCTCGTCAGGAAAGAACTTGACTCCAAGTTTATTTCCTGTCCGCTGTTGACATATAAAATCCACTGCAAGTGGGATCATAAGATGAGGAGGCTATTATCCTTGTAGTGGACTACTTCCATGCAAGACATTCCAGTTAACCACAAGAATGAACTGATCACATGCAGAGTGATGAAAGCAGATAAGAGAATGTTCACAAAAATGTCCAGATCACATGAGCTTAAAGCCTTCTGAGGCTTCACACTGTACTATAGCTACAGGGGGCTGTTTAATATCAGTATATTTTCCCTCTTGTACTGCTTTGGATGACTAAGCCACTTATCTGTCTTTTACTGACAGAGATTCATCTGTGAAGAATTAAGCGTAGAGAATATAATTATAGCGACAGAGCCATAAAGCTGCAAAGGGCAGTGCAATAATCCCAGTATGTTACTGCCATTGTGATAGTCTTACAACACACAGTGTAGATAGAGTAAAACTCAATAAGGCAGAGGAATTTATTTCTATTAAAATGTCAGAATTTTAATGCAGTTTTCAGAACATGTCGAATTTTTCCTGCAAATATATTTGCTTGGGTTAGTACAGTTTGGTTTTTAATTTCCATTTTTATTCTTTTTCCTTTTCCTTTTTTTTTTCTCTAAAAAGTGGAATATATTTTAAAAAGCAGATGACTTGGTAATCACATCACTGACAAACTCAATGTGTTATGCTACAGCTTAGGTTCCACCACAAAGACAGGGAGGAGACCAGCAATGACACACTTGGTCACAGACATTAGTGTGAGACCGCCTGGTGGTAGGTCAACAGGTGGCATATGACAAGACTTGATTATCAAAGAAAAACATGAAAGTTACACACCAATCACACATAGGATGTGTGATGATCATGTGCAGGGCTAATTCTGCTTTCCTTTTCAATTTAGAAAGTGACTGTAACTCAGGAATCTATGTGAAATGGATATGTTGAAAAATGCCTGAAAAAGACATTAACTGGGCAATAGGCTGTCTGATGTCCAGCTGCTTAAAATAGCTTATAAAATGATTTACATGAAGAAATATATTGCCCATCACAAACTATTTATAGGCTATATACTATATATAGAATTCAGCACCTTGGCTGCCACCTGGCCCACGTGATGTAGGCTACAGTATGAAGCCTGCCATTGGCTCTACATTTCATGCAGCGTTCATCCTCCTCTGCTTGTTACCGTTTTCAATTTTCCCATTGCTAGGTGACAAAACAACAACCCGCCACCAAGCAATCTACACGCTGAAAATGGTAACTGTAACCAGGTCACTAATGGTATAAATGCAAACAAGCTGGCAGCTGTTACATTTGGAGCCAGAGTCTGTGGACTAATGATTGGGCGGTAGACCTATGATATCAAGTTCTTGTCCAAACAATGACCCATTCAAGCTGTCAATTAAGATCTGTTAACCTCTTTATATAGCAACAAATAACGTGGTCCTGCTAACGTGGACATGACCAATACTGCAGCCTGCCACCACGGGGCGACCAGGATGTTTTGGCTTCATTGTTGGGGACCGGTCATGTTGGTCACCTTCATTTTACAGTCAGTGTGCTGCAAGTTCAAAGCACATGTTGTAAACAGATTAAATTGAGATAATCAGTGTGTAATCAAGGCGTGGCAAGTGTTTATAGGTCACTAAACTTGGAATCATGGAAACCTAAACCCTCTTTAATTGCCCAAAAATATAAAGAGTAACTAAACCCCAAAACCACTTAGTTCTGCTGAAAATCGATATTTATTAGTGTTACTGATTTATTCAGTGCCAGATCTCACCATTTTAATGCAAAGAGTTTTGCATAATGTGTTATATGCATAGCAACTGCCCTCTATGGGTTTAAATCCAGCTATTGCAATTGAATTTTACGACTGGAGGCAGGTGACATATATGGAGACAGCCTGTGTCACCAGCCACCCCACAGCACCTATAAAACTAACGTCGCGCCCTTTTGTTGACTGTGGAGAGCTAGCCGTGGGAGTGGATTGCATAGTGACTGACTTGTTTGAGTGTACTGCTAGCATAGTTATATTAGTGTCGATTTAGTCAGTTCTGTGTTTATAGTATTTAGTACGTTAATCAATAATTTTACAAAGTTGTTAGCTTTTTTCCGATTTTAGTTTTTTCCGACCTTAAGCTTGTAATTTAACTTTATGTTTTTAGATAGTTGTTTGATTTAGCATCATTTAGTTTTAATATTAGTTTTTATCAGCTGGTGGCCAGAATGGGTTGGTACTGTTGCTTTCCCGGCTGTGGAAACGCCACCAGACTGCACCGCTTTCTAGCGGAACGAGAAATTAGCCGCTCGTGGTTGCGTGAATTGAGACTTTGGCAAGGCATGTCTTCGAAATCCCACCCCCAACCTCCGCCCAGCCCATGCTGCTATTACACCTTCTAGATGCATTTTTTTGAATTTTCTGGATAGGAGACGTTGCTTGATACAAATATTTAAATTTAAATTCATTATTTTTTTTATACATAATTTATTGTTTTTTGGTTTTTTTACATTATATGATACTCATAAAAGCTCATTTGATGACGTGTTTCAGAAGTTGAAAATTTGTTTTGTATGAAGTACAATGTTTGTCATTTGTTTGTGAACGTTCTGTTTTTATGCACTACTTCCCATTCCCAAAGTGGTCAACAAATTGTGCAGAAAGTTTTATGCCCCCACATAGGTGCATTGAGGTTTCCAGGGGAGTTTGACTTTTGGTCATGCTGACAGTGTGGCTCTAGAGATGGCTATGTTGGACTGTACGCTGATCTGAAATGTCTCTGTCACTATCTCTGTGTTGGATGGACTGCCATATTTGGTTCAGATATCCACTCTGCTCAGAGGACTTCGGTGAGTTTTCAGTGAGTTTTCCTTTAGTGCCACAAGCAGAGCGCTTATCCAGTGAATTATCTCATCTGCATCTACACAATAGTTTGACGTAAATTTGGCAACTCTTATTTTTCCTCCCGTGTCAGCACGTTGTTGAAATTTGAGTTCAGAGTGAAATCTCACTAATCTACATACTCAAAATAAATTAATGAAATGGTTTTTTGGGCCAGGTGTAAATCTGCCCAGTGCGGGACGTCCCACTCACCCATTAAACTTTAACAATCTTGATCCAGTTTGCCTAAAAGAATGAGGGCAAGTTGCAGTGTTCTGATGTGGAATGCAGATAAGGAAACTATATTCATGCACACTCAAAGCTGTAAATGCTGCCAATGGTATACCTGTACTAAATACTGACTTATATACAATCAGTAATGGTTTTTTATTGCTACTTAATTGATATAGACAAAAATGCATTCTGTCTCTGTCTACGTGCCATTCTGTGCTGGAAAACTTGTCCAAAAGGAGTGAAAACTGTAGCTCAGATATAAATGTTCCTGTCTCTGCTTCCATGTTGTTGCTACAGTTCTGCTGCAGACTCTTGTTGACATTTAAGGGAACTCTCAGATGTAATATTCTAATGTCTCACTGGCATGCATCCTCAAGTGCTGCAGAGTCAGGTGCAGGTCAGATGACTGTTTACCTGTGAAAACAAATAAATTATGCTCTTAACAGTCTTCAATCCTCAGACTCTAACAAGGAGGTTGGCATCCAGGAAGTGGTTAAGTTCAGAAAAACACTTGGTGAAATACAAGGTCAATACAAAGTAACATGAAATAACAAAGTCCTTCACTTAAAAAAAAAGAAAGAAAAAAGGAAAGTTCATTTTATAAGGAGTAAAGCACAACTTTGTTCAGTTCAATACACTCAGGGGTACTGCTGCAGTAGCTACACTATATAGGCAAAAGTAGTGGGACATCTGACTATTACCCCAACAGGGACTTTAATGACATTGCATTCTAAATACACAGACAGCTTCCACTCTTCTGGGAAGGCTTTCCACAAGATTTTGGAGTGTTTCTGTGGGAATTTTTGCCTATTCATGCAGTAGAGCATTTGTGAGGTCGGACACTGATGTTGGACCAAAAAGTCTGGCTCACAATCTCTGTTCCAGTTCACCCCAAAGGTGTTGGATGGGGTTGAGGTCAGGGCTCTGTGTGGGTCAGTCAAGTTCTTTCACACCAAACTCATCCAACCATGTCTTTATGGACTTTGCTTTGTGCACTGGGGCACAGTCATGCTGGAATAGAAAAGGTCCTTCCCCAAACTGTTGCCACAAAGTTGGAAGCATAGCATTGTCCAAAATGTCTTGTTATGCTGAAGCATTAAGATTTCCCTTCACTGGAAGTAAGGGGCCGAGCCCAAACCCTGAAAAACAGCCCCACCCCACACCTGAACTTAATAAAGGGTAAGATGTATGTCTGAATACTTTTGTCTATATAGTGTTGTCATGTTCCCAAGTTTAAAAATCTGTTAACACATTATCCTATTATGTTTCAAGTTAACATTACATACATGTTATCTTTTTTTTTTTTTAATTTAAACAATGCTTTAAAACATATAAACACCGACCTAAACCCTAGTACAGCAGTCCTTGATCCAGACCAGTGCTTTCAGCAGAGCGTCTCAGTTGATCTGTGTTCAGACCATGTTGTCTTTGAGCAGTGACTGCTGTTCTCCTCCAGCTGATCTCTCCTTTTGGTCTTACACACACACACGTAGGCCTCAGATCCATCCAATCATTTTCTTTGTTTGTAGGATTATGACCCTGCAAATTAATCCTTTCTACACCAACCTTGCTTTCACAAAGGACTCCAGGCAGTACAATAACACCCGTCGTGTTTGTTTTTGCTGCCACCTCTGCACCCACTCACCTGCTGCAAAGTGCACAGAGAACAGCCAGAATACAAAAGAACATACAAAGCTGTAAATGCAATTGCATAATTAGTTTGTTGACTGTCTGAATCCACATTGTTTTTTTGTTTTTTTTTTTCAATTTAACCTAGCAATAAATGACACAATTGACAATGCTGCAATCTCAGCTCATTCCTGATTTCAGGCTTATTACATTGATGGAAAAACTATTCCTCATAGCCCTATTTCTAAATTGGCAATTACCAAAACTATGGAAAACATAATAGAAAGGTGTATTTACAGAGCTCAGAGCTGCTAAATAAAGAGTTATTGCCTCTGAAAAAGCAAATAGGGAACTGAGCTTCTTAAGCACCGTGATATTTTTGTTTCACTCAATAGTAGAACAGGTTGGGTTGTGCTTTTTCCTAAAATTGACATTAGGTGAGAAAAACATGAAGACTCTATTTGGACTTCCCAAAACAATCCCCTGAGCAAAATTAAAAATTACACGACCCATAATTCTAGCACATCTCCCAATTTTTATACAATCCCTCAATGGGACTCCCAGTTAGATGACTGAAATTGAGAACACATTTGGGAACAGAAACATTTCACCATCCTAGTGTGAAGTGGTCCACATTTTTCTGCATTCTCTGGGAAGGTGTGACGTCCTGACTGTCCCCAGTAAGGTCATGCACATAAACACACACGCATGCAACTACAGTATCTTTCTGCTTTGTCACTGATAAGGAGACTCTCTCAGTTTCTGCATAACAGACACTTTTCAGAAAGTCCTGAGGAGATGTGACAAAGTCAGAGAAAATGAGATTTTTGAAACTTCACAGTGAACATTCACAGTGACACTGATCATTTGTGTTTTACAGTCAGATGCGTCGTAGAGGGAAGCCCTTTGAGGCAGCGGAAATATCTTTGTTGACAAAATTTGTAGAAAAGTTCAAACAAAACATTAACTGTATAGTTAATGATTTTCTTCCAGGCTGGAGCATAACAGGAGAACTGAGGCATGGCACTGGCTTTTGTCACAGAATGAGGCAGTGGCACACAATATTCAGGCTGACACCGTGTTCATGAGTACTACCCTTCAGAGAAAACCATGTGATATTCTCCCATGAACACATAAACAAGCGACAAATGTTAAACTCATTAAAGCTGATATTAAAAACCCAAAGCTTTTTGCATGCGGCCTCCTTCTGCAGCAACAACAAGAGATTGAAATTCTCTTTTATCAGCAGTGATGGTATTTGACTCAGTTACAGTAGAAGTTCACAGGGCTTCCACTTAAGTTGTGTTTCCATCAAGAAGTTTGGTTCAGTTCAGTTTGTTGTGCACCAGAACAGAAGACTCTAAATCTGCTTTGTGTTTCCACTGCAGGCTGGACCCCAGGGGGTTCCCCTCCTCACTTTTCCAACAGTTGGACAACAAACAAATGTGACACACAACAAATGTGACTTTTCATGGCGTTGAGAAGCTGCAGCAGTGAATAACTGACACATACGCTGTTCAGTTACTGCCGCATTGGCAACTTGCTGCAAACCGTTTGCGCTGCTTGCATTCACCATCAGTTTTCTGCCACTCCTTCCCTCTCATTCGCTCAACCACACACTCTCACACACATTAGAGGACTTTGTGGATTTGTGTTCTTTCTTGTAGGTATGTGGTTGTTTCATTTGAGAAAAGGCCAATGAAAAAAACTGGAGAGTGTCTGGGCTTAACCGGAAAAGAGACAAAATGCAGAGAATTAATCACAACACCACAAATAAATAAAACGCACTATGGGCACAGTGGTGAGTGCAAAGAGCAATGGCAACATGGCAGATGTATTCACCTGCTTTAACATCACTCTGTGAAGTCCACTCAGTCTCTCTGTCCCACTGTAACCAGTCCACTCAGTCTCTCTGTCCCACTGTAACCAGTCCACTCAGTCTCTCTGTCCCACTGTAACCAGTCCACTCAGTCTCTCCGTCCCACTGTAACCAGTCCACTCAGTCTCTCTGTCCCACTGTAACCAGTCCACTCAGTTTCTCTGCCCCACTACAACCAGTCCACGAAGAGTCAAAAAGCAGCAGAAAGTCTAACTGAAGGTAGAACTTCATCAAATGTAGCAGTCACTCACTAACATCATGTGTGTGTTTGATTTGGTTGGCGTTCTCACTGGGTGTTGCATTAAATCAATGAATGATTAATGTAGATGCGGCCTTTTATTTAACTATACTAAGTACAATAATGCTCAGCTGAATTAGTTTATTAACTGTTTTTACACTGTGACAGGTGCAAGTTGAAATGTGACAAAGTACAGTTAGTGAACGTCCAAGTTAAAAAGAAGACTTCATTACAGTTAATGGAGTCTGTTATTTTAAGCCCTGGTATTGATGAGTGTGAAACCTCTTGGCGTCTGCTGCTGGTTTCTCAGGGGTTAAAACTGTCAACGCGGTGTGAAGCATGTCACTCCAAGTGTGATAGCTCTGTATTTCACAGACGTTAAGTGTGGCTGCCAACAGGACAGGTGTGACTGAAGAAGCCAATCCCTCCTGCTGTCAGTCAGCTCTCTGGTCACCATAGAAACACAAAACACATATCACATGCACTGTTTGGCACTCGTGATGTGTCTTTGTTATGGTTGACTCTCACTATAAACAACAATATAAAAATAGTGTGAAGAATAATTAAGCACTATTTTATTGTAATTGAATTGCAATTAGTTTTTTAATGATTTTTTTTTTAATCTTGTTTTTTACGTTCCTCTCAAGCTCAAGTAATCTTAACTGCGCCCCCTTCCCCTTCACATACTCTTATGTTGTTACTATAGTGCTCGTATTATTCTGAAGCAGTGACTGTATTGTGACCTTTAAATGTCACGAGTGTCATGAAATATGACGTATTTCAACTGAAACAACAACAAGAAATGAGAGGTGAAGAGTATTTACAGCTTTACGTAGCCTCCAATCACCAAGTAATACTTTATTATGATGTTTCACAGTGGAGGGAAATAGCTCCATCATTAATGTCCTCATCCAAAATCATTGTGCTTTACTATCCCGTCCTTTAGTGCCTTTTTAGAATAACATTGGCAGTAAATGAAAACTTGGAGACTGATATTTTATAATGCAGACTTACACTGATGCATTTCAGTGAGTGTCTATAAATTGGTTCAGTAGTTATAGTTCTGATTGTAAGTTACATTTTTATTTATTTGTATATAATTATTAAAAATGTACTTTATGTTCTGTTTGTTTGATTCTTATAAAGTTTAAATATTTTATTCTCCTCTCTCTAATAACCAAACAATCATGGAATATCTGGAATATCTATATAAGGCTTATTAAAAAACAAAATACTGGACATATATTATTAGTGTTTCATATTTTATTGCACATCATCAGCCTCTCTAACGCAGCCTCTTAAAACTGTTAGATAAGAGAAAGTAAAACTAATAATTGTGTTGATTGTAGTACACAATCAAATCATACTGTACCACTGTTATTTTTCTGTGTTTTCACAGTAAACAGATGACATCAGTTCAGACTGTAACCTGCATGAATACAGTTTATGACTCATCTGTAGACATGTAGGCACTTACTGTGAGATAGCCAGGCCAGTACCAAGGAAAAGCCATCAAGTGTTACAGCATTACATGTTATTTTGTGATAAACAAGCATGTGGTGTAATATACAGTATATACCCAAAGTGATAAGTAAGAAATGGTTGTTGACAACAGTCTGTTTTGACTGTAAACATGCAGGTCTGCCTTGCCAATCAATGACCAAAGGTGGTCGGCAACATGCACTTAGGTAACCTGGTAACTGTCAGCTTTCCACTGTAATCCCAAAGACGTGTTGGGAAAAGATCTGCTTTCCTTGATTCTGGTAAAAGATGATGTCAACTGAAACTGAAATATGTGAATGTAAGTAAAGCAGTTTAGAAAAAGTCTGTCCTTTATTTGACCTGTCAGTTCAAATGTATTGACATCACAGCCAAAAACTGGTGCCTGCACTCAGTAAGGAGCTCGATGCACATTCACCAAAAAGGCTTTGCAGTCTACGGCTGATGGATTCATTATCCCGTGTTATTCTCTTTGTGCTTTTCCATGGTCTTGCACATGGAAATTTCATTGTTTTGCTTAAATCACACTGAACGAATGTGTGTATTTTCACAGAATTTTTGCAATCGTCTCTTTGAAGGACAAATATAACCATCAGACAGAAACCAACAATACGTTTAGGATGCAGGACTGCAGTCCTTGGTTGATAAGTCTTAAAGCTGAAGCTTGTTGTTTTCCAAGTGAATTACTAAAGGAGGAGTTCTATGAAACCACAAGTCTCTCATACTGTTCCAGCCTCAGCTTGATTTACAGACGTTTCTTGCTGGATAAGTCCATGGAAATTCTTCTGTGGGCTGAGATGATTACTGGGAACCGTAAACACAAAAATGGATGCTGGCGTCACATATTACGATGCACTTAATAAAATCATCCACCACATGTCATATGCTTATCATGTTAATGCTAAGCTAATAGATGATGAGCACTTCTGTGAACTTAAGCCATCTGAGGCCAAACACAAACACACCCAAATGCTCGACTGGCCTTGTGCCTGCAGCGTGTCACACACAGACACACATGGTATACAGCTGCTTTACAACGACTCATTACACCAGTGAAGTCTGTAAGGACTGTCATTCCAGAATAAGGGCTCATATAGTCTTAAAAAGCCAGTTCAACCAAAAGTTTTCTAGTTTTTCTGGATGGTCTACAGACCAGCCGGGGCCAAATGTATTTTTTGTCCCAAAAAATGTGGTAATGTGGTAGGAGGTTTCTGCCAGGTAGTAGGTAAAGGTGTCCCATGTCGGAAAAATGCAACCCAAACTGCACTCAGTCATCACAGGGTGCACACTTATCCTAATGCTGCCCAAAGCAGTATTCATGGTTAACTGTATCCCGTAATTCGCTTGTAAGCATGTTTTTCCTCTTTATCAGATTAGACTTCAAGTAAGACACTTTCTGCTCACTTCAGCAGTAAGTTTATGTTTTTATAATGTGGTACCAGTTTTACAGCCGTAAAGGCTCAGATATTATTTTGCCATCATATCCTTGTCCACGCATCCTGTTCAAAGACTTTCCAAATAAATGGGAGGAGATTTGTTTGTAGGTTGTCTGTCACAGATGCTGCTACGCTTGAGCAAACTACACCGTCTTTGTGATTTTCATTACACACCTGCAGACACATTTCATCAGCACTGGAGTGCAACAGATAATATGTTTTATTGGGTTGTATGAGTAAACAAACTGCTTTCAGTTTTTTGTTCTGCAGTGGGAAAGTAATGAAACAGCATGCTGAACTGAAACATTGATTTTCCCAGAATAACAATATTATATCCTGCTATTTTATTTCTCAGAATCAAGTATGCTTATGTTTCTCTACAGCCCGTTTCATTCAAAAGGACGCCACGCAGGAGAGCTCCTCATCTCTGATGACGCAGAATCTCCTGCTCCGCACAGAGCAATAAAGCACTTACACTACTCACAATAAGTTAGGGATATTGTTATTTACATGAGTGCTTTTCCTATTTGATCTGAATTTTAATGAAATAAGTAAAAGTTCCCTTTGATATTACTCATAATGAATGAGAAGAAACACCATTTTCATTGGTTTAATATTTATTACCCCAAAAATTTAGACAATAACGAGGAAATAACAAAAATTTACAAAGTCAGTAGCAAGTGTTTCCACCGTCTCATGCTCCTCACTACCCTCGTGATGTTGTTCTGAGGCAATGCGTTCCACTCTTCCGCAAGTGCTACACGCAGTTCTGCCAGGTCACGTGGGGATGGGGTATGATCATCCAGTCTCTGCTTCAGCTGGTCCCTGTGGGGTTGTACTCTGTGGGGTTCAGGTCAGGGGACATTGCTGGCCATACCATATGAGGCACTCCAACCTCCTGAAGCTGTGACAATTCTGGCACGATGTGGTGGAGCATTATCATCCATGAACAGAAAGTTTGGGGTTGTGCTGGCGGAATTGGTTGATGATGATGGGTTCTATGATGTCTCTGAGGTAAGAACGTGCAGTGACTGAGCCATCTACAATAACCAAATCTTTTTTGTGCTGACTGGTGATGCCTGCCCAGACTGTTGCACCTCCTCCACCAAAGCAAACCCTGGGGACCATGCTGGGGACCATCATTTCTGTGGAAGGTGACCCGACATTCATCAGTGAACAGGACGGTAGACCACTGCTGCATTGTCCAGGTCACATGGTCTTGTGCCCACTGCAAATGTTCACGGCGGTGTCTTGGTGTCAGTGGAGTCTCCTGCAACGGTCGTCTGGCATTCAAGCAAAAGCAGTGGAGTCAGTTGCGAATGGTTTGTCTGGAAACCCTAGTGCCCCTCACATCTTGTAAACGGGCCTGCAGCTGTGTGGCATTTGCATAACGATGTCTGAGTGCATGGGTCCTTGGGTACTGGTCATTGTTGCGGTCTGTCACTTGTAGGGCTCCACTCCTGGGTCTCTCACTCCAATACAATTGCCTCCTTATCCCAAAAATCTCTGAAGTGAAACAAACACCATATGTATGACATCCATTGAGTCTCTCACAATATCCCTAACTTATTGTGAGTAGTACTTATTTCTTACTTATCTTGGCTCTTAATATGAACCCTTATTTACTTTGTTCTCGCTTGAGAAAAGAGAGATGGCACAGGGAAAAGTGTTGACAAGACTGATGTGTGTGTAGAGCCTTGACTACTTTTTCTTGTCTCTACATTCTTTGTTATCCTTACATGCAGCATTAGGTTAGTGCAAATATTCTTATAACAGCAGCATTTTAACAGGACAAGCAATGACAGATATAGGTGTAGGTCATCACTGTATAACTTACTTCACCTCCTTCTGCTGTATCATATATGGACTGGTAAAACTTACTTTCTGAACTTCAGTTTTTCAGCTACCACCTTAGCAAGCAGGGTTATTTCACTGGTATCTGTTAACTTGCATCAGCCACTAGATCATATGCTGGGAATTTGATGGCTAGAGATCACAGAAACAGGCTTGTGACCTTGTTGCACCCTTGTTGCTGGGAAAACTGTGCTGTTGGCAAAAATGTACAATGCCTTTGTTTGTGGCAACTTCTGGGTTATTAGCTAGTATTATTCAGGCATAGAAAAGTTTCCACATCATGCCTGTGTAAGTTGAATATTGGACCAGGACTGAAAAAAGCCTTGTGTCAAATGTTTTTCAAAAATGTCTTAAATGGCTTGGACTTGTTTGAACCTGGGGTTTCAATTCAATTCAATTCAATTCAATTCAGTTTATTTATATAGCGCCAATTCACAACAAAGGTTATCTCATGACACTTTCCAGTTAGAGCAGGTCTAGACCAAACTCTAACTAGTAGAGAACCCAACATTCCCCCTTGAACAAGCACTTGGCGACAGTGACGAGGAAAAACTGCCTTTTAGAAGGCAGAAACCTCGGAGCAGACCCCGGCTCAAGATGGGTGGTCATCCGCCTTGACCGGTTGGACTATTTTTTCTGCATCTTTCTGACTCAGAATGTGCCTAATTTTTGCAATATTGCGGAGGTGAAAGAATGCAGTCTTTGAAATATTTGATATGTGTTATGGTTAAAGGACATGTCCTGGTCAAAGATAACTAATTAAGTTCCTTATGGTGGAGCTTGAGGCCAAGACTAAGCCATCTAGTATTGCAATATCACTGGATAATTTGTTTCTAAGGTGTTCAGGGCCCAGAACAATCACTTCAGTTTTCTGAATTTAGAAGTAGAAAACTGCAAGTCATCCAGGTTTTTATGTCTTTAAGACATGCCTGAAGTTTGATTAGCTGATTTGTTTGATCCCAATGTTTGAAAAAGGAACAAAATGAATCTCAAGGAAATTCAATCGAATGCAACTGGACTAGTCCCAGCCTAGTCAAGCGAGCATGAACTTGAAGCCTCTTGGATGAGAGGTGAAACGTCTTCAAAGACAAATAACTAAGTCCAGTTGCATTCGATTGAATTTCCTTGAGATAACTATGACCTGGATGAATGAGAATATTCACAGGCGAACAAAATGAAGCACCGTAGCTAACCAAGATTTTTTGTTAAACCAGATCCATGAGTGTATTGTCTTCCTCTGGCTTGATATGCATCTGGTCAGGACCAAGCTACCACAGTGAGCCACTTGCCATCTGCTGCCACCCATTTGGTGGTGATGTGTACATCAGCTAAATGTTTGAACCGGAACCTTGCAGATACACAGTGCATGCATAGCTAGTCTGGAGGCAGTCCTGGCTGACAAATTTTATGTAATTATATGAATAGGAGGTTACTGCTCACTGAAGTAAGCTGCTGGTGAATTATTTGAAAATGAAATCATAAAACAGCCTTCATGCTTTCCCAGTTTGAAATTCAGAATCAAAGACTGGTGACTGCCAAAAGAAAACACTGGTGGAGAAGTGTTCGGAGCTGTCAGTTATCTGCTGTGTTATGTGAAATGACATCTGTCCCAACAAAATGCCCTTACAATGACAGAGGTTAAAGCTATTGTCAAGTGTTGACAAGCTATAAAAATTATGGTTAAACAGCTTCTAATACAACTTTGTTGACCCTAGCAGCCATAAGTACAAGTGGAGGAGATTATACCACATATGACATATGTTGTCATCTAATACAAGGAAGACGGCTTTTATAGGCTACTTAATGACGCCTAAGAACCCTTGCTCACTATCATCTAGAAAGGAGTGGATGCTGAAGAGATGTGGAGTGAATATGAAAGGTTGAGGTTGAAGGAAGACAAAGGTGTGACGACTGAAGGGGAGAATAGGTGTCATTTCAACCTCCAGCAAATTTAATTTCTGTGCTCTCAGTGATTGATTTGAGTCAGACATGGGGGAGCATGCCATACAAATGCTGATTTAACCAAGGATGTGGAAAGTAACAACAAATCACACATTCATCTGCTGTTCTGTAAATGTTAACACGTTAGTTGTAGGATATCCTGTCCCTGACTATAAAACCATCCACATGCATGCAGATATTTACCAAGGGAGGGATAACAAACTAAGAGTTATTAAGTCATCACAAATGATTATTTAGTTATTGACAACTGCACAGGAGAATTATATAACTGGATGACACACAGGCTTCAGCAAACAGAGAAAAACAGGAATGACTGTGGGCTATTTAATTATGCTTTTCTTATACGCTGCCTGGCCAAAAAAAGTCGCCACCATAAAAAAAAGGTCACACACTCTAATATTTCGTTGGACTGCCTTTAGCAGCCACGCTGTCAATGTCACAAGATTTATTTCCATCCTGTGTTGCATTCATTTTTCACCAAAATCTTGCATTGATGATGGTAGAGTCTGACCGCTGCGCAAAGCCTTCTCCAGCATATCCCAAAGATTCTCAATGGGGTTAAAGGATTCTGTGGTGGCCAATCCATGTGTGAAAAGGATGTCTCATGCTCCCTGAAGCACTCTTTCACAATTTGAGCCCGGTGAATCCTGGCATTGTCACCTTGGAATATGCCCGTGCAATCAGGTAAGTAAAAATCCGTTGATGGAATACCCTGTTCATTCAGTATATTCAGGTAGTCAGCTGACCTCATTCTTTGAGCACATACTGTTGCTGAACCTACACCTGACCAACCCTAGATCATAGCACTGCCCCCACAGGCTTGTACAGTAGGCACTAGGCATGATGGGTGCATCACTTCATCTGCCTCTCTTCTTAACCTGATTCGCCCATCACTCTGGAACAGGGTAAATCTGGACTCATCAGACCACATGACCTTCTTCCATTGCTCCAGAGTCCAATCTTTATGCTCCTTAGCAAACCGAAGCCTTTTTTTTCGGTTAGCCTCACTGATTAGCGGTTTTCTTAAGGGTACACAGCTGTTCAGTCCCAATCCCTTGAGTTCCCTTCGCATTGTAGAAATGCTCTTACTTTCACTATTAAACATAGAGTTCTACTGTTGTTTTTCTTCAATTTGATTTCACCAAACGTTTAAGTGATCACCGATCACGATCATTCAGGATTTTTTTGTCAGATTTCTTCCTCGAAGACTATGGGTCCCCACTATCATTCCAGTTTTTAATAATGTGTTGGACAGTTCTTAACCCAATTTTAGTAGTTTCTGCAATCTCCTTAGATGTTTTCTCTGCTTCATGCATGCCAATGATTTGACCCTTCTCAAACAGACTAACATCTTTTCCACGACCACGATGTGTCTTTCGACATGGTTGTTTAAGAAATGAGAAGCAACTCATTGCACCAGTTGGGGTTAAATAACTTGTTGCCAGCTGAAAGATAATCGCCCATGCAGTAATTACCCAATAGGAGGCTCGTACCTATTTGCTTAGTTAAATCCAGAAGGCGACTTCTTTTTTTGGCCAGGCAGTGTACTTTAGTCATTTAATATATGTTGCAACATCCCAGGTATCTGCAAAATAATTACAATCCAGGTCTAATTTTGCTTTATCTCATCTTGGCTCTGATTTCATTTCAACATCTAACCCCATAGTGTGAGTAAAAATAGGGCATTCCAAATTTTGCATATATAAAAGTACTATCAGCAAATATACTTCATGTATCAAAAGTAAAAGTATTGTCAGGTTTAATATATTAGGATTACATAGCACAGCAGTGGGGAAATTTGGGGATATTTGAACTTTTTTTTCTTATAAATAAACTATCCAAAAACACACACAATATGTACAGTACTGCACAATTATTTATATTATCAGCAGTAAGAAATTATTACTATTACGCTTTGGAGGTTGGGGCTTATTGCACAATCAGTTACTGAGTGCAGTTCAGTTTGTTGTGGATTCAGGAGGGGGGTCAACAGAAGAAGACCCATGTTTTACGATTTGGTGTTTAACAGAGATGTCATTGTTTGCTCCTTCATTAACATTGTCTACTCTAAAACCTCAAAGTCTTTCATTTCCACTGCTTTGACCTTTCATCACTGACACATTTATGTAGGAATCACTGCCTGCGCTTGCTTGTTCACAGCTGACAGTTATTACTCTCTGACACACAAGGTAAATGACGCAAGTGAAAGTCAACTCAAAATGATATTCAGTCACACTTGATTCCATTAATGGCTTGGATACATTATCTGGAGAAAATGCCTTTGGCTCTTTTAATGCCTCCAGACATCAGTCAGAAAGTGTGTATGAACTTCGTCTTTGAGATTTCTGTAAATGAGGACTTTGGAGATGGCATTCCTGTCTTTATTTGTTCATGGGGGCACAAGCAGTAATGCTCCAGATATTCTGTTCATTACTTCTCCCTCACACCACTTCACTTTTTGCACATTTTGTTATGTTACAGCCTCATTCAAGAATAGATTAAATTCATTTTTTCAGACAATTCCTTTGACTTCATGGCTTGGTTTGTGCTCCGACATGCACTGTCAACTGTGAGGGCTTATATAGACTGGTGTGTGCCCAATCAACTGAACTTACCACAGGTGGACTTAACTCAAGTTGTAGGAACCTCTGAAGGATGATCAGTGGAAACAGGAGGCACCTGAGCTCAATTTTGAGTTTCGTGGCAAAGAGTGTGAACACTTACATACATGTTACATTTTGTGTTTTTTCCTTTTTAATAAATTTGCAAAAAATTCAAGCAAACTTGTTTCACTTTGTCATTATGAGATATTTTGTGTAGAATTTTGAGGGAGAATTTTAATTTAATCCATTTTGGAATGAGACTGTAACATGTAAAATGTGGAAAAAACGAAGCGGTGTGAATACTTTCTGGATGCACTGTACACAAAATCAATGTTTATTTCTTTGAAAACCACTGAATTACTGGTTTTTACTTCTATGTTTTCAACTTTGTGATCTCATCTGAATTTGTTATGAAATGCTGTGAATTTAGCAGCTGGGTATCATATTCTATCAGCACATGGCAAGCGTCTTACCAAAGCCAACTTTTCAGCAGCATAAGCATGTCATGGTAGCAGTCAGTATATAGCAGGCAAACACACATGAACTCCTTGTATTTGCCATTACTGAAAGATGAAATCCTGTTTTGATCCAGATTGTAGAAACTCACAATGTGCTAAACAAGGTGACCTCAGAGGTGTGCAACAAGTCACACAACACAACATGTTCATATTATGAGTTCATATTTTAGGTCAAAGCTTGTCCATCAGGGAACTGATTGTTTTCACCACATTGACAGAGAGGTGCAAAATGCAGTACTCAAGACTGCTGCAACTGCTTTCAAAGGACAGACAGACCTGTGTTTGGGGAGGTTGTTAAGCAGTTACCTGCTGTTAATCCTGGAGGTTCATTGTATTGACCTCTTTTTATCCAAGGTGTAAAATAGACCATGATTAAGTGTTCTGAAACCCGTCAGTTCAGCTCTAGAGGAGCAGGGTGAAAAGCACGGAGGTTAAAACCGTTAAAACAAAACATCAGCTCTAGCGTATCACACATACACTTCAACATATTGTACAAAATTATCTGTACTAAATAATATATAATTAAGGAAACGAGATGCAACAATGAAGTACAAGCATCCTCTTTGATTCTGTCGGAAGCTACATTAAAATTAACATTATGATGAAGTCCTTCCAAGATATTGTTGCAAAAGTAAAACCTTGCAAAATCTTACTTCCACAACAAACAAGACCCACAGGAGTGCTCATGCAACACCAAAGAGTCAAACATCCAGTATGCCAAAAACTTTGGAGAAATGTTGCTGCATTCATCTCCTTTTCTTTGTTGGAACTTTCATTCACACCCTTTCAAGTTGTAGAAATTCCTCTTTAAAAGCAGATGTGACTTTGTGTGAAGAGTTTGCAAAAAAGTACTGTGGTAAAAACACAGTACAATGGTTCAAGCAGGCTGACAAGTGAAACAGATGAAGAGCAACAGTTAAATAAGAATATAAGTAATTGGTAGAACAAACTGGAAGATTAGCATCAAGGTGTGTAGATTTAAATAGGAACTGGCTCCTGTTTCACTGCTAACGTTAAGTTTAATCAGCAGGTACTCCTCTGATTTAGTAGTGCAGCTTGGGATGCTTATGAAAGAAGACTTCAAAATCATGTAAGCAGAAGCATGAGTCAAGCTAAAATGTGGCATGCTACAGTTTCAACCCTTGTTGATGTAGTTATTCAAAACCCTGCAGAACTTGTGAAAGCCGCACAAGAAATCCAGCACTGATTTTATGTTTTGTACCACATCTGTCCATGCTGATTAACTTAACATAGCAAAGCAGCAATAATGAATGGCACCTCTTTGCCTGGAAATAAAAGGTTGGCCAAATTGAAAAACATTCAGTCGAAGGGTTTATTTTTAACTGTTTTCTAGAAGATCATTTTACACTGGGAGTAATTACTAGACCTGGAATGTTCCAGTCCATGAAAGTGCAATCATTCTGTTAAGCAAAGACAACATTTATTCCATTTGCACAAGTTGTTTCCATTTCACCACCATCGTCATTTTGTCAAAACATCACTCGCAGAGGCTGTGGAGTGAAGGTCCAATGTCGAAGGGGAGGTCTACAAAAACAGCCAGCATCAAGAGAGCTGCAGTGTGATGAACCACAGTTACATGTGGGACTGTTGGCACATGCACCACAACAAGGCAATTATGTCCTTCAAACCCCTGAGTCATCATCCACCTGCGATGCATCGAATCCGTCACCAGGCCAAATCCTGGTGGTCGGTTTACAAGGCTGCATGAGGCCTGTTATATTGTTTCTGTATGAGTGATGTTGCACATCAGTGAATCAGGCTCCACACACACACACACACACACTCCCAAACTCACATCAGAGACACCTTTGATGAAAGCGCCTTATGTCATCGGTAATTGAATCTTCACTCGTCTGTCTTGTCTGCTCGGATCTAAAGCCTTTGGAGGAGCAAGCAGATTATCGTCACGCGCAAGACACCCAAGTCATCTGCTTCTCATAAAAAGCTCCTCATCATACAAGTCCCTGCTGCTCTGCTGCTGCTGATCCAAGAACAAAGTTCCATGAAAATCTAGCAGGAGCAGCATAGAGCAGAGACCCTCTGCAGGGATAAGTAGATGAGAAAGTTCGAGAACAAAGAAAAGACGTCTTTCTGATAACAATCAGAGTGTAATGGACGGTTTTTAACACACAATAACATCCTGACCTGGCAGGCGTCGGTCATCAGAAACAAAAATGGGCAGCGGACGCTTTATCCTGCACTGCATCCATCATCTTAGATCTGATTCAGTTACTTAGCGTTTGTCTAGCACCTATACATAATACTTAACATGAACTGCAGCTCCATCAATTTAATTTATTACATCTGATAAAGCATTCCAAGCTGCTGTGAGAGGACTCTTCATGAGACCATATGAGGATGTTAAATGAACACCAAACGCAGTGTCCTTAACTCATGTTGAACAGCATTTTGATTCCCATTCTGCTCAAATGAAAGCAGACAAAGTGGCAGCTACATAATCAGCAGCAGCAAAATGTTACATTTGGGTGACAGACACTGTCTTGAGCCTGGACTAAGACAGACTGAGACAGCAGTCATCTGTCTCAGGCACTAAAATTAAATCTGTGAGCGGTTTTCATGCATGCGTTTTTGTGCCACCGTCTCTTCCTGCGGGAGTGAAGCAGTGAGACAGAAAACAATGGAAAAAAGACTATCATTCAGAGCTGAGGCTCAATGCGTGCTTCTGCTTTCTCAGTTTACATGAAAAACATTTTTCAACTCTTTACCATTTCAGAGACCCACATTTTAGTGTTGCTAGCTTTCAGCAGTCTTAGCAACAAAAACAAGAAAAAGCTCACAATCCTACTGAAATTTGTTTGCAGTGATTTTATATCATCCCACTTTCTCGGGTTTGTGATGTCATTGTCTCATTATCTTAATAACAGTTGTTTTCTTGAGATATCTGACAGGTTAATAATCTTCAAAAAGAAAATCAAAGGTACTGTATATATTCTTGAATTATCTGATTATTCCAAGAAATGTACTTAATTTTTCTGCAAAAACGAGGTATTATTCCTGTTATCTGCCAGAAACTTCTATTATCCGAACTTTGACTTAAATTTTTGCAGCCTTGGATATGAATGTGACAGCTGTGTCAGTCCTAAATTTTTCTCAGCGTTTTTTTCTTGAGGTGTTCTCATTTCCTTCATATCAGTGCAAAATTAGTTAACACGCTGACGTTAACGTTTAACTCGGGATGACTTCCTGTGGCTCTGTTACATTCTAACCACAGCTGACTTGATCATGTGCTGCTGTGTCCGGAGGAGGATGTGGGTGGCTGCTGCTGGAACCAATCAGTCAGTGATCAGGTTTGGTGCACACAAATCAACACACACACACATCCACAATACAGACTCACGTGCTAATAAAAAAAAAAAAAAAAAAAAAAAAAAGGTTAAACCTGGTTTGAATCTAACTGCATGTACATGTTTGCATGCATTCATTTCATATGTATGCAATAACACAACAGACTCCTGCAAGACACTTCCTGTTCTCAATTTAATCAATAACTACTGGTGACATCAAAGCTTTTGGGGTGCAAGGTTTAATATGGGTCTGGAGAGCATCTGTGACCTGTTGCACAACAGGTTGTTGGATGCGAAATGTTAAGACTGTCAATGAAATGACAAAAAAGCATGAAGGTCTGGAAATGTGTCATCTCAGCCTTATGAGATGCGTGTCAATTTCTAAAAGGGAAAAAATGACTTTAACAGTAAGACTATGTGCACAGGATGAAAACATACTGCCTTTTATCCATGGCTTTGTAAACAAGAATGCCTTAAAGTCTAAAACAGGATGTCTAATGAAGTGCCTAGCCTCCGTTTATCTCCAATTTAACCATGCATTTGTTTTTTTGGGAAGTCAGGATTTGTTCATTTTCTGTTGAAACAAATTGTTTTTGGCACTATGATTTGCTGCTACTAACAATTATTTTCAATTAATCAACCAATCCGGATAAGTCTCTTGATTTCTCAGTTTAAATGACTTAAATAATTTTTCGATTATCAAAATCGTTGTATCGAATGAATAATACCTCTGACCCTACAAGAATAAATTGGGTTAATTAATACAGCAGCTGCAACGCTCCAACAGGCAAGAACAGCGATACTGGATACTTTTTTATTTTTGTTCTTGCGTCCAACGGCATACATTTTTTTGCACGGCAATTTCTTTATGGTGACGATTAAAGGAAGATGTTGGCTAATGACAAGTGAACTAATTGTCATGGTATAATTAGGGTTTGGCAACTTAAAGACTTTGTTTGATACTTTGGTTGATACTAGAGAAAGACTGTGAAAGATGATTGGCTAAAAGGAGAACTTATGTTGCAGGTCTGTGATGGGACTTAAACTTCCCTGCATAATAGTCAAATGTGCTATACACTCATCCACTACTCCACATTCTTACTACCTAAAATTTGGCATTTTTAATATGGGCATAAGATTATATTGCTAAATGACCATGAAGCTGATCCAGCTAAAGTAGGTAGCCTCTCCTATCAGCTTGATCTCAGCATGTCTGAGCCGTGTCTGACTCTGCTGTGGTGCTCTGCTGAAACATAAACACATTACAGATGAAGACTGACCCTGCCACGGCTTCTCATCATCCCTGTATCAGTAAATCATTTTGTGTAAGAGGTGACAGTTTGGTGTAAAAACAATCCATCCACTCAGGTCTGTGTTGTGTAACGAATGTGCACACGCAAGTCCTGTCAGGCTGACAGTGAAGGTCTCTCCTTCCTCTGCTACAAAACCTGCAAATATCCTCAGGACAAGATGATTCAAATGCTCCTTTCTTACAAAAATGTTCATGCCAACTCAGTCTTTGGAGAAGTACATTCACAGCTAGTTGTTATGTAAGATGGCTCATAACACTGACAGCTCAAAGGTCACCCAGCATTCTGGATCTGTTTTCATTTAATTATGGCTCACTAACAAATTAAGATTGAATAGTTTACCAGTTGACCATTCTGTTGTTAGAGGATTTAATTTGTGGAGGTTGCTGATAAATACAAGAGAGCAAAGATCCCATCTCAGAGAAAGTTGGACAGTGATGTCACTATTCATACAGCAGCAGCGTTTATGTAACAAGAATACATTAGAATACGAAACAGCAGTGCAAAGATGAAGGCTGAAATGACTTTTTTTTGTAATTTAATCAAGGCTACTTGGAAGACAAAGTAAATAATGTGATTTACTGTACTGTAGTACTGAGAAACATTTACAGGAATCACTGTGTTACTGTTTAACAAACAGCTACTGTTTTAAATTCTTGGTACAGTTTTCTCAATCTTGTTTTTGACTGACCAAATGTGAAGACACGCCCAGTTAGTTACAGCTGCCTCAACAAACTTGGACAGCAAACACAAGATTTCGAATGAGCTGCTATTTGGCACTGACAACAGACTGTTTTTTACACTCATCCTAGCAGACATTAGACCAGATTGGGTGTGAGAATTGGCTGGATATTGATAAATACACAGTATACTGCAGAATGGGGACATTAAGCAACACTACCACTATCACAAATAAAGCATATGGCAAAATATGGGACTAATTATAAGAAACCAAATGAAAACAGACAGGACTGTTTAGATAAAAACAGGATTCGGAAGTCCACTCAGTTGGCTGCAGGAAAGTCAGTAATCACAAAATAACTCCTGCGATGCACAGAGCACCATAGAGTGCTGAGAGCGCTCACGTATGACTCTTCACAGACGGCCAGACCGCAGAGGGGCATCTCGTCTCTGCTTCCATGAATAACTGCGACAACATCACTGACTGTATGAGAGCATCTCAGCTCCCTTGGCTAACTTTCTGATGTTCCAAACCTGTAACACATTTAAGGTCAGTTACGACATTGGGTTGCATAAGCAGGATCTTACAGCCCTTCACTGTGTCATTACTCACCAGTATAGCAATTACATCCCCACCCACCCCCTCTGTCTGTCTTTAATGATGTGTGTCAAGCTAATTGTTGGCATTAAATGGCCAGTAGATTGGAATATTTCATGACGACACTGTTTTTTTTTACAGTGACATTAAATTTTCTCTTTTCAAACACAAGTCTCTGTGTGTGTGTCTGAAGTGTGCTATTGTAATCTCATCAGACAGAGCAAAGAAAACAAACACAAGAATAAACCCATGACCCTCTTGTCTTGTTTTCTCTCAGTTTTTTTTTTATTATTATTCCACCATGCTTAAACTTTCTTTGAATTATATTATTTTGTGCTGACAGCCACAACAAATTGTTTTTTGTACTGGTTATGGTTTCTTGAAGTGAAGGGGGTCAATAAATTTGAGCTCAAACTGCAGTGTTTTGATTCCATGTATTCATATTCGCTGTCAAAACGTGCAGCCTACATTACCCACAATGCATCCAGGTGTGTTTGCATGTGCTGTGCTAGCTGTAGCTATTGTAGCCTTGAGCTGCGATCCTCAAGCAGAGATGAGGAGCGGACTACAGAGGTCGGTAACACTGTTTTTGTTTGTTTGTTTGTTTTGTTTTCCAACTTGTACTCTTCAGCCACAACTGATGCTGACTCAAGTGACATCACACAAGGCAGTTTATCAGATTTCATGCACCTCACTCTGGAGCTACAAAAGACTTAATTCAACTTATTTCACATATACAATAGTACTTCATAGCGCCTGTAAACAGACTTTGGTGTGTAAAATTGGTTCAGAGAGAGCTATATATGGAGTTCCTTTGTACATTGTATTGTGGGACAACAGCCCATAAACAGCACACTCAAAAATGAAGAATAAACTCAACATGCCCATTTTTCTGAGTTAACTTCATCACAACATTTTATTTCACATTTCGTCCTTGAAACTTACTGAAATATTATGCAGAGTGGAATTAGTATGCAGTCAAATTCACAAGCCTGAATGACCACTGGGGGCACTAGAGGCTGCTGGAGATGGCGTGGCTGTGTTATGCAAAATATCAGTCTGTGTGTGTGGACATGCAAACATTATGTAATAGCTTTACTGTAATTTAAGCAAACAATTACTGGTAAAATGGAATCTATGTGTTTATGTCTGACTGACCTGCATGTGATGAAAACTGTGGATTTAATGGTATCATAGCAGCTTTCTGGATAAAATAATGACATCAGAGCAATACAAAGCCTTTACTTTGCATTCCCTGCAATTTATACATGTAGCTGAGAGTTTTTCGAGGTTTTTTGATTAACATGCTTTTCGAGTAAAGGGACATTCTGAAGAAGAATTCCTGTGCTATACACCATCCTCTCATTGTTCTGCTGCTTTGCTATTTGGTTTGCTCTGCACTTCACACTGTAACTATGGCCTTCATCTATCTCTCTGATGCTGGTGGGAATGTTGACGCTTTTGCCATATGGGAGGTAGACAGTGATAATGAAATGGCTATGCTCTGACTCCTCCACAGTGATTAGTTGTGTGTAAACCGCCTTGTTCTTATTAACTGTACTTCTGTGTTTTATTTGTCAGACAAAGAGTGCTGCTGTTGTTTCTCAGGGTAGAGAATAACACCAAAGTTTCATTGTGAGAAAAGCAAACATTGCCCTTCAGCTAACAGAGACAGTGATGCATATTATTAAAGCCATCATTATTTCTTTTTATCGTGAGCACATGGTGTTACCAACCAATAAAAGGGCAGTGTTACAGTACGTTACTGTGTCCCTGACTCTTTACACACTTTCTCCTCACACACATACAGGATAATGTGTAATGTTCTTTCTGTGTGTATGTGCGTGTGTGTGTGTGTGTGTGTATGTGTGTACTACAGGATACAGTATACAGGATTATTGCTGATAGCAAGGAGCTGGCACGTCACAGAGAGAGAGAGAGAGAGAAGTGCTGGACACTGTGTTTCTAGTTCATCTCAAGGGAAAAACTGTGAACAAACTGTGTGCTTTGTTTGGAGCTGCAAGGTGCAATAAAAGGCGTAATGTGTGTGTGTGTGTGTGTGTTTTAATGAATATATTAATGTATTTTTTCTTATACAGCCTATTATTACAATGCATAAGTGGACTTAAGGGTCATGATGAGAATTTTGGCGTTAAAGAGGCATAATCTGCCAATTCATGTTAAAAAAAACAAAATCCACCGGGTGATGTAACAGCTCATCATCTGCAGCTCTTGAATTTCCCTCGGGATCAATAAAGTATCTATCTATCTATCTATCTGGTATAATTAAAAATGGAAAATGCACATGCATATGAATATTCAAGTTTTCTATTTGTAAATATGTTTTGTTTGGGTAGTTTTTAATAAATAAAGAGTCATAATGTGCAAAGATCTCATTTTAAACCCTCGGTGACACCGGATTGATACACTGGATTGATTTCCTTTTCTATCTAAACAACCATGAAAGCGCTAAGAAGAATGAAGCCAGTTTTTCTGTACAATGTGAACATTGTTTCCGTTTGCATCCAGGTGCCACACACAGAATACTTTAGGAAGTTGGCAAAATTTGCAGGCTGAAATCTTCTTTCATCATCTTATGTTTGGCAGTAACCTTGCAGTAGCTGCCCTATTTAGATATTTGCGTCAGTTTTACAGTAATGAGACACGTTTTCTTTTTGGAGAATACTGCAATTCATGAATGCTGTCCATTATTTTGCATATAAGTTCACAATGCACGGTGCCCACGGAGTGATTGTGTGTGTGGGTTAGGGTTAGGGTGTAACAAGTTCAACAGTAGAGGAAGAACTTAGGATGGAGGAAATAAGAAACAATGCAGAATAAGTTTTAGTTTGTGTTTTTATTACATTTTAAGATTTTTGTTTTGATTTCTTTGCAAAATTGACAGTGACAATAAATATACATTCACAATAAAAAAAAGTTTAGATTGCAACAAAACATTCAAGTGTACTTAGCGATTATAAAACCTATGATAAGATGTAAACAACATTTTTCCCCCCAACATTGCACCTCCTGAGCCAAGAGTCTCTTTTCTCTCCCCTCTTGACATCTGTTAAAGGCATGACGTCGACAAAACACAGCATACGCATCGATGCGCGAGTCTCACAAGGTATGAAGCCACGTCACACACTGGGCTCTGACTGACAGGACAAGCTAACATTCTCACATGTCTCGTGAGCA
Source organism: Scatophagus argus (assembly GCF_020382885.2). Classification (NCBI taxonomy): domain Eukaryota; kingdom Metazoa; phylum Chordata; class Actinopteri; family Scatophagidae; genus Scatophagus; species Scatophagus argus. Next base: position 4,832,530 of record NC_058513.1, read on the forward strand.
GTGCTTTTTTTTTGGCGATTTGAGAGGACTCGCGTGTCCAGTCAGTGTCCCTGGAAACGGCGCTGCGCCAGAGCGCGCGGCGGCGGTCCCGGCGTCTCCACAGCTGCGAGCGCAGGTCGCCTCTCAAGCTGAGGCACCAGGCTCCGTCTCCTTTCAAAGATTTGTGTTGAGTTTGCGACTCACTGTCTACTTAACTGATCACACATCTCTCTTTGTCTTTGCCCTGGCCGCCTCCTATCGCCTTCTCCTTAATGTACATGAGGTCGCTGTGCACGCTGGGTCTCCGGGCGCACGGAGTGACCACACCGTAAGCTTCCCCAATGTCCTTCAGCTTCTTATTTTTTAGAGACTTTCTGTGCAGCATGTCGCAGTATTGCACGGAGACTTTCCGGTGAAGATCGGGGCTCATTTCGTGAGGTAGTTTGGCCAAGGTGAACAGAGTCTGAAACATCTTATCGACGTTCTCGTTGCGCTTGGCGGAGATCTCGAAGTACGCGCACTTCTCGTCCCCGGCTACAAGCTGTTCGATCTCCTCCTGCTGCACCTCCCGGTAAAACTCTCTGTCGCCCTTGTTCCCGCAGATGACTAGAGGCACGTCGATGTTCTCTTTGATCTTGTTTTTCAGGCACGACTTGGTCTCGAAGATCTGCCGCTTGAGCCGCTGCACCTCCTGGAAGGAGTCTCGATTGTCCAGGCTGAAGACGAGGATGAACACGTCACCTGGAGAGAGAGACAGAGAGAGAGGGAGAGAGAAAGCTTTGGTTAACTTGGCTTGCTTTCGGTGCATGTTAAGAGTCAGATTTCATGTATGTTTTCTAACCATGCAAATGCGCTGATGCGCCTTGAGCGCACGGTGCACACAGTAACCTTATGTTTGTAGGATTTAAAATGCCCTTTTGCATTATTATTCGTGCTTTCTGTGGATATTCAGAAAAAAATGTGCATATGTGCATAATTACCTGTCAGTATGGATAGTCTCCTCATGGCGGGGAATGGATGGTTTCCTGACGTATCCAGTATGTCTAGCTGGTAAACTTCTCCCTTGATGCTGTACAGTTTCCTGTGAAAGTCCTCGATGGTCGGAGTGTACTGATCGTCAAACCTCCCGTTCAGGAACCGGGACACGATGGCTGTTTTCCCTACTTTTGTGGATCCCAAAATCACCATCCTGTAGCAGTTCTTGGCTGGGATGGCAAAATCGCTCTCGGAAGGCGACATTTTCTTAATCATGGTTATACCCGGGTTCGTGGAGAGCGCGTAAGAGTGTGTGCCTAAAAGGCGTTCAGGCAACCTTTGGTCAAAAGGGATGCTGGCGTTCGCTCTGCTGTGCGTTCCTGTCTCAAACCCGGACTGCAGCCGCGCATTTAAGCGCACAGCTGACCCCTCCTCTCGTCGACGTCATAACTCAGTGAGCAGGAGCTCTGCGCTCCTTTGAGCGCAAGGAAAAGCGGATCAAACTCTCACTGGTGCGTCAGTCTGTCATTTCCAACGAAGACAAGAGGGAGCGCTGGGAAACAGTGACAAACACCCTTCAGAAAACAGTACATGATATAAATTAAGGCAATGGGGCAGGACAACTGGCCCTGCGCGCAAAATAATAACTTCCACAGAACATGTTAATAATCAACAGTTCTTCCGGTATTTAACCCGGTTTGGTACACTGTGTTGAAAACCAGAGTGTACCTTGGACATTTTCTCAAAATATCAAAGCCCGGCAGCGGATGTGAATTCTTCTTGACCGAGCAAATATGTTGCTAGACAGTTTTACTGCTGATCCTGAATCATTAAGTGGCCCTTAAAGTGAAGTTATTATTTTTAGATCACATAAAGCAGCACTGAACCCTGATTTCGATTTACTGCCACACTTGCAAAAGAAAAAAAAAAGAATTCAATAATATTAACAGTAATAATAATACTGCAGCAGCTTTTTATTTTTGACACCTGGCAGAAAACGTTTGTAGCAGTTTTGAGAAGGATGACTAAGAATTGAGATTCTGCAGTAACCAAAAAGACCAAAAGGGGGCACTCAGGTACAGTTTGAACCTAATGAATGGCATGGATAGCCTATGAAAACTTTGTGAAGAAGCTTTGTGTGTTTGTGTGTGTAAGCATATAAGCAGTCTTTGTTTGTTCAGTGCTCTGCTTGCAAAAAGACTTGAAACTGTCAATTGCCATTTGTCTGTAATGAACAACAACCCCCCCCCCCTCCTTTTTTTTTTCCAAGTAGTGCTTCATAAAACTGAATTGAGTGTCTGTAAACTGAATTGGAGGGACAGTGAATGGTTTAAACTGGATGACACTTGTTGATTCAACTGAATTTTTAATGTGTCTCATTCAGTCTGGTGTGACGTGCTAACTTAGTGGCATAAAATATTGAAAATGTTCTGAGGCAGAGCTCTGAGGCAGTTTAATGAAAGTCATGATGTGGCCTAAACTAAAGATTATGGATATAATGAGATTACATTACAGTCATTTAACAGACACAAAACAATATGTACTTTTTCACACAAACATCAGATTTGCGTGGAGCTGTGAGGAGACTGTAAACCTCCTCACATTAATACATGAAACACAACACAAATGTCATATTTCCATTTGTTTGTTTGAGGTTTGATTCGTCAATCAAAGACTCTTTTAAAGACTCCTTTAATTGCTTCAGTTTGATGCGTTTTCTTTTTCTGCAGTTGTTTAATAACATCCGACTGGACAATAAGCACCATCAAGTGTTTGCCTTAATGACACAATTTATAATATTTACAATAGCTGTGTAGAAGCAAATTCACATGCATTTCCTTTTGCAAGCAATGTTGAATGATACCAAAGTCCATTAAAATAAAAAGCTGAAATGAGTGAATTTTATTGATAAGTAAAATGGACAGGATTCTGATTGTTTTAAAATTTTACCTCACCACTTTTCAAATGTTTTTTTCCCCACCTGTAGCTTGGCTTGAGTTCATATTTATTCCTGTGAAGAATCCAAACTGAGCTCCACACAATGCAGCTCTGTCTAACTATTATCTGCAAGTAAGCTGTGATCTGTGAACAGATCAGGCTGTAACCAGCTTCTCATATTCCCACAGAGAAAAAAACAAACTCCTCTGTAAAGTATGACTGGCCCCTGAGCCTTTAAACTCTGGGATTATCAGTAAGCATATTGTCCTTCAGTGTCTTATCAGGTTAACCAAGTGCAGAGTGTGTGTCACAGTCAGTGGACGATGCTGTCTGGCCCGCTCAAAGACTCTGTTAATGTAAATATATATTTTTCTTGAGGCATGTTCCTCAGATAAACAAGATGTTCGCTGGGTGTTGAAGAAGAGCCGCACTGACCCTCTGTGTCTCATGACATGGCGACCTGTGTGAATGTTGTTATCATGAGTCACCCAGGATCTTCAAACTACGTGTGTGTCTTGGGGACAGTTGCACACAAATAATGTTCTCTTGTCTGTGTGTGTGTGTGTGTGAGTGTGTGTACTTTCACCAGGACGTTACCAGTGTAACCTTCCCAATAGAGAGAGGGAGAGAATGCATGCACACCTCCTAAAAACATCATGACTGAAGTGTTCTTTACAGGTTGAAACAGATCCAGTGAAGAGGTTTCAATACCGACAGGCAAAAAAAAACAAAAAAACATCAAAGATCAGAAAACCATCCCAACAGTTTCCCACGGCCATCACTCCGCTCTCCCTCCTTCAATCTATTTCAAAAGAAAAAAAAAAAGTGGGAGGTGTATTTCTTCCCCCCGTGTGAGTAGTAGTAATGAGGAAGAGGTGTCATGTGAAAACCGTGGTCATGTTTGGCTGTCTGATGGATAATGACACTGCGAGGAAGGACCAGTGTACTGTAGTGGAACAAGAAACGCAGAGGAGAGTGGAAAAACAAATGGTGTGCGGGCAGTGAGCAAATACGACTTCTGCCAGCTAGCTCATAAAAGACAGAGATACAGATCAGATACAGAAATGTAGTTTGTGAAGTCAGCTCTACAAACTGGAATGAAGTATTGAAAAGACGATCCCCTCATATTACACCTGCTTTTAATACGTTCTGCTTCACATGGAAATGTTGTTGTCCACCTCTACAGGTTGTCATGTCTTATTAAATAGACATTACAAACTGCTCAGCTTCAGGGCAAATTCAAATACTTCAAATGCATATCTGAGACAGAAAGATGGCATCAAATGTTTCTGCTTTTTGGCTGTTTGCTTGTGTGGGTAGTGTTGCAAATACACTTTCTCTGGACTAAACAGGCAAATACCCAAATGGTACTCGAATAATAACTAGCTGCGTTTTGACAGCCACTGAAGGAAAACACAGTGAAAACACAGACAGAAATTTAAGTGCATATGAGATTGTTGTTTAAGAGTCTGTTCCACACTGATACAACTGAAAATGAAGAGAGACTTCATTATTCTTTAAAGAAAAATGCAGCATGATATTAAGTGAGAAATTTGAATTCTGTATAACATGGGATTTCTAACTTGGCTGCTTCTGTGTGCTACAGCTGGTGCTTTTGTAGCACTTCAGATATTGTTTGGCAGAGATTTGATAGCATCTACAAAGCAAAAACTCCAAAGAAAAGCCAGGTGGCTGAAAATCAGGCGGGGAGAACAGATTTGTTTTTCTTCTGGTAGTTACAAGGATAAACAGAATGTTTATCACGCTTATTTTCATGAGATTGACTTCAAAAACTGACTGCATTAAAGATAAATCAACTGGTGACAAGGCATCTTTTTCTGGTGACTGACCTACTTTTGAGTACAAAAGAAAAACACATTCATACGCTTTGTGACGTAAAGGAGGACATTGCAGAAAATGCAAAGCATTTCTTATACAGCAAAATTTGTGTTTCTTTCTTGAGAACAAGGGAATTACTTTCTTCAGATATTTTGTGACAGGACAGCAACAAAAAATTACACTATATAACTCACTCAAAAACTGCAAATTATCACGTTTATGTTCAGGTTTGTGCACAAGTGAAAGAAACAGTTGGTAAGATTTGGTCATGTGTACAAGGTTGCAGGAAATGCTGCACAGAAAAACTATGCAGGTAGAAACCTATTACTGATATGGCATACCTCTAAAAACCACAAATTGTCCGTTTTTATATCTGAGTTTGTGTAAGGATTATCAAATGAGTCAAGTTTCCAGCCTTTATGCTAAGCTAAGTCACCTCCTGGAAGTAGTGTATGCGGACCGGAATTTACAAGTAGCATTTACAACCACGAATCTCAGAAAGTTGCTCAAAAACTGAAAACGTTGAAAAACATCAGCATAAGAAGAGTGTTTAAGTGTGGTTGAGTGAGAGAGAGCGCGCTGTAAAAAAGTGACAGTGAAAGTAAATGTATAATAGAATATGCACCGATCAACGTGAATAACATTAATCATCTGTTTACAATGCAATGTTCTGTGGGGAAACCTTGGGTTTGGGTCTCAGTCATGTCTCTTATTCTTTCATTTCTGACACAGAAAAACTCCTCTCGCTCAGTGTGAAGTGTGATGCTTTATATTGGAAAGGAAAATGAACGAGAAAAAAGAAACCTTCAAAGTGGCATATTCACATCACAACAAAAAGTTTATATTCATTGTCTTTAAACTACAGAGACTTCATTCTTGTGATGCTGCCAAGAAAGTGTGATTTTTTTTTTTTTAAATAGTTGCAGGATCAGAAGCAAAACTCAAAACTCTTTTTTCTTTGTGTGTGTGTGTGTGTACTTTTGGTGATATTAGTACTGATAGCATGTCACGACTGAACTATGGACCAGAACCCAAATGCACGACTCTCAAAGTTTCAAAATAAAGTTTTTATTCACAAAAGTACCAACTGAAAATCACTCTTCACAGAGGAAAACAACCTACACTGAACTAAAATAACAAAAACTCACTAGACTGAAGCTAGGCTAAGAAAACAAACTGAAAATCACTCTTCACAGAGGGAAAAAAAACACTAGAGGAAAATCATTAGAACAAAGTAACAAAATAACAAGACCTGGCAATGGCAGCGACAAAGGCAAAGGCATGGAGATGACACTGGTTATCTGACACAAAGGGAGAAGACAAACTGGCACAGGACAAAGGGAGACGAGGACTATATATACACACACAAGGTAAGGGCACAGGTGGAAACAATCAGGGCGGACACAGGTAATCCCAAAGGAGGGAAAACAGACAAAGCTGACCACAATAGACACAAACAGGAAGTAGTGACAAAATTAAACACGAAATCACAAGACAACATAGACACAAGACAAAACTGATAACTTAATGTTTCCTGGACATGACATAGTGTTAGGCACTGACCTGTATTTTCCACTGCTGGCTTCTTTAAATAAAAACAACAACAACAAAAAAAACACAGTATAAACAGAAACAGTTGGGAAAGGTCAACTGTATTTTTCTCTCATTTTATCAAACTCCACTTTCTTAAGGTTGTCATCAGCCCTCTGTTAAGAAAAAAACCCTGTCCAGACTCAGTGTAGAAGAGAGACGAGGTGTCACAGTTCTGCTGTTGGTAGTAACAGAATACTCAGGAAAGCAATCACCAAACTGAAGCCCATTCACAGAGTGATGCTGTCAGTTTGTGCTCAGGTAGTGTGTGACATTGTACAAAACAATGTGATGTCATGCACCAAGAATAATGGCAAGTTACAAATATTTGTAAAGAATAGTGAAATGTAGTGTTTTCTTTTTGAACCTGCTGGTGATGTGTGCAGACTGCTCAGTAGACTGTACACATTTTTAGATCCCAGTGTTGCTTTTGCAAACATTTCTCAGAGGCAGAGCCACAATTCACAGAAGCAACAAGACTTCAGAATCCACAGCCACGCTACGCTAACTGCTCACAGCTATAAACTGATGAGGACAGCATGCTAACATTAGCCACATTGATAACATGCTGATGTTTAGAAGGTAAAATGTTTACTATTTTAGTTTAAAATGTTAGCATGCTAACATTTGCCAACCAGCACTACTTGCAAAATAGTTGATACTAGAAGGAATGTCAATTTTGTAAGAAGTATTTTGGTAATCAAAGTTATTACACTTCATCCAGAAAAAAACTCCATGACAATCCACTCAGTAGTGGTGGAGATACATCATTTTAGTGATGGAGTGACCAGCATTGCCATCCCTAGCTTCGTCATGGCTGGAACTGCTAAAAAAAATAAAGCAGAATAAAGCAAGGAACACATTTCACATGCCTCATGTTCTGTTAACACATAACCTAAATTTTTTAAAAAAAAAATATGTAAACTTTACTGTTAGTCTGCCTCTTGTAAACTGTTTTGAAAGAAAGTTTTGAAAGACAAGCGAGCTATCCAGCGTCTATAGAATGACTGAAAACCTAAAATGAATGTGATGTCAAACTATGGAAAGTTCATCAAAGGTAAATTAGCAGACTCATTTTCTTTGGATTAGGCAGTATTTTCAAGAAAACAGATGAATACAGATGACTACACTGGTGGGCCTTGGTAATAGCCATTACATATTTAATATGTCAAATCAAATGTTTATTCACTGCGTCATTTATCACAGCAGCTGCATTAGCACTGCTTACCACAATGATAAAGAAGCACTTTCCTCGTTTTCCCCCACAGCTGCCCATAAGAGGTAAAAGTGTAAGATGTATTGCCTTAAGAGCATCCATTAGCAGCTTTGATTTCTTAAGACGCAAAAAAGACGAGCGCTCTGAACCATGACTCACTCTTTTATTACATAAAAATATTCCATTAACATCACCAAGCAGTATTGTTCAGTTTGGAATGGATTGTATAGGTACAGCATCAAGATGTTATTGCTGCAGCTCATAGCTGACATTTCAAATTTCAAAGTTTAACATTGAACAGGTTTAACACACTGAACTGTGAATTTGTAGTTACAGCAATGATAATATTAAAGGTTGTGTTGGTTTTGTAGGATAACCAGACTTAACACTTTCCTCTGTACAGAATCACTGGTCTGAGTTCTTCATGACATTAAACTCTTTTTCATGTTTAGTTATTTGTTGAAAGACAAAGATTTTCAGTAACACCAGTTGATCCAGGATGATGTCACTCAACACACAACAGTCACACCATCAATTCTAGAACAGTATTCTCACTATAATCATCGTGTAAGCTTTTACTGAAGGAAATGCTGCAGTGCAGCATGGCAGTGATAAACTGGTGAAAACATTTTGGATTTTTTTTTTGTCAAGAATAACACAGCATCTGTGGTCAAAATGCTGTTTGTGTTGACAAAGTAATGCATGTGGAAAAGAACTCAAATATCACAAAAATTAGCCATGAACATCACAAGGCCATTGGCACACAATTGCGTTTTTTTCACAGTAGACAGCTTATCTTGTCAAAGACAGGTGTAATGTTTAACATCAATTATAACCATTCCATTTAGGTCTATTGGTGGCATCCAAATGGAACAAAGCCATTGTTAATATTATTAAGTACACCTGTGCTTTTCCTGACCAAGTGTTTCCTGTAAAATGTCTACAGGAGACCTACATTTTATCGTTTAATGCTGCCAGAAGAGAGTCAGCTCTAGAAAGGTTACTGTAAAACATGTATCATTCAAGAACTATGGACTGGATTTCTGTTTCTTCTTGTCATCTGTTGAGGCGGAGGTTCCTCAGTCAGTGGAAAGTTAGCTATTAGTACACAAGTTTGTATTTGGCTCTGCATCTTTGACTCCAGAATGTGCTAAAATTTATATCCAATGACAACACCTGAAATGATTTTTAAAGCAGGCTGTGTATAGTTTCTCAGTTAAGGTGGACAGGTTTTCTGTTTTCTGTTGCAGATAGTTTTATGATTTATGCTGTTGGTGGTGGGTGTGTTTTTACTGTACATGCAGTAAATCTACCGTGATAAAGCTTTAAAGGAATAATATGATATCTTGGAAAAGATTGGAAAAAAAAATATACCACACATGTATATGTTTTAAATATGGATCTCATTCATGGAGGCCATTAACTTAGTATTATAGTGACTTACTTAGCACAAGTATGGCTCAAAGAATAAGAGCTCGAGTCAGGAGGAGGTAAACCTAGCTGAGCGTAAAGACTATGTATATGGTGATCATATCTTAATGAATGACCTTCTGCCCAGTAGCAAATGTTGCAGTGGCCTGTCAGGCTTACGGTGATTGCATGGCTAAGCTAAGTTAAACACCTCCTGGCTCCAGCTCCATGTTTAACTCATGGACATGAGAGTGGGGTCAATTTTCTCATCCACATCTCAACAAGTAAACAAAAAAGTCCTTTAACTTGGTGTTCCTAGCCCCAAGTGAATCTGTCATAACCATGTGGTTCAAAGTTACATCAGCAAAATGACTCCATGCAGCTTCCACATTCGTTTGAAGGGAGTGCAGTGAGACTGTAGCTGTCGAATCCACACTGGAAGTGGATAAATGATGCTTGCTGCTGGTAAGTCTGTTCATTGTTCAGTTTTTCTGTCCTCATGACAGGATGGGAATCCAGGAGCGGGAAATGCTTAGATGGGAGGTGATTATTCATGCTTGCAGCGCTGACTCCTCTCCTGATAGATCTGTCCAGTGAATGGTCTGTAAATACAGCAGAACAAACATATAATGGGACAATAAATCAGAGGCTGGAACGCCGTACCACTCTGTGCCAGGACCGCGTGTGTGTTGAACCGTGAGGGAGCTTGACTGTATGTGTGCGAATGATAGCAAGATGCCTTGTGCCTCAACATGTTCCTCCCGACTCTGTTGCACATGAATGCACACACACCTTTGCATCACTGACCTGCCATTTTAAACAGAACAGCAGTACCGGAGAACAGCAGCTCTCTTCCTTGTATGTAATTGAGGGAATTTGGAAAACAATAGGTGAGAGAAAACAATTTTGTCAGGAGGCCAGGAGCAAGCCAGAGATCATTGACACTGAGCATCCGGATCAATGAACAAAAAAGTGTGGAGGAGACTGAGCTATTTGTTAACAAGTTAGACAGGGACATCCAGGGACATCTTCCACATGTCACATGCCAAATAACATTAAAATCAGAATGTAACTTATTAACAGACACTCTAGTGTGCATTTGCATATCCACACTTATTTACAGAATGTGTTTGGTTTTTTTTGATATTAAGACACATATGGGAAGTTAGGATGAATTAAGCATAATAAAATGATAACTATGAATAGATCACTCCTCACAAAGGCACAGGAGGAAGTCAAGGCTCAGGATTTCCGAACAGATGGGAAGGGATTAAAAGTCATTATTAGGCATCGGCCTTCACTGCTGCATCTCACTTTGCATCACAGTTTAGGTCCTGCTTCTATCCCATCAGTCCCTTTTCCCCATTCCAACCACTGCATGAGGTAATATCCTACCGGACGCCTTGCTATCCTTGCAGTGTGACAAAATGAGATCATTCAGAAACTATGCCAGAAGCAGAAGGTAAATATAGCATACGAATATTTTCCCAGTCACAGTGTGTGGTAAAATCTAGCACCTGCCTTTCCCTCAGTTCACAGTTTCGGGCTAAATGACACAATTGTGGACTGACTCTGCCGGAAACTGTTGCAGCGACATGTACACCTGCAGTCTCGTTCGCAGCGTGTGTTAATGGTTGACATTTTCAAAAAAGCATGCCTTCAACAAGGCTAACCTCCCTTTTCCTTTTCACGTGTAACGTGACTTTTCATTTCACTCACGACTGAGGCCATACTGAAAGACTCAGCTCGACAAAGGTGACTGATTTCTTTTGTTATTTTATTTTTCTTGCCAACACTGACTTATGTAGCAATGGAAACGTGAGAAGGGTAAAAAGATGTGAATAAAACCAAAATTAACTTCAGGAGCTCAATGAGCTGGGAACAAAGGGGACAAATTGGTCACTAATTTCTCTTTTCCGATTGTATGTTATGGTGACCGTGTGGTTGTATGTATGTGACATATGTAGGTTATCCAGCTGCAACCTAGTCTGTCTGTCTTTTTCCATCATTTGTCTTCCTGCTACAATCCAGGTGAAAGCTTTCTTTGTGTTTTTATAATGGGGCCCTCAATATAGTAAGCTGTGACAAGGTGTGACGTGTTAACCATGTAAACCTGTGTATCGTTGTGCACATTTGATTGCTACTATGTATCAGGTAAAGTCTGTAATCCAAAGGACAGCTGCATGGCTTACACATGTAATGTCTAGTCTGAAGGGCATCTCTCTCTCACACACACACACACACACACGCACACAATGGGCTTAATGAGCAAATGCACATAGCAGCTGCTTCCATGCTGGGCTCTGTCTTATTTGTGACTGACTTATGCAGTCACAGCATGTTTATGTATTTCTGTGTGTATGTCGTGTGTGTGTATTTCTGCACAGGTGTCTGTGCAGACAGATGTAGGTCACTCATAACTGTTTTATTTATTTATTTTTTTAGGTCTTATCTCATAATTTCCCTGGAGGGGCAGGAGAGGAGGAGGACGTGAGGGAGAAAGGCTTTTAATGTGTCAACGTAAGAGAAAAATAAATGCAATCTCTTTTATTTATTTTTTTTTTTAACTATATCAGCTTTTGGCAGAACTAATGAAAGTAGGGCTCAATAAACGGTGATGAAAACACAGGAGAGAAGGAACAGAAGTGGGAGCAGAATGGCAGGTCACGTTCTTGCCAAGGTGACCTTGTGTGTAAAATAATGGTTTCAATAAGCCCCAAAGTCCAAAAAACTTAAGTGACATTTCTCCATTTACTTTTGTCGATGACCTGCATGCCAGCTGTTTAGGCCAGAGCAGAACAACATGAATAAGCTCTCGAAATGGATTCAAGAAAGTATATATCATAATCAGTCGGTGGAAGAAACCTTGACAGGGTCTTCTCCTGTCGTAATGGCAGCTGAAATTACACTACAATCAACTGTTGCTTTCTCTGTCTCATTAATGCGACAGGAAGGAATATGATCATACAGAACGCACACACTGCAATGTAGCATTTACCTGATCCTGGATCAGTGCAACTTCTGAAAATTCACCACTGGTGAGAGAACAGGATGAGTGAGAGCCCCTGACAATGATTAAACTGTTGTCTCACTCTCAATGGTGGAAGAATTATTCAGATCCTTTATGTAATAAAAGTAACAATACCACATTGTAAATATACTATATTACAAGTAAAAGTTCTGCATTTGAAATTCTACTAGCAAAATGTATTTAAAGTATCAAAAGTGAAAATTCAGAATACTCAATTATGGTGCCTTCAAGATCCCAAAACATGATTTTATTTAACCTTACAGAAATTTGTTGGGTATATCAGGCTTTAAATCTATGACAATACATCATTTCTAAAAGGTTGATCATATATTTTATATTCAAAATCAACGTAGCTAGTACGTATGGCAGTTAAATGAAGTCAGAAGTAGTAGTGAAGTCAGAAGTACATTTCTTTCTGAAATATAGTGAAGTGTGTTCAGTAAAGGTACTTTGTTACATTCCACCATCTGCTCATATTTAGTCCAATCTTTTTCTTAATTTTTCCATAATTGATAGCTTGCTAGTTGTTATTGTTGATTGAATATAACTGTAACTAACTGGTAAATTCTTCTTCTGGTGTTTATGACAGCTAACTGGAGTACCTGTGAGGACCACTAGTTTGTGTGGACACTGATGTGTAGCTAAATGAAAAGACCGTTTATATAGGTGTTCCACAGGGATGGATCTGAGGTCCCCTGTTGTTAATGTTAATTTGAAAACTACTCATACTAGAAAGGCTGTGGCCTGAATCATCAAATTTTATTCATTCAATAAAATGCATTTTACTGACAAATATGAACAGAGACTGAAAAACTCACCCCTCAAATCCTATCGCCACCTTGTAAGATATGGCCACTATGGCAGTAAGGACAAGACCAACAGGACTGGCACCACTGAAGACAGAGGAGGAGAGAAAAAGAACATGTGGTTTAGGTCATATGTAGTGTTTTCAGAACAAAGATAGCAGAACCCCACGCTTTCAAAATATACCAAATAAAATATAATAAAGAGTGAACTGGATGTGTTTCCAGCAGTGACACTGAAGTAAATAACAGGCTGCTTGAGCTGCAAAAAAGTACAAACAGGAATGAAACTTTTCACAATTTTAACGATTGAAAAAGAACCTTTAAACAGACATTGTTTTTAAGAAAAAGTTTCTCACCGAGCTCATCCTTGCAATGAAAAATAAAGACGCACAGCAACACACTGACCTACATATACCTGATCTGAAAGTGGCATAGTGGCACAGTTTTACTTTATCAAGGGAAAAAATGGTATCATTAGTGAAACTTAAAAATCCTGTGAGTGCTGAACTAAAAGCCTTCTTATGTGGAGCAGCACTGTCACTAACAAAAAGCTATTATCTGTAAACATGTAACACTGTGTGACTGGACTTCCCTTTGCAGCAAATGACTGACTTCTCATAGACGCCACCTGTGGCTTACCATTTCCAACCATTAAAGCAAAGAAAGAAGGATAATCAGCCAGAATAACGGCACACTGTAGGCGAGCTAAAACTGATTCCCAACGAGCTTTATGAAACTGCCCACCCTGACCTACTTCAGCAGGCAGAAAGAGGTGATCCAGAGAAAAATTCCTGTGAATTTCTTCCAGTAGTTTGTTAACAACAGTAACATTCAGAAACCATTATGCACTGAAAGGGACACTCCAAGACGAAGCATGTATTGTGAGTAATTCCATGACATGTTGGTCAGTAGGTCTGTTGATCCACCATCACTTTGGTGCAGACTAACAGACAGTTATTAGATTGAATACCATAAAATTTGATTCAGAAATTCACTGTGCCCGCAGAATGAATCCTACTGACTTTGATGATGATGCTGCCCAGTCAGGTTCACTGATGATGCTTTTTTTTATTAAAATGTCTCTGCCATGGAATTTTATATAGATTTTCATACCCCTATATATAAAATATTCAGACACACCTGACAATAACTTGTGGATCCTGAAATATTTTCAGGTATTTCATATAGTTCATTTATATAAGATGACCCACAAACACAACACTATTGTAAACTTTCCCACAGGTCACTGTACTATAAAGTAGCCATTACATTAGTCTTATTCATGACAACAGGGATGGTCCCTCCTACACGTTTTTTTTTTTTTCTGTGACATTTGTGTTTCACAACCAGTTCAGTCCATAGTTGATGACAGAAAGACCGGAACAAAATTTGTCTCTCTTTGGGTAGAACTTTAGTCATTTTAGATTTCTGTGTCAGTTTAGTAAAAACTGATTACATTTGCCTCCAGGACTTTCATTGACTTCAGTGAGACCCACTGTTTGTGACCCACAAATCTGATGAGTCAGTAGACCTTGTGCCATAATCGCTATTTATCCCTGACCCATATTACAAACTGGTCAGAGCATTGGCTGACTTTCTTGTGCCAAACTGGTGAATAATCTATTAAAATAACCTGAACTGAGTGCCAGTTTACTCTTTTCTTCTTTGACTCAATTTGCCGGACTTTGTCAGCTACTGGAAGAGCTACTTCTTCTCAGTCTTTTGTTTAGTCTCCCTTTGTTTTTCTCCTAATGCTGTTGATAAAGGAGACTTCTTGCAATTTCTGTGTTACATGATTTGTTATATGACATAATAGTCAAGCTTACAGTCATATCATGCACAGATTGAACAGCTGTCAGTGTGGCGTGGAGTTCATTAGCATTTGAATAAATTATTGCCGATATCCGAACAGTGATGATATTTTCCATTCTGTGCATCAGCCGAGCTCGCACATGCCTGTAAATCTAAATCTATGCTCATGAATAAGAACCATGAGTCTGTGTGTTACCATATGTGCTGTCTGTGTGAGTCTGGCTGCAGAACCTCATTTGCAAGTCAGCAAAAAAAAAAAAAAAAAAAAAAACCTAACAAAACAGGATATACACTGAAAAAGCTAACATGAATATAAGTGCAGAATATGTAAACAAAAGAAAGCTACCTGAGGACTTTGTGAAAAGATTTAGTATTCACACATACTGGAAAATGCCATGCAAACACGATGCAACTGTGACTTAGCACATGCGGTCCTCAGAAGTATGTAGGTCATATGTATGTCTACATTACATATGCTGTGATATGCATCTCAGATCATGCCTGACCTGTGGCCCAATCTGATCAGCGACATCAGTGTGGCTTGGGGTGCATTCCTAACGTCTTAACTGACAATCTTGAACAGGTACTGATGTACCTCTTGAATCTTATCAGCACCATGTAAGCCATGTGTGTGTGTGTTTGTTGGGGGGGTTATCATTTGCATCTTGATCTGCCCTATGGGAAAAGTGATGCAGTCAGTAGAGAACACACACACAGCGACCAGAGGGAAAGAGTTTGTACCTGTGCATGACTGTTTGAAGAAGTGGGAGAATGAGAGCTACCAAACAAACACTGACCCAGTTTTTAGAAAATGGAGAAATAAATCAAATGTAGAACTCTGAGATCGAAGACTTTATTGCACATATGCACACACTGTCCACAGGACAGATGGATCTTTGATCTCTTCTCATTTCATCACTTCACCGTCTCCTGCCTAACAGTCTTCCAGACAGCCCCACTTTTGCCCAATTTGGCGAACTGAAAGAAAAATAAAAACTGAAGCAAGAAAAGATGATGTCTTCATTGTATAGAGAATGTAGATCCAGACAAATGCACTATAACATGACAGAAACCTAACAAGTATGCATCACATAGTTTCCTCTTTCTAGTTCCTGGGAGATTTAATCAAGTACTCAAGCAATCAAGGACACACTGACACGAGGATCCAGAAGGATAAGTGGTGAAGATGGGAGGAGCCGAGGATCGAACCACCAAGGGATGTGATTTTAGTTACTGACCTTTCACCAGCAGCTGTGAAACCACAGGAGTTAATAAGTGATTATAAACAACCACTGTTAGCCCACTGTTAACTCAGCAGGTGCTCACATTTTGAGATCTCTTAACAAGCAAGCTGTTCTGTCCTCTAATTTCCTATTGTTTACCTTGAAAATAAACATGGAGATCATGGAGGTAAGGATGAAGTTGGAAGAGGGGATTGGCGCTTGCTAGGTGGAAGGGATTGAAATCACAATGAGACACCGCTATGCTGCTGGGGAAATTGTCTGAATACTTGACATTACCAGTTAGTCTGGCTGGATGCAAGACTCTGACCATCTGCTTGCGTACATCTTAGCCTTCTTAGAGGAGAATATAAAAATCATGTGTTATCTTTAGCAAGAAATTTAAAGTGGGGCTAGAATATCCAAGTTCAAGCCACTTCTAGAGCCAAGTGTGTGTAGAACACCACATTGGCACAGTGTGTGCTTTCTGTCACTTACAGTAAAGGAAGGAGCTGTCACTCAGGGGGCAGGTGTTGCTTTATTGAGGAGCTCAAATAATTTTTTGAGAAGTACATTAGATGAATACCATGTTATTGTACTGGTGAAATGTTTGGTTGTATGTAGATTTATTGACAATCTTTATGGATTCATGCCAGTAACAAACTGAAGAATCTAATCTTCATAGTGTTCTTAGTCAAATGTTGCTTTTTTAAAAAATGAGCATCTGTTACTAATATTAACAATGGCAATTGCACCAAATATGGAAACTGCAACTACTGCATCATGTTTGTGTTTCCTTTTGCATCACAATGAGGTTAAAATATGTGTTTTTTCATGAAATATCTTAATAACTGAAAATTTACAGACATTCATGTTCCCTTCTAGTTAGCTTTTCGTCTGTTCTCTTCATCAGGTCAGAATTTTATTTTGTCCAATAATTTGGTTTAGAACCAGGTGTGCTTTGTATTTCATTTGTAGCATTTGCTAATTAGCAATGTTAGCATGCTAACATGCTAAACTACAATGGTGTACATTGTAAACGCCATGCCGTTATACTAAGTTAGTACTGTCATTGCGGGCATGTTAGCATGATTAAATCAGCATGAGCTGCTAGCAAGGCAGCGCACGTTTAGTGTGATAGCAAGCTAAATATTAAATAGCACATTTAATTTATGATGGGGAAAAAAACAAGCACAGAAAAGCAAAGCAAATCAGATAGATAGAGATAGATATTGTAGTCATAAAAAATCCAATGTAATACAAGAAATTAACATAAAAACTGTCCAAGTATGCATTCAAAAGGACTGTTTTCAGTGATGTTAATGTTGCACATCTGATGCACAGCACATCTGATGCAGTATACCAACAGTCTACAAAATTAAAAGCTGTTTCAACAACTTTGGATTTAACTGCTGAAGGAAAACAGAGGGTCTGTGTCACATGGCACTCATATCTGATGGGGATGGCAGAGATGAAGCCTCTGGGGCTTTGTAGGCAGAAAGTAATTTTTTAAAATGAATTTTAAAATATGACACAAACTAAAACAGAGACCTACTGGTGGTATTGTATCATATCCTTACTGCAAAACACAAATGCAAAATAATACTTTTACCACAGGAACTGTGTAGTTATTATGCTATTGCCAAAATAGCCATGAATCTATGCTTTGTCCATGAAGTTGTGTCCTCAGATGCGTTTTACAATTTTATGACCAAACCCTATCTATATTATCTATCTCTATCTATATTTGCTATCCTCCTGAAACACATACTGTGTCAACCACAGCTAAACAGCAACAGGGTAAGATAGAGTGGGGAGTGGAGTTACGCTGCTTTCACCCGAAGCAGAGAGTAACCTTTTGAAAGTCAGAGCGTCCTTGTTCCATCTCGCCCTAAGATACCGCTCCTTCCCACACGCACAACACATGATAATGATTCGTGATGTAACTTCATCACACTTTTAGTCATTGGTGATGTTAGGGTGATAAAAAAAATGAACTGTCCCAGTGAGGATGAACAGAGAAAGAACAGAAAGTATACAAGGGGCAAATAGTTGCAATAGCTAGGGCCTATTTATGCATTTGCCACACTGCTGCTTGAAGATATAATCAAATCCCAGTTGAAATTTGTGCATAGCCAGTCTTCAGTATTTGGATTCCCATGCACAACTGATTCAAAGGACATGAGGCAAGTACAGAAATAGCACAAAAGACAAACACAGGAGCGCAACATTTCATGCCATGAGGCAGATAATTTGACCAAGAGTTCATTATTACCCACTGAATGTCTTCCTCCTTGTTTGGGTGTGATGTAAGTAGACAGAGGACCCACCTGTGAGACCGCTGCACACATTGGTCTATGTCATATTTCAAACACGGGCCTATGCTATCAAAATTGCCATAACTGCCAGTAACCACAGATATTGCTAAATCAACCAGGGCTGAAACCTATCAATGCTGAAATTTATATTTGATTGTAAACTGAAACTAAGGAGACTATAGGTAGGTCCACACACGGTGTGTCTGCATAGGCTGCATAATGAAAGCAACATGTCATGAGTGTCCTAAGCAGCAGACTGAGCCTTGTCAAGATGCATTCAGGAGCAGTATGACAACAGAGCAATCATCGTAACAATGCAAAAAGAATGGAAGAAAACAGAAGAAGTAGAAAGAAGTAGAAAAATATGCTTTGGGTTGTGGTCATGCATGTAAATTGAAACGGCTGTCATGTATTCGGTGTAGACAGGTGCCTTGGTTGAAACAGAAGTGTATGTATGTATGTATGTGTATGTATAGTCCAGCCTTCATTCATGGTAGTGATAAGTAAGATGGGAGCAATTTTAGCTCCCATCTTACTTATTTAGCAGCACGAGTCCGGCTCGTGATCATGTATTGGTCTGAGTGCACTTGCTAATGTGTGTCATCTAATCTGCTGTCCAGGTCACAGAGAGACCAGTAAGTGGCCTTATGTGTGGGAGAGACTGTCTGGGACAGTGAGGGGCTTAGGGGGATGGAAGTGATGTGTGTGTCTGTGTGTGCATTTTTCCCCTCTTGATGTTCTTCCATTGTAGCTCCACAGTGTGTTCTTTGTGTCTCTTTGAGGATGTGACAGAGTACTCAAGTACTTAAGTACACTGAAGCAGAGTTGCTCTATAGCATCTATAGCAAACATTGCATAAAAATTCCTTGCAAAGTTTATGTCCTATAGAGCAATATTTGATGATCTAATTTCCTTTACTTTGTATGTCATGATGAAACAGAAGAGAAATCAAGCTGAGGTAAAAGTTGAGACTGACATCTTAATGTCAATGAATTTTAAATTATTCTTCACTGAACAATCTACACTCAAGGTCAATTTACTTACCAATTCTAGAGCTTTTGACCATGTTGCATGGTATCTGTCAGCAGACACCAGTGATTAGTGATTGTGGAATTATAAATATTCAAACTATCCATTATCTGGAGCACTTTTTGGACTTTCATAAGGTCAGTTTACAAGGATGAGAATTAACTGTTAAACTTTTAATCTTGCAATAAGTGCTTTTTTGGCCACTTTGAAACAGGTTGTGAGCAAACTGATGTATTATCATCTTTTAAATTCATAAATGGGAAAACTCCAAAACGTTTTTACAGTTTTTTACGTTTTACAGCAGACAAGGACAAACACTGTCATTTATTCGTAAAATCTGTGTGCACCTGGCAAAAGAAAATCCAGTATTCACCCTCTTTTATCTCTGGCGTCCACCATCTTCTGTGGAAAACATTTGTCTCTTTAGCTGCTAAATGTTACACTATGTTCAGCAGCTGGGCAGGCAGTGCGCCTTTTTTGATTGAAAAATGTTGCCTGCTGCTAACTACAAGTAGTCATGTGATCCAACTTTAATATAAAAATATTGACTATAACTGCTTTTAGTGAACATGGATGGGAAAGGGTACAGACAACTCCTCCTTGACAACTGAGCAAATTGCGTAGACTCTGTCTGTGAACTTTTAAGCTCAGGAACATGGGAGAAATACATCTTACACTGACATCATTTTGTTAAACTCTAAACAAGTGTGTGCTTAGGTCTGAAATGCATTTAAAAAAGCTATTAAGGCTTTAAAGATACACAGAATGCATTCATCTAAAAAATACCAATTGGAATGTTTTTCATTATCAAACTGTTATTTCAAAATTATTAAAGCAGTGGAACACTTTTGTGTCAGTCCTCTTGTAAGGGGTTAAGAAACAGGCCTATTTTCAGAGCTTTCATTGGTGTTACTGAAGATCCTGAGGATGGGTACTAAGTGATGAAGACTGAGACAGCAGCAGAAGTTGAGGCGGAGGCTGCTACTGCATCTAACTTGAACATTAGACGGGGAAAGAAAGGTGGAGGTAACTGCAGGGACAAAGGTGAGAGAGAGGCGAACAGCACGAGGAGGTGGTAGTGAAATGAGGCCTTCATTGGTTTGATCACTCAAAGCTGGATGTGCAGAAGATCCAGGGCTGAAAGGCAAATTAAATTCAAAGGGGCAAAATCAGACACGACAAAGGAACTGTCGAGGCAGTGACATTAGGAACGGTGACCACGTAATATCTCTGCCTGAGCAAGAATGGGGGCCTAATAGCTTTTATCGGCGGCTGACTCTTTAACCCTGGAACGCTCGCCAAGCAACTACGCACGTCGAGCTCTGAGAGATGTGGTAACAGTTGCCATAGAGACGGGGCACACATCAAAGTTTTTTTACCTCCCCACCTTTGTCAAGAGGGAAATCATTTGCAACTTGGAGAAAACAACATTTTCCATTTGCAGGTAGCAGCTTATTATCTATGCTGCTTCTGCACGCCCTCACTTTATTTAGAACCACTTGAGGCACATCAGCACTTTGCCAAGCAGGTGGCATGTCGTTTTGCTTTAATTTTATTTTATTTATGCTCTAGCAACTCCTCAAATAAGGTGTAATGATGAACCTGTTAAAAATAACTAGCGGCAGAGGTCTAATACAGACCTTTGCAGAGACATTAAATTCAGATTACACTGTTGTTGACCACACATATATTCATCAAAGTGATTTCCAGTCACACACACAGCCACACACACTTACATGAGTGCCAGGCCGAGGTAGTTGGCAGTGCTGCCCCAGTACATCGGGTTCTCCAGGATGTTGAAGGGAAAGTCTGTCACCTTCTCATCCATCAGGATGCCAAAGTAATCACCTTAGAAACCAAAACAGACACACACACAAAGTGCAAATGCTGCATTTCATTAATAAGGTCTGTTAAAGTGTGTTTTATGCTCCTCTTTTCTGTTGAGTGACACATGAGGCTAGTGTCTGCATCCCAGTAAGCAATAAGAGATTAACAGGGGAGTGTAATGGTTCCCAGTTTGTTTCCAGGAACCAGTTCAGGTGGACAGGGATTCAGTGCCAAACCTGGCAGACTGCTTCAGTTTGTTGCCATGGTTTCTGCTGTGTCTCATTTCAAACTGAGACCAGACAGCTGCTTGTCGTGGTACAATCATTTTTCGCATGTTTCTGACAAACAGCAGACACTGAAGTCAGAGTGACGATGCACTGCCCAGGGAACACGACCTTGGCAGTGCACAGCCTTGTTAATGCTACACTGTCCGCCTGCCCAACCATCACCTGGCTGTTATTGATGTCAACAGTATGAGCGAATGGATATGACTTCAGGATTGAAGCTTAATGCACCGACACTTGCAGCAGGAAGTGACCCACAGAATAATAAAATTGTATTTGATCTCACTGCCTGTGCGAGGGATAGAAATGATGATGATATGATAAACACTGATCGGCCACAACATTAAAACCGCTGACAGGTGAAGGGACTAACATTAATCATCTGTTTATGACGCAATGTTCTGCGGGGAAACCTTGGGTTCTGCCAATCATGTGGGTGTTCTTTGACACACACTTCCCGCCTAACAACATGCAGAAGCAAACCACAAAGGAGGAATACTTCCACTGACGAAATGCACGGGCCAATCAATTTTCATTCAAATGGTTTGGTGCCATCTATACAGTGGGTATAAAAAATACATGCATATTTAAAGTGTTTTTAAGTTTGAGTCATCCACCTGTAGTGAGTTACGCTGAATTTGTTGCAAATCTCAGGTATCTGTACTCATTCATTTGAGTCACGACAGTAATGTAAGGGAAGGCAGAGAAACAGTTGCTGAAATCACACGCAGTGCTAAGCAACGACTAACAACATCAGTTCCCCAGTTAATTAACTTTCTCTGTGGTCGCTAGAATCGTAGTTATATTAGAAACTAAACAACCAAACATTGACAGTCCCCAGTGAACAGTTTCGACATTGTTGGATGTCAAGCATGCTGTCTCTGTGGTTACTTGTGCAGCAGGGGTTTCTAGTCAATAAAGAAATTGGGGTCAGCTGAACTGCGGCAGGACGCTGCTCTGTAATCTGAGCACTCACTATTGTTTGCTGTGTATTAAGTTTGTTAGGTATTGTGTGTGCACGCACTCACGCACATACACACACTTCCAGCAGGTAACACTGACCTTTTGATTTATACATGTGGTGCCACTGGCCCTGTTTTCAGTCAATACCGAATGTTCAAGTTATATAACAATTTTCATTATGTATGATCATTTAAACGCCACAAGTAGGGCAGGACAAGAGATTATATAAACAAATATCTTGGGTTTTGAATAGAAAACCAGCTGTAATGGTCCTTCAGAAAAATAAACTAACCTCATTTTTGACCTTCAAAGTGACTACCGGAGTAGTGATAGCACTGTGGCAGGTTAGAGAAGTGGGTCTGTGATCAGAGGTTGGAGGCTGGGCAAACTGGCTGATATATTCACATGTTTGGGCAAACTGACAAAATGTAAATTTTGTCCTGCTTAGCTTAGGAGTGTTTACTCTTTAGCCACAATCTCATGGATAACTGCAATCAGATGTGGAAAAAAAAAATCCTCTCATCTGAACAACTTTACTGGCATGTTTGTGCTGCATTATTAGTACAATATCTTTTCTCAATTGGACCTTGATACAAGAAAATAACATTTGGAAGTGATGGGTTATGGACAAGTCACGGCAGCTAGCAGCTGCAGTCCATTCTTTGTGAATTTGTCCGTCTGCACAATTCGATTGTGTTTGGACCTTTGTTCTGCCCCTGTGCCATCAGTTTGAATCATTAGGTCACAGTGACTCAAGGGGTTTAATACAGAGCAAACAAGACACAATAACACAGAGCCACAAGCTATATTCTCTAATGTGTGTATGTTTGTGTGGGGAAGGAAAATTGCAAAGAAAAGAAAACACGGTGTGGGTGGATCATAATCTATATATATAGATGAGGACAAGTTATAGAATAACCAGAATAACTTAAGAATGTTAAATCCATGACAACTGAGAAAGCACCATTCACTGATGAAAACCACGTGGTATTGAAAGTTCTGAAAAAAGGTTAATAGCAATAATAGATTGACGGTGATAGTAGATTGCTTTAAGAAATTGTTTTTCAAAATACGATTTCCAAATAGATTTGTGTTTTTCATTTGACACCCTTTAGCTAATCAATAAAACTGAAAAACCTGTCATGGGAAGTTCAGTACACAATACAGTTTATGCAGCTGTTTGATGGAGAATGTCTGTGTGTAAAAAGAGACTTTCATAAAACACTGGGAAACTACAATTCGTCCTCATCTCCTCCCATCACAGTTTTCAGCCTGACTGTCTTCTTTTTACTGGCCCCTGTCTGTGTTCACATGTGCCTGGGAAACTTGCCCACTGGCTTGTGCTGTCTGGTATCTCACTGTTAGGTCTCAAGAACAACTTTGCTCAGATTCCTGCTTTACACATACAAAAAACACACTCTCCTGACAACCCAAGTTATCACCTGCAGCTCCTGCTGCCTGTCATCTGTCGTCACGGTTGTGGACAGTTTGAGACAAAGTGAAGGCAGTTCAGTGGAGAAAGATGCTCAGGGATTGAGAGAGTCTGGATCTTGGACATGACTCACTGAAATGACTGACCTAGAAACAAGAAACTGGATTTTGCGAAATGGCCACGATGGCTATGTCGTACTTGTGACCATTTGAATCGATGCCTGGATTTATCCAATGGCACAGCAAAGGAAAACAAACATGTTTGTTTCAGAGGCAGATGCGAAGACATTTGCGTGTTCTGTATGTAAGGACATGAAAGTGTTGCGTGCATAGAAATGAGCACGACTGCATAAACTGGCCAGAACGCGTCTGAGTTCACGTGTCTTTCGTTAATGAAAGTGAGCTTGTACACAATGTTCTTGTTAGGATACAAATTGTATGCACATGTCTTCTACCCTGTTTCCTCAAATCAGTCAAATCAATGTCATCCCTGATTTGGTGCGTTACTTAATGTATCTATGCCACCTGATTAAATAGTAATCAAATAAATACATGTTAAATAGCACATAGTGTACAGTGTATAGTACGCATGTATGTCAAAGTTCTAAATACAGGAATAAGTGAATTAAGACAATAACAAGGTAAAGAGTCTACAGCCATGCTAGCAGTTGTCCCAAGGTGCAACAATGCTTTGAGCTAAAGGCTAAAAACCTGATTTTTGACAGGTGTACTTTCTATTGTTGATTAGAAATTGAAAGTGGAGTCAATAAAATTCTGTAATAAAATTTTATAGGTCCCTTCATTTTCCAAAAAGTACCAGCAATATTTGATGTAACTGATCATAATTATAGTATTTCAAATAGTAATTGCAGTGCTTTGGGTACAGTATACTGTATGTCTGTGACTTAAAGTGACTAAATAAGCAACAACAATAATCGATAAAATCTTTTGCTATTAAGAGTCTGAAACTTAAAAACACTCAAAAACTTATTCTGCTTCATCAGGACTGTGTGAGACTGTCAGTGAGGGTACAGTTTGACAGTGACGAAATGATCCGCCAATTTAACAGGTTATGATTTAACTGACAATTACAATTGACCCCTGCCCACTTCAAATCAATGTATAAAAACACTGAGAAGGAAAGAAGATGAAAATTTTCTCAAGTAAAATAACAAAAACTGCTCGAACATTGGCCTAAACACATTGGTCAGGTAGGATCGCATCCCTTTTACTACAAAGTTGGTTGAGAAAATACATTTTAAAGGTCTTTGTCAAAGTGCTCTGCCAATTTAGTTTGGCAGTAAGTTCACAAGCGAAAAATCAAAGCAGCAGAGCCTGAGACAGATAGATAGACAGACAGACAGACAGACAGACAGATAGATAGATAGATAGATAGATACTTTATTGATCCTGAGGGAAATTCAAGGGTGCTAAGTGTGAATAAGCTTCAATGACATCAGGGTATTTGGTACCTACCCAGGAAGGTTCCAGTGAATCCTAGAGCCAGGAAGCTGCTGACTACCAGCAGTGTGCCCAGCACCATGAGAGTTACACCAACGTAGAAGACATCAGTCCTGTCCATCACCTCCCACCGGGTCTGGGCCTTCATTGCTACCGTCATACTGCATTAAAACACATCACAAACGCCCTTATTTAAACAGTACATTATTGTACATGCTGTATTTTTGATTATTAGTGCAAACTGCATGGACCTAAATGTGTAGAAGCGAATGAATGGACAAGAGGTGACAAAGAACTATAGCACAAGACCAAAGGCAGTCAAGGTCAGAGGAAAAGTGACACTGGATACTGACAGAAAACAGCTCTGTTGCTCTACCTCCATCAGGCTCATTCACTGCTGATGTTAGGAAACACTGAGGTACATTCCAAGTCCTTGTCGTGCTTAGGCTTGGGACATTTGATGATTTTAGTTGGATCTTAAAGGCATCCACAATCTACTTTTCAGGAAAATAGCAAAGATCTTGGTATTTAATGTGCTCATACTTCTCTTACTTCCCGAGGAGCAACTAAATAGCTATTGGATTGGACAAATTATTTCACATGGTTCTTCCTTGGGTGACGTATTACAAATAATGTGCAAAAGAAGTTATAGCTTGAAAGACGGTGGATGAGGAACTTCTGCCAAAAAAGAACCATTTTATGTAATATAGAGTTTTAATAATGAAAATTGAGAAATTTATATGCTATATCAAGTCTGCCTGTAGTATACAGGGCATCTGTAATTTCAGATTGTAATGTATATTGTGGATTGTGATTACCAGATCACCCACCACTGGTTGTACTGTTGTTTCACAAGAAACAAAATACAAATATATTAAATCTACCATTTTTGAAATTGACTTGCTTCAACGAAATTGAAGACAAAGTTTAAAGTCAGAGATTTTATTGTAGAAGAATACAAGAACCTGGCTTTAAACTCCATGCTCTTTTTCATGTCATTGTAACATTTTTAATAAAGCACAGTGCACACAACTGAAAAAAGCTCAAAGAGCTAATAATGCTAGCATGTGGACATGTTCATCATGACAATGTGGTGAATGGTAAACTTTAAAAATGTTAATAATTAGCACATATAAAGTTTCCAGGTTTACCATGACACTGGGTGGTAGTGCAGTAACTTTAAAAATTAAACTTGAATCTAATTTAAAACTGCCAGTGACGGGCTTTCAGAGTGGAAAAGATTCAACATCTCTTGTAGTTTCATCATGGTGTGAATGCAACAAGTATGGGGATAAGTGAGTTCTGAGATATCATGACACCATTGCATGAAAATACATGGAAGACAGCGAGTGAGGTAAATAATAAAGATGCACTGTTTAAAACAGGAAGTATGTCTCAGTGTAGCAGACCTTGTAGCCCACAAAAGCCTTAATAATTGCAGGTATGATCAAGCATCTTGATGCTGAAAAGCAGTTGTCGCTTGTCTTGCCAGCTCTCCCACAGCCTCTTCAAATGCACTGACTGTGAGTGTGTTTGTGTGTGTGTGTGAGTGTGTGTGTGTGTGTATGTGTGTGTGTGTGTGTGTGTGAGAGAGAGAGAGAGAGAGAGACAGAGTATATAGAGAAAGTGACTGCTTGTTAGGGAGAGTGCTTTTAACTCTCATTGACGTCACAGTCACCTGTAGTCTGTGTTGATTTGAGAGCTGTGCGCTGCCAAGTGTGGTCATAAAGTGATAGAATTTCAATTTTGTATACACAGTGTCATCTTGCACTCTTTGGATGAAAAATTTCTGAAAGAATGTCTTACAGGTGCCCTGTTTTGTTTTAATGACTGTTGACACAAAGAATTAATTTTATATGCGCTGTAAAAACTGATTCAAACTTACTATCCATATCTGTAATATATCTGTAATAATCTATAGTGCATTAGAGGTGCATTCATGGTTTATCATAAAGGATTCATAATGCCTTATAACTATATAACTATACAGTACTTTCAGACACATATATATCAACAGTCATATAACATTATAAATCTGACTTATAATGAATTTGAAGTTCAAGTGTCTTATGGATGCTTTTGACTAGTTATAAACAAGAGGTTGACTGACAGTGCTTATCATGCATTAAGACTTATACCCATACTTCCCTGTACATACCTCAACAATCAACTGGAGAAAGGAGCCATAGTATGCTGTAATAGTCCAAGCAATATCATAAGTTATTGTGTGTACTCAGTAAAGTGAAGTATGTACTGATGCACCTATAATAATAATACATGCTTCATAGTTGGTAGTAGTAATAAGTAAAGAGTATTGTAGTTTATTGCATTTAAAATAATCTATGCTTAGTCAGTAGAGATTATGTGTTATTACTGAGGTGTGTATCAGTGAACATAGGTTATAATGTATTATAAGCTCCATCAGTCAACTTAGTTTGTAACTAATCAAAAGCCTGCAGAAGATGCTTGAACCTATGGTTCAATATAAGTCACAACTATAATGTTTTATGACAGACTGACATGTATGAATGCAGCCATAATGCATTATGAATGCTTTTAAATGTACTTTACATAACATTATAGATGTTGTCTTCATAGATTATGTTAACTGCATATTTCTGCATATTTTTCAATTTTTTTTTCTATTTTTTGAGGATATTTTAATATTTTTCTTATTTCTTATTTCAGAATTATTAAGAATTAAAAGTTTCTTGCTTTATGAAAAGGACTTGCATTACTAGGTCAGTTATCACAATTATTTGATTGACAAAAGTAGTTGTAAGTAGATGAAGAGGGGATACACATACTGTATATACATACAGAAGCTTAAAACAGAAAATTACAAGCTTTTATATTATTATTTAAAGTTAACACTATAATATGCAAAGATTCAACATAATTTCAACAACAATTCATCTGTTTAATTCCACACTGTAGCTCCAACAAAAATAATGCCCAGTTCTTACTTAATGAAAACTCACAGATTTGACTTATTGGAATTACACTCAATTCTAAAAAAGAAGTTGTGAACTAATCCTTCAGACTGAATAGACTGACAGAAACTGTTTTTGCAAAATGTTTTAGACGCCTTGCACTTTTCATGCCTTAAAATCCATTTTTTATTATAATAATTTAATGTATGTAAACTGTTCCATCTGTAATTGCAGCTTTAAAACTAATAATACTGGTTGGTGCCTATGTTATGTTTATGTTCTACATTTAGCATTTTACAGTTTTATAAAATGTCAAGGTTGTCGTGACTCACAACCCATCACTAGGCCACAGAGTTTACAAGTTTAGTATTTGCCACTTTGGAAGAGTTTCCAATGTTATAATGGACCACACTCCTTGGGTGAATGCAGTTTTGTGCGTTTGTGCATGTGTTAACACACCCCTGGGTTGCAGTCTGAATGCAATGTCTCATACAAAAATGGCTCCCAAATCAAAACTAGGTCTGAGGTTAATAAGAGAAAACTGGGTTACGGGGTCTACGCTGTGAGTCTTATGGTGTTCTCCCTTTGTTAAAGGAAGCAGGAAGTGTAATGTGATGCGGTGTGTTGTTCCACCACGTCAGACATAAAGAGCGACTGCTGGGTCGTCTGTTCAGTAAGGTGCACGCTATACTGCTGGGATTTGGATTGGAAAGGAGATGGGAAAAGGGGTCTGGGGGACGGGGATATGGG
Organism: Scatophagus argus; assembly: GCF_020382885.2. Lineage (NCBI taxonomy): Eukaryota > Metazoa > Chordata > Actinopteri > Scatophagidae > Scatophagus > Scatophagus argus. The sequence continues at coordinate 4,861,342 of NC_058513.1, forward strand.
CAGGGGGTTAGTGGGCAGTAGGGACTGACCACGGGATGCACTGTTAAAACTGATGATGACTCACTGCTGATGTAGTGCACCTGGTAGCTTCAAAAAATAAGAAAAATCTCTGTTGGAGTGCCGTTGTACGCATGATTACAGCACATACCACATGATTGCAACTTTCACTTGTTTGATTTTAGCCAGCTGCATGTCATAGCCCTCTGGCTCTCTCACCGACTTCCTGTCTCAGTCTCTGTGGCTGTCTAATAAATACGACCTTATATTTAACCATTAAGTTAAAGAAACAAAAACAAAAAATCAACAACAGAAAACTTATTCTCTGAGATTATAAATTTACTGAGGAAATGAATCTGGATGCGAGTGAGAGTTTTAGTCTATACTGCCATGCTATATTCATGGTTTTCGCATTAATTTGAATGCCCTGTATCATTCAGCCTATATTTAAAAGTTATTAACAACATTTCACACTAATTTTACAGCATTTTACACTAGAGCCAGCAACACTAAAATACTGTATATCAAAACAACCACTAAACACTAATACATTAGCACTGCGAAAAGATGAAGAGCAAGTGAATCAATGCATGTAGCTACCCATAACCTGGTAATCATAGTTTGATATCATGCAGGACAGTGAGGATGCCGCCAGTTAAAGTACATATGTAGATCATTAACCCACAGAGGAGCTGATCATAGGAAACGGCTGTCACTCTGATTGTCACCGTTAACACAAAGATTCCAGCCTGCTTTGTAGTTCATAGGTTAGCTTAGTGATGAGTTCACCCAAATACGCATACACGCATAAATCATCTGCCTGCCAAACACTCAAACAATGCAGTGATGCAGTGATCCTTTTCCAGATGAATATTTCACTGTAGCTCTGCAAGTTGCTATTTCGCCTTTCAAATTATGTCAAGCTGTATTGCTGTAATGATGCGCATTCTTTAATGATTTACTTTGATCAGAGAGGCAGCTTTCAGCAATTTCTAACATAAAAACTGGAGTTATGGAGGAAACAAAATTAGGCTAATTTTAGACAGCTCTGATGGAGCTCAGGATTTTGAGAGCTTTAATCCAAACACTTTCACAGTTCCAACCTGTACTGTGTGTGACCTTTTGGATGTGCAGAACACAGAATATTAATTAACAATAGATCCTGACCAATCCTGTTTTCATGTGGAGGAGATGAATAATTAAATAAAGCTAGATAGCTCAGAGAACATTTGTTTTTTTTCCTCACAAATTTGTATTTTGCCCTGTATTTATTAAATCCAATGGTTCTAATTGCTGTCATAAATAAAGAAACAAAATACAAAAAATAATGTATGTCCATGTTAACACAACAGGGATGATGTTATCAGACAGTAGAGAATTAAAGACCCACTCCTGCCAACGCTATACATCTGCCCTTTGTTACCTTTCAGAATATGACATGAAAAGTCTCATTACAGAGAAAGGCAGCTGCAGGAGGAGGAAGAGGAGGAGGAGGAGGAGGAGGAGGAAGTGTATGAAGGTCAGAGAGGGAAGATGCATCGTGGGAGTCAGACAAAGTCCCTTCCAAAATTGAGCCGCTTCACAGCAGAGCATAGAAAAGTAAGAAGCATGAGGTGCACGGCTGGTGGTATCACATAACCATACTCAGCCTTTCATACTTGACTTGTTTTTACAATATCAGGCCTGTCACTTAATGTGACATATTCTCCACTGATTACTGCGTACACTTGGTGAAATATATTAGACAAAAAACTAAATGTCATCCACCTGCTGCTTCATCCGCCCACCAATGCCCTACATGTGTCCTGTCACCAGTTGACCTATGATAAAAGCTAAATTGCACTACTTCTACTTGAGTAGCAAACTTTATCTTTACACTTGGATGCTTTATTCCAACGCCTGCTTCAGAAATATATAAAGTGTGTCAAGGATTAAAACGTGGCACATTCTGTTTGTAGCAGTTAGAAGAAGGCAGACACCTCAACTGCAACAGGATTACAAGTCGAAACAGTCAAGGTGAGCTTGCCATGGTAAAGCAAGCGCCCACACACACACAAAATCATTTATAACATTTCAAACCAATATAATACCAAAATATTGCATATTGCAAAAGCTTCTCCTTTGAGGCAGCAGTTTACAACAAGCATGCTGTCACCTTGGGCCAAAACGCACATGTGAATTTCTTTTTTTACTATGAAAGTCCAAATGAATGTTGAAATGAAAGTCAGAAAGAACCTTTACTAAAACAGTCCTGAAGCTGATTCCTGATTCCACCTCCAAGAGGGCAGTCTTGACTGACAATCACCTCAGGTCCATCAGCTCCGGACTGCTGATGTCACTCCACTATCATTTCCTGCTGCTGAAGAGGTGTATCATTCAGAGAACTCAAATATCTGTAAAATCAGCTCTTGTATCTTTTCTGTGGTTGCCATGGTCACACACACACATAGAGTCATGGTGGAAAACTGACTGCATAAGACTGCAGTGGCAAAATAAATATCACATAAACTCCACACAATTATGATCTGGTTTTTAAATCACGTCTGTACAAGAACAAGCAGTTGTATATTAGGAGAAACAATCTTCCAAGAAATCACATTGTTTATGTGTATTATGTATTTATCAACTAGCCGTTCAAATGTCACACTTGTGATTCTGTACTAAAAATGAAATGGAGAGAGTTCCTCCTTAATATTTCTTGGCCTTTTTTCAAAAAGTGATCATATTTCTAAATATTTTTTTTTAGTATTCTTTATTTAGCTCTTAATATCTCCAGAGCGTAAACAAAAAGGGTGTTATATTATATTTAGTACTGCTAAATATGTAAATCCCAATCCTCCCCATGCCATTAGGCTACCTGTTAATAGCAACAGCACCAATTTAACACACTGAGTTAATTAAAAAATGGATTAGTTCAGTCCCTTGGAGCTTTCCCTAAAGATTTATTATTGAGTATAATTGGGGGAGAGCATCACTGCTGTGTACTTAACAGAAAAAAAAAACATGCACTGTATCCCCAGCATGTCTGTCAAACAGCCTGTGAATCTGTGACGCAGCTATAAAAAGACATGTCAGTCAGCTAATCAGCGTTCCAGTGAATCAATCAGCGTGTGAGTAAGTCAATTAGACAGACAAACCGGCAGCATGACAATGAAGCTGTAAGGTAATTAGTCTGCTGGTCAATCAGTCAGCCTGTCTCTTAGATGGGGCTGCAATCAGTAATGATGTTTTTTCCAGAGGATTGTTTGATGTGTGCTGAATAGGGACAAAATTACGTTTCCACTGATGTGTTCATCTCTCAGTACGTTCATAGTTTGTAAGAGATATCAGCATCACTGCTGACCTGCAGCGCTATTATGACCATCCCGAAGCTCATTTACTGCTAATGCCAAATGAATTGTCTGCAGTTGCTTCACACCACAAACTTTTTACCATTGAACAGCTAGGAGGCTTTTATGGCAAAGATGCTACACGAAATGTCTTTGTCACCAAGATGAAGGTGATTTGATTGATTTGTTTACACTGTTGTTGAGTTTCTGAAAGGGATTTTCCCCATAAACAACATCCTCTAGGTTACTTATTTATGTTATAATTAAGATTACATTTTTGCCTGTGGAAAACGATGTCAGCATGGCTGGAATGGCTGCAGCTGCTCACAGTGCAGCGCAAGTATCCACCTTTACTGATGTTGTAATGCACCATTCTAGTCAGATGCAGAGGCAGCGTGATGCAAATGGAAACCAGGCTCCTACTTAGAGCCCCTGTGGCCTCAAGAGCACTTGAGATGTTTTTATTTGCATAATTCCTAATGGTCGTCAACCGAATGAACGCATGCTAAGTGCGTCTTTTATAAATCATTTAAGGATTACAGCCACTTCCTAGACTGCAGAAACGTTCTGGACACATTATGGTTGTACCATACCAAAGGGTTCTCATATGAAGTTACATTATATATATTAATTTTTCTTATTTCAAAGTTCTCAGTTTAAGGCAGAAAGAAGGAAGAACCCAAAAGGAAATCTTGTATCTGGTCAGAGATACTTGTGTTTTGTATTTTTTGCTTATATTTTTCTTATTTTTATCTTTCTGTATATTTCTGAGTCATCTCCAGATCCTGGGCCAATATCTGCACTTAACACAGCAAATCAGTTGTGAGAAAAACGTATGTAAACTGTATGTCTTACACTGTAATACAAGGCTAACATATACAAACCACTATCTAACTATGAAATCTATACTATGTTATGAAATCATATCAAATTGGTCACAACATGAAGTGTCAATAGGGGAAAAAGCACCACTTAGTGCCACACACATTATGCATCTCTCAGAGAGAAGGCATTGCTTTTTATTTTTATTTGAAACATGAATTGAGCTGACATATCTTATAGTTTTTCCGGGCAACATTTTGTAAAATTTAGATAAAGTTTAAAATAACCTCTTTAAAGGAAACTGTATTTCACTAGAATGCTCTTGACGGTTTATTGAGAGCCTGACCTGTGAAAGACCTGTAAAATTAGAGTCGAGATGACGTCTGTGGTTTTACTTGCATCATTTTGTTTTTGAAATGTTCAGTCCCCTGGAGAGCTTTTCTTTCCAAACAAAGAATGGGCCGGAAAGTGAATTTTGACTACTGTAATCTTTTTCCCCATCAAAAAGACATGCTATAAGCAAGGTATTAGAATGTTGGCGTCAGCATTACGACAATCTGAAATCTGTGCTTTTCTCCGCATGATATTAAGCAAAGCAGCAGTAGCCTTTTGACTTTATTTTAATTAACTAATCAAACTGCCATTAGGCGGCAGAGAGGACCAAGGAATATAAATCTTGCTTCATAACTCACAGTATCCACTGTGCAGGAGGTGGGCACTGAGGAAAATCCTATAAACAATAAGTCTTACTAAATTACTAAACAGCGTGACTGTCTAGTTACTTTCCTAATCACAAACTTAAATGATGTGGCTCATCCAGAATAACTGCCATTATTACACCTCATCATCATAGTCTAAAGTATCCATCTGTGTGTCCATTTGAAAATAACTGCGGTTATTACATTTAACGTGTGCTTGATGACACGGGCAGCACGGGAAAAAGGTTTTCTTCCAGGCAGATTTCTGCTGTCTCCAATCACACATCATATGGAATTCATAACACAGATATGAATGTGTGTGAGCCACAGGTGTCAGATGAACGAATACGGCGATGATTCAATGTGAAAATGCTGTTCAGAAAAAAATAAACAAATGAAGTGGTCTCTGTGCAGTTTAAAAGGTTGTAACAACAGTCTGTTGGCTCATAAGGTTTACTGGATTGTTTTGTAAACTTGTTCTTGCAAAAATACATACAAAAATATGTTGTTTCTGCACTTTGCTTAGTAACCCTTTTCCATTTTTTTTGCCACTGTCTAGTTGTCGTCTTTCTGTCAGCATGCCAAACTAAAGATGATAACTAATTATTTACATCTCTCTTGAGCGACTGTGCGTTTTACTTTTATGATGCAACAAAACTGTCTAGAACAGGTGGGAGCGAGGTCTCCTCAATGAAGCCTGTCTAGACAGCAGCACAGAATATGAAGAAAGAGTCATTTGGTGCAAGTTTTAACCTTGTCGCACCCCAAAAGGAAGCACCAAGCTCTGAACAACTGAAAGTGAGGAGATACAAGAATAACTGCAAGGGAGGACTGAGTGAGGTGGCATTAGCATTAGCGAGAGCATCCAATGTAGAGAGCATCTTCACTCTCTGTTAACTACGATACATCAGACGCCTGACGCCTGGACATGTACGACCTTTGGGCTCACATTTGGGCAAACATTTGTGGACCCAGTCCGTTCTTTGGGGAAACAGACCAGCATGCGGCTCTCCAGATATTTGAAACTTGCTCAGCATAGCCGACAGCACCTCTGGTCGCCTTGTAATGTTTATAGTTTGAGATTACAGTTATGTTTACTAATGCCGCCATACTGTCCAACTAAAGCTAACAATCCACCAGTAGTAACCGCCACCAGCATCATTCGCACAGCCACAGTACAAGATACAAGAGATACAAGATAGGTTTATTCGTCACACACACAATCATACACGGTACAATGTGCAGTGAAATTCGTTTTGTCCCTGCTACCAAAAAATAATTAAGTAAAATTTAAAGTAAAATTTAAATATTGAAAATCGAACACTATAGAAAATAAAAAAACAATAAAATTAAAAAAAGTGAAAAATGTGCAGTATATACATGAGTAGTATGTACATCTAGTGCAGGTGGGAGTAGTTAATTGTCCAGATTAACGCTCACTGTTGAGCAGACGGATGGCCTGGGGGAAGAAGCTTTTCCTCATCCTCTCAGTGTTGGTTCTCAATGAATGAGAGAATATTCATGTATATTCATGTAGCTTACGTTCCTCAAATCTCAGTGTGAAAGCTTTGTTTATAAATATAGCTGTTTCTTATTTGGTTTAATTCAAAAGCCAGAAGCTGTGACCCTTTAAAATCTGCAGTTTCAACTGAGTTCCAGTTTAATTCAATTCCTCACAATCCAGTTTAATTCAATTCCTCACAATCCACATAAGAATAGTGGGGTGGAAAGATGAACTAAGATGAAAGTTTATTCATAATTCATGTTTATTGTCATCAAAAAAGATTTTACTCTTTTAACCACGTCACAGTAGTTTATACGAATCTCTCTGATACAAAAGGAGATGCAGCCTTAGTGCTTGATGACACACTGCTGATGTATTGGCTATGGGAGCTTTTTACACAGAGGTACCTAACAGACCACACTCACTATGTTCTCATGATTTTAGTAGATAAATGAAACCAAAATAAATGACATTTGTTGTGTAATAATAACCACAGTCGCAACAAGCTGATTTTCACAGATGTTGTAAACAGAGCTGATGGAGGTGCTGATGGAGGCGATGGACCTACACGTGAAAAAAGCTGAGGGAGAACTGCGATCAAACAGTAATACGGATGCTGTAAATTATTTTGAAGGGAATCTTTTGTGGTTGGTACCTGATATTTGCCCAAGTCTTTCAAACTCCAGCCTCTCCCTTTATAGAACACTCTTTAAACATTTGCAGTCTCCAGTTTCATGCTGAACTTAGACTTGACCAAGCACAGAAGACACACAAAAGGCTGCTCTATGCTCCATGACTACTAAACTGACCTGCATGTGTACAAACTGAAATGTTTTGCCAGCCAAAAAAAAAAGCAAAAAGGCAAGCAACTAAAAGCAGATGCAGATTATACAGATTATTTAAGAATTACTTTCATATCAATAAGTCTGAATTAACTTCATTCACAACTTCTGTTTCTAGCACATCCATGTGAATGAATTTTTATGTTCTTCACTATTTTTAGTTATTCATGTTGTTCTGCGTGTTGATAAACATTCTCCTCAAAAGCACAAGAGAAAACTGGCAAGACAATTTATCGCTTCGAAGCAGCTTGTTCCAAAAGTGGTGTTGCCCGGCAACAGACATCACAGACATGAGTGAGGAAGAAAAAAAAAATCAAATCCTTGCTCTGGCATACTGTAAATGTGTGGTTTTGTAGAGGGTGCTTTGTCACCATTTTGATCCATAGTGGGAGGTGTGGGAGCGTGTACTTCCAGTGGGTACTGTATGATGGCAGGCGTGGGGTGACGCTGGCACATACAGAAGTGTAGGCACAGATAAAGATGGGAGAAAAGAAGAAAAGAGGACACACAAGTGGAAGAAAAAGGAAGAGGAAGAAATAGTAGTAGAAGAAGAAGGAAAAGCGAGAAAGAGGGTGAAAGGGCAAGAGGGGTAGTCTTGCACGCTAGACACCGAACAGGATGACTGATGGCTTATCAAGGTTGCAGTATTTAGCATCAATAAGCAAGTAGAAACAAAAAAGGGCAACTGGGAGAAAAGTTGTATAAGTCAGGCCTTCACTCTGCACTTACACTACATTATGAGTTAGTCTGCTGAATTGCTTTGCAGCATCAAACAGGAAGAGGGCGCTGTTCTTTCAGAGCAAATAAAGCTTAAGCTTTCTCACTTCCTGGTCACCACAGAGGGTCTGTCCCTTTGTTCCCAGGGTCCCATGTCTTTTGATAAAAATTAAGGGACGGGATTAAGGGAGATGCATGTCTGAAATTCAGTTTGATTGTTTAAAATCTGTTCAGCCGCTGTGGCGATTTCAATGCCTCGAGTCAAGAAAACCGTTTTGCCTGCAAATTCAAAGGCGCAGGTTTCATGAAGCATAACAGCGTGGTGAGTAGGTGGTTCAACATACTGATCTTTGAAACACATTGAACATTTGACCTGCGTGGGGAAAAACACTGCAGAGAACATACACATTTTAAAAGGCCTCCTTGATGTGCCATATCAAGAGGATACAAAGCTGAGAACAAAGTAGAACATAGGAACATAGATTTGTTCCATATGCACATGTGGTAAAAGAAAGGAAGGCAGAGGAAGCATGTTGATACTCTTTTAGCTAAGAAAACACAAGTGCAGGTGTTGGGCATACTCAAAAGGTAATTTTATTCACTAATCACTGAAAACCAAAAGCGATGTTTTATATTTTATTTATACTTGATTGGTTATACTTTACTTACTCAGCACGGCTCTATGAAATGCGCCTTTAGTCGTTTTATTTATTTTTCTATTTACTGACCATCAATAACAAGCTTAGTCCTAATGACTCATTAAAATCCCGTCCATGCAGCGTGGTTGTGGGGGTTCACACAGCGTTTCAACTCAGAAGAAAATCAGCTGACTCCTGACTGAAGGTTTACACTCGACGAGCCAGCTAAGAACACTCAACACGTAAATTAGACATATTAGGAGTGTTTTTGGGATTAGACAAGGAGCTGCATTTCAGATTGAAATTCCTTGCAATACTCAGGAAAGAATAATCTCTAAAATGCAACATGCTACTAAATTATACATCACTGCCCCAGAAACTACCAGCTGTTACAATACCATGTGTGTAAGACAGGAAGTTTGTTTGGACTGAATGTAAGGCTGCTTTTGGATGCTTCACGCATGCATACAAATGTAATGGTGCACAATGAAATGCGTATCTTGATACTTTCCTCCATTCATAAATGTGAAACAGAAACAGCTGAAGTTCCTGGTAATACTCACATGCTTGGTGTGTACACTGCTAGCTAGCTACACCTGAGCAGAATAAGGAGACAAGTGCATGCTTCACCTGTGGCTGCGGTACACGTTGAGCAGAATGATGACGAAACCCAGGCAGTAACAGGCCAAGTAGGGGCTACCAAAAAGCCTGGAGAGCCTCCGTGTACGATGCTCCCATCTCGCCACCTGACAAAAACACATCAAATGACGGTGTTTACTTAAAAATCCCATCAAAGTCACAAGAGAATATTTTCTTTGATATGATGAGGGGAACAGTCCATAAAACAATAACTGGAAGTGAACTGCATAGACAAAATGTATGTCAGCATGGATTGATAAACAAAACAAAAAATGACAGTGACAGCAAAGTTTGCAATGCTGTTTCTGCAGTGCAACAAGCTGTAAACATTACATATTATCACCTTACAAAGTCAGCACGGAAAAAGTGTACGTTGGCAAATATTTGGCCGTTTAAACATCCAGCAGATACCGAGCAACATTAGCATTTCTTTGGAGTCTTGTTCCTGCTGCCAATGCAATACTGTTGTGGGCTGTAAAAACACTGAACCGAAAGACGCTAAAAGCTACGCGGAGCTGAGGGGAAATACAAACTGAGATGATAATCTGCGGCTTCATTATTATGGGTGACCTCCACATACACACAGTCACTTGGCCCTTTGTTAAAATAAAGGTTCATATCACAGTGGCTATAAAGTGTTTGTTGTTGGGTTGACATTACTTTGCTACACCGCAGCTCTCTCTGATTAGAAACTTTGAAGAAAAGGCAAAAGGCAGTCACAGTGTCACTGCTTATGTTGCGATTTACATTCACAGATCTCTAACAGACAGCTGTTTTGATGCCTTGACTGAAAAATCCACTTGAAACTTTGGCTTCAAGATGCTTGTGGATATTTCCAATGTTCATTTTTTTTTCCACAGTGACAGAGGAGTGCGTGATTCAGGGATTCATTTCCGTTTCTTTCCACGTTGTTTGAAAATGTCAGATATAACGTGTATCACAATATCTCAGCAGTAATAACTTCAACATTATCAAAGAGCTCTTTCTTCCTATCACTGACCTGTGTAATCACGTCTGCCATCCTTCGTTTCAGCTTTTAGGGAAAAGTTAGCATTTAATGGAGTGGCTGGTGAATTGACGTATTCATGACTCTAAGCATGGCCATTTCAGACGTTAGTGCTGAGGCAAAAGAGAGAGTAAAGCAGGAGCAGAGAATCAGACTCAGAAGAATCCATTTGACCCAGCACTAGACAGCTCCACCCAGGGGTTAATAAACTTACTGAGTCTATTCGAGTGGATGACACGGTGTTCCAAAAGCAAGCACGTATGAAAGAAAACTGAACACGTTTTCCTGAACATCGAATGAAGATTACAGTTCACGTTAAATTTCAACAAAAAGAAATTTACACTGTCAGCAAAGTTACAGCAGCTTGTGTGAACACACTAGTTTCCTATGGGAAAATATGAATGTCTTTCATACAAAAGGAGATGCAGCCTTAGTGCTTGATGACACACTGCTGATGTATTGGCTAATAGACCATACTGACCATATTCTCATGTTGTTATTTGCAAAAAAAAAAAACAAATTAAAATGAACACATTTCAGTAGATAAATGAAACTAAAATAAATGACATTTGTTGTGTAATAATAACCACAGTCGCACCAAGCTGATTTTCACAGATGTTGTAAACAGAGCTGATGGAGGTGCTGATGGAGGCGATGGACCTACACGTGAAAAAAGCTGAGGGAGAACTGCGATCAAACAGTAATACGGATGCTGTAAATTATTTTGAAGGGAATCTTTTGAAAACCTTACATTCACCATACAAGTCTGTCTGCCACAGGGCATGAAAATGGAGGAAAATGAAGCCTGACTGGCAATCCAGACTAAATGAGTGATCAGACCTGCACTTTCATCCTGTTTTGTAGATAAACAGAAGTCCACCTATTTGTCTTTTTCAACCATGGCACCAACAATAATACCACTTAAAAAAACATGCCACCTAAAGTGATTGGATTTGTGTATCACTCACAAGTCATTAAATTGAGTCGTGAAATCACAAAAATTTGTGCAGAGCATTTTCATGACGTTCTTTTCGCTGTAATACAAAGCTACTGCACTGTTTACTTCACAAAAATATCTGTGCTTAGAAGTTGGTAGAAATCATCTGAACCATTTCATTTTCATTTGTTTTGTACTGCCACTTATACTCACTGTAATTTTCACACTTTCAAAATAAAACAACTTCCTATTTTATACATATTTCTAAATATAGTCAAAATAAAAGCTGCGTGACTTTCAATGGTCCAGGCACATGAAAAGTCAAAACAGAACAGATAGATTGAATAAAAATGTACAAAAAAAACATCCCCTAGACAGTTGATATATAAAAGTTAACCAGGAAAATGGTCTTAAGAGGTTTTTTTTTTCCCACTTATATTTCTGTTATTTCAGCTAACCAAGTTGAACGTGGACTGACAACTATTCAACTCTCATCATTCACGCAACATAAAAAGCATTTGACCTGTAGGTCCATACACTGAACTGCAGTGTCTGTCTGCTGTCTATGGCTTTACTGACTAAAAGGGCTGCCGATAGACGGACCGACTGTGGGCTGAGGAAGTGCGTAGACGAGCATAAAACACAGCCGAAAAAAGGACACAAATGTTGCCATGGAAACACCTTTACTATGTTCAGGCGAGGGAGGATAGAACCAGAGAAGGAAAATAAGAGGAAGGTGAGAGGAAACAAACTTTATATGGTGAATAAAAGAACAACATCCCTGGAAGCAGCATTGGCCGATACCAATCACCGATCAAATATTTCTTAATAATTAATATTCATAGTTGTTAGTTAATTAGTGACATAATAAAAAAACACCAAAATGAATTTTCTGTAAACTGTAAATGATATAATTAAGAAAAAATAAATAGGACACATACCTTAGTGAGACAGAATTTGTTAATATTTCTGCGTGTCTCAAAAAAAAAAAAAAAAGAATGAATAGATGGGCCAGTACCATGGGAACATTTCAAAATCTTCAAACTTTTCCTATGTTTTGTGCTGAGTATTTACACAGCGATGGTAACCAGTGTTACAGTATATATATTAAAAAAAATGTTCTACAGGCTACATTGCGGAACAGCATCATTTTGTTGACAAAAATCTGGTTATTATCTGATCATAGCTCAGTTGCAGTCTCAGAGTCAATTAAAAAGAAAAAAAAAACAAGAAGACAAGAAGAAATAGTTTGTAGCTTCACAATTGTAAAGTGTGCCTAAGTCTCGGAAATGTGAAGTTGGAAGTGTATCTTCCAGACACATTTCAAACAAAACCGAATTTAAAAAGACTTGTATCAAAAGACGTTGGAGACATGTAATACTAGAATTCCTTAATCACAGAAAGAACAGGAGGTACATAATGTAACCATTCAAGGACACAGAACACAGACACAGACTATATGAAAGTAAAACAGAGAAAATCAGGGTTAGACAGAGTTTAAGTGTCCTCACTGCTCTTATATAAAGAAGGAGGAAGATATTGCTTGCAATATAAAATGTATTACTGGAGACCAAGAGCTATATTGTGACTGAAGACAATGGCACTTTCTTTAAGAGGTTCAGGTGTGAGAACATGTGAAGGCGAACTCTGAAACAGAGTATTATATAATCGCACATGGTGTTTTTTTCCCTAAAATCCATGTGAACAGCTTTCAGTTAACCTTAATGAGGATGACTGGGAAACTGGGGAGTGAAAAAACAAGCAAGCAAAATACAGTGTACTGAAAATGCAACAAAAGGGCTCATCAAAACCTTAATGTAATGCAGTCCCAGCTTGGGTGAGGCACAGATGAGATGAAAAGTCAAAGAATGGCTTAAAAAAACACACAAACACACACACATACTGCATGCATACAACCACACTAAACAGATGTGGGAATATTGGATAAATTCTGTGCAGCTGTATCTGACTGAAGCAAGATGCCTTGGAACCAATTTTGTTCCACTGCTTGAGCTGATGTGCAGTGCAAAAGACACACGCTGCCTTCTCTCAGCAACACGTGTCTCTGTCTTTGATTGCACCTCTACTCGTAAAAGGTTTTTTTTTGTTTTGAAAAATACATGTTAATTTCAAACCCAAGAACACATCTTATTGCTATGGCAAGGATGTCAAGCATCCTCCACCATTCCCATTCGAAGTCTCTTTAGGCCAGCACACTCCAGTGCGAAGCAGCACCAAGACTGCAGGCTCCCCCACAATTGTTTAACATGATTTACAGCCCTCCAATGGGTGATGGAGTACACTAAAAATACTCAGATGTTCTGCAGACAGACTACTGATGCTGTTATCAAATCATCAATCAAGCCATGGAAATAACATAAGGGTGGGATCAGAGGAGAACAGAGAGTGGCGCCAGCTTGGCAGAACTAGCAGCTCTCAAAAACAAATTCAATCAAGGCTTAGGTAACGGGCTCCTCTTGTGTCCCCATCAGCCCACTTAAATGTGAGATGCAGGTACTTGAATGGGCTTGAACTTGGTACATCAGGAAGACATCTGAGCGGCTGGGACTTCTGACGTCTGATGTTCCTTGATAGGAGAACATTTGAGCATCAAAAATGGGAAAATATGGCTAAAAACACCCTCCAACTCATTCTCACCCCATAACACCCTCCTATATACACCAATAATAAACACATGGAAAACAAAATAACAACAGAGAAATAACATTTTCCCAAAGGGATTAATAAAGCATGGTGTCTTCTTCTTATTATCACTCTTCTAAAACTGATGTAAACTACACAGACAAAGGTACTGGCCACCTGACCATGACAACAACAGGGACTTCAATGACATCACATTCTAAATACACAGACAGCTTTGCAGCTATAACAGCTTACACCATTCTAGGAAGACTTTTCACAATATTTTGTAGTGTTTCTGTGTGAATTTTTGCCCATTCATGCAGTAGAGCATTTGTGAGGTCAGACACTGGTGTTGGATGAAAAGGCTTATAAGGCATAATATCATCAAAAGATTCAGAGAATCTGGAGGAGAAATCTCTGCAAGGGGCAAGGCCAAAAACCTACAGTGGTTGATCCAGTGTATCAATGTAAAGCTGTGTTTGACGGAGAACAACTTGCACAAAGGCACACACACGCACAGCCAAGTGTGTTAATGCAAGGATGTGTGCTGCTGCGGAGTAACGAGGAGAAAAAGAACAAGAACATAGACGGACCAAATGCGCACCTGCGACACCCTGATTAAATCCTTCTTGATTCAGAAAAGAATGACTGAATATTTAAATATCAGGGGATTTATGGACATTTTGTCAAGTGCAGTGAAAATACAGAGAACACACGCTCTTTGATCCAAATAAATTAAATTTAGATAAACAAAGTTCAAAATCTACTATTTTTACTACCTGAGTACTATGTCCTTAAAATAACAGGAAAATACTGAGCTACTGATTTCAGACCAGGTTTTTTGTCCCATCCAGGAAATAATGCAACCGGCCATACCTCATTTTAAGATTAACACAACCATGAACACATAGATGGCTGAAACTACATTAAGTAGTTATACAACATGGGCACTGGGTGTGAAAATTACAACTGCGTCAGTCAAAAACTTGCATTGACACTTGGCAGTGCACCATGTCTAAGACAGGTCCCTAAGCTTTTGAGGAACGCAACTTTGGCCTCTTTGAGCAAAATATCTGGACACTGTTGGTCAGATAGCTGTGAAAGCAATTCATGCTTCTCATAGGATGAACCCTTACGATTTTGGTCAGTCATCAGCTTTCCATTAGGGCTCCCTCTGGAAACCACATCAGGTTTTCACATCAGATTACTCATCTAACAGTCAGATATTCATGAAATGTGTTGCTCACGTTCATGGTCCTAAAGGTACACACCCTTAGACCTTGATGACGCCTTTCATTTACTGTTCTCATATCAGATCAAGGGATAAGCCGGTTGCATTGCTCAGCAGCACATTGACAAGAGCAAACTGTCAGAAGCTCAATTACTACATGTCTTTGCTACCCCTGAATGAACAAATGAAACAAACTCAAAGTGATTTAAGTTTACTGGACTTGGAAAATACAGCAAGTATGTCATTTTGTTCTCCATTAACCAAGGTTTAATTCTGCCCTTAAGATATCTCTTTCATGTTAGTTAAGGCCTAATAAGATTACGACCACTGCTTTGGCCACACCCATTCCACCTCCGGGAGGAAGCAGGAAAGTAAACCTATTATATCACTCATGTTACATCACTGACAATGATTCAGCTGAAAGTCAGGCTCCAAAATTGCTAAATTTATATATGGACCCAAATGCTTTCCATGTATGACTTTTATTGGGGACATCAGAATGAACTGGACTAAATAAAAATATGTAAAAGGAAACTGGTGGTGGCTACTTTAAAGCTAAAGATGTAGGAATTATAGGAGTCATTGGCTTCTTGACACTGATCATCTGCCTTTATGAAAACTTTAGGACACATGGACTATTTACCAGTCTGTGGGACAGTGTTTAGAAGGTTAGGCATCTTAAAGATTTCTAAAGACAGAGACTTTCCCAATCTACGATAGTTCATCATGGGCTTCAAATTTTCTCTTCTACTATATTAAATATAATGGTATGTACTATGTGATATAGATCTGTTTGACATTTAGACAGACATTTGTATAGCTCTCCCTTTAATATCTATCTATCTATCTAGAGATATAGATACATACAAAACAGCAATCTCAACATGGCTTCCAATGCCTACCAATTGTTATGACACAAAAAGTGAGTGCATATGAGGTCAGATCAACCAGGCAATCAGTGTAATTGAGTCCAGTGAATATGAAACATAAAAACAAAGATCTGAATCTTTGGTTCTTCACTGAAGTCATGCATATCTAGGTGAATATTGGCTGGCTCAGCTCAGCCACTGATTCTGTAACATTCATTATCACAGTCATTTCAGGTCAAGCCGCATAACGGTTTGTGACCATTTGACCTATGTGTATTAATTCAAACCCATCAGAAAAATAGCCATCAGATTCTCAGTTGGATCTGCAGTACTAGAAAACTCTTAACATTGCTAACACCCTGCTTTTTTGCCCTCTTAAATCTAATTTTAATATGTTGCTATGTCCTGATAACTCAACAATTACCTTGGACAGTACAATGTTAACTTAGATGGCAAGCACAAAGTTTTAATAAAACATAGTTTTCTTTTATGGTGAAAAATTGTATGCACTGTCAACATGCTGAGAGCCTGATCATACTTCAGTTCAAAGGTTAAAAAGACTGTCTGGAAAAACAGAGATCAGAGAATTGAGATTAGTTCCAACCTAATCTTCAACTCAAGCCAAAAAGTACTGGAAGCATTTTGGAGAATCTTTAGCACCAGCTGCCCACCCTTTGCTTTCTTTGGCTCAACAAGCTCTTGTTATTAAGATTTCTCATGACCTCCACTGAAGATCAGCTTCAACAGCATGAGACAACCAGCCATTATAGCAGCCGATGTGCACAGAAGCTGATTAGCACTTTGTTCCTGTAGATGTAGGTCACTGGGCAGCACAGACCTGATGACTGAGACCAACTCCATATGCAGGGTGAAGATCAGATGACGTTTAATATGTTGTTTGCCCTATCGGCTCCATGGCCACATCTGGGTATGTTGATGATGCATGCACCGAATGGCATCTATTTGTTCAGCTGAGGCTGACCTCTGCTTCTGAGGGCACAGTGAGAGGCGAGATTTTCTTTGTGCAATTACCAATAAATGGCATTGGAAACAGTGGATTTTTTTTCTTTTGTCTTTTCATAACTAAAAACAAGCCATCACGTGCACATTTAAGACCCTTTTGATTTTTAAACAAGTTGGGGCCAGTAACATTAAAAACTCAGCTTGAGACAAAGTTTTCACCAAAGTCACAGTCAGCAATAATTAGCTAGCTGGCAAAAAGATGCCACTTGAACTCTAAAGCTAGAAACACACACACGCGCACACACACACACACACACACACAGCAGAAGCATCAGCATCCAATCAAACTCTGACACTGAAATGCACAGTCTTCAGCTAATAATCATCCTAAATATAACTGCTACTAAGTTTGCGTTCTAAGACAAAGACTTCATGCTCCCATGTGCGCAACACTTGTGCGTCAGACCATAAAAATAATCTGATTGACTACTGATTGCTGGTTTTCATTATGCCAGAAGGTGTCATGAGAACATGTACAAGTAGCTGAAAAAAATCTGTGCATCCACATAAATGTGATCAGAAGGGTGAGTCTCACAGTGACTCTTAATGTCAAGATCCTTGTAATAGTCATTTGGTGTTCTTTTGTTTTGGAATGAAGTTCTTTGAATCCCGTATAAGCAAAGAAATGTTACCCACCTGTGACAGTCACATCATTTAAATTAAATGATGACTTCCCCAACACAATTTGTATTTCAAGGTGTTTCAAGGTATTCATTAGGTTCTCTTTCATTCTTGTCATTCTTGAGTCATGATGTAATTTTCGTTTCTGCCGTCCCCTCAGTCTTTTTTTTTTTTTTGTCAAATGAATTTATTTTTCCTCCTTTTCTCCTAAGTTTAATAAGCTCTATGATCATCCTCTGCCTCATTTTCACAGGTTGCATTTTTTTTTCTCTCCTTCACCCAGCTTTTAAAATTCGGAAATAACCAGAGATATGCTGGAGGTCACACTGACATCACTTTCTTTGTTCCCTTTTTAATGTTCTCTTCGGCATTGGTGGGTTTTGAAATGGATTTTTTACTTTTCTCTCCTCTCATTTCTAATTTCTAGAGGCATGCCTGATGAAATGTATCACCCATCCCTTGCCCTTTTTATATCTGTCTCACTTCATCAAATCCCTTCTTCTGTCAGTCTGAACAACTCATTCAGGCTTTATCATTGCGCCCAAGGCTGTATCAGCACCCCTCAGGCATCAGATAAGACCACTGAGAGATGAGTACAACATGGGAGCTTTACATCACTGAGGATATGTGTGCGTAACTCAGTATCTCTTCATGTGAAATTTCACAGCATGCTTCTTTTGAGATTATTTCTGTAACTGCAAGCATTTGGCTCGTCTCACCTATAATTAGGGCTTGAAAACAAGGTGAGAAAGACTGATTAACAAGTAAACACAGATCTAAAAGCTATGCGGGTCTGGTTTAGTTTACTTTTTGTCTGATGCACCTGTCCAGTGAACTCTGGGACACATGCATCTACACAACCTGTCACATTCCAAATATATTGATAGAATTCAATTGTTTCAAAGTCTGCAGTTGTACTACAGCTACTCGGAATGAAAAATGGCATTTTACATTCCAGTGCCGTCTTTATTACTTTTAGTTAAGAATTTCAACCATTTAACTGATACATTTAAGCACCGATTTCATCCTTTTAGTGCTTAGTTTTTAAATTTTACCCAATATTTCAGCAGCTTGTTGCCTAGTCGCTCGTCGTGATGAACCTACAAAAATTACCTGAATCTGTAGCATCGCAGAGCTTTGTATTGAGTTTCAGCTTATTATTTAGCTGTCAAGCCCCTGATATTAGACAACAACAAATCTCTGTTCAACAAAAAAGATATAAGGATCCGCTGTACACTACCTGTTTAGCAGGTAAAGAACCAGGTATTAAGAATTAATGAAGAACAAACTCAGTTATTCAATAGTCATGTTTAGAACTACAGCTTTTAGTTCTGACGCTTGAGGAGCATGTAGTCAATGGTGATATAAAACCAAGCACATAATAAAATAAACCTGTTGGAATCTAAAAAACAAAAAAAGAGAGAAAAGAGAGTCTTGACTAGACTTAACAAAGCACTTCTTCAACAATTTATCCAAGCCAGTATTGCTAAATGGGAGCATAACTTTGGATATCCGCAGAATGTGACACAGCAGTCTTGCTGTTATAATTCCAGTTATTTCCCTCAATCTGTTATCTAAAGCCCAATATTATGTCCATGTGATTTCAGCTGAGATTTCAGCCCAGGACGGTGAGATAAAACATGAAAGAACAGGCCGACCACTTTCCTCCCAGCGCTTTAGTGTCAGCGTGACATCTAATGCAGCCCAAGACCTGATCTAATCTCACTGATGTATATGGCTTTGAAATAGTTTATGATATCTCCGGAGGCTGGGACTGGGGAAACCTGTTGCCATCTAGAGAAATCTGAAAATCCACATAATAATTAAGAGAGTTTAATTAAGGGAGATATATTTAAGATAAGATAAGAACTTTGTTGATCCCACAGGAAATTTGTTGGTAGTAAAAATGATGTATTTTAAATAATTTCATAATAAATCGCTCCTTTGCCTCTGTTGAGATTTTCTCAGCATATGGGTAACTGACTTATCTGTTTATGTTACATATTTCTGATGACAAATGACAGATGCGGAGTGATTGTGACAGATTATATATAAATACACACGCAACTGGTACATCCTCCAAAAATAGCTTTGACATCCAAGGCTTCAAGAATGTGCAAGGACTCCAATTACCCCTACAACCACTCTTTCTCTGAAAAGGAACCAAAACAAGGGAGTAATTTTCCAATTTTCCACAACACTTTTTATGACTGCAGCATGAGTTCAGCAAGTACACCTTAAGACATGGAGCTTCTCATTGCTTCACAGACAGAGACTTATGTAACCTGCTGATAATCCATGGTGATAGCCACAAGTAATCATTGTGATACTGGCCAAAAACACATTGGTTACAAAAGCAAATTGAAAATACAGTCCCTGGTAAACTCATCACAAGGCTGTCATGCAGAAAGGTCACAAAAACATAATGGATATGTCTCTCTATCCATTAATCAACAAGCAGCAGAAGAAATACTACACACTACACTGTGATGTAAATAAAAATGGACATTGTGTTTAATTATAAAGACTCAGATATGTTTTTGTCAACTGTAAAAATGTACAGCTCAATGGCCTCCAAGTTAGCAGAGGAGGCTTCATCGTCTGTAGTTTCACCTTTGGTGACGCATGGATATCATCATTATAAAATAATACTCATACAACTAATAATATTAATATTTTGATCACGTTTAAGAACATACATTTTCTGTGAAAAAAATAAAAAAAATGATTTTGGTTATTAACAAAATATGCTAAAGCTTTGAAATGCATCAGTCTTTAATTTAGTCGCATACATTCTTATTTCCAACTCAAGCAAAAGTAAATTGTCTAAATTAGTGTAGCGAAATAAGTAGTGAAGATTAAAGACCCATTATCACTGGCATTGAAGTAAACGCTTTGCCTCAATCAGTGAATTTGTTTGCAGTGAAGTGAAATCCCAGCCAACCTTTTATTTAACATGTGAATTTGTGCTGTTGACCAAAATAAATTGATTTGATGGTGCTGACCTTTAAGGGAACAGAGGGCTGCAGTGTTCAAATGGAGAAAACTAGCACTGTGTTAACTTGTGGACCTTTTTCACAGCAGACATTCTGGCTCGTCAGAGATGCAGGTAGCTAGGTACATGTAAAGTCTGAAGAAGGCTGTGCCACTGAACTGGCAAACATGATGCAAGTGCTCTGAAAGCGGCAAAACTAAATGCTATGCAACCGTCATGTTGTTTACCACGTGTGCTTTTCACTCAGTAATGTGAAGTGAACTGAGACTTCAGAAACCTCAGTCAAGCTAAATTTACTCTGATTAGCTTAATCGTTAGGTATTTTTCACAGCACTGACTCGTGTTGATGTCTGGTTGCTGATTGGGCGACTGAACGTCCAGGTGCTCCCCTCCGCTCACTGACCACAGTCAACCTGGAGAGCTACAGCCACATGAGAGCACATCCATCCATCCATTTTCTATACCGCTTATCCGTCAGGGTCGCGGGGGAGCTGGAGCCTATCCCAGCTGACTACGGGCGAGAGGCGGGGTTCACCCTGGACTGGTCACCAGTCAATCGCAGGGCCAACACACAAAGACAAACAACCACACACTACATGAGAGCACATTCACTGAGAAATGCTGGTGGCTCTCCTCAAGTGAAAGGTCTGCTCAAAGTGGCTACATTTAATAAAAAAAGTTAGCTGATAACACATGACACTCCTGTTTTGTTTCGCCTACGGGTGCAGGACAAATGACATCTTTACATCCTTCTTATTAGCACACTGAAGTCCACACCTCATGTGATTCCCTGCATACACAAAGCTGATTGTAAATGCTGTGCAACTGAAGTCACTCGGTGCAAATGAAAGCAAATTTGATGGGAAATAATATATTAAGTATGTGACAGATGTTCACTCCGTAGTGACCAAAGGTAGTGTGTGTGTTCATGTGTTTCTAAGGAGTTAGCCTTGGATGTCCACCCATATGTTTTAATTAGTAATTGGAAAGACATGAAGGAATTTGGTTTTAATTACATCAAAGGTTAAATAAAAATCTTTTTTAATGTGCATACAAACTGTGAATTTAAGAAACTAAGACAGAGGAACTGGTCAATCAAGAAGTACAGAAACAGGAAAAGAAACTAAGGATGACAGACATGCAGGAAAGAACAGACTGGGGGATCACTGGGGAGTGATGAAGGCCTAGTCATCTAGTCATGCAGGGGGAAAAATAGAAAATTACACCTATGTGAATCACTAACCCTCCCTTTGGGAAATGTGTTGTTGTAGCAGAACAAATGAAAGGAGAAAGTTGCAGGGGGCAAAGAGAAAAATGGTGCAGAAAAGAAATGGAAAAAAACAAAGGAAAAGGAGAGCTGGAGAAGAGGAGGTGCACAGGGGAAATGAGAAGACACCTGTCCAGAATACACGACGAAACACTTGTGTGAGCAGACATTAACTTATTTTCAGCCTGGGTAATGTGTCCGGGCTGAAGGAGAGCCCATCACTGTAGCATGTGACTGCCTATTCTGTCTGCCCAGGTGGCACGAGCAGGGATCAGAAATCTTTCTGGCATACAGGAAGTGGTAAAGTCTCATGTATTAAGTTTTCAAAAGAAAAAAAAGAGCAATGCGGTAAGATCGGAGCAGCTTCAGTGTTTAATACGAAGGCCTAAAAAATATATACATTGTTTGGAAAAGCAACTCAATCTTTGGAATGAAGCTATATTCTGATACAACCTAAAGTCAGTTTTTTCACGAGTGTAAATCTGCATTTCTGTATCTTTTGGGCACCAACATCCAGTGGATGAAATCTCAACTGAAAAGGGTACTTTTCATTACCTCTGCATGTTTTTTTTTCTTATTATTTCAAAAACAAATTACATATCTTTGTTTAGAAAGAATAGCTCATCCATCAAACGAGAATAATTGAAGAATCAAGTATTTGTAGTCTTTTGTAAATAATATGACTATGGGGTAATGAACAAAGATTCTACTTTAATAATCAATGACCATAATCAAAGACTTTGACAGTTATCATACCACTTGTAACACAGGAGTTACAATCTCTTATAGAGTATACGACAGAGGGGCTTTCAGGGGTATGAATATGAATAAATATGATGGGAAGTGAAAACAGATACATAAACAAAAGAACTCATCTCATCTCCGCTGCATTTTGTGGGAGGAATTGACATCATCGGCACCTGACGACATCTCTGCAGTCAGTACACAGGTGTAATTGGCAACAGCAGAGTTGAATGACAGCACTGCCCTGAGTCGGCTGACAGACATGCTGTCCATGTGACAAAGTGCGACCCTCCCGCCACTCACACTCAGACACACAAAGACAGACTCATAGTCCACACTGCGGAGGTGTTGCTCAGGTCAGTAAAGCCTGCAGAGATTCTAACACACCTGAATGTTACCAGTGCCTGGCAGCAAGATTGACTCTGGTCAATAATGAGATCAATGTGTCAGAGCCTCAGTGTAGCACACTGACAGCCTGACCCCACTGTGTCCTTAATTTTGACTCCTGTTTTTCTACCGAATCGGTTTTCCTGCAGTACAGTGTCCATGTGTCAGTGATCAAAGCCAAAACAAGAGGAAAGTAAAGAGGGAATATTTGACCAATGTGACACCTCAACAAACAGGAATAAAAAAAGACTTGAATATATATTCTGATAAATCACAACATTTAATATGTTCCTAAAGCACATCATAAGCCAGTAGGCCTCATGCATGCGTGTATGTGTGTGTGTGTGAGATCAGTGTTTTTTCTTTAACGGACAGTGCTTGTGTCAGCTTGACAAGATGAAAGTTTAAGCAGTGTTAGCTGGGGACTGGTACATTCTGATCTATGTCCACATACACAGACACACCAAAGATTCAAGGGACTGGCCTTGCAGTGTCTCTGGTCCAGCTGGAACACTGTGTTCATTGCAAATGCAAAGTATAACTCCATTATTAAAGAGCAGGTGAGGATCATCTGTTACGACAGTACATGCAGCGTATGTGTACTAAGCATATCAAGCAGGAAGAGGCTTAATTACTTAATGTCCTCTTACTTCTGTTTCCAAGCTTCACATAACCTCACTGAGTAGCAGATCCATGCTACATCAACCAATAGAGTGATGCAGTTAACTAGATGGCTGTGCTGATTGGACAAATTACTTCACATGGCTCTCCCTCGGTGGACGTATTGTAAACTGTGCAATGTGAGCTATAGCTAGCAGCATGGTGGATGAGGAGCCAAAAGATAAAGATAAAGAACTATCTGTAATGCAACTTTGTGTTTTAATAGCGCAAGTGGGGAAATTCATAAGCTGTTTCAATTCTTGCTATAGTCTACAGAGCTTTCCAAAAGTGAGGGAAAAAAAGACTGCAATTTAGATGGAGGGTCGTAACAGATAGTGACTTTTTCCTACAAATCCAGTAAGACACATCTCTGTCTCTCCAGAACAAAAGCGCTGACTTTGGAATGGTAATGGCGTTGATAGATCTGATGATTACTTCATTCATAGCTTGGTCTAAAATGTCACGCAAGCAAAATATGCCAGCTACAGTTCCAAAAGTGAAAGTGAAAGCTTAAAGGACCAGTTCACCATTGTTTTGGTCTGAGTTGCAGAGTTTGGGCATTATTGGTTGTACAGATGTCTGCTTTCTCTCTAACACTCTTAACATAAAGGAACTAGATGGCACTTCATTTGTGGGGATCAAAACACCAAAAATCAAATAAAATAAAACACTTTTGAAAAACTCAGCAGATCCACAGAACTTGTTGTGAGCAGTTTCATATAGGAGCTAAAGAGTGCAACTGCAAATTAAAGACGCAGTGTGTGTATGTGTGTGTGTGTTTGTGTGTGTGCTGGATGCTGAAATAAGCAACTGCTTTCCGACAAGTTTACTATATCGACTATATCAGCAACTATAGCTACATATCAACATTTAGCAGAGGAAAGCGTGATCCTTTAACTCAAGTTTTAAGTGTCTGTGCTTATCAAACTGAGCACTAATATGCTAAATCTTCATCTCTATCAGCAGCATAGTACCAGCAGAGCACACAGAGTCCCACAACACAAGGCAACAGTGTGACCTCCACCGAATCATACGAATAAAACATACTGCACCGCAGCCTTTCATCAAAATGTTGTCGCCATAAATGAACATGTTCTTTGGATCAGACACAAAGATACAAGTCAGCTCCATAGTGTTATACTGCACACATCCTCTCAAAATCCCATCAAGCAGCTGTCTGAGCCTGCGTGACACACGTGACTGGAAATATCAGAAACTGCTGGAAGAGAAGCCAGGTTGTCTTCAGCATATATTGATCCGTTGATTGGGTGTTTCTTTGTTCACTTTTTAAGATTTGGTAGTTAAATGAAATGAAGTGAAATACCATCCCCCACGCATCATCCCACCTTGTAGAAATACGGCTATGTAGCTTAAACAGACATGATGAAAAGATCTTTTGTCACCTGAGTTAGTTCCATCAGTCCTAATGGTGTTTGCTTAAATAACCCCCCATTACAGCCACTTTACAGCATATCTTCCCAAAAGCAACATGCATAAAAAGGGTGATTTGGGATCAGGTGCGGGGCCAAGAGCACCTCAGCAGCATTTACTTTAATGCAAATAATCGGCTTCCCTTTTGCAAGAAGAGAGCTACTGTGTGATGAACATGTGTCCTGCTGGGCTGCTCAGGTGTGACAGGAGACTGAGTTAATGGTCATATGAGTCACCTCTAAAGGTTATTTAAATGACATTCTGGAAATGAAATGCACACCTGCTGAGGCAGTGAAACTAATTTCCTCATGCAGGAGTGAGTAAATGACACCAATTTTATTTCATGTAGCTAAAACCATAAAAAAGGGACACATAAAACATGTGAGAATTAATAAACTGCTTTAAATCTGCTTCACATCTTGTGAATTAATTTTGCTGTTTTTCTCACCGTGCTGATTTGTTTCATTAGTGCTTTAACATATTAAATTTGTACTCTTTTAATTATGAGCAACTGCATTATAATCAGTGGTGCACAAAAAGAACAAAACTGCCACAACAAGAACGTAGATAAAGAGGATTTTGTTCTTATGACTACTTCACCTTAATAGCAGGATTATGTAACGCTCCGAGCATAAGAAAATCACACAGAAAATCTTATCACTGAGGAAGATGTCATTTGAAATGTATGACTGAGGTCTCCATAGAAATTGATATCTTAAGCATCTGGGATTGAAAAACACATGAGAACATTTTCTGTCTCTGTACTCTAGAACTGACTCTTTTACAGAGCACTGCGATCAACACATCCAAAGGGCTGACATTTTCACAGCCTGATAGAGAAGTGAAATATTCTGAACGCACAGCCTACAAGATATTAACTGTAATCGGTCTTGACGCCCTAATGATGATCTTAAACAACTGAGAAATCTGAGATTATAAAATTCACGTAGCCATCTTGTCTTGAAAGCCTCTCTGACAGACAGGAGTGTGGCTTTATCAGCCTCAGGGACATCGTCGAGACAGTTTGCCTTGACTCAAGTTCTCAACTGGCTTCTTCCACGAGTTATAAAGCATAAATGTTGTATTAAATGTAGAGTCTCAATTCGGTTATGTTAGTAAGGAATAATGAATGAAAGAACGTGGAATTGATTTTTTCAATAATTAAAAAAATATATATTGCTCCAGACCTCAGTGAACTCAACCAGAAAAAAAGGAAAAAGCTTTTTGGCTGTACAAATTTTTTCGTAGCAGTATGATCCACAGCGGTTCTTACCACATTCCAGAAGAAAGGGTTGAAAATGATGGCGATCACAGCGACGCAAAAGCTGGGGTCATGAAAGTTAATGTGCTTTAGGAGATCTTCCATCAGTGTCAGGTCCATCTGAAAGACACCAGCATGTGACAAGTGTGTTGTGAGGAGCAAACAAAGAAAATACTTAAAAACAGAATTTCATTGGAAGATCGATGGTTACAAAAGCATGGAATGCAGTGCCCTGAACCCGCTGCCTGTCTGAGGGTTTTCATTTCACCATTCATTTAAACAGCTTAGAGCAGCCCCACAGCCAGGCCTGAACAACGTCTTGCCTATGTTTTCTGTGTTGTGCAGCTCTAGGCAGTGAAAGTGATCTGTTCATAGTCATGATCGTAGGCTATTACAGTGGAGTAACGACACCAGGGAATAGTTTGGCTCACTGTATAATGGAGCAAGAGAGTGCATTTTTTCCTATTTATTTAATCAAGATTTGATAATTTTTCGGAATTGAAAAGTTGATTCTGGATTGATCCCTCCCCCCACCCCCCAGGACACCCCCCACCCCAGAACAGCGAAAGTCCCAAGATTTCGCATCCTTAGTCTGTGCAACAGCAGCAGCTCAGCGATGCAGTGGTCACACAGCGTGTCAAAATATCATCTTCCATAACTTCTTATAAAGGGTTATTAAGAGGCCGATGCAGTGAGATGGCATATTTAAAGAGGGAAATGGTGGAAATCTGAAAGGGTGGAAAACCATGTAGAAAATGTGATGGGGGAAAAATGGCAATTATGTTTGTTTCACGAATGACTTTGACGAAAATTACAATGTCCTCATCAGTCCACGCAGATCTGATGTTCTTGGCTTCGGTTGCCAGCTATTTGCAATTCCTTCAAAAGAGCACAAACTTCAGTACTGCTGCATCAAATCACAATATTTTCATTGTAAATGGAAAAGTGTGGTTTTCCAGCTTATGCCTATTGACGCCAGAGCTGAAGAGCAGTAAAGTAGATCTTTCAGGGTGATGCCCTCAGTTTGCTTTGGGTGTTTTATGTGTTTTATATCA
The DNA here is from genome assembly GCF_020382885.2 of Scatophagus argus. Taxonomy (NCBI): domain Eukaryota; kingdom Metazoa; phylum Chordata; class Actinopteri; family Scatophagidae; genus Scatophagus; species Scatophagus argus. Next base: position 4,888,658 of record NC_058513.1, read on the forward strand.
CGGTGCTCGAGCCACAAAGGTTACAGTGACAAGTATTTCATGTCCACTGACCCTTTTGTTTCCACTTTCAAAAAAAGCTCTTTGACTTGTTTTGCTAAGTCTGCCTTTTTATTCTCTGACCATATCAAACAGAATACCTGAAGCACACAAACTGAATAAATGACTGACGTAGTCTCAGTGACGTCACCCACAGGTTTCTGAAGAGGCACTGTGAAGATCAGTGGTGGTTTTGGTTGTCACCATATTGGTGGTGTCTTACTCTGCATAACTCCCACCTAATCCAAAAATGATCAAAGGAGTGGTACACAGACTTCTTGAATGGTCTGTTATCTGCACAGCAAGCCATATTATTTGTCCAATATTTGCATGGAAAATTCTCCAAAAGGCACCAAGACGACAGATACAAGTTCAGTGGCTCAAATTAGCTGCGGTGAGGTCTCAGCCTCGGCTAGCTGTGGTCCATAGTGGCCAGAACTTCAGCTCTTAATATAATTTAAACAACTGATTTATATAGTTGTCATGAACTATGACTGTATAATAACACAAGCACATTTATATGCTATGCAACAGCATCTCACTGCCACATAGAAATTTTCACACACATAGAATAGAAAATTAAATGCAAAAATAACCACTCCCAAGAGCAATCACAATATCTATCAAAATAATCACAATATGACTGACATAATATTAGTGATTGTTTGAATAAATGAGAATAAACTGATGCACAAATTGGGGCATACCGATCTGCTGTGCTCAAAGTCTGTATGGTATTTACATCAAAATAAAAGTTTTAAATAGGTTTTGGAAAGCTGATTTGATATCACTGCGGGTCTTATCTTATCTTATCTTATCTTATCTTTTTTTGTAAAGTTACATTGCGTTGCTTGGAGTTAACATTTGTTTAGTGTTGGTTTGCAGAGATCTATGCTTTTACTTTGAAAAGGTGGCTGCACCGGATGTTATTCGTCTGTCAAGAGCTCAGTGAGGAATCCGACTGGTGCAGTCGGCCAAACCGGGGAACTCCGCTGTTTGTCTGGGCAGTTACACCGATTCATGTGAAAGTTAGACATGCTGAACCGCTTTTGTATTTAACAGTTTTCGTTTTACCTCCGAATAATCGACGTTGTTGAGTCCTCCGCAGCAGTCCAACAGAGCAGGATGCTTATTTCCAGCGGGCTTATTGTTCCGAATAGCGTCGCTCATACGCACTGAGTGAACACTGACGGACTACAAGTGCTTATCAGTGTGTGCGGGAGATAACGAAAATTGCATAATATCGGGTGCAAGGTTCTTATTTCCCAGTCAAAGATAGGTGCAGCAGCTAGGGAGAACTTCACATGTCCGAATAACCTATAACCCTTCTCAGTGCATTCTGGGAAACGTAGTTTATACATCACTTGCAAAGGGATAGAAGCAGTTGGTTGGTATCTCACACAAGCAGTCCCTATTCTAACCCAAAAGAGAAGTCTTAAATATTTGGACCTGCTACTACGCATGTTTTTCCTGCATTAGATTTCTGCTGTGTTGTAAATGAATAGTCTGTTGCTCTGCGGTGACCCCTGCTGGCCGAAAAACATTAAGGACTTTAGTTGGGATTTGTGGTGGAGAAAACGCCAGTATTAACTTCTGTTTATTTTATTTCAGATATTTTCCAGGTATTAAATTTATTGTTATAAAATTAAAACTTAAGGCTACATCTATGTGGCTGATTGACATGAACATTAAATAAACTTAACTCTATGTCTCTTCACAACATTTCTATCCTTTCTCTTCTTTCGCTCTATTTGCTGACCTTAACTTCCTTTCTTCTCCCTCCTTTTTTCCCTGTTACTCCTTCTTGTTTTTTTCACTTTTTCCTCATATCCTGTCATCTTTTTTCCCATCTCCTCTTGCTCTATACTTTTCTTTCTTTCCTCCTTTTCTCACCTTTTTCTCTAATTTTGCTAATCACTCCTTTGCCCTCATCTATTTTCTTGTCATGATGGTGCATTTACTTCTCCTGCCTCATTTCTTAACCTTTTGACTGTTCTCAGTCTTCTATTTATTTTGTTCCTCCATTTAGTTACCATTACTATCTCTTCTGTTTTCCTTTTACTTCTTTTCTGTTCTCTTCTCCTTCTATTTCCCAGTCCTCCTCTTTCCTATTTCTGCTCAGCTCCTCCTCTCCTCCTCTGTTTTGCTTTCTACATCCTTTCATCCCCAATATATCATATCAGGTGTTGCCTTCCCCTCCACTTTCTCCTGTCTTCTATTCTTCTTGTTTTGTCCCTCATTCTCTGCTCCCATTTCCTATATTATTCCCATTGTTTCCTTTTACTCCACTTTTCCACTCCTCCCGTCTCCCTCTACCCCCTGTGGTTTGTTTGGAGTCTATCAGTTAAGTAGAACGCACCCCATGTGTCCGCTCATCAGGACGCAAGGTGTCAGAGACGAGGGGAAAAGAAAGCGTGCATGACATCCAACCAGCAGGTGAAGATTATGGCTGTAATTGAGACTCTCTCCTCTGTCTTCCCTTCCTTCTTGCTCTCCTTGAAAACAAGCAATACAAAAAGAATGAATACTTGGACTTCCATTTGCCCGGTGGTAAAAACAGATTTCCAGATGAATGAAGTTTACCATATTAACCTAAAAGTTTATGAATTGTCAGTGTTGTTTTTTAAGCTTGTTTCTTGTGAGGTTTAGTACTTTTGTACCCCAGTGTCTTAAGTAATGTTAAAAGGTGTTTATAGACATAATGATTGTCATGCACAATCTCTCGTTCTCTTTCTCACTCTCTCTTTATCACACACACACACAAACACCACTGATATGCACGTTTTAGTGTAGCTCTGTGGTTGTTTTCTGTTTTTACTCTTCAAAACAAAATGTGCAACAGTAGAAAGCGATTCTCTCACAGCTATGCCGTTGCCGTTCTGCAGATGTTCTTGACATGTGACCTTTCCGCGAACGTGGCCACGGGCTGATAAAGCAGTGAGTGAAAAATAATGAATAAAAGCATCCATATCACTCCTTTGTGTGTGCATGTTTGCTCTATGCAGGACCAAAAACAATAAATGTGAACCTTACATTTGTTAATTGCCTGCACCAAAACATGGAAACGTGTCTAAAATCAAATGTTTTGCACGACTTGTCAGTTACCCACTACGTCTTTGCAGGACACACAATTGCACGCATTTCCAAATGCAGTTAAACATTCACACAGCCGACTGTTTACTTTTCTGTGGATTATACAGGAGGACCATGTGTGCTGTCTTTTCATTCACACAATCGAATAGACACACACACACACACACACACACACAGGTCCATCGTGGAACATAATTGTGCACACTATTGATATATAATGGAAATCGAAAAACGAGGACTAAACAAGCAAAGGGAAATAAAGGACAGAACAACAGAGTGAGACTATTGATCTCTCATGTACATACTGTAGTCCTCTGCACTAAAACATTCAGTTACTGTGAGACTAGAAGGCTGTCAGTTTATTAGAGTGGGGTGATTTACCACTCACAAGGAATAAGAGTGCAGTTTGTCTTTCTCATGCAATCCCCTCTTTATCTGACTTGTAAATCAGTATAGTCAGTGAGAGCTCTGCTTTATCTCTCTTTTTATTTTCCTCCTCCTCCTGCTCTCATCTGCGTACACTTCGGAGGATTCTGTAGTCACTGCACAATCCCCAAGTCTAGAAACACAGTGGAGCTGCCGTCAATACGCTGACAGGAGCAAACATCTGTTAGTCAGTGCAGCTTGGCTTCATTTGTCTGCATCACAGATGGATTTTGCAACTCATGGGTTAACTACGAGGATCCGCCTTTTTAGTTATACAGTAGTGCACAAAACCTTTCATCACATCAGCTGCCTTATCATCAAACTAATTCATCTTTGCAGAGGAACGACTGATGCTTTGTTTTGATCTGTTGTGCATATGTCTGGAAAGATGCATGGGGTTTTTCAACATGCTTTCAAAGTTATATTCTTTAGGATTCTTGACTGTTTGCGGGTTACAGTTTTGTTTCACCAGCCACTCTGTATACACACCAATTAGCCATGATAGCAACACTTCCACCCCTTTTAGCACTGACCAAGGTTGGTAATCCAAAAAAAGCATCTAGTTAATAAGACAACAGTTTTGACTTTTTTTTGGAGAATGAATCAGTTACAGATATTGCATGAGTAATGGAACAAGAAGAGGCTGTTTGTCTCCAGTGTGAACACCATCAAATCAGTCTATGAAACAGTAAGGATTATACATATAATTCAACTGTCTTTTTATGGCTCCAGTAAGTGGCAAATATGAAAGCGAGCACTCAACTTCAGGCTTCAGGAATGGATGAGGGATATCACACATGCTTATTAAATATTTTTTCTTCCATGTTCGGTTGCAGAATTAATCAAATAGTCAAAACAAGAAAATTATAAAAAGTGCACAAAGTGTATGCAAACCTGATACAAAAGATTCACCGCTAACCAAACTTTTTTTGTTCCTATGAGTCCAGTAGATACTCAGTGTAGAAAAACACATGAAAACACACAGCCACGTCACACATAAACACAGCCACAAACCCACACACACACACACACACACACACACACAGGTAAACACTGTCGGTCAAAACAGCAGCTTGGCATCATTTCCTCCAGCTCCCTCTCCTGTTTACAGTCAGGCGCTTTCAAAGAAGACGAAACCCAGGCAGAGGCAGAGGGGAAAAAAACAGCCAGCGGAAGGCTCTGTGTCCGCTTTCCCACAATGCCGCTGTCCCTAGTGAAAGCATTGAATCATCAGAGGCAGATAACAGATATCCTCGGTGTTATTCAAAAGCACACGAGGTCTCGTGAATGTACGTGTGAGACAGAGAAGTGAATAGGACCTGCACAGTGAGCTCTTCAGAACCAGGACTGTGATTAGATTTGCTTATGCTGTGTTATGCAGAATTTGAAATGAACAGTGAGAACAATCTAATTTGCTTTAAAAAGATATCTTGACATAGTGTTAGTGGTGTGAGCAATTTCCATAGTTTGTTGTTGCAGTATTGCAACAGTAATCATTGAAAGGGTGGCCATGTGGAATGGAATAGCCATCGCAACAGCCATTCCACGTGGCTGTTGCAATGGCTAATTTGAAAGGTGCAGCTCATAATGAAAATCCCTCAGAGATGTATTGCCCAATGCTGGAGCTCACCTCAGTGCTCTATGGCGCTTTACTGCTTTTAAACTAATTGTTTTGGTGCTATGACCTGCAACTTAAGCATACAGCTGACAGGGCCCAGCACAAAACAGCAGACACTCAAGGTTAACACTAGGATCACTGAGCTGCTAAAGAGCAGGCTACTTCCTTAAGGGTTTGAAAGTGTCATTTGACTCTTTAAAATATATTGAAATAAATTTAACTGGTGGAGACCAAAACAAATTAAAGTAGAGTGAATGATACACAGGTGGCCAGAAACACAAATAAATGATAATATTGCACCTTATCTGCTGGATGTGTAAACTATAAACTGTAAACTACATGTCCAGTATCAACTTTAAAGTGATAATATAAAAATATAATAATGGTAGAGTTTATTTGTATAGCACTTATTCAAACTAATGTTACAAAGTGCCATACAGTAGATGGCTAAACGTAAAATAAAGCATGCAAAATAAGTTTAACAGGAAAAGTAAGGAAATGAAACCTAACACAATAGGTGTTGTAATGTTTATAGCTTGTTCTGCTGCCCTCAAGAGGCCAAAAAGTCAATTAATACTGCTGTAAATTTGTTAATTCAACACTGGAACATAAAAGCCATTCAGTTTCAAAGCAAAAGAGGTGTATTGATTTCAGACCAAAATATGTGACAATGTGCATAAAATGAGATGAGAGATTGATGTTTAACTGTGTTTGACTGATGGTCACTTCAGTTCATTAGACTAATTCACAATGTATGCAAAGAGGACAGAAAAAGGAGCGAGGAGTGCATTTAAAAGGAGGAGCTGATACCAGAAAAGCTCTCATGACAAGACTGAAACATTCATGATCGCAGTATCCATGAGCTCCAGTGCACTCTCTTGACCCATCCATCTGCGTATCATCCTGCAGACAGTCAGCCGGTTCATTAAACTCAGGACATCCACAAAGAGCAAAGCGACTGTAGTGCCGGCAGCAGACAGGGGAATGAGGGTATTAATGTAATCCTTCATAAAAAGACTAACATGAAGAAAAGACAAACAAGCAGCACACAACTCTGGCTTTGAAAACTGAATTTCTTTCTACTTTTAAACTTGAATAAATAGCTCTTTTTCTTTTTCACTTGAGGGCAAGCTCTGACTGATCAGCTATGAACCCACCACACACTGACATACCACCATCACCTTTAAAGCTGATATGGTGAACTCTCTTGTAAACACGTGCTTATTGACACATTCAACGGGTACATTAGCATTCATTTGAAATTATATTTTTGGCAAAATGACAAATGCAAGTTATGTAATATTCGCTTTCCTTTTTCCTCAGCCTTGGTACATTCCTTATGGAAATAGCTAACTGGCTGTTTAGCTGCTGCATGCTCCACTGCGTTAGTCAGTAATCATGAGACAGAGTTAAAGTTCAAGCTTTTAGTGTCATTTTCTGCTATGTTTCTGTAATTCTCTCTGATAATTCTCTTACAATTCTCCTAAGGTTCACTGCTGTGGGGAGCCCATTTCTTTGTCTCTTATAACACCTGATTTGGTTCTCAGTCGGCTTCAGCATAACATAGCCTACAACAGCCCTTAATTTATTCCTGTCCTCAGAGCAGAAAAAAATAACTTCTGCACAGAAGGAAAGTGTGTAGTATAAATGAAGTCAGTCTTTCAGTTCCTGAGAAATATCAGGCATCATAAATCTATTTTTCAGCTACCTATCCATCCCTCCTTCCATTTACCAATGAGCCACTCATACATCCATTCACCAGTCCATGCAATTATCCATCTGTCTTTCCATCTGTAGAATCCATCTGAAAACTGATCTGAGCTCTGGTCTCTTTTGCCAGCACCATTATGCTTGTTGAGCTGGTCTGTGTCGGGCAGTTCAGCATACGGTGTCAGACCAGTGCAGCAGCCCTCAATCAGATCACGTCTTACAGGAAGTTTACCAGCAGAGCACATTTATCAGGGGAAACAACGGAGCTCATAGTCTTGTTTTTGTCTCGGACAGCCCTGCACAGTTAATAATGTGCAGTCCTAAAACTCATCACTGTTTGGTACTGTACAACTCCTCCCCTGATACGTTACAAGCATGTGTTGTCAAACCAGCCTTGACTTACGTAATAAGCTCATTTACGCCAATTAACTTACGGAGAGAACACATTGATCCCTTCATACTGTAACTTACAGTAACATTTGACTGTAATATATGCCAACAAGATGTACTGATAGTGTGTATGTATTCAGGAATTTCTTGTTAATCCCAGATGAAGAACGTCATTGAGGCTAATCAGGTTTATAATGTGTAGCAAAGGATGTTGTTGTTTTGGTACAGGAGGTGGACGCACGTGTTGCCCACTTGTCCCCTTTCTTGCCTGCAAGTAAACACAGGAGGCTTAATCAGATTTAAGTTGCTACCTGATGCTGCAGCGAAGGCTAAATATATTTCTTTATTTATTTTGGAGCGTTAATCATTTTTAACCCTAATCTCTTCCCATAAAACTGGGAACAATTAAGAACAAATACATGTGGAAATTACAGTGACAGGTAGTGATTACATTAACGGGACAATAAAGATGACAAAACTGACATTTGCATAATTAGGATATAAATGGACCATTAAAATGATGATACAAACAACAGCAAAAAAATGAATGAATAAATAAATATTGACCTTTACCCATATAATTAAAAAGACAGTAAGAGAACAGAATTATCCGACTCACAGGTGTGTGTCAGCCTACATAGATGTTGTTTGTGTATAAGCAATAGGTCGACTGTCTCATCCTTCTTTATTTACGGCTTATGTTACCGTACATCCACCCAATGTCTTTGCCCTTTAAGCCACACATAAATCCTCATTTTATATATTAGTTTTGTTCATTTTAGTAATTCGCCATATAATGTGTAATGTATTTGATTATTCTATCACATTTTGCCTGTATTCAAAAAGGAACAATATTTTAGGTTGGCTCTCATAAAACCCAGCTGGTAACTAAATCTGCTGCACGTTAGCTACTGAGCACCAGTTAGTGAGGAACTTTTAGACAGGAGATTGGAGTTTGGATCCCATGTGGAAGGAAAGACATGTCATAGACCTTTCCTCTAACCCGGCCACGTACCTGTGCTGTTTGATGCTAAGACAACCTGGGAAGACAACCGCCGCCCCACCCCACCCCATCATTAAGTGGGACTGTTTGGTATTCCACCATATAGAACAGGTGCACCATGTTAGCTTGCAGATGTAATGGGTCAACTTGGGTCAATGGGTCAATCTAAAGCTTGCCAACACCTTTTGCCACCACCTGTTTTCTGCACCTTCTTCCAAAAATCCTGGGCTTAATTCTGTCCCTTTGTGCCTCCTCCTCCTCCTCCTCCCTCCTAACCTCTTTTCATCGTTCCCTCCTTGAACTCTTTCCTCTCCTCCTCCATCCTCGCTCCAATCCTCACAGCACAAATGAGGCGAGCTGCGATTGAACTCTGTATGTAAACAAAGAGTTGCCCTGTCACCGTGGATCGATACGGCTGATGGCTGCCACGTGATCGTAGCAGCAGATGACAAAAAAATGACAGAGACATGACTTCTGCACACAACCAGACTCATGTGGGGTCATTAACTGTCACATAAAAGAAAAAAAAAAATGCCTGCATGCGTCAGTTGTAGTCTGACGCCGAAATGACCGTTTCCATCAAACATGAACAGAAAGTCAATGCAGCAGCCTTCTGGGTTTTTATAAAGTGACTCTCAGCCAGAAATGAACTAAAAATAGGGCAGTTAAGTCCAGTCCTTATTAAAAGATGACACTAGCTTAAAGAAATTTTGGCATTAAACAGAGACAGTCTCCTATTAGATGTATTAAAGGTCACACTTTGTTACACATCATGGAATGTATTCTGCAATTAGGACTGAGTGTGAGAGAAAAAGTGACTTCCACTTCCTATTCTTTATCCTTACTGTCACCAGGAAACATGCGTCACCCCTCTGTGGGAGACTCTCTTCAACCCACCCAGAGGAGGAGATTAACGCGGTTTTCTAATTTAATCATAGTAATTTTATGAGTCTGTCAACGACACGCCTCTGTACCAGTGACGGAGGCTGGTCGCAAAGAGGCCTTTAATTTTGGCTGAGAAACAGAATGAGTCACACTGAGTGCAGAGTGGCAGCGTTCAATCGATTGGACGGCCCGTCTTTAGCACAGCCAACATTTTAAAGAAATATTTTAACCATGCAGGAATAGTTACATTTATTTTCTGAAAATGATTAGGCTTCTTTATTAGACTTCAGTCAATATTATTTCATTTTTAGATTGTACTGCTTTATTGGTTTAAAGACACAATATGTGTGATTTAGGTAAGATAAGATAAGATAAGATAAGATTGCAACCAACTGAAGACCCCTCTCTGGGCTCCTGTAGAAACATGGTGAAGCAACATGGCAGACTCTGTGGAAAAATAACCACTCCCTCTGTAGATATTAAATGCTCATTTGAACACAGAGATTCTTAGTTTCATAATTATGAAAACATAACTACGAATATCCCATTAGTGCCAATAGATCACCCTAAATCCTACACACTTGACCTTTAAATTACTATTTGAACATTTAAAATATTCTCTGTGAAACACAGATGTCTAATCAGTTTTACCTGTCCACCACATTTAACCCACTGATTGAATGATTGATTGATTTTTGTTTTTTGATCTTTGCTGTGATGTCTCTTAGATACATTTAACTTCTCAGTAGTAGTAGTAGTCATTGCAATAATCGCAATGCAAAATCTTGATTTCTCAAATAACCATATTATGAAAAGAAAAATATCCTCTTTATACTGGTTCTGTTATGGTTTCATAAGAGTTTCATAGTTTCAATTTCTCAATCCCAAGAAAAGGAATAGTCCACAGTCGGCCTTTATATTTTGCTGAAAATTGACTACGTCAGATAGGATAGATTTAGCAAGTTATCGCATTTTATTTATGTTTTACACAGCCTCCAACTCCTCCAACAAAATATTTATGTTACTGCAGTTACTGCAACCACATTTGCAGCCAGGCACCTGTTCCCAGCAAGCAGTATAATATGTGGCCTATAGTCCCTGCACTGTGTCTGACGAGGTACTAGTGGGACAGGGTTTCAGTCGCTCTGCTTGGTATTTCCAAAAACATTAAAGTTCTCTAACAACTACACTGTTATGTAACCTTGCACAATTTTGCGTGAATACAAAGAAGTCTGAGAGTTTTCTCAGTTGGTATGTGGTTTATACCTGCCTATCATGTAGACTACAATACTGATGCAATTCTTTATTTCCCTTGCTTCACCTGTTCCCAGCCTGAGGCACACCTCTGTAATGCATGTAGGCTCAGCAGGATGTTATGGTGCATGGTTGTGCTCCACCCTTTCCCAGACTAGCCTCCCACTGCACATCTGAGGCTTTTAATTTTAAGAAGGTAGACTGGCTGAACATTTTCATTCAGTTAGACTTTGTAAATAAGGCTTCCTGACAATGATTTCACATATACATGACTTTTGGACTGTTTGTAACTTTGTAAAAATGTCACATTTTGGTCAGGTTTAGGCACAAAAAACTACTTGGCTAGGTACAGGAAAAAAATCATGCTTTGGTTTAAAATGTGTATGTTAACTTGCAACACAACGTATGTGTCATATGCTACATAACTTAGTTCATAAATAACTTAATAATTTGGTCACACACGGGACTCCATCCATGGTCTCTTTACCTAGGCCACAAACCAGGTTGCTGTATTTGAAATGCTTGGAGAAAGAAATGGCTGAGTGTTTCAGTTGCTCACTTAATGATGTTCACTTCGACTCACTCACTCAGGCAACTTTCTAACCAATTTACTCACTCACTTTATCAGTTTACAGTCTTTTCACTGACACATTTATGCAGTCACTCGGTTACTATCATATTCATTTGCTGAATTTTGTACTTACTCACCCCCTCCCCCCCTCTCTCTCACACACACACACACACACACACACAGTTTCTGCTCTTGCCCTGAATCTTTGGAGAGACGAGACACTATGAAACCTGCAAAGAAACACTTTGTCCTGATTATGCAAAGACATTACGCAAACTGTTTAAAATGCAACAACACCGCTGATCCTCCATGTGAAATTAGTTTATAAACATCTGACTGCTGAAAGCACAAATTGTATGGTACTTACCTACGTCACCGGTGGCGTAGAGAAGCATGTGCGTGTTTTGTGCTCGGCAGAGGAGTGGCAGATGTCCCAAGTGATGGAAGGGCCACATTTCCGCGGAGTTAAGGAGCCACATGGGGCTGCCACTGTGCTCTCGCACAGTACGTATAATTTCAAACATATGTATTCTGAACTTAGTGTATTATGAGTATTTTTACTGCTCATAAACATAAACACATAAACTCGCTGTCCTTGATTTACTTTTGACTGTACATTATTAAGACCTAATGGTAGCAAAGTTTAATTTTATGCTTGGTTCACCACCTAAAATAACACTACATAACAACTTCTTCATAAATCAATCAGTTGCATTTATCTATCTGGCTGACAAAATATGTAACATTATATCTGTCTGTGGGGGCAAAACTTTGTTTGGAACATAAGAATACTGACTGACAGTGGAGAGGTGAATTTATGCTGCAGAAGTGGTTGAGGTAATTTGATGGATATTTAGGAACCTTTTTGTTTTTCTCAGTCCTGCTGGATCCCCGTCAAATTCAGTTATGATTTTTTTTTTCCATGGTTTATGGGATGGATATTCATAGACAAACTGAAGCAGTAGTCTGATGTGAGCATCACAGGTGCTCATTTGCAATCCATCCCAGATGAGCTATTATGATAATAACAGATTAAAACAGTGCACAAAAACAACTCTAAACTGAGCACAGAAGGTACAAGGATCGGGATTTGGTAGTTCTCTTAAAAGCACAGAAGTTTGCAACAGAGCTCAGATTGCGAGTTGAAGGACTTTTCTGTGAATCCCACTCACACAGAAACAATGAAAACTGCTGTAGATGCAATGCAATTCCTTGCTGTTTTTTCAGTGTCAAAACTCATTCAAAACAGAGGAAAAAAGCAAGCTGAAATCCACCCAACAGAGTAATATCTCAAGATACTGAGTAGCAGATTTGTACAGGAAGAATAACAGAGAAACACAGAGAAATACAGAGAAATTCTTTGGTAGCAAATTGCCCACCATCAGATGGGCTTGGATGTTATTAAAGACACAGCTAAAACTCTGATCCTGTTCCAAGATGTTCACAAATCACAGTAAGCAGCACACAGAAGTTGCTGTAACACAATCACTTCAGCAATCACCTTGACATTCCCCAAAATGTTGAACAGAGTAGAGCTGAGGAGGAGTGACTGCAGTCTGTTTGAATTACCTCATCTATCACCTCCACCAATAACTCCTGACCTTCAATACCTATCCACCTGAAGTCACTGTTTCTTCTGTTATTCCTGTTCAGACGCATAACCTGCCATATATGCTCAGAGCGCATATATGGTGAGACAAGAGAGACTAAAACAAACAAAGAAAAAAAAACAAGAGGAGGAAAAAAGCTTTTACATAACAGACATGACAGATCATGTTTTGATTGCTTAAAAGATGCCTGAATCGCAGCAGGAAGAAAAACATTACTGTACATCAGACCTTGAAGACAGACAGGGTACTCTAACCATAACTGTTTGCGTTGTAGTTGCATAACACAAAATGAATCACAGTGCTGCTGAGAACACCCACATCTGCCAGGTGAATGATCTGTGTCTAATGCTTAATGATGTAGCACTCATTAATGGCAAAGTTGTGAAAGTGCACTCAACAAAGGCTCTCAGTGTAGCTAAATGCTTCTACTTTCTCCAAACTTTATGAATATAAATCATGCACAGTAATTACACAGTTCAATTGAAATTAAAACTGAACTTAGTCTATGGGGGTACACTGTTTAGTGATTCAAATCACTGGTTAGCATACTGAATGATGACATAACAGATTCCTGTATTCTATCTATTTGCTGTCACCACCACTGCAAAAACCCTGAAAAGAGTAGCATCTCATGCTAATGCTAGTATCTAATGATACTGCTTCTATAATGTGAAAAGAATGTAGTTTTAAGTGTGCAGGTCTCAGCCAGTAAACAACTAGTAATGCAGTCAAAATTAATGCACCGTTAACAAGTTAAGCTAACTAGCGCTTACCCTCAACTGAAAGCAAAAAGTGATCGTGAAGCGGTGGACTGTTGTGACTTTTGCTTTTTGTTTCTTGATTTTTTTGCTGTTTTGTTGACTTTATTTGTCCCCAGGGGCCAATTTAAAGGCACACAGAGTAGTTACAGTGATCAAAAAACCAAAAACAACAACAAGACATCAGTGCAACAAAGCAAGGAAAAATATAAGTGATATACGTAATAAAATAAGTAATAATATAAATAATATAGCAAAGGTGCTATAGGCCATTAAATAAACTTTACTTGCTATGACCTTGTCAGTAAGACACGTCAAAGCAAAGCAAGGCAAGTTTACAACAACAAAGACAATACAAAGTGATTTACATAAGCCAAGCAAGACTGGCCTTCAGTCAGCTACCATGGGAAAAGCCCACACACAGACTTAGATACTGCAACAATAAATATGTCAGAAATAGTTTGCACCAGCTGAAGTGTTATTATGGTTTGTTCAATTTTTTTCAAATTTTTGTTTGACTTTAACGTCAATAAAGAACAGACCTACTTTGTATATCCAATTTAGGATAACGATTGAAAAAAAAAGAAAAAATACATAAAGGAGAAGCTTAATGTTTCTTGACAGATTTCCATTTTATGGGTTATCTAAATGGCTATCAGATGATTTCATATCATAAAAACTCACACGCTTAGCATGAAACGGGTCATTTCCTTTTGACAAACAAGGGAAAAAATGATTTCAAGGACATGGGATTTAATGTTTTGATAACTAGATAAAATCTCTGGTATAATGTGGTACTCATGCATGCAATATTAGGCATACTCTGTCAGCTAGTGAATATATTAAGCATTTTAATTTTTGTTATTTTTATTGCTGAGGCAAATATTTGCTATGACCAGACCCCGTGAACCCATCTCTCATTTCCTTTACAACTGTGACCTCATTTTCCGAAAGCAGCCTTGAGGCCCGGATACATTCTTCCAACTCAAAGACAACAGGATAACAACTCATAGATTCTACAAATTAAAACTGGGCTCATATAAAGTGTGTGGAGTGTGTTTATGATCCACGATCTAGGTGTTTGTTTAGTGTGCAATCAACTCTAACTATGTTGAAGCTGTGTTTTGGACCACAGTCATCAATTACTGTCTCTCACCACAATCTGAAGAGCCAGCAGCTCAACATATGTCCTGCTGGGAAGTCTGAGGATGGAGAGAAACAGCAAGTGAATCAATCTGTTTTCCAACTGCAGGAGGAAAAAAAAACAACAATAAATACTGTGTAAGAGCTCTTGATGTGGTTTCCTGGCATAGATGGCTCTCTTCCTTGTCAGTCAAAAAAACTTAGTATCATGTTAACTATAGATAAACATTTCAATAATAATGCAAAAAAAAGAAAAGCTTACACTTCAATTAAAAACTAAAGATTTATTAAAGGGAGCGTCTGACATAGTAACAGACTCCTCAAAAGTGCTTTCTGTGTTTTCTGCCACAAACCATTCACTGCTCTTCACATCATCAGCGTTCTACTGAAATGAGAATAACCCAGAAACAGGTTTCAGTAAGAGAATGTGAAGGTGAAACTGTAATATCAAAAGCAAGCACAGGCAAATGAACAACTGTCTGATGCAGCACAAAGTAAACAGTTTAGATTTTTAAGATCGAACCATAGAGAGTTATTCTAATGATAATGATAATAATAATAATAATAATAACAGCAATGAGAAGAAGAAGAACAGAAAGTTTTGTATTTAGTAAATGTTATTCCAAGTGAGTTAAATTCCTGGAGAAAAATGCAAATGACCACTAGATGTTCCAAAACTTTACTTATTAGTTTTTTTGTATTAAATAATCAATATTGACACAAATAAATAAATAAAAACAATGAAGAATAAACATCAGACCATCAGTGTTTGGATTTCTTCACAGGCTGTAGCAGGGTGCATGGAGCTGTATGATTGTGCCTTAATGCCTTTCCAAAACAAAATAAACAAGAGGGAAAGTCTAAGGAATGAATTAGACCTTGTGTTTATGTGTTCTGGAGCAGGGACACTAGTTGTGTAATAGCTGTGCCGTTTTTCACACGGCACACTACAGCAACGGGAGGTGAAAGGCCATGGTCACCTTCTAGTACCCAAAACAAAAGCAGAGCATTGAGCAGCGTGGCCGAGTTTCGCTGTCACTATAACTCACGCACAATAATGACACGGCCTTCACGACAATTCAGTACTTTCAAAAATATGTCATGGTTGTCTTATTCATCCTGTTCATACAGGAACCTGGCCAACAATGACCATTATCCTCTCACATTATCATCAGCATTACGCAGGCAGGTTCTCAGTGTCTGATATCCATTATCCTTAAGGTCCTCCAAAGAGTTTTTGACCTCTAGCATGGCTCAATGTTTAAAATGAGGGTCCTAGTTTTGTTTGTATTTTGCATGGGTGTGACGACACAAGGACACAGTCATGTGGGTGATTATCCATCCACGTCTCTGCACTTCTGCTGTTTTTCACGCTATTCCACTGATAGACAGTTAGTGGTTCTAAAATCCCAAAAAATAAAACAACAGCATGAACAAAGGCAAATAAGAGGAAGACTGTTAGCAAGAAAACAAAGTAGGATTTAAAATACTTTGGGCTCTGCAGCCACGAGAAAGCACAGGCATTCATCATACAATGATACATACAAAATATTTTGGTATGTATCATTAAATGCACACAGGAACTATAAGATCACACAGGGCATCTTCGTGCCACATTTTGAGAGGTAACCAGAGTGAATTGTGGTTCAACATGACTGAGCAATGCAGTTTTTTTAGCAACATGAATAAAAACATGGGAGAAAAGCCTGAGATATGCAAAGTATTGAGTGCATTATGACTGAGGTTTCTCTTCTTTTCTAGCCAACAGTAGAGAGTTGTTAAATGGATTAAGGTTTCTGACGCTGCTTAACTCTTATCCAATGTTTGAGTAACAAGGGGATATAAGGTGGATTCTGGTGGATGAAAGAGAAATGGAAGTTATTTGGTGTGGTGTCAAAAGAGCCTCTGGATGTCTGGGAGTATTTGAATTAGAAAGTAGCAAGTGGAATAGTTTGACCAGTCTAGTAAAAGGGCAAAGATGATTTGGGGAAGGTAAACGCAGGGTGAGTGCAGGTGATGAAAAGGTATTCCTGCTAACAGGATAATAAAAGAAAAGTCACATCTATACTAGAGTTAGCCATTATGTTTATGTATTTATATATGTTTATGTGTTATGTTTGCTGCACCCTTCTCTGTTACACTCAAAACTCAACATTCACACAGTACCAGAAATGCAAGAATATTGGAAAGAATAAACTGTTTCATAACACTGCTTTTCTGCCACCTCATATGACTGCTTGCATTTTATCCACGCTTGTTTTGGAATATTTGCTATTGAAACTCATAATCAAATCCTTCACTGAGATAAAATGAGGACTGAAACATGAAACTACTCAAAGGAAGACTTGCCAAAGTGAAGTCAGGCCAGTACAGTAGTAAATCAATGCTATCTACTAGATCATCAGCACTTTGTGAGATCTTTGAGAGATCCCTTCGAGAATGGAGTCTTTTATGCCAATTTTCTCTATATAAAAATGTGCTATCAATATATATCAATATATCAATATATATATTTGATGTAAATTAAAAGGGCACATAACATTGTTTCAGAGGCTACTGTTTAAGAATGGATAAGTTAATGATGTTCCGAATGCAAAACTGTAATGAACAACCAATGGACAACTTGTTTTAACTGGATACTACACATATTTCTTCCATCCATCTATTTTCTATACCGCTTATCCGTCAGGGTTGCGGGGGAGCTGGAGCCTATCCCAGCTGACTACGGGCGAGAGGCGGGGTTCACCCTGGACTGGTCGCCAGTCAATTGCAGGGCCAACACACAAAGACAGACAACCACACACTCTCACACTCACACCTAGGGGCAATTTAGAGTAGCCAATTAGCCTAATGTGCATGTTTTTGGTATTGTGGGAGGAAGCCGGAGTACCCGGAGAAAACCCACGCAGGCACAGGGAGAACATGCAAACTCCACATAGAAGGGCCCAGACCGGGATTCGAACCTGCAACCCTCTTGCTATGAGGCGACAGTGCTATACACATATTTCTTTTTACACATATTACATATCATATTACACATATGGACAAATAAAATGTACTAAATCAGCATGATTCACAGGTCACAGCATTTGACTGTTGCTTCTACAGATTGTTAGTGTCTTATGGTGTGACAGAGAGAGAGTGAAAAGAGAGTGAGCAGAGAATGAACGTAAACTGGAACAATTTTTCCTAGTCCATTGAGAAATGAGACCTGACCTCATTCCAGGTAACAAAGAGTCATCTTGTTGCTCTCTATGAATATCTTGAGTGGCTGCCATAATATTGGCAATACACACACATACCACACACACACACACACACATATACAAATAAAGAGAGAGCTTGGGATTTGTTCATTTCAGCATGTTCTGATTACATTTCCACTTCTGGATGGCAGTCTTAATATATTTTCCACAGGGATGAGCACAGAATGAGATCAAACATAGGCACAGACATGTAAGGAATCTAATCATATCTGTTTTTGTCTTTATGAATGGCGCCCACAGTCTGTGTCTTACCTTTGTCTGGTTGAGTCTCTCCTTAAGTTAAAGTTAGGCAATATGACTTAGTGCTGCTGGTTTCTCCGTTTTCCCCAGAATCATGCAGTCTATTTTTTTCTGTTATTTTCTCCTTGAAGAAAAGAAAATCTTTGACAGTGTATGAGTACAATGAGATTAAGTGAGAGTAAGAGGTCAATGTCTTGTAGTATTTCCTCAGTTTAACTTTGTTTCATCTTATTCTATCCATTGTCCACCTGGTCAATGTGTACTCCACAGATGGATGATTGCTTTTCACATTTTCTCATGCGTCTGGTGCCATCATGACTTTGAGTGTATGCCCATAGCGAAACAGTAGACCTGACAGGATTCCCAACATATTTTACACATTTGCAGTCTGACGTTATAATCTGGTATTTTAGTCCAAACTGGAGCAATTAAGCATTTCCTGACAGTGTTTGGATTATAAAACAGCTTAGAGGTCCTGCATGTCATTTTCTGAGACAAGCACCACTGTATTGTGTTTACTTTGGTCCTGTGTGTGTTTTGCCTCCTTTAATGGTGAACAAATGGGATGAAATCATTTTCTGTCATCCCAATCCATTTGAGTGTTTCTAGATGTGGCACCGTCATCGTAAAGATGTAGTTATTAAATTGACTATTTATAACTCACAGCAGACGAAACCGATTTCCTGTGATATATGATATGATATGTAGCTTCATTTTACATTCCAGTTTTCCATTTTTTAATACATTTGTAAGTAAAAGAGAGAGAAAGTAGCGCGGTTTACAGCAATACGACTTGGGCAAACCCCCCACAGAACCGTCTGTCATAGCATAACAATTTGTTTTATTTATTTATTTTATATACAGTATATATATTTATATACGTCCATATATGTTTTAATTACTTCCTTGACTGGGACACTTAATGGAACTGAACTGTTATTACTATTATTAAGTCCAGCTGTGTTTTTCCCGCTGTGACATGTCAAAGTCTAAATGTCCTCTGTGCAGGTAGTCCATTAAGGGTTGTAAGTAGTCTATGAAAGCTGTCTAAAGTCCTGATGACTGCTAGTCATTTCTTGGCTGTGAATATAGCACCGAGGGAGAGGAAGGCACAGGACCTTAGATCTTTTCTAAGCCAAGTTACAACCATATAAAGGGACATAAAAACAAATTAGCAAAAACAAATTATTTTGATTAAGTGATTTCTGATGCTTTTCATCATGTGCTGTGGTTGGTCATCAGAAAATCATCGTCTTCACCTTTACACCTTCAGCTCATCATCGAGGAAAAACCCCCTCGCAAACAAAACTGCTTTGATGTTTGCCTTCACCATCTGTATTAGACAGGAGAAAGGAAATAACTCATTCAGTGTGTAGGTGTATTTTTGTGTATGTTTGTGTGTTTGGATATGTATTTTGTGTGTGGGTGGATGGGATGCAATAATACTGACTGTACATGTGCAATTGTAGCTCTTAGCAACAACAAGATTAGATGAGCATGGTTTTTACTGCTCTTTTGTGGCTATGAAACAAACTACTTGCATTTAACTTCTGTCCATCAGTAAAAAGAAATTTCACAATACAGACAGCTTAATAGGGCTTTTTGTCACAGCAGGCCACAGCAGATCAGTGCAGGATAAATGCAGTATTTCATAGTATTCATAGATTGTCCTCTGTCATTGAGCAGTGTAAAACATGACGAGGAGCTGTTTTTGTTCCACAACATGGGGTGGAACAAAAACTTCAGAGAGTTTTGCAGCCCTGAAATCTGATCTTTTATTGTGAAAAAAAAATTATAGCTGTTTGATGTGTTAGTCAAGTACTCATATATAATGGACAAAACACCGTTGAAAAGTTCTATTTACATACCTAAAAGTCAATCCTGCTCAGTTCAGTACACCAGTAGCATGCTGCTAGAGCCATACTTGGTCGTGTATGACCAGGAGTGGCTGCTTTATCTACATTAATGAGTCAGTTTGCTGCCTTTGCCAGTTCTATGACATTTTCACAGCAACTGAGTCATGAAAATTATTAAAGCAAATTCAACAAGTCATTATCTTGTAGTTGCCAGCTGTAGCCATCAGTGTTGTAGTCGAGTCACCAAACTCGAGACCGAGTCCAGTTTTGAGTTCCCAGTGTTTGAGTCTGAGTCAAGTCCAAGTCATTAAAGAAAAATCCAAGTCAAGTCAGAATCAAGTCCACTACTGATCCAAATCAGGTCAAAGTCAAGTCCAACAGCACTTAAGTACAAGTCAAGCACAAGTCCTTAAAATTCAGGCTCAAGTCGGACTCAAGTCCTGGACTCGAGCACTAAAAGCCTGGTGGCCACTGTGGTCGATGGATTGGAAAAGAATAGGCTTGCTTTGAAACAAAGATTGGTTAAGTTTAGTCAGCCACACCTGCTGTACCTAAGAGTGTTCATGCTCACAGGGTTAGGGTTAGGGTTAGGGTTAGGATTGCATTAGGGTTGCATAAGGAATGAATTACATCCCATCCAACATGAGGTGAGAAACAATTACAATTAAATACAAAACACAATAACTGAATAAAATATGAAATGTGAGATAAATACAAAATGGAAGACTCCATGGGTGAAGCCTACTTCATAAGGAAGCATTGCTCTTTTCAGAGTTTCCTGTGGTCATCTTCTTCCTGCTGGAGTCAAATGTCAAAGACTGTTTATCTGTTCTCAATAAACTCTCTTACTTGAATTCACAATTTTTCTTTTCTTCTTATCAGTCTCTCCTGATTCAATTGTGGTTATGTGTGTCCTATATGAACATCACTGATAAATCAAGAGATGAGCTGAACTTGAATTGCATGAACATATGAGTAGACAAGATTAGCCTAATTTTCATGCAAGTAGGCCTTCATGATCGGAAAAGCATCATTCATTATTTGCTTGCAAGCAAGTGATTAGATCAGGTATCCATCAGAGAGAAGTACGCCATGATGTGGACCTGACAGTCCAGAGCAAGAAATGACTGAGGCAGAAATCTAAAAATAGTCGGCACAGGGAGAGAGACAGGACAAGTTAAATTGAAGTCAGGCCCATATCCTCTCCATCATTTTTTCCCATACCTCTCAAAGCTATCAGAGAGTTACAGTGTGCAATGGAAAGAGTGAGGTAAAAAGAGAGAGGTCAGCATGCACACATTTAGTCATCACATGAATCGTAAGTAGCTCATGCTCACATTTAGTCTTCATCTTTAATGAGGTCGAACCATGTCGCTTTAGTGAAATATAGCTACCATGTTGCCATGGAAGCGGTGGTCATAGCAATGACTCTTCTGAGGACAAATGATGTTTAGTTTCAAGGAATAAGTCTACAATTGGTGACTGAAAGTGACAGAATGTACAGTAATTAATGATGCATTTATGAGATGAAAAAAGTCACATGTCTGCAAATCTTATAAAGAAGAAGAAACAAATTTACATTATGTACTCTCTGTGTCCAGGATTTGTCCAACACAAGCTTGAGGCACTTTTTCTGCAAACATATGAGCACGTAGAAGTTTTGGAAACCTTGTCTCTAATTGCTGTGCCATCATTCTGACCGCCAAAGTCTAAAGAAATCTGTGGGATCAAAGAACAACAGTTAATTAAAAATTTCTAAGGTAGTCTACTGAAAAACAAATGAAAATAGCAACAAAATTAAATTACTTACTAGTTATGCAGAAGATGCAATGTGCCTTACTAAGTTTGTATAATATCAGTTTTAAAGGAAATTGTGATCAGCAGTAAACCAAACCAAAACCAGGTACTTCAAAGTTCAATGACATGACAAAGTTTAAAACAATACAACTTAGTTTCCTTGAAGAAGAAACCTTTTGGCAAAATGCTGGTTTTGTTTCCTCTGAACAAGCGAGATGTGAAACCCCCAAAACATACAAAACATGGGCATGCATGGCGTCGCTTTAGTGAAATCTCTGCATCTCTGCAATCCGCATTTTGCATTTCAAGAAGCAAGTAGTAGTAGGATGTTTGAATGGTAAAATGAAAAACAAGTCCATATAATTTCAGACATTTAGTTAAATGACACATTTTTAGTCATTGTAAGAAAATAACATTCACACTCTGTAAATAACAGACACAATATTTATTATGAACGTGAAAATGATTATTATGACTGCATTTATCCTACGTAGTTGGTCAGTAGCTTAAAGAAAATCAGCGTGTTCCACATTTGAAAATTATAAAAGTATTCAGCCAGGTTGATATTCACTGTTTAAAAGTGTAGCAGGTGCTTCCTGACAGCAGCCACAAAGGGCTGCAGGGACAGGATCAGTTTCTTGTTTTAGTGTTCTGTACTCGCTGATCTTTCAAAACGAGACTATCCCATGATGCAATGGCTGACTGTTGGAAACTCTAAAGCAAACGTGTGCTTTATATTCAGTGGTGGGAAGGATGCGTGAATCACTGCAGTGTTGTTTTCCAGGTTGACAGGTTTACTGTGTTCTCACAGGGTAATCCCTCGCTGACTCGGGTTACTGGGGAACACAGTGACATCCTACCTGTGTGTCAATCTCAATGTGTGTGATACAACTTCAAAAGTGTCATGTCACTCTCCTGTCTGAATGCAGTGGATAATTGCATTATTGGGTAGCGTTTAGGCCAGAAACATATGGAATCAAAATATTTGCATAAAATGTCTTTCAGTCAGTCCATCACTTTGGTTTAGACCACTGACATGTTTAAAGATGGACGATGTGTATCCACTTCCTCCCACTGCACCAAAATGATGACAAAACATCCAGGATACAAGCACTGTCATTTGGAGCCAAAGTCTTCACAGTAGCAAGTGGGTGGTCAGGCAGGTGTATGGATGGATACAGTTGTTTCACTCCTTGAATATAAATAACTAATTAAAATCAAACTCATCAGAAAGTGAACATGCTAAGCAGAGAAAGTGGACACAGTAAGTTTTATACCTGTTAAACAGCATGTTAGTGTACTGACTTAAACATTTAGCCGAGCAGACCAGGTTGCAGACCAATCTGCAACAATAGCAAATTACTATACAGTCCTTTTCTGAATGTCCCCCTTTTGCTAGCACATCAGAAGAGCTGTTATGCAGTGTGTGGAGAGAACTGGACTCAAAAGCGAGACCTGGAAAACAGTTTGGCTGTAAGTGGTTTTATTTTCTTTAAACAACAGATGAGGAGGGACGTCTTCAGTGATTTTGGGCCCTCAGGAAATGCGGGGCAGGCAAGCAGGCAGGCAAACAGAGCAAGGCAGGAAGCATGGGGCAGGCAGAAGTGGCTGACTCACAGGAGACCCACAGGGAATAATCTGCAGCAGCAAGTCTTAAGCAAAAATAAAATAAAATCTAACAGTAACTAGCAGGCCAAAGTTTGCACCACAAGGTAGACTGAACGAGAGCAGACTGCAGAGCAGGGGTATTTGTACTGCTGGAGATGATTAGTGGATGGTTCTCAGGTGAGCAGGCAGATTGGCAGCAGGAGTAAATTGGCAGCACGACTGATAAGCCTCATTCAGAACACAGACACAGAAAGACCAAGAAGGAACCACAAGAAACAAATGGGAGGGAGAAAACAGCTGACACATGAGGGGGGGAAGGAAAGGCACACACTATGACAAGAGCATACTTATAAGTTCTCAGCAAGAGCACCACAAAGCAGCACATGTCCACTGACATAAGTACGAGAACAAGCCATCAAAAAGAAAATAAAAAAAACAGAAATAGACACACTGTCACACTCTTACAAATGTTTTGAACTAAATTCAAATATCATATCATTTATTTCAGGATTTTTATCTGTATTCATCCATTCATCTGGGATCCATCTGTCACTGCATGCAAGGCACAAAGCAGCAGAGGAGGAGCAGGTCAGCAAAAAGGAAGAAGAGGGAGATTTTGAAGATGAAGAGAGAGGAATGAAGAAGAGAAGAAGGAGCTGTTTCTTCAGAAAAATTACACTATAGGGCTGAGTGACACACACACACACACACAGTGTCTCTAATTACACACTAGTCTGATTGACAGACATGGCCACCGCCTGCCACCTATACAGGTGTTGCTATGACAACAGTCTATATTTATACCTGTGGTTGGATCGAGGCAGGAGGTCTGGGAGAAAACAGCTCACAGTGAATCAGAAGCAGACATCTTTAGCCACAATGCCTGTCTGTCTATCTGAAGTGATTCACAGCATCTGCCAGACCTTCCCTCACCTTAGATGATCCCCGCACACGTCCAGACCTGAACCCCAAGGTGGGAACCTCACCAGCAGACTCTGCCTTTGTCTGCTGTTCATCCACAAGAGCTTAAAGATCATTCAAGCCATTCAAGCACCCTGCTTCACGCTCAGACATGCACTGCATACTAAGAAACTGTGTGAACACCAGGATTCTAGAAGTTAAAGGTCATAATCTGAATGTTTGGGTTTTAAATAATGAAAATGTAGTGAATGTAATGTGCCATTGCGATGCCTTTAGTTTCTATGGTTTATTTGACTGACAATGGTCCTAAACTCAGACATGCAATTCACACATTTTTGGCACTTGAACTTGCACTTGGCACTTGCTTGAAAAATTAATCAATTAACTAATTATCAAATATATTCTCTTAATCAGCCAAGTGAGTAATGGGTGTTAATTATTGTTGCTCCTTCACATGCTTTTCATTCTTGGGACAGGGATGCAGGGGTCCTCAAGAAGGTTCCAGGATGTCCCCAGCAAAAAAGAGTCTATTTTATTTAATAAGCACAACAAGAGAATTTATGACCATTTTAGTCATGAGGTTAATACACTTTTCTTATTGGATAGGGAACTTTGAGAAAATGTCTTTTTTTTCCCTGCGGTCTAATGTGAACCCAGAGAGAATAAAGTTGGGCGTATACAGTGTTGGTATTCTGTTGTTATGCCATTCAGAGAAGATTATTCAAAGAAACTCTAGCCCCCTTAATACCAGGAGCCCAGACTGACTGGAGAACATGACTCAACAAGAAATCAGATAGACAACAGGTCTTTGACGACAAGGATCATAACGTAACCTGTGACCCGACAGATAATGTGATATGCTTCTTAGCCTCGGAATTAAACACATTGTGTAATCCATTCTTACTTGTGTGTTTTTCATTTCTAGTATAGCTAAAAAAACAAACAAAAAAAAAAGCAACCACCCAAGCTTGATGGTTTCTAAGCTATGACTGGACAACTATTCACGGGTTTGTGTCGTGGAAATTGTGTGACTGATCTTAAGATAACATAAACCTCATTATTCCAAATAATAATTCCAAAATGTAATGGAAATGTTAGTGCCATGCTTATTTACATGGAGGCTTTAGAAAAGCAATTTGAGGTCTATTTATGACTCCAAGCCACAGTGAAAAGTGTGCATGATATTAACTAATCTTGGGAAAATAATAGGACTTTGTACCTTCTTATTATTTTTCTGGTAATTTGAGGCAGCAGGGGAAGAATATCTCGTTGTCTTTACTTGCTGCTCTCATATTCTGCTCAAACTGGCAATCTTCCACGGACAACACTAATCAACCAAATCATACTGGATTTGCACTGCATTTGAGCTGTTATTGTTTACATTGATATGGGACAACTTCCTGTAATCTCCTGTGGGAATGCATCCAGAGATTATTACTGAAATGAGAGGGCCCAGGGGATCCTTGCCAAACCCAGACTCGTCTGCAAAGAACAACTTATTCCAGACTGACTCATATAGCAGTACAGTCCCAAGGCTGTGTCTTAATCTAACTATAGCAGCATTTTGAGTGACGAATGCAACTAACGTGTCCATGCATGACTGGAATAAGTATCTCTGTGCTGGATCCTTTGATTGTTTCTCCTATGGCTAACTTTAGGTTGTGAGTCGTGAGGCTGATGCTGGTTTTTTTTAAACAATGTCATGACTTTTGGAAAGTAGGCTAGGAGAGTTCTGCAGGTTTCCTTCCTGCTGTTGAAAAATGCTTTAAATCCACCCTCAGACTGTTATGTATCATCAACCAGCAATATCGCGGTCATTCCTTGAGATAAATTATATGGATATAGAACACTGAAGGCATGTGACTTGTCTTAAATAGAATCCCTGTCTTTGTTTAATTAGCACAAATAACGATGACAAAGTGTGGCAGAACGAAACAACAGATGTTACACATCAAAAATGCATGTGAAACAAGTACTATTTTTGATACATCTGCTTGTTTTCCATACTGTTGTGTCTTCATCAGTTTTGATTTGTATCCTCATTTTGATATTAGCAGAAAACCAAAACTTACATACATACATTAGTAATACTACAAAGACAAGTGTGGACCAAGTGTAAACCCACTGTGACATCTCCATCCTGAGTGGATCTAACAGGGGACACGTTATGTCACACTCTATGTGGATTATAGTTTTGCTGCACTGAGAAAAGACTGGAAACTACCAATTGAGACCTAAACCCATTAGGATACTTTTTAATGAGTTAATAAATCAACTGATGAGTAGGGTACTGAGAGGAAACGTTCCAATTTTTTTGCAGTCAAACTGAAATATCACTTTATTTTTTTATTCTCTTTCTCTTTGTAATTGTTTAGGTCTTGACTAACAGTTCTCTTGTATATGTGTGATGTCTAACCCTAACCTCGTCCTAACCCTACCCCTAACCCCATGATGAAAAGAGTTTTTCTTAACTCATGGATGAAGTAAGGGACTGGAAATGATCACTTCTCCACCTGTTCCCTCATCATCTGTGGACAAAGACACATCATGACGCCACAGCCATCAAGGGACCAAATCAATCTACACATGCAGACATTGCATACAGTCCAAACCCAGAGCTAAAAATATTGTATTATAGAATCATACCCCATTGAAAGCACACTGAGAGAATGCACTTTCAGCTCTGAAATCACTGCAGGATTAAGGTCCCTCAATGGCGCAATCACACGCTAAAACCTGCCCGTCACACTTATGCTACCCTCATTTAAGAGCAGCGGGGTTTTGGAGGAGCAGCAGAGACTGGACACGGTAAAAATAAACCCAAATGGTCCAGGCATGAGCAGGACGCAGCAGGAATGATGAATCCCTCTTTCCATGGCAGACAGCTATAGAGAAATAATGGACGGAGTCGATGGGAGGTCATTTAAATAGCTGATTTCAAATGCAGGGCAGCATCTTCTCTGTGTGATTACAGCTACCTTAAGACACGACCCATTACTTACTCTTATTCTCCTTTTTCAAGGTTCCACTATGTTGCTTACGTGCGTGAAGGCAAGTTAACCTGCCTCCGTCAATCCTCCATCAGTGTTGACGATGCAGAAAGCAAACTAGTGACTATTTCTCCACCGTCTTGTCTGCTGTACATGTGGCTTGGCTGGCCATTTGCTACATCCACCATTGCGCTGTTGTTGCATAGACTGTTAAGTAGTGTCGATCAGCTTACAGATGGCCCCGCCCATTGCAAAAACACCAAAATATCAATCTATTGCTAAAAATCAAGATTAAATCCAGATGCTGAGTTTTACTTGCACTTGCTGGTACTAATTTCTACCCATAACGGGGGGCTGTCTGAATCCCCCAACTCAGAAAGGGGTCTAAAGCACACTTTTTGTCTGACTTTTTAGACACATTAAAATAAAGCACATATTTATCATATTTAGTTGGTTATCCTGCAATGGATTATAGTGTCAAGATTCGGGCTTTGAGCGTATTTATAGCATCATCATTGTGCATTTTCTTGCATTTTGAGGCCGAGCGCTCTTACACGCTTGACATGGTGACAGTGAGCCCTTCAGACACATTACACTACAAAAAAACTGAAAGATGTAAAGGCCCAGTCCACAGTTTCAAAGTGGGAACAATTGGATTCAGGTACACTTTAAGCCAAATGGAGAAATATCTTTTTTTACGCAGTTTTGTTATCCATTATCCACATGCTGGGATGTTTTCCTGTGGCCTGCATGCTTACCTCTCACCATACTGTGTGTGCACTTCTTACCCCGAATTTATAAACAAATAACAAAACAAACTGATAATGTATATATTTTCAACACGGTAAGACGACATTTCGAGTTGTGTGCCATTCTCTGCCTCTCCCTCCTCCTCATTTGCTGCCTCATCTTATCAGGTAAATGTCAGCAAGGGCGGAAACTGCGGATGAAAACATTCAATACAGCAGATACACGTGGCCCATCCCGACTACTCTGCAGAAAAGTAAACAAACCGAGCAGAGCTTGTGTGTGCAGTGTGTATTTAATGTGTGTGTGTGTGTGTGTGTGTGTGTCACAGCAGGAGGCTTTGCTCACTGTTTGTCGATGTTCTTTGGTTGAGTGGAGAGGAGCCTTATCTTAATGGGACTGCATAACTGGAAGGCCAGTCGTCTCCATAACACAAGCCATCCACGTACGTACGCGTGCACACAAAAACACAAACATGGAAACTGATTTTGTTCCGTTCACATGTGCAAATGACAGCTGAAACACTCACATTACTGTCAGCCCGGTCACACATCAGTGAAGATTAACAAAGTCATTATTTCTGGTATTACTAATCAATATATTGTCATGAGAATATTAGGTTCTGTGTGCAAATACTGCAACACATTTCCCAAAACACCGACATTAAAAACAGCCAGAGGGGGAGGGTCATAATTGACGCGCTGTGGCTGCAGAACCACCACAACATTACTGTGATCACAGAAGAGTCATATAGTGCTAATATGAGAGATGAAGCATTTACTGTATTATTATGTAAACATTTATATTTATTATATTTTATCCAAATAAATTCCATGGATCACAATGAAATCAAACTATTAACTTCCCAAACTATGTATCCTTCTTGTGTTGGACTTTTTTTTTTTTTAATAATCAATTCAGTCATTTTAATTCCACACCAGTCCATTGCAATCTAATCCAATCCAACCAAATTCAATGCAATTTATCATAATTAAGTCTAGCCCAGGTCAGTTAATTCCAGTCAAATCCAGTCCAGTCCAATTTCTTACAGTCAAACTGTTCAGCCCAATTCTAGTCCTGTTTAGTTCAACAAGTCTAATCTAATTCACCTCTATCATAGCCTGGTCAAATCAAGTTCATCTAGTCCAGTTTAATCTAGTCTAAATGAGTCCAGTGCATTCCATTCTAATCCACGTCAGTCCAGTGAAATCCAGTCCATTGAAATCAAGTTTTATTTTTTGTGATTTTCAGTCCATTCCAGTGTAATCCAGTCAAAGATTAGGCCAATCACAAATATTCCAATCCAGTTCAGTCAGGTTCAGTCCAATCTAACAATCCCGTCAAGCTAATTCTAGTTAACATCCAACTACTCCTGTTTAGTCAAGTTGAGACCAGACCAGTCCAGTCTAGTATAGTCAGGACCAGTGAATTCCAGTCATGTCCAAGCAAATTTAATAATCTAGTGTTCAGGTCAGTCCAGTCTAATTTAATCCATTCCAGTGAAGTTTAGACAAATTCAGTCCAATTCTGTCTATCCCAATCCATCCTTCTTCAATCCAATTCAGTCCAGTCCAGTCCAATCCAAAATGACCTAATTATATCCTGTCTAGTGTAGTCTAGTGCACAGCAAAGTCAGTACAGGGTACAGGACTTTTTATAAACATCTATATGATGTTAATTATGTTGCTGAATTCACTGAGTCAGACAGGCAGGCGTTGAGAAAGAGACCACAACAATAAAAGCCAGACAACAAGAACAAAAAGAATACCCTCCTCCTCCATTTCTACTCATTCTCTGATCACTGTCTCATCTTAAAAATAACCCAGAGCTTTATAGTGTTATGTATAGTGTTACTGCTCCAGACTACTGCGCTTACTGTGAGCGAGAATCATTTAAAATAGCACAGGTAGGCTGCTGTGTATGCAGTTAGTAGGAAGACTTTAGGATTTTCCAGAAACATCAATGACAATACCTTGTCCACAATTATAAGCTAAAGAAACCAGCATTTCTACACACACACACACACACCACATGGCTTTGTTTGGGGTTCCAGGTCACTTTAGTGCAGTACAGTGGACTGCTTGGCAACTAGTGACGGATGAGCACACACACACACAATCAGACACACATACAATGGCCACTATAGCAGAGCCGTCGGGGTTATGGTGCCCTCAGGTAGGGCTAATGACAGGGAGCAACTGGTGCAACAGATGGTCCTCGCTAAGTCATATGAGGGCCTCTTTTAGCAAGGGGCATGACTATGACTGTCTATTATTTACTTGTTCACGCCATTGCACACACTTACACATACTCGGGCAACATGACCATTCCTGGACCTATTCTTTGCCTTGTGCTTGTCTCTTTTTATTCTGTGGTTGAAAATAAAAATTGCTATTTTTTTATATGTATTATATACGAGTAAATCACTAACAAGTGAACTTTTGGATAAGAAAAGTCCCAAGTTTGCATTAGGCATAGTGCACACAGCAGACTGTACGTAGAAGTTTCAATTGAAAGATCAACCCCTATTCCCATGTGGAATAATGGTACCAGCCCTCAGTCTCTCTGCATGTCCATCTGATTTATGATAATATTATGAACCAAAAGAACAAAATTGTCGATACTGTCAGAGAGCTCCTCTACAACAGTGTTGGCTTATGACCTCTTAAAAAGAATTTAGTGGCCAGTTCAACAAAAAGTGATTTTTATTTTCCTTTTTCTTTTGGAAACCTAAAGAGTCAAACTATCCAGTAACTGTTAGTGATCACTGACCTTAACAAAACATTTTCATCATCATATCAAGACACCGATTTTTATTTTTCAGCAGTTTGGGGAGGCAGCAGACAAATTTGTTGATTCAGGTGTCAGATCAGAAAACACAAACTTTTTGAAAACAACAAAAGCATCACTTATGGATATTATATGTTTTTGTTTGCTTGTTTGGTTTGTGTTCTATCCCATCCCATTAATCAGTTTGTGACTCAGATTTTGAGGCCTCTTGTGGGACCTGACATCCATGTTTCGAGGTAGTAATGGTAATGGTGCAGATTCTCTTACCAGTTTGTTGAAATTACCTAAAACCGAGCCCAGTACGGAGAGAGGTCATGGGGGTCAATTCAGAGTGAACTGATGAAAAACTTAAAAGAACAAGAATATGAAAAAAAAATTATACATGTGACAGTTTTAACCTGTCATCAGATATAGCAAAAAGTTTCAGCTGTTTTCAGAAATTTTTGATTGATGCAAACAATGTCCAACTTGCAGTAAAATTCATCCCTGCTCCTTGTTCAGGAAATCTTTTGCTGTCAATTTCTTACGACAGTTCATGCTTGTGAACCAGCAGTGACTTTTTAACAAATCTGTGATACAAGTGTGCCCCCTGCTGAGCAGAAAAGGTATTACGACTTGCCCCCACTTCAGAGCCGCTGTCAAAGTAATCACGAGACAAGAAAACGTGAAAACTAAAATCTTATCTTTGGTTAATGGACAAAGTGCTCTCCTGTATTTAGTCTTTGAAATCACCCATCTTTTCATAAATGCCACTGAATCTGATAAACAAGGGTGATAGGGAAAATCATCCTGGGTTTCATTGACATGCTGTTCCAGACTGGGATTTTTTTAAGGAAATTGGACTGACCATTAGTCACTGTCTGAGTCACAGCCTGCCTGAGCACATGGCGTTCATCACGTATGCTTGGAAACATATTTTCCATTTGCAAAAAAAAAAAAGGGCGCAATAACAGAAAGAGAGGACACTAGACTGAGTAAAAAGTGGACAGAACACAGCGTGGATCCATTCTGTCTCCATCACCACTACCATCAGCAGCAGCAAGAGGACAACCGGTCGAAACTGACAGCCTGAAACAATTCAAACAGATTTGTGTTAATAATTCAAAAAAATGGGATTAATACCACAATACTTACAGTTGAAAGGTGGAAGTTTGGTCTCAGAGTCTCAGCCATCTCAGAAATATTTAACATAACATAGAAGAATTTAACATATTACAGATTCTAATGTATACAAAGTATAAAAATAACCCACTTTTGATTGATAATTTGTCATACAAAAATGTTCAGATAACTTGTTAGATGTTTTTAAATCTGTCCCTATTCCTTTAAAGTCACTGGAAAATTCAAATCAAATCTATGTAGTATGTATATATCTTTCATTTCTGAAGTTGAACCACAACATAAAACAACAAACAACAAATGTCCTTTCTGTGTTTCATTATATTATTATGACATTAAATTATATTATAATTTATGTAGGGAACATAAACTAACGAAACTTTTGCTGATGCTATTGTGATGATCTTTATTGCAGTAAAAACCAACTGGAGTTTATATTTATGAAGTTATTGCTAATAATTGGTACTGGGTTGGTGGTGGCACAAACTTTTTTGTGCTTCTCACTGGCCTGTACTTTTTCAATGTGTTTTATTTGTTTATTTCTTTTCTGTTACTTATGAATACATCCAGGATATAAAAATGTTTGTTTTAGGACTGACAGTTCCTGTGGCCTGCTCCATCTACGACTGAATTTAAGCACTGATGTTAAAACAAATAGGATTTTATCAATATACTCAAGTTGTGGAATTTAAAAATTCCATTGAAATCAATTAGATTATAATATTTATCAGTTTTATAAGTTTATTAAGTGTATTAGAATTCATAGACACCATGTGCTGTTTAAATACCCCAGTGTAGAATGAGATACATGGCTGATGTAGGGGCAGTTATTATATGTTATGAGGTCATATTGGGATTGAAATGAGCCATGCATTTACATTGTTATTACAGTAAGCCTGATACTGATGTTAAGAATGATCTATATTTAAGCATGTTAACATGCTAACACTTGCTAATTAGCAGTAACACAAGGTACAGCAGAGGCTGATGGAAATGAATTCAGTCAGTGAACCTGACTGCAAAACAAAAAGGAAAAAAAAATCTGAAAACTGATCATGCCATTAGATAAAAGTCAGTTCAAAAAGTCATTCTAATCCATTCTGTGGGGAACATGAATGTCTGTATCACACATCCAGGAGGAAAAGTTTAGGGGATCAACAGTCAGTATGGCAACCTGTCCTGGCCTGAGCCTGAACTTGGTTAAAGACTGCAACAGAAGAAAAAAAAATCCTTCTCCAGTTCCATCCTTTGTATTACAAAGCAGTTTTATTACTTATGTACTGAAAAATAATAAAGAAGAATAAAAGATGGAATTATCTTCCTGCAGTGGGTCATAATGTTCTGCTTCTTACTTACTTGTATTGATGACACCGGATCATCCCGTCCTGTGTGAAGTTGACCTGTTCCCTTCTTCTGTTCTGGTCACTTTGTCCCCTCTATTCCTCCTACTCATTCTTATGTTTGCATTCACTTTGTTCCACCCTGTCGCAGAATGCCGCATAGCGTCAAACATTTTCTGACCAATGGCAGCAAAGTTCAGCAATGACTTGTAATGAGAAGCACTCAGGTTAAAATGTTCTGCACTGAGCTGTTCTTTTATGGAAAACAGGGTTTTTCCAGTGTTCCACACCCACACAGGTATACATCATAGATCCAGGTTAATCCAGTCTACTAACATCTCACAGTTTTAGCTCTACCTTGTACCTCCCTTGCAGACCAGAGTTTCGGGTATCATGAACATCTGTGGAGGCAGAAATGATCTTGCTTACTGCTTTACAGGATGAAGTAACACTCAAATAGTCATGATTGATTAACAAAAAGAAAAAAAGGGGAAAAGTGTTTTGTCATTTAGGCTAAATTAAAGTTCAGAAGGCATTTTGGTCAAAGGCCGTGAACTAAAATCTACGTACCTGTACTCATGTGGCAGGTTCAGGATGTGATTCAGCATGAAGGGATCAGTCACTTCAATGCCATTCAAAACAGAAACCTTGGATGCATATACAAACTTAACTTAACAAAATCCTGTGTGATTCTGAGCAGGAAAAATATCATGTATAAAGACAACCCTAACAGCTGGGCATAAAGAGTTAAAGTATTTCTTTTTTCAGAGCACTGTCTGATACAGGACATCACTTCCATTGTAATATTATAAAAGGAAAATACATTCACATCCGCATAAAAGCGTATTAATGCACAAGAGTGATTCTTGTCCCACTGCAGATGTTAAAAGACCTGCTGACCAGGTGAAGCCACTTTTCTACTCACTACTTTTCCTGAGTCAGTGCTGTCTGTGTTTTGGTATGTCCAGCACAGAGCTTTCCAAGAGTTTTGGGTTAAGACTATTCAGGACCTGAGGACTGAAAAAAAACAAAAAACAAATGAAGGTGAGGGTAGTAAAACTGCTGCATCAATTGAAAAGCATCAAAACAAGTTCCAGGACATTTTACAACCTTGCTTAAGAGAGTTTGATGCAAGTTTCCGTGTTTCAAAGCACTGGACAGAGATGGTGCTACACAAGATACACTATATAGACAAAAGTATTGAGCTGCCTGACCATTACACAGGGGCTTTAACGACGTCACATTCTAAATACACAGACAGCTTTGCAGCTATAACAGCTTCCACTCTTCTGTGAAGGCTTTCCACAAGATTTTGGAGTGTTTCTGTGGGAATTTGTGCCCATTCATGCAGTAGAGCATTTGTGAGGTCAGACACTGATGTTGAACCAAAAGGTCTGGCTCACAGTCTCTGTTCCAGTTCATCCAAAAGGTGTTGGATGGGGTTGAGGTCAGGGCTCTGTGTGGGTCAGTCAAGTTCTTCCACACCAAACTCATCCAGCCATGTCTTTATGAATCTTGTTTTGTGCACTGGGACACAGTCATGCTGGAAAAGAAAGAGGCCTTCCCCAAACTGCTGCCACAAAGTTGGAAGCATAGCATTGTCCAAAATGTCTTGGTATGCTGAAGCATTAAGATTTCCCTTCACTGGAAACAAGGGGCCGAGTCCAACCCATACCACACCTAAATTAATTAACAAAGAGTTAAGGAGGAGGAGTTCCAATACTTTTGTCTACATAGTTAAAATCACTGTATTGCACTAATACAACCAGCCAAAGTGAAAGCTGTAGCAACAAGACTCTGCCAGACGATGGTGCTGTAGATCCATGCATGACCTTCAGGTAAGAACAACTTATTCACCATTGGTTGATTTATTGGTTTATTGTGAACACTTGAGCTTGATACAATACAAATCATTTCACTTAAGATACAGTATAGAGATGACAAGTTAACAATAAATAAATGATTTGGGATTTACTGTGAAAATCTATTGTAAAACCTGTAATATCAAGATTCAGTGTAAACTATTTCATGAATTGTTTCATGGTGGAATTTATATAATTTTTTTTAAAATAAACAGAAAGCAGTATGAAACAAAAGTCACCAAAAACAAGATTTATCATTATTATTATTATGTCACTTTTTAAAAAGCTTGATTTGCACTGGAATCCTGCTTCTTTCCTGTTTTTCTACAAGAAACAACTCCTCCTTAAAGCCAACACACCCACCCACTACCAATTTCCAGTTACCATTCCCTTTACTCCTTATTCCCTTGGCTCCTTGCATGTCTGCCGTGGTCATGTTTAATGTAGCTGTTGAAGGTTTATTTTATGTTGTTACCTCCACTGAGGTTCAACAAAATGATAAAAAATCTCATAGGCTGATGTTCATGAAACTTGATTGAAGGGTGTAGCATGTGCCAAGGAAGAGCCCATTCCAAGCAGATCCAAACCACGTTTCAGATACGGAAATTATTTTTCACTATCGCAGAATGCAGAGTCAGTAGGTTTCAGTTGCCAAAAGAATGAAAATATACAATGACCCAGTTACATTATTAGTTATATTACTGCGCAGAATGACTCGTGCATCAACTCATGGACAAGAGGCAAGCTAACCAAGTCATCTAGCATTAAGGTTCAACCGTGGATGCCATAATGTTTACATCCTGACATGTTCACAAGCACGAGTCAGCACATGAGTCCACGCACGTTTCTTTTTGCGCAGTGCGCAATGCCTACAACAAGGTCTGTGATCTCTACAGCTGTTAATCCGCAACACTCTGCAGCTAACACCTAAACAATCTTGAAGGATAAACAGCACTACAGGTATATACGTAACAATACACATTTTTTGATTTGGGGTGGGGGGGTGGGGGGGGTGAACTATCCCTTTAATATTAAAATGCTTCACATAGCAGCTTTAAACTCAAACTGAACAATCTGAGTATAAAAGGTAAAGAGCTCAAAATGAATTTCACAGACACATCAGTATAATGATGGTCATGATCACAAGTACAAGTCTTAAAAACGCTTATTATATGGTATCCTGTACAAACGGCACACAGTGCCATTTGACAGCTCACATCAGGCGCAATAGTGTATCTGTACAAATATGTTAATTAGGTCTATTTATTTCTATGACTTCAACAAGGTTTAATATCCAACATATTTGTGTCTGTTCTTTTGTTTCAACGAGACGAGCATTTACAAACTACAAAGATTTCAGAGCACAAAATGAAAACAACATTTCAAATATGTACATCACACTTATGATAAAATAGGTTGAACAGGCTATGAAGTAAACTTACAAACATGTGTGTGAATGTGTGTGTGTCTGTGCGTGTACATGCATGTGGATACGTAAGCATGTAGATAGGAGTTATATTACATTCACAGTTGCAGAGGAAAGGTGGGCTGGGAGAGAAAGCACACTGGCTGTATCACCACTGATAGAAGATTTACAAACACTGAGAATTTCATGATAGTTCCCAGGCACATCGACTCAGATTTATTATTACTCAGGAGGTACCTGTTTTCTTTCTCACTCTCCCTCTCTCAAACACACACACGCACATACACACATATAGGATGTGGTCTACGAGCGGCAGCAGCCAGCAGTCCTCATTTCTTTGTCGACGTACTCCTTCAGCAGAAACTTTGGCTCGTCAGGCTCCTTCATGGTTCTGTGCTTCAGTTCTCTGACAGGGACAGACAGACATGAGGCTATGTTTACTCTCTACCAATAGGTGGCGCCAGAGCAGTGCTCAAACCGCAGAGCTTCTTCACAATAACATTTTCACCAAGGTGAGAAGCTGCGAAATACTGTTTCAGAACTTCATTTGGTGCGCATTGTTGATGAATTTCAGGATGATCTGACATGACCATCTGATTTTTTTTTTTCATCTCAAAACTGTGAAGTTGTTTTTAAATAGAGGTTACTTGTGTGGCTTTTGCTATGGACTTCAGAGGATTTCATCATTAACCGTCAATTGCTTCCCTGTTGTTACTTTTATAATGTTTATTTTGTGGTT
Source organism: Scatophagus argus (assembly GCF_020382885.2). Lineage (NCBI taxonomy): Eukaryota > Metazoa > Chordata > Actinopteri > Scatophagidae > Scatophagus > Scatophagus argus. Next base: position 4,925,856 of record NC_058513.1, read on the forward strand.
CAGTCAGTAGGGTTAGAAAATTCGCAAATACTGGCTGTTTGGCCCATCATTCCAAACTTGCCAAAAGTACAAAATACTGAAAATTGGTACAAAGTGTATAAAATTATTGTTATTTGTATTCACAAACTTGGTGCAGCCATATAAAACATTCATCCATCCATCCATCCATCCATTTTCTATACCGCTTATCCATCAGGATCGCGGGGGAGCTGGAGCCTATCCCAGCTGACTACGGCGAGAGGCGGGGTTCACCCTGGACTGGTCACCAGTCAGTTGCAGGGCTGACACACAAATACAGACAACCACACACGCACACACTTTACACCTAGGGGCAATGTAGAGTAGCCAGTTAACCTAATGTACAGGGTTTTGGGATTGTGGGAGGAAGCCGGAGAACCCGGAGAAAACCCACACAGGCACAGGGAGAACATGCAAACTCCACATAGAAGGGCCCAGACCGGGATTCAAACCTGGAACCCTCTTGCTGTGAGGCAGTGCTAACCACTGCACCACCGCCCCCATATAAAACATTGGTCTGAATATTTAACTCAGTGTAAACATGCCTAACAAGCCTAATAGAATATATGTGATGCAGTCAGATACTTTAAGTAAAAAAGTGACATTTTAAGAAATATATTTGTTGGCTTTATTGTGCAAAGTAAGATGTGAAGGCCCATATTTTGATATGTGTCTATTAAATATGAAGCTGCATGAGGAAACAGCTAGCCTAGATCTATCCAAAAAAAAAAAAAAACAAATCCAGAAAGCAAAAGAGTATATTTTTAAAAAATGATGATTTTTTTATTTTATTTTAGTGGTCATGGTAGGTGGAGAGTGAGACAAGGGGTGTTGAGTTGGTTACAATCTGGAAACACACCACAGGATGCCAATTAATCCTACACACTGGGCGCTGAAGCCAACAGCGAGAATGGAAAGCGTTTGTTGTTGTCATTGCAACATTATAACAGTTGTCATGAGAATCCTGTTTTTACCAGATTTTTGTTGCTTACACTTAAAGTGCTGGTTGTGTTTCGTGCAAATAAAGCACTGCCAAAATGAAATGAGCTAAAACATGTTGGGTTGGAGGGGATGAGAAAGTGGAAGAGTGGCAGATGATAAGTCTGCAGAGAAAGAGGAAAAGAAAGGAGGAGATGTAAAAACTGAAAAGGTATCGACATGAGCTAGAATAACAACAGGAAAGAGCTGCTCTTACATTCTGTATCTGCTGGGTGTTCTGTGCCAGACTGCCATGCTATTCTTGACAACATCCCACCATGCCAGACTTTTACCATAACGAAGCTACATATGTAAATCAGGTCCTACGCAAACTGTTCGGCTCAACACATTTAAATGAAACATATACTAAAAATAGCATCCTCGCGATTTCAAATATAGTGCTCTTATGAAGATTAAACTTTTGGTTTAGAAACTGATCTCATATTAATAACTGTGTATTTTGTGTCCCTCTGCTTTTGAATGCACGAGTTTGCCATTTTCCATTATCACGCCATGGTTGTAGAGAACAAATGCAAATGTACATCAAGTCACACAATAGCTCTTAATAATCCTCTTCGCCCCCATTGTTCTCAGACTGGTCTTGGTATTTTAATGGCCATCTTGCTCTCAAAGCTTTTCAAGCTTGTTAATATGGTGGCAAACAGTGTCATATTTTCCACTAACTTTTTTAAAACACTGGGTTTTAAATTTGGGACAGAAGTAACCAGATTTTACCAACTGTAGCTAACTACTAGGAATCTATGTGTTTGGTCGACTAGTTGTGCTGCCCTTGCTAGTCAGCAGAGGAAGCTAATGTACTAATGTATAAATGTACATCCATGCAATCTATTTTCTACACCGTGCAGGGTCATGGGGGTGGGGTAGGGTACACCCTGCACTGGTCGCCAGTCAATCGCAGGGCCTTGTACATACTGAAACCATTTCTAGTAAAGTGTATGGGGAGCACCGGATTGGTCCGGTAGGTATCACCATTGTGCTTTGTGTCACTTACAATATAGGTAGGAACCGTCACAGCTGTTGCTGGATGGAGGAACTCAAATAGTATTTTGAGAACAATGCCAGGTGAACACTGTGTTGTTGTGCTGATGAAATATTTGGCTGTGTGAAGATTTATGAACAATGGTTATGGGTTCTTGTGTGTGTAACATGCTGAAGAACACTAAGGGTGAGTAACAAATGATCCATCAAAGACAAGACTCTGTTATTCCATTAATGTTACAAATATTACCAACAGAGCACATGAGTTATGAGTTTGTCGCTGAAAGGTGATGCAATTTGGTTTTTTTTGGAGAAGTTTTTATTTAATTTTTATTATTTTTTTTTTAATTCTTAAAGATTAAATTATGATGAACTTTGACTGTTTTCTCATTGTTTTCTCACTCTTATGATAGTCGAGGAGAATAAGTTTAAACTTACTGTTTAAAAGTCAAGGAAATTAGCCCCTTCTAACTACCATGAGGTGCTGAGGTGCAGGGAGGGACGGATTCCTGCCTGATGATTTACAGTGTGTAAAAATAAAGAACCGTCATGGTGGCTCAGAAATGTTAGTTATCTAAAGTGTGTTGACATTGGCTTACGTTAGCCACCACAAGCCACTGGTCTTATCAAATCAATTAAGACTGAAGTGGCCTGAGTATACTGAACTGAGGAGAGGAGTGTTTTATTGCATAAAAATTCATAAGAGGAAGTTTGTAACCGTTACTCTCAAAAGATACTTTTGCTTTCACATTATGCATTTCACCTGCTCTTTATGCTTAGGTTCACGGAGCACCAAAGCTACTGATCTACAGGTGACATTGATTATTTTCATGTTCCATTTCTCATCACTTATAGCACACAAACTCTCAAAAACCTCTGCGAGTTCTTCTGAGGTAAAGTTACAATTCAATCAGACGATCCCTGCTGTGCTCTCCATACTGTGGTGTTGGGTGAGTGTGACTCACTTGGCCACTGCAGTGAAGGCCAGCTCCACATTCAGTCCAGTTTTAGCACTTGTCTCCATGAAGGGCACTCCAAACTCCTGCACAGAGAAACATCTGTTATGAACTGTGTGTGTGTGTGTGTGTGTGTGTGTTTCTGCCATGTACATGTGGACATTTGGCACTATTGTATGACTTTCTTTAAAAGGACAAAATGTCCTGATGCTGGCAGGAAAATGGAGCCTATAATTAATTAAGTTTTGGGAGTTTAGAGCTAGAATTTAAAGTACCTGGAGAGGAGTGACAGGGTCGCTGATCAATACCAATAATTCAGCAATTATTTTGATGGCTGCTGAGAATGTTGGCTTCCAAAAGCTAATTTTCTCCCCTCACTGTTGTAATTTATAAGTAAGAAAAACAAAAGACACAGCATGTAGTCGATGAAACATGCCCCCAGGTATCATAATCTCATTCTGTGGGTACGTGTGTGTGTGTGTTTGTGTAAACATGTCAATATTTCTGCTGTGTGTGTGTGTCTCTGTCTCGACAGCTGCAGTGCTTCTGCCACGCTTCTCACTACCACTTGGGTTCATATTTACTCTAACACACATCTCAGAGCTTATCTGGGCGAAACGGCTTGGAAAATGAAGTTAGCGAGCCCCCCGTCATTTATTCGAAACAATAACAACATTATGTGCCTCCATGAATACGTAATTACACGCACTAATCAAGGCACAGCAGCTACACGAGGGGAGTTTCAGGGTCCACGTGGCTGTGTGGGCAGATAAGTGCAGCATGTCTTTTACCCTTGTTAAATGTGTCAGATTGTGCATGTGTGTGTGTGTTTTATGAAGCTCACCTTTGCCAGTTTCTCTCCCTCCTCTCGCCTCACCACCCTGTCATGTGTGGAGTCAGCCTAGAACACATTGGACAGACAATATCGAGTCAGAAAGCGTGGCTCACGTCCCAGTTCCTGTCACACGGTGTCTGGAGAGTTGTTAATGCTAATGAGGGACTTCACACCGGTTTGCTGTCCATGTTTGACATGGAGCCTGCATGTACTATCAAACTTCAATACCTGCTTATTCTTCTATAGCTTCCAAGGTGTCTTGTCATCAATATGAAGCTGCATTTGGATTTTATTTGTGTACTCACAGACTGAGGAGCTTAACAGCAACATGCAAATACATATGTCATTTTACCATCATAGGGACTGCTTGCATTTGTTTTTTAAGCACTAGAGAGGGACTTAAGTATTCTATTATTATTATTATTACTCTTTTTTTGTTATTTCAAGTTCTCCATTGTTTACTCATAAAACAAATGGAAATTTGTTCCCCCTAATACATGTATTTGACCTTACTTTAGATTCTCCCAAAAAGCTGAATTGTTCCCCTCAATATTTAGAGTCAAACCGACTCCAAATTACACTGGATGTGCATCAGTCAAACACAACAACAGCAAGTGAAAAGTTAAAAGGCTTTGAGTCCATTCTTGTAGATTCTACAGGCCCCTGTTGCTTCAGTATTTACTGTTTTGAATATTTGTACTCCTCAGAACTGGTATTTTAATGCAACACTTACATATACACTGTTAATATAAAACATCAAATGACTGGTAAACTCTCCCAAGATCTTTTGTAACAAAATCCATTCTGAAATGCAAATAAAGTAAATCTCTTTCCCTGCTTTCATACACATCCATAAATCCATACTTAGGCTTTGGATCCCACCATACTTCCCTCCCTCCCTCCCTCCCTCTATGAGTCCATCTGTCAGTCCATCTCCCAGTGTTGGCAACAAGGTCTCACCTTGTTGCCCAGCAGCATGACGACCACATCCTGCTGAGCGTACTCATGGATCTCAGTCAACCATGCCTGGAGAGGGAAAGAGAGCACAGTGTGGTGAAGAAATCCAAAACAGGAGAGGAAAAGAGGGAAAGGAGAGAATACAGAGGAGATAGGCATGATGGAGGGCAGGGATTGGATGTAGATAGTGCTGACAGATGAGATTGATGGATTCACAGAGAAGGAGAAAGGGAGAAAGGCAAAAGATTAATTTATTCTTCACTGGCTGCATTTCATCATGTCTTCCCCTCCTCCCTCCGGATCCCCTCTTCACCCTTCCTTTCTCCTCCTGCATCTATATCCATCTGTCTTCCTCCAATTACAGGTCAGTAGTCTCTTGGCTCTCTGTTACCTGGGTTGGTTAAAAAGCACTTAATGTCTCTAAAGGTCTTTGATACGGTCTTTGATATGTTACACTACTCAAACATGCACTTGCCTCAGAGATCTCATTGTTAGATCACTGCAGCACATGAAATCAGAAGTGTTTTCATACCACTTTAATACAAACCTTTTAAAATGCAAGATGATGAATGGAAGATACAGTGGCTGCAGCAGCTTTCTTTTCACATCTGATTAGTATTGGACATGTCATTTTTTACTTTTAGGTAAAATTTCAAAGTTTCATCCACAAAAAAAAAAGTACTTGGAAATGTTCCAGTAGACTGATTAAATGCAATACATTCATGATGGATTGTGTTTGAGTGTGGGGACGACAGTAGACGTGACATTTCTGAAAGCATTTTCCAGCTTAAGAGAGGGGATTGGATTGACTTCTCACAAATACAACTTTTTGGACCACCGCTGTTTGCATGTTAGGCACGTTAGATCCCACAGTTTATGCCTTATGCCTGTGCCACACTACTTCCTGTCCTTATTACTGGGCTACTGGTTATACCTAATGGTTTCAGCATCTCATAAACCTTTGATCTGATACTTCCTGAATTTTATTTCATTGTCTCAGCCTTAAACAACACACTCCCACCAATTGGCCTCTATGATTACCAATCAACTTTCAGCTTTATTGCAGCTCTGCAATAGACCTGAAAACACCAAGCTAGTGAAGGAGATATGGTTTGGAAATGTGTGACTGATGTGTTTAAATTTGACCCTCATCCTTTGAAATTACAAAATAAATTCTTCCAAAATTCAACTTCAAGTGTAAATAAGAAGATCATTTTCTCAATTTCTTTTATTTATCCCCAATCACCCACGAAATAAGTACATGAAGCATAAGCGTGTGCCTGTGTCTTGCGATGATGACCATGTTTTAACAGTAAAATAGGATCGTTGATGCAGGCTACAACTGTTCATATTAAAATCCAGTAGCTTACCTGCTTTCATGTCTCTAATTAGCCCACATGATTATGGAAATGATTTCAGTTATGGTAATTACTGTCCCTTCACATTCTCTGAGCAGATACTGCATGCACGCACTTTTGTGTGTCATTAAATCTGAATTCGATCTTACTTTCGACTGTTATACAGAAAGAGACCTAAAAAGTTCTATTTTTTGGCAGTAAAATTAATTTGAAGATAGTGCAGACACTAAATAATGAGCCACAGAAGATCACAGGATTTGTATTAACTCTCTAACTGGTGCAAATCTTTGCTCACTGGATATCTTAGAGGATAGCTAGTTATTGTGAGACTCTGCTAATAAGCGTGGGTAAAAGTGAGAGGGAGATGGAGAAAGGTGTAATGAAAGACCTTATGCAACCACTTTTCAACAGTGGTTCAAGGTTGTGTCAAAATACATACACAGAGAGGAGAAAGGAACGTTATTTCTGTTGTGACATAAGAAGAGAACGGACATTTCATTTACAGGAGCTCATAAATAAAATGAATATCATACTTTCTGAAAATAATAGCATAAAGATGTTTTCAAATAACCTGCAATAAAGTCACTCTTGACATTTTATTTATTTGCCTGCTTTTTAGACGTGTGTGGGTTTTTGCAAAGGAATGGTGAAATTCAGTTTTAACTATTCATTCGGTGAATTTATTGCTTTATATGAGGTGATATCAGATTACACAGACTGGCAAACTCAATTTGAAAACCAGGGATTGGAACTGGGCTGTATATGTAAATGACAACCATGTAGAAAGGCGTTTTCAGAAATGATTTATCCAAATCAAGAAATAGGAACTACTTTGTTGCCTGAAGAACTGCAGAAATCTATGGGTGCAAACTGTACAGGATAAGCAAAATGTAAGGAGTTAACACAGTGAACACTGTGATACATGCAGGTCAGATCCATGTCTCTGACTGGCTATTCCTGCAGTGGGTCATACCAGCATCAAATAATGAAAATTCATGGTGAAATTAATTTCACTGTAATCACCATGATCAGTGAACTTTATTATGCTAATTATCACCCCTGGGCAATAGAAACCTGTTGAAAAGCTGCTGGTCTTTGATAAAATACAGAGACAGAGTCCAAACCAGAAGCTATTGTAGCTTATTGGTTGTATTGCAACATTCACTGTTACCTAACCATCTATGCTGGAGTCTAAACTGCTCCAAAAGAGAGGAACTTATTATCCTATTAGCAGTCAAGCTAAAGTACCAACCTGCGAAAAAGAAAAAAAAAAAAAAAAAAAAAAAAGGAAAAGAAAAAGATGACAAGTGTTTGCAGTGAACTATTTCACACATTCAGTTGCGTGATAAATGTGCAATATTTTTCAGTTAAGAATATTTTTACTGCTAAGTTTGCTCTTTAAAGAATATTTAAATGTATTTTTAATATATAGTTTCATGGACACAGGCACAGATATCAAACATACATTAAAGCCATTCATTTCACAGGTTCTAGTAGGAATGATGGAATAATGCTAAAGTTCATATTTCTTTTTATCTTCCTGATTGAACCACTTCTAGAGAGCTGTAAATCAACTATAATTTGTGATTGCATAGAACTGTTGTGAACTTTCACTTTCACTTTACTCCTTGAGCTTTTCACTGTAGAACTGAGTAAAATGTGCGACTTTACATTTCCAGGAATCTTCTAAACCAAAAGTGTGCGACTAGCTGTTATAGTCTGAATCCTCCCTCAAAACATCTTGAAGGTTTCTTGAATCATTTTGCTAGCAAACCCGAGGGGATCAGGCTTCAAATCTCTCCATCTTCCACAGAGCTGTACTGTATATCTCAGCTGAAGCCACTTTCTGCGCTCACCTATTGTGAGCAAATCTCTCTGTCAACTTCTGCAAAGAACAACATTATGAAATCCACCTCCTGCTCTTTAGACACTATCCCCACCTGATTTCTGCAATGTTGCATTAACTTTAGCACATATTCTTTCCATTATTAACGATTTTCCCTCACCTCTTTAGACATATGGATTTTACTGTAGGCCCATGTCAAAAACTTTTGTTCAAGATTGTAGAAATAAAGTAAATCTATTCATTTTTACAGCAAGTTTCTACTAATGCACAATGAATTTAAGAACACCCAGGCGTGGGTTTCAACTGACAGCCATCTGGGAAGAGAGCTGCTGTTAACATTTCAAGCATCAATAAGCACATATTGATCACTCTGACTGGTGGGCAGCAGAGGTAAATGTATTTTATTTGTATTGAATGAAACAGTGAGAGAAAGGTCAGGTCTCTCTCACACTCACACTCCCATACAGTAGACATACATTTCCTCCTGCCTCCATCCATCTTTCTCAGCGTGTATCATAAAACGAATACCACTCAGATCAGCGGTAATCCCTTCCCTCGTCTGCAGGTTTACAGTATTCAGCGCTCCCTCCCCTGGGGTTTACATCACTTCATTACACAGAGATTAATGCACCAAACCCTCACCTAGCGGCCCAGATTCTCAACTACGAACCTGCCAATTACTCACAACCTTGAAAGGTCTCGGCGGCCTGTGGGTGGATCACGAAGAAGTGAGAGAAGGAACGCAGCTTCTGAGCTGAAAGGGATCAGACTTCAAAGAACTCGCTATTAACTCTGAGAGATCATACGGTATCTTGAAATATGGTAGGAGGACACGTGTACATGTCCACATGTGACAGCAGTCAGATTTACAGTATCAGTACAGCTTTTGGTTGACACTGTGTACAAACACTGCATTTTGTACAAAGGCTGAAAAAGGAGAAAGAATGTCCTGGCCCTGGACTTAAGAAGAAGCTACTACAAAATCACATGTCCAGTTTTCTGAGTGCTTATTTCTAGCTTTAGTTCTACAAAATAATTACAAACAGTGTTGGCAGCAGGCAACAAATAATTTCACAGCATAACTTGCATAGCTGCTACAACTTCCTGAACTTTGTGGTTTTCTCAAAATAGATGAGCAAAAGGTGTAAATTAGTATATCAATCTCAATGTGCCCAAGAAGTCAAAAAATAGATCTGACTTCTGGTTGTTTACATATTTCAAGGGGAGGTTCTCAGGAAATAATGTTATCACCAGAGAGAGTACAGTTCATGTACAGTTCAGGGGAACATGAATTTGTGTACCAAACTTCATGGCAGTCCATTGCACAGGTGTTTCATGCAAAACTAGAAATGTCAACATTTTGTTGACATCAGGACTTTACCAAGGTCCTTCGGACTGATCCTCCGAAGCCTCCAAAGGTTTTATGGTAACCTATCTAGTAGTTGTTGAGATACAGTATTTCAGTCTGGACCAATGTGGTGACCAGACCAATGGATCGACAATGGAGGCACTAGTGCGGCTAAAAGTTATTTACTTGCTGGTAGGTTTGTGAGGCAGATAGCAGTTTAAATGTTCTTACTTCATGGAATTGTGAAAGCAACTGCTAATCAGCACAGATTGGTGTGTGTCTGTGTATGTGTGCGTGTGTGTAAGGCTGTGTGAAATGTTGACTGTCTGTTCCTGGGCGTTATTTTGAGGAAGCTGTGGTCAGATGGTGGGTGGGTCATTGGGTGGGGAGTGTGAAAAGGAGAGAGAGAGAGTGATATTTAAAAAGAGATGAGAGAAAGAGATAAGTGCATTGGACAGGAACTGAGATCAACACAGCTCTTCAGGTAAACAACCTTTCATTTTTTACATTCATTACGTTCATCTTTAAGTTTTGGGGAAGAAAAAATTAGCACTGAACTGTTTTCAGGGCAAGTTTTTAATGTTAATGACTTACAACCCTGATTCCAAAAGAGTTGAGATGCTATGAATTTGATGCAAGCAGCACGATTCAAGTAAGTTGGGACAAAAGACTGGGAAAGCTGTGTGCTTAAAAAAACTCCTGTTTGGAACAATCCACAGGTAAATAGGATCATTGGTAACTGGTGAAAGGATCACGATTGGGGGTGGAAGACTCAGTTGGTCACAAGCAAGAATGGGCTGAGGTTCACCACCACCTTTTGTCAGCAAACAATTTGTTTGCAAACTGTATTCTGTATTTTTACATTCTACACAGTGTCCCAGGACATTACTGTGTCAGTTTGGAGACTATGACTCTTTGTTATGTGCTTATAATCATTTAGCTAAAACAAGAATTTTAGCTGAAACTTATAGTTTAGCATTTCTTGGATGTCATAATTGCTTTTTCAAAAAAGAAAAAAGAAAAATGGTGACACTGAAGTTAATAATGCCCTTTCAAAAACTCACATGACTATTAAACTTTGTTTAACTCTGTTGTGAAAAGACATTGTGAAACATGTTAAACTTTTTTTTTTTTTCTGACAAATCCAGATGGGTGTCTTCTGTTCCTCTTTTCAAGTTACAAACATTCTGAACCCCCCTACGCTTTCCACATTTCTCTACACAGAGAGTCATTCACGCTAGCCAGACCTGACAAACTCTGCAGGTCTTATCCCTTCAAGCAAGATGAATGTGTGTTCCACTGTTAGCCCAACATATGCTAAGTGTGAAAAGGCGTTTAATACTAATCAGGAGAGCCTCCAAGAAAGCAACAGAGACTGCAAAGACAGACCAGGACCAGGATATGTCACAACACACAGCCAGAAACCCAGAGAGGACTCATTCTCAGCTACCCCCGACTCCAATCCAGCATCCCGCTCTTGTCAGCGACGGTGGTCAATTGACTTTTCCAGTGAAAACACCTCTGTTATCATTGTGAGGAAGAGCAAGAAGGAACCACAGCCCCCTCAGCGTAGCGTATCCCTCCTCCAGCCTAACACTGCATCCGATCGTTCATTAAAACGTTACTCCTGCCCCCCAATTGGATTCTTTGGGTCACTGAGTCGACCGTCCTCCTCTTCCTCCGCATCCTCCTCTTCCTCCTCATTGTCCACCTCTTCCTGCCCCTGCTGCTCTCCTCCTCCTGTCCCAACGTCTGTCATCACTGGCCCTGACCCTTTTGGGTGGAAGTTGCATCCTAAGTCCAGAAGCAGCTCCAGCCGGGCTCGCACTAAAAGGCTGTCCCTGCAGATTTCCCTCCCTGTCATCACTCCTGAACTCAAAACCAGTCCTGCACCCAACCCTCAATCAGACAACGCTCCAAGTCCAGACCCCACCCCTAAAACCAAACCCCCATTCAGACCCAAACCACCACGTCGCCGCCACTCAGACTCAGCCTTCATCAGATCTCCGGCAAACCCTCTGCCTGTGGTGACCCTCGATGAGCTCTGCTCTGTGCATCTCCACCCGGTCACTCTTTCACACGAATCTGATGATGTCTTCAGCACGGGGATGGAGGAGAAGGTGAAGGCGACGCCCAGGCCGCACAAAATACCACCGCCTGTTCCAGAAAAAACTGTAATGGCAAGACAAATAGCACAGCTGATTGCTCTTTCACACAGACGCTGTAAAGCAAATGAAGAAAACATTTACAGCAGTGTTTTAAAGCCAAACCCTCAACATTCACGTCAGGCTGAGGACCACAGCCGCCTTCGTGAGAGGCACGCTGGTAAGCATGAAAATCTCTATCAGCACTTAAAACTACAAAACTACAGTCAGTTAAAGGGCTAATCCAGCAAGTTAGGACTGCACTTCCATAAAGCAGAAGGAAGTCGTAAAAACATTCTTCAATGTGCAGACGCCCATATTTTGGTGCTGCCCTCCAGTGGCACAGCTGTGAACCAGTGGGGTAGGTATAGAGGCAGAGATAAACATACAAACTGTATTTATGTGTGATTAAAAATGTGCAAACCCTCTGAGCATGACCATGAAAAAAATATTTACTTTCAAAACTGAAATGGAGAATAACTTCAGAGAGTTCCTCAATGCCCCTGACACAAACAATAAATACATGTTTATAAAAATAAATGTGTTGAATTTGAAGACTATGCATCACCCTGCCTTGAAAGCTTCCAGGATATGTAACTGTAGATTCCTGAGTGCCTTTCACACTGATTAGCTTTTGATTGATTGCCTTCACCATCAGTCAATAGTAACAGCATTGTCTGTGTTTCAGCAGGGCTGCCTGTGGATACCAGCCACGACAGGGAGAGGTCCACCCCACGCTTCCCCGGCTGAGGAGACCGGCCGAGGAGACCTGAGACTTCTTTAACATCCAACGCCATGAACTACCAGGAACAAGTTCAGAGATCATGGTACATGTACTGCTTGTCCTGGGGATGGGACTCGCACGGTGCATTTGCCTGTTTTCATGTTGAGAGTTCTAGAGCTTAAAACATACTTTTCTAGCCTGCACAAATGAAAAGAACAAAAAAAACAAACAACCGCATGATGTTTTACCTCTGCTGTAAATATCGAACTAAACTCCTCTCAGTTGTGGAAATGTGACTTGCTTTTTTAAAGACATTTTAAGGGCTTTTTTTTTAGCCTGGAAGAGGGGAGGACATGTAGTTAGGGGGCCACAGGGCCATAGCTGAGGACACAGGACACACTCTACCCGAGCTGCCAGGGTGGGACGTCTCTTCATTTGTTGTGTAAGTTACAAGCAAGTGCTACTTTAAGGCTTTGTGATGCTACTTCTTCCCTCTGGTTGCGAATAGAGAAAAAAATAAACAAACAAACAAAAATAAAAAAACACCCCACTTAATTTCCCTTTGAGTTGCTGCTGTATCTTTGCCTGTACAGTATATAAAAATTTCTTGAGTTGTTGACTGCAGATTACATATAATAATGTGATATTCTTGCCAGCAAATCATAACAATTTGAAGTGATATTGGTTGAATAATGGTTTAGTTGTTCAAAAGGAAATAAAAAGGTGTCAATAAATCATCAGTCTTTTCAGTTAATTTTTTTTGTTTTGTTTTGAAGCTGAGGAGCCTTGAATGACCCCCTCCTTCCTGTTAAAGAGAAGCAAAAACACTACTTAAAGCTTTCGAGTTTGTTTTTCATCACTGTTAACTGAATACTATATTGTTCTAAGAGGGTTTTGTTTTGACTGATGAAACTGATCAAATAAAACAATTTTAATGAACTAGTTTGGCTTCTGGTAATCTACAAATGGTATTTATCATTATTCGTGATATATGGCACAGACGATGTCCTGTTAATAGATGATTAGGATTTTTTTTTATATATGTCTTGTGACAGATTCATGCTGCTTTAAAATAAGCAATCCCCATAGTCTGATGTCTCTGACACTCTGCTGCCTCCAGATGAATTGCTGCTATGCTTCACTTCGGGCTTGGCAGGCCATTACTATATACAATACATGGGTAAACCTTGATGTGTTTGCCTGACAGATGCACAACCACATTCATAATGTGCAGCAGCAGCAAAATCCAACTGGAGTCTCCAGTGTGACTGGATGGTATGCAGACTTCACCCAGCTGCAGAGGGGCAAGGACCTAGCTGCTTAGGACAGTCAAACAATCAGAAAAATGGACGCAAGGCAGAATCAAACAGGAAAAACTGCTTACAGGGGGAAAAATATAAACCACACTATTGTTATCACTGTGTTTTGGTCATTGGTATTCACTACAGAGCAACAAAGAGTTCAAAAGTACTCATCAGAGTGTGTACATGGTGTGTTTTTATAACAGATGGGACAAATTTGCAGTTAGGACGAGTGAGAGGATTCAAAAGAAAATACTAAAATGACAAAACATCACTCTAAAGCCAGACTTTGTAAAGAAACAGTCAGAGAGCAACACTTGTTTAACCTCTGATGCCGCTGCCCAGGCTTGCAAACTTAAATTCATATATTCACGATTAAAAGGAAACTGAAGCAATGGGTAAGGCTTCATGTTCAGGTGTCCCAAACATTCTTTTTAATCTCCAAGAAAGGAACGAACGTCCAATGAGGAGCAGAGAACAACATATCCTCACAGTTCCTAATATGGGTCAAGCTGTAACGAACTCTGGATGTACCACCCACTCATTGATGAATATTTTAAATAAAACTGAAAGCTCAATAATAATAATTAGAATAAATAGAATATCTCAATTTTTTCATCTGTTACATCATCTATTGATCTTTCTGACAAACTCAAATAAATGAAGTGTGTGTATGTCTCGCCTTGTGTACTGTCTCAGATTGTTGTTTCATTTCCTATAATTATAATTATGTCATCCTTTATCCAGTATTACCCTGCCAGTAAACTACATGGCATTACAAACTGATGTCTGGTTGCTCAAAAACCTTGGCTTGTCATTGGCTGTCTTTGGCCATTGATTAATTACATACATTTTCTGGCAGATTAGCTTAATTTAAACTGCTATCCAAACTGAGTGTTTACAGGATCCAAACACACTTAATAAAGAATTCTACCAATTGGGAATTCCGATGCACATCATTTTTGATCAAGCTTCAAAGTAATTTTAGATTGTTGCAACCTAATTAGATCTTCTCTGCGATCCATATTAACCCAATAAAATATTACTTTTTCTAGTGAAATATTTGGTTATATTTCAGCAGGAAATTGTGCAAAGAAATCTACAAGCGCACCAAAATAAGTGAAAGGTAAGGCAATGCAGACAGACAAGTTTGGATGGAGTCAGTTGTCTGAATCTGGGTTTGGTCCGCTGAGATGAGCTGCAGGGTGTCGAGCACAGCGGAAACAGATCTGCAGTGTAGGCTGGAGGCAACGCTGCAGGCAGGTGAGCAGTGGGACTACAGATACATACATAAACACGTGCAGAGATATCCATACACACTCTCCATATCTCTGCGCATGCTAATCGGAAGTTGCTACATCTCATATTTTCTCCCTTTATTCACTTTTTACATTTGCTATAAAGAACAAATAATGTAGGGGAAGCTGTGCTTGCATGAATCACAGATGATCTTTTTCTTTCTCAGCCTTCAATCTACAGCTTCCAAACTTAAATGGAAATATCACCCTTATATTGGACTTTAAAAATAGAGGTCTAGCATTGAGGAATTATTCCACAAATATATCTACAGTCTTAAGGTCTAAAACTAGATAAAACTAACTAGATGAAAGTCCAAAAATACAAAACTTCACACAGTGACACACATCATCATCTCTTAATTCCTAATTTTATCTACATCAGCCCCTGGGAAATCAATTCTTTCTGTCAAAGACTAAACTCCCTGCACCGAGACAAATGTGATGAGGAGTACTCATGGAGACTCATCACAGAATCCCTCTGACAGCACACAGGATAAAACCTAGGGTTTAGTCCCATTCATTTGTGGAATGATTCCAGGACCTGATATTCATTACAGGTGCCCAGGGATACCTTTTGCTGTCTTGACTTTTGTCTCTCTGTAATAACAGGAATTTAATTTCAATTACATATAATTGGTGTGTGGTATAAGTTACTTTACACATGGTAGAACATTCAGCTTTACACAGCCAGGTAACAAAGCACAACAAAAAAGCACAGCTGTCTATTTTAGACACCTTAGTGGTTTTATATGGTGTGCAAAAGACATATCTGCACTTTTCCAAATAAAGTGAAATAGAGAATCAAACACTCCAGGGTCTGAAAAGATGTCCCAAGTTCTCAAAATCTCTCAAGTTTTACTGAAATGGATTAATAACCGAAACTCGAAATGGAACAGTAAAAATGGAACAAAAGTCTCAGGAGTCTAAATGAGATGGCTAGATGCACTCCGCCTCTGAGGAGGAACAAAGAGAGAAAGATGAGTAAGCTGAGAGGAAGAGATCTTTTCATCCTTTGGAGTCAGGAGAGCAGAGGAGGTGGAACATACCGACACTTATTAGCCTGCTGCACTCTGAGTGTGTGTGTGTGTGTGTTTGGGACAGCACCATATTGTGTGATGTATTAGTGTGATTTTGTGTGCGCGTACATGCTTTGTGTTGTTACAGGTCCAATGGCGCCACAGCAGCAATGACAACAGAGCGCTCAGCTCAGCGTCTTCACTGCAGCTTATTATACATTTCAAATGAAGTAGTCATCATACACAACATGTATATCAGTCTCTGTCACCTCCGTATATGAACCCAGTCCAGAGCCCTGTGGTTGTACACCTCTCCACAGGATACCGATACACTTTGTCTGTTTAACATTGCTTTGTGTTAATTGTTTGCTGTGGTTCAGGAGGTAGAGCAGGTTGTTCATTAATCAAAAGGTAGGTGGTTCTATCTCATGATGTGAACAGGTGGGCGTCACAGACTGAATAAAATATAGACACAGTCTCCATGAAACGCTTTCTGAAGAGCCACTGTAAGGTTCAGCGTAGTGACCCCAGTTGTCGCCATCTTGGCAGAGCCTGAGGTGGAGCAAAGACTTCTGGGTTGGTCTGTTGCTAGATTTAATGGCACAGTAATCCGTATTATTTGTCTGATATTTGAAAAATTCTCTGAATGCACCAACATCACAAAAACAGCCAAGTGGTCAATATCAGTGACTCAGACTTTACATGTTTATTTCTGCTGTAAAGTTGGACATTTTATTATGGGGGTCTATGGGGGTTTACTCACTTTTGGAGTCAGCCCCATGAGGCCATTCAAGGAACTGCAGTTTCTGGCACTTCCATGTTGGCTTTATGTATTTTACATCATCTGAACCTGTGTGAGAAAGGCTAAATGTGGCCACAGAAGCAGATTATTTAGCATTTTTTCACCATTTCTCCAATTCTAATTTTCAAGTTCTGACTGATGCTTTGATGGCTAATGTAACATCTGGCCATGGGACAACAGTTGAAAAATAGCCTTCTGGCTAATGCTGTCACATTTTCAGTAATGTAGAGCAATGCACATTATCTCTGAAAATATAAATTAAAGAAATTAAAATGCAGTCCTAGCTGCTAAAATCACAATTACACATAATTACTTTTTTTCTACCTCAAGCATCATTCAAGTACATATTGTCAACTGCATATTCCTATACTGCATACAAATTACAACAACAGTCAGCTGTACTTAAAGCAAACTTCATTTAGCTACATAAAACAACATGGGTTACTTCAATATAACTCAAAAAAAGCTCAAAGCATCTTTAGTATGAAAGCCTCGGACAAGAAACTGAACCATTTATGCATCTAAACTACATAAATGCTATATTGATATTTTCTTTAAACAAGTGTAGCTCCGTTAATTGTGTTCTACGAAGTTCTAAAGAGTGTCAGAACCCATATGATACTCTACAAAGTACTGTAAACTTAGCAACCTGCCTGCAAGATTACGCTCAGGTAAAAGAAACAAATAAAAACCTGCATGGTGGCAGCTGCCCACCTAGCAATGTTTGAATCTGCTGCCCAAACAGTAGTGGATTTTCTAACTTTTGAAGTTTAACCTAAAAAAAAACAACTAGCGTCCACAGTCACTACGACCCCCACAACCCAATGCTTTCACATGTAGATACTGTTTGTTTTCATAAGTACTTAACAAGAACATAAAGTTTTTCCAGATTGCATCTGAGGCTTTCGGGTAGAAGCCCCCCCGGAGAGAATCCAGACACACACCCCTTTTGTGTTGAACACCCCATCTGGGTGCTACTTCGAGTTTATCACTGTTGTCAGTGTCAACACTGTACATGTACATGAAGTATCAAATAATGCTAATGTCAACTTTATTAATAATATGAGAGTATATCCTAGAGGCTTATTACAATACACACGTGGTCACAAAATTTGGGAAGTACCAATCATACCAATATGAGCAGTGGTGTGTTTATACACCTGATTCTACATGTATGTGAATGGCACTGTGTGAGTGTGAGTCTGCTTTCAGCACAAGCAAGAGCTTTATGAATGTGAATGTGCGTGGATTCTTTCCATCTCCTTCATATACTGCAATAAGCCGACTACAGACGGAGCCATTAACGTTTGGGTCAAAAGCACTGAATGGCTGAATAACCAATTAGCATTCAACTAGTCCTTCAAACCCTAATTTCCTGCTCTTTGTCTTTTAAATATTCATAGGACACACATTAGTCTTTTCAATCTGTTTGTTCTGTGTGACAAGCTGGGAATGTTTTTGAGTAAACTGCCAAAAAAACGAAACAGAAATTCTGCCCTCGGTTTTAGTAGAGATGCAGCATTGACCGACGGGAGGAGAAAGCATGACACGTAAACAGCAGAAGAAGCAGAAAGTGTGAGAGCTGGAGGAGTGGAAAGAGGTAACAGAAGAAAATCAACAAATATGTTTATGAATTTGTCTGAGTAGAAAAGGGAGACAGACAGAAAAGCAGAGAGAGGAGGGGGAGGGAAGGACAAACATTATTTGATTCAGTACAATAAGCAGGCAGTGTTTTTGCCTCTGTAAATTTTCTGTGAGGCGAAGGAAAGGACCTCGAGGAGCGAAACATCACCACACTCCTGCCAATCAACAGGAGGATTTTTTTTTAATTTTTTTTCCACTCAAAAGCTTTTTGGTGTCCCTGCAGCTCAATTAGGCAGAATTGGCACTGAGATTCATCATCTTCTATGTTGGTACTAGACATGCTGAGCTGGGAAATGATTGTAGAACCAGAAACTTGTTTTCTTTTCTTTTTTTTTTTTTTTTTGAGAAGCCAGTTCCCCATTTTGTCCTCTTGAACACTAAGTCTAATTTACTGGAGTACATATGAAGATGATCATTACATCTGGATTTGATTCCTAACATTACAATATATGCTGAAGGCTGTGTTTGATTTGATTTATGATTTTTTTTTTCAAGCATATCATCATAGAATACTATCATGTTAATATTCACTCTGTACAATTTAGAGATAAATCATGTCTGGACAAGAAAGATTCATTTTCTGAGCCCAAATTCCAACATGTAAAAGGTGAAGAGCCTACAGAAGTAGAGTGTCACTACTTCATAATTTCAAATTAAGCAAAAAATAAACCAGCAAACCGTGCAGCCATGTCAAACACCTTTAGACATTAGCGTCAGCACACACCACTCCGTCAATGCCAATGTCCCCTTTCTTTGCAGAAGCAGGAAGCAGCTGAGGATGAGGATGCTACCCCGTTATCATCAGCAAAAATAGAAAAAGGTCTGATGCTCCAGAGCAAAGAGAGACTCAATGGGAGGGCAGTGGACAGTGTATGTATGTGTGTGTGTGGTGAATACAGTATGGGCTGAGAGATGGCACACCTGCCACACAGTGCTGAACTACAACCTGTGAGACACACACACACACACACACAATTCAGGCTTGTTAATGTTAATCAGGTCAGCTAATTACAGCAGTTGTAGTGCAGACTGTGCAGTTCTGTGCAGACACGTACACACTCCACACATTGTGCATGTTGGATCTGTGGACCTGTGAAGCAGCTTTTACAGTGATGGGGTTATTTTTTTGTTTTGTTTTTGTTTTTTTTCCTGCTTTCACTTGTAGATACGTTCTTGTGACTTGTCATGCATCACATTGGCAGGAGATGCCAAATAAATACGAAATAAGAGAACTCTCACCCTTGGAACATCCAGTTATGTAGGGGGCGCTAGCGAGGCAGTGTAAAATTAAAGGGGACCCTATGGAGCTGTAGATTTTTTTTCACCTTTTATGGGTTAAATTGACCAATCAGCATATATTAGCAGAATGCTAGCACTTTATGGGAAAAATCATCTCTCATGAATGCACATTAGTATTTTTTTCACTGCAAAAACTAAAATAAAATTTGGGCTTTTTTTGTCTAGAAGTAGGTATAAATAATCATTCAAGCCATTTAGTTCCATTCGCTCCCGTTCACTGAGGACTACGTCATAAGTGCGGCCAATTTCTGTTACAGTGGCATTAATAGGGAGTGGACATGTTGTCCTTAAAAGGGCTGTGGGAGAAACACAGTGTGGTGACCAATCTAGCAGTGCACTTAAGTTACAGAGTCAAGACTCACTGGATGTTGTTCTCACCTCCACCCACCTGCACGTCGCTGTTTTGTATCATTTTGTCCCCTCAGTGCATGCAGCTGAGTTGATCTTTCAAAAGTCACACACAGCATGCATGTTTTATGCATTGGTGGAATGTAGCTGTAGATGGATTTACTATACTCTGTGTGTCACAGCTACAGTGACTGGTTAAGTGGTGTAGATCAGTGTTTCCCAAAACTTTTTATGGACCCCTACAGGCATACCACCCCAGCTATGTACATGCCCTCCTTCAGCAACTGGAATTAGCACCGCTCCTGTGCACCTGCCTGAAGCTATTATTGGCAGTAGCAGTGTGATGGGGATTTACAGACTCTAAAGATTTCTTGATTTGACTTTGAAAATGCCTACCCCAGCTGAGAATGATTTTGTTAAATATGATGCATTTAAGAAGGATTAGATTGATGTTTTTGTTTAATATGCTTATTTGCTTTCTTGCTGAGAGTTAGGCAAGAAGATTAACACGACCCTGTGCAGTGACTATGTTACTTCCGGCAGCTAGTTAGCTTAGCTTAGCACAAAGTATTAAAATCTGCTTAAAAGCAACATAATATACCCATAATCTATACACAAACTAAAATGTAAATTTAACATTTTGATTTTTAATCTGTTTCCAGTTTTTCTGCTAAACTAAACTAATAGACAATTGGTGGTAGCTTCATATTGACCTTAAAAACACGAGAGCATAGCTGCCTCATACGACTGACACTTTTCACACGCTCATCACGTACATTTTCTTGTGCAGTGAAAAATACAGTCATGACCAATAATATGGTGCTGCGAAAAAAGTACACTGCCACAACATAGCACAACAGAGGCACTGTGCAGCAGCAATTTATTCAGCCTATCAGGAGAAAGTGACAAACACAAATGCTTTATATTGTAATTTATTCCTTTACTTGCTGCTCAGAGTAATCTCAGCCAGCAGCTCTCTTTTTCCTCTTGCAGGCAGGAGTGACAATGAGTTACTATGGTTACAGGGATGCTCTGTATCATTGCTGCTCTGAAACTTCCTTTTGATTCTCAATAAGAGATTTTCAGGTTGAGGTAATGAAAAATCATGAAAAAAAAATGTATTTCAACTCTGAAATCTTTATATTTTATATCTTTCATTTTTGGCTAACAGCGCTGCTAGTTTGTGTGGCTTTAGCTGCAGATGGTGCCTTACTTTGGGTTTCAGTTTCAAATCCATGACAAAGTCATGACACTGACATGTCAGTGACATGTCAAACTTTGAATGCAATTAAGACAGGTTTGGTCAGATTAATTAGCCTCACCAGAACTATCCCAAAGTTGCAAATCAAATAATCACCTGCAATGGTATTTATCGTAGCTCTTCTTTATCAAACACCAACATTGGTTAATAGCTTAATTTAGCTGCAAAGGTGTCAGAAAATGAATTTCCTTTGTAGTCTCATCAGTAAGAATGTGTGATAGTACCTCTGACATAATCAATACAGTCAGACAAATCCAAACAAGTTCAATTAAGGACTCTTTCCTTCTCTTCTACTACCAGGCTGGTTTTCTAGTTGAATAAAATTTTGATTGTTTTTTGAACAAAATTATCCTTTCAAATCCACTGTGTTTGAACATGTGTTTTTCTCCTCCATTTGCTTTTTATACTCTGTTACAGATTTGAGAAGTAACTACTTCCCAAGCCTCCAGATTCTCCCGAGAGTCCCATTTTTCAATTCCCCCCTTCCACCCCTATCCTCCTGACTCCACATTTATGTTACAACATTACTCCATAAATTCACCACAGTGCAGGAAAACAGTCCCTGAAATGAACAGTTTTCTGGGGGAAGATCCCCAGATAACCTTGTTAGGTTTGGCAGTTTGCTAAGCTGCCTGGAGTGTGGCAGGTATGCTGATCAACCACACTTATTCATTACTAACTATGATTATTGAGTGCTTTAAAATTGTGAATTTGGCTTCCTGTTGAGGAATGATGGGTAATGTCACAGATGGCCTGCTCCAAAATGCACCAATATCGATTTCACTGCAAACTAAATTGAAAAGTTGGCAGCCCAGGGAAAGTGAATTGCCAAAACATTTCCTGTAATGTAAAACAGAATGTAAATTTGTACTAAATATAGCATTTATTTTTTTAGCCTTTTTTGTACTTTTCACTTTAAATTTGGTAAAAATGTTAATACAATAACCAGGGAATATTCTTTTATTAGTATTTTATTTTTATTGTCTCTTTATACCTGTGTTTGTTTTTATTTTTACCTAACTAAATGATCCAATTACTTCTTTCATGGTTAATTTTGTATAATTCTACATGACAATTCAAACATAGAAAGCAAAGGTTAAAGTTGCTAAAATGATTAAGGAAATATGAAAACGGTTGCAAACGGGGCATATTTCATGATTTAACCAAGGTGAATGTATGTATGTACCACACACATTTCTCACCGTATACATGCGCATTCAAGGCTACTGCAGCCCACTGAATCAGCACTGATGTATCCCATAGTGTGAATCCATTAGCAGCAGTGCCTCAGGGTGAGGGCTGGAGAACATTTGGATGATGAAAAGATGGAGATACTGTGCCCAGTGCTTTCTATCACTCACTCACTCTTACTCTGACTGCCATGTTTTTTCTTTTGCTCTTTCACTCCTCTTTTCACTCTCTATACCATCTGTAACCATGGCCACAGCTACTGCTGCTTTCAATCTGTCCTCTTTTCTGCCTTTATTTACCTTCATTTAAACCCTCTGCTTTTCTATTTCAGTAGTCCAGGGTTGTTGTTTTTTACTTAACATTTTATTTTGAAAGACTAGTATATTTGCATTCATTCTGATTAGTGTGGATTGTCAATGTAAAAATCATCAGTAATCATTTCGCATTTGGCTTCTTAAGCCTCTTTCAGACATGCACCTAAACATGATGTCAATCTAACATCTTATGCTTGAATAAGCCCCGAAACACTTCTACAGAATGACAGCAGCAGTTTTATTAGGCTGGACTGAACTTCCAACACGGCACAAGCTTGAGCCGAAGGCTGTCAGATTAATATAAAGGCTGCCGCATTGTTAGGTAAAATACACATAATGTCCGGCCTTTTTGTGAGCATTTCAGAATAATCCATCACTTTTATAATGCTGTTTATGTTGCTCAAGAAATTCTGCTTATGTTAAATCAGTCAGTAAAACATATGTGTCAGCAGGAAGTGGAGACATCATCCATCTTTACAAATGTCTGTGGTCTGCACCAACTCCTGAAGGGAAATACCTGGCTCTTTACCTGCCAAATGCTTGACCAAGTTCCAGACAGATGCTGAACAGGTAGCACACAGAGCTTTTAATTTTTTCTTTCTGAAAACAGCTGACACAATGATGTGAGCACGAATCAGAAGAGTCCAGTTTGCAGGGCAACAGTGAGCTGAAGGTGCTTCAAAGCTCTATAGAAGTGAGGTGAACTGTATTGTCAGGACAGTCAGCAAGAATAATCCCTTTCACAAAAACTTAGTTGTATCATGCACTGTCAGCATAAAAATATCAGTTATCAGTTGCTTTTTTTAATGTCTTCTCATTCTCTGAGGAACTTTATTAAATAAGCATCTGAATTCTAATAAATAGTTAAATTGATGTGAAAATATTAGAGGATTTACAAAAGCGAGAAGGGAGTGAAATTAAAGCCTCAACATCAAAACAAGCTGAAAAAAACCAACTCTGCCAAATCTTCGTGTTCAGTACGGTTCACAGCGAGCCTGCTGTCTGCAATACACGAACACCTAAACGTGACGAGATCGCTGCAGCTTTTCATGTGACAGTAATGTTGTCTTCTCCTAACAAAGAACAGAAACCTTCATATATGATTACTGTATCTATGGCTACATCACTGTGTCTTCACATTTGCTCATGCGATATATACGCACAACCATAAGCCTTTATTATTACTGATGGAAGTAGTGAAACATAATGCTTTGCAGGATGTTAAAGCTGTAATTCCAATCTGGTTCTTCGGTGGTCAAGGACATGTCCGTGATCACTTTGTGCTTTACTGGTCGTCATGACAACTGGGTTCATGATTGCATAATGCGATTGTGATTTTTGAGCTTTTATTTTTCAACACAGCAATCATTTTTACCATCAACATTTTGATTGGACTGTGGGACTCATAATGGCCCATTATAAAGAACTGACATATTTATATATATACATATACGTATATATATATATCTAAAGCATTTCTCCAGAGGCACTACAGACACACACATCCTGCTATGTCCAGTGTATTCAGATATGATTATGCCCCACATGTGCACTTTATGAGATTGTTAGATGTGATGAATCACACAGGCTTTTTCAGACTATTTCCCAAGTTGCATTATTCATTCTGTATATTTTATCGCATGCCTGCAAATACAGTGTTTCAGGAGCCTGAAGCCCTTAAAGCCCTTAAATCCTTTACAACTTTCTAAGAGGGCTTTACAGCTGCTACTATGGTACCATTCACCACACTGGCTAAAGACACGAGCTCACTTGCTCATTTGTAGTCACTCACGTGCCAAATGCACATGCATGAACACAAACAGAGGAGCACAGTGGTGCACACATACGGACAGATTTTTATTGGTATTGACCAGCACGCTTGGGCACACAGGCCACAGAGAAAAATCATTAAATCATTAAATCACTGAGAGCCTTCTCACAGCAGGGAGGCTTCGTTGTTCCAAAGATTCCAACAACAGTAAAGTAAAAATCAATTGGATGTACACCCAGTGTCAGCTGGCACAAGGCCAGCTAAACGTTTGGGGACGAGAGGAAACAGAGCAGACTACAGGGAGCTTAACTGCTTGCACAGTTATGATCAGTGGAGATTCATTTTTTTTTACTTATGTCATTTGTTGCATTTACAACATGCTGTTTCTGCAAATGGACTGGATTTTTTATGCGCTCACTTACTTGTTGAAACTTTTACACTTTCAATCTGATGTACTTCAGCTACTAAAATCTTGGTGACCTCCAGATGAAAAATGCAAGGAGCTTAAGATCCTGATGGACTCATCTGCTCGGCTTCCAGTTATTGCAGTGCACTTACAGCAATAAGCTTTATGTGCAGCAGCAAGTGCTTTGCCCCAAGTTTCACCTCTCAAGCTACACAGTACAACGTCTGCCCTACTCTGTGATCAGTCAGAGCTGTACCTGCTGCCTGAAAGGACGACTAAAAACAAGATTTGTAAACTCCTCTGCATCTTTTACAGATTTAAAAAAAACAACAAACAAACTGTGATGCCCAGAGTTTCGGTAAATTTTCATCCAGACAGGACAGTAAACTTGACCATTACATTACATTATATACATTACAGAATATCACCAACCTTGTTCTTGTCTTCAGTAGAAGATCAGCTTATTGGAAATAGGGTTCTAATAAACAACCATTTATTACGTAACATCATCTTCCCTCCTCCCTTGTTTGTCCTTTGGTTTTTTCCATCCCTATTAGCTTCATATACCTGATAGAGTGATTTCATGCAAATTATTTAAAGCCTAATGAAGGTAACCAGCTGTTTGGAGAGAAGCTAAGCGGAGTCTGTTTCTCTGTAGGGACTGCTCTCCCTCCTCTGTCAATGAAGGCATTTACACACCTAAACACACCTGAGCACACAAGTGCATTCAGGATGGGCACCCAGGCATACCCATGAAGACCCACAAACAGACCTACCCACACACTCACAGACTACAGATGTTTTTGCAGACTGTGCATTCAGGAGGTTGTCCACTTATCAAAAGGTTGATGGTTCAGTTCCTGGTACCTGCAGTCTACATATCAGAGCATCCTTTGGCAAGACACTGAACCCCAAATCTATTGTGTGTTTGCGTGAATGGCTTTTGCTCCTGAAGAGCAGGTGGCACCTTGCATGGTATCCTCTGCCAGTGTATGAATGAGCGCGTCAATGGGTGAATGCTGACTCGTGTTGTAAAGCATTTTGAGTGGTCAGTCAGACTAGAAAAGTGCTAGATAAGTACAGACCATTGTATCAAGCCTGCCAGACTGATATGGACCCTTTCCTCTCTTTGATGTGTAATACACACACATTTATAATGGCTACATTATGCTCTTAACTCTGTTCTGCATTAATCAAAGGAGAGTAATGCACCTACAAGGGATGATGGGAGTGACACCAAATGGGGCAGGATATGGCTGGAAAATCACAGCTGGAGCTGACAGCAAACAAAAGAAACGCTGCAACTACAAAGAGATGGGTCCATTTGGGGAGGAAAGCGAGCTCTAATCTGCACCCCGTCATGCTCTTCAGTTTGGTCACGTTCCTTCATTTGTTCCCACTGTGGTCATCCTCGCTCACAGTCCTCATCACTCATCATCCGAGACCTGCTGTGAGTATGAGCGAACCCCCTGCAGTTTACTTTGAAAGCTTTTTTATCTAACTACACATTCTCAGACAACTTTACATGAACACAATACAAACTAGTACAATCCAAATTATATTTCTGTTTTGTGTACATGGGGGGACAGCATTTAATATATATATATACATATATGGATACAATATATGATTTGATGTTACATTTATCTGCTCTATGATCTAAGGTAAGCATTCATGGAAAATCCCATTATAGATGTCCAAAGAAAGATATGCTAACCCACAAAAAGAGTCACCTGCACCTTAATCTAAAGGTTAAAGGGTGAGTATGGTTATTCCACCAAGCAGCACCATGAGGCATCCCACCTGGGCTACACTGAGGGATCAGTGGTGATTTCATCCAGGAATTATTACACACTTCAGGCAGCCAGACAATTTCTTTCAAGAGTGAAATTATGATGCAATCAAAAAGCTCTTGAATCTTGTTAATATGCACAATTGTCGTTCCATTCAATTTCTCGCCCCTTATTCAGCGCAGCATGACAGTGACAGCAAGCTAAAGTAGTTCAAATATTCCCCCCCCCAGCAACATCTTCTTATTTGGTGATCCAGAGGTGTTCCCAAGATGAGGTATATAATCCAGCACGTTGTGGGTATACCCTGTGGAATCCTATGTACAAGCTGTACCAAAACCTCCAAAGGGAGGTCCCAAAGATGCATCCTTATCACATCTTTGTTTTGATGCTAAGGAGCACCAACTCTGCTCCAAGTTCCCTTTATGTGTGTGAGCTCCATATCCTATGTCTAAGCGTGAGCCACACGATAAAGGAAGCTCATTTTGGCCATTCAGAGAGAGGGGAGAAACTGTGATTGGTCTTACCCGGATGTTGTCAAAGGACGCTTTGTTAGTGACATCATAGAGAAGGAGGAGAGCTGAGGAGAGAGAAGAAAACACACACGTGAAATTTTCTTGTACTTTCCTGCTAAATGTAACAAAACCATATTGGAAAATCTGAGTTACAGTCACTTTCTCAGTAAAGAAACATAGTTAACCAAATGTTATTAATACACACTTTATATCATAACCATGACCAATCCGTATACCTGTAGAGTCATTGTAACTGCACTGCGAAATATTCTGCTGTCAAAGAAATTACTGCAGCGGTTGTGTGAGAGCAGCAGTAACGAACGATAATGACCAGCATTAGTGTCACAGTCCCATTAAACCCTTGGATGAGAATTTTCTCTTTGCTTCAGAATGCTAGCCAAGCCAGAAGCCAGAACAAGGTCAATCTGTTCATATAAAGGCAGATAATTCTCCGTATATTTTAATTTGAATTATCTTTCATGGCATCATGTTTTTCAGTGCTCTATCATTCTGTCTTTCATCTCTGTCCTTGTATATCATAACCAGCTAATTGAATTGAATGAATGTGTGTTTTTATTTATTTTTACAATTTCCTTGCATTTTTATGAATAGCTTTTCATGTTGCAACAGAGTTATTTGTTATAAGTGATTAAGTTGTTTTGTTCACATGTAGAGCTGCTTTGATTTCCTACTTAAAACATCAGGGTAGCCTAAACAGTAGAGACGGCTGTGTAACAATAATAAAAATAACAATAATAGTTTTCTATGACACTGTAGAATTTTGTGAAAATTTGCTTACAAAATGTTGGTTGCATTGGGTAAATACTGTAGTACTGTCATGCCTACTCCCTATGATGCTCCACACAAGGTTAGGGCAACATGATTGGTCATGCACAAATTTAGGATTGCACTCTTACATTATGTGTACATTACGTGATTTTTTTTTTATTCCTGGAATTCTTTTTCTTCGTCAAAACTGAGTCGCTGCATCACCCACTAAATAACTCGACTGTCTGTCTGAGATCCTTGTGTTTTTTGACAATAAACACTAATGCAGCCTTGAGCAGGAAAGTTTTAAATGTTTTTCACAAATGTACTAGCATTTCCTAAGATGTTTAACAGACTTTGATGTGTTAAATGTGTGGAGCTCACAGTAAATAAATGCATCCTAAATCTAATCCTAATCTAAATTCTAGAAAAACTACTGAATCACAATACTGACCTCAGAAATAAACTTTCAGTTTTACTTTTTAACAAAATCTGTACATTGCTCAAAGGAATGCAAATTAGAGCATCTACAATCCAATGACATTTGGCAAATTACATATGTAATGTATCGTACATATGTGAAGTTACAAAAAAATTGGTTGGTTTCACACGGGACATGAACAGCAGCCTCCTAGGTGAAAGTCCTGTGTTTGACCCATCTATCCAGTCCAATATCCTCTCTGCATGTACCTTTGCATTTGAATTCTGCATTTGCTCCCATTGTAATTACTATGGACACTATCGATCCCCAGCAACATAAACACTGGCTGTTTCAGCATCAGTAAACAACCAATCAGTGTTGTCGTTTTTCTGGTCAGGATGAGACTGTTGCAACTTCAACTTTATTGTCCCTGAGGGGAAATCTTCTCAGAAGATCATACAGGCGCAGGGGCTAATGCCTGGGACATGCCACCTACCACTACCTGTGACTAGAATTGCAGGTGCAGATTTAAGAGACATGACTATCAATTAATGTGTGTGTTTTGACACAAAAGCTTTCATGGCTACAAGAACTTTTTAAGCTTACATGAGAGAAATGCATGGAGAAAAACTGTCTTCAACCATTCGCTGAGCAAAATGCTGAGGTTTACCATTTACCACTGCATTAGTATTACACCTGACGACATAATGACACACGGGAATTCTAATTACTTCCAAGTGCACCATGCTGCCATACAGGATAATATCATCTCAGGTATTATTTAGCACAAACTAGAGGGTGTGTATTATAAAGTTCTGTCAGACAGAAAAGCTCATTACACCTACGGGGGCGATTGTAGCTCATTTTCTCAGCTGGATCAACCTTCACTTGAAAGAATTAGGTATATATTAGAAAGGCAAATTACCTCCACAGCATCTCTCCTCCTCCTTCTGCATGTACGCCTTCCAGCCATCTTCTCCTTTACTTACATCTCACTCCACCCTCATTCCTACACTTGTTTTTAACCCCTACGCAAACCTCTACCCCTCAGCTGTGGTTGCATTTACACCAATCTAATTTGGACCAGTTCCTCTGTTTGTTTATTCCAGCCAGTCCATGAAGAATGTTTCATGAATTGTAATTACCATGAGCGTGGTTTGGCTCTGTCAAACTGAGAAAACAGAGAGGGGGAGAGAGAAGAGAGAGGTGTATGGAAAAACAGACAGAAGGAGAGCGATATGACCTGCCCCATGAGTTAATTTCCTCTCGAGTGGCTCCTGTGCTTACCAGCCACAAGAAGAGCAGAGTAAACAGCAAGGAGTTACTTTCTTTCACTCTCCCCTAATCCATTTACGTCTTGCCAAGAGGACAAGACAGACAGAGCTACTTTCTTACAGCAGTAAAGATGCAGAGAACGTTGTTTTTGCACTTGTAGATTCATTTGATAGCAAGAAATATTCAGAGGACATTTGTGTTGCACAGAGGATGAATCAGAATGACTATGTTGATCACCTGACCTTTCCTCTAGCGCCACCAGAAGATCAAACCTTTCTTATTCTTTCATCCTAGTAGTATCTAGGTATCTAGATAGCATCTGCAGTTTTTTTTGGTTTTTTTTGTATAGCTGTTAATGGTTCCCAGTGATTGTGTTGTTATCACTCTGCATGCAAGTAGGATATTCCAGAAGTCCCTGCTCCTCCTCCTCCTGAGGCATTCCCAAATGTCACAACTCTCACTTTGGCTATGGGGACTGAATGGCTAGTTACAATCATCCAGGTACTCCAGGACTCCTTTCATTTGTATTTTTGTTCGATGTACACTATTTTCAATTAACCAGACTTTTACCTTTTTTCTCAATATTCTAGGAAAATTAACGCTAAAACTTCCCTGCTTAAGCCAAATGCAACCTATCAGGCTCTGTATTACACACAAGATTAACTATTTGACTTTGTGGGCCACTACCACCTTGACTGTCAAAGTTCCTGCAGGACAATCTGAGCAGGAAGGCATGGAGTTCGATGGAGTGAAGTGATCCATAAAGAGCACTGCCATCCTTCATCTCTCAAATCATAATGTGCATCAATAATCACCAACTGACCTTGGCTGTTCTCCCTCTCTTCAATGTAAGTCACATAAACAAGCGACGCATGCATACAAATGTAAACAGACATAGACTTGCAATAAACTGTGAGGGGTTTATATGATTGCTGAGTTTAAGGTTTTGCAAAATAACGATCCTGATATCATATTATCCATAAAACAGCAATCAATCCTAATTTGATTGGGTCACAGCAAAAAAGAGATTCAGGAAGAGAGAGAATCAGAATCAGAAATCCTTTATTAATCCCTGGAGGGAAATTCTTGTTTCTACAGACAATTGCACATGCAGTATTCCCGACCAAGAGGGGTGAGAGGATGTGAAAAAGGTTCCTGAACAACCAGGAATGTTGGGGTTATATATACTTTATGTTAGTACTCAACACTAGTATACATGTACATGACCTTAATCAAGAAATTCTCCACATTTTCCTAATTATTGCTGTAGTTATTACTTTGCATATTTACATTTTATAAGAAACTGATGAGTAATAATAACATGATAAGCCTATCTACTGTTTAATTAATCAGCAAGCTGAAACTTGCCATTCATATTGTTTGTTGCTTTTTAGTGAAACCTCGCTGACTTTCTTACCAAAAGTTAGGTAAGAAGAGTGATGCCACTTTCATATCTGTAAGCTAAACATAAAGATAAAGCTAGGGGATGCTAGCTTAGCTTAGCATAAGGAAAGAGGGGGGGAAACAGCTACCCTGCTACTGACCAAATTAAGGTTGTTAAGGGTACTGTGTGGCACTTTTCTTGATCAGGTAGAATGAATTCCCGCAGTTACTGACCTGCTCAAAATGATAATACGAAATGATTAACTCCCTGACTTCTGCTTGCGTATGAATCAATAAAGTAAGGTCGACAAAGTGTTGTATTTGTCTAAAGACTTTGCACAAAGCCTGGCTGTTTCCTCCAGTAGTTGTGCTAGACTCTTTACCTCTTGGCTCTGCTTTCATATTCAGTGTAGTGGTATAAATCTTCTGATCCAACTACTGTAAAGCAAAGATATAAGCATATTTCTCTAAATATTTGTTTGAGTATTTCTATTCTAAAGCATCTGTACGTCTTCTGCCACTTGTTATAAATAAAAAGAGGATGTTGTGAGACACTTGTGGAGTTTCAAAAGAGACTTTTACAGAGTGATTTCCATGAACACTTAGAATGCTGCCAGAATGGCAGTTAAGTACCAATAGCCACTCTTCTGCTCCATTACTGAAAATTAAAAGCACGCCTATGATTACTCCGCACTACACCTGCTAATGAAAAGTCAGCATGTGTGTATGTATATGTGATAACTCACTGATGAGTTTCACTTTGTTCCTTCAGGCAACTTGCTGCCCCAGCACTGATGTTGCTGTACGACAGAACGAGAGGGAGAGTCTGAAATGGCAAACAGCATCCCCTCCTTCCTTCACATTCTTTATTTCTGTGACAACTCCAGCGGCAGTTGTCATTTTTTCCTCCTCTCCAAACTAAGCACGGTCTGCGGGGCTCCATTCTACGGTCTCCATTTTAGAAAGAAGTGGCTCAATCACAACGACATGCGATTACTGGATTCCCCAGGCGTAGTGAGACCAGAGCCCATTAACATATGGAGCCAGTCTTTTCAGATAAATGCTAAAGAGAAATGAACAGGTAAAGCATGTGAAATGTGATAGATCAATATTTGAAGATGATAAAGTGAACCAAGATATTAAAACCTTCCTCTCTGCAGATGACCAAGAGTAAAACCTCAAAAGCATATTTGACTGTGACCTTGACTGTTTTAATATGCAAGAAGCAAGACAGCTAAGTGTGTGTGTGTGTGTGTGTGTGTGTGTGTAGAAGACAGAGAGTTTGATGATGGATCACACAGCTCAAGGCTCCCTATGTGAGCAATAACATCAATGTGTTGTTTCCAATTGCCATTTCCTTCTTCTCCATCCGTCTCCCTCCTTCCTTCCCTTCCTTTTCACCTCCATTTTATTCTTTTCAACTACTTCTCAACGCCCTCACTCCTTCAAACTTTGACCTCTCAACTACTGAACACCATAATACTCCCCTCTACAATGAAACACGCTTCACCCCCTACAAGCTACCCGCGACTGAGGCCTACAGTCACACATTAGTGGCCCACAAAATCAGAATAAAAAATTACGCAGCCAGGATGAGATGGGCGGTGAGGTAACGATGTAATAGCATTCATTCAGTATGCAACAAATGTAGCCTCAGTGAGTCCTACACATTTATTTCAACTGAGAAACTGAGAGTCAAGAACAGGTCCAACTAAAACACAAACAAGAAAATAAATACTGCTGCACTGTTACTTTAATTATTATGGTATAAGGTATAGCAGTGAAATACATTTTGCAAAACACAGGCGTAGTGAGTAACTGTTTTATTGTAGAAAAAGAACCTTGAGTCAGCACCTCATTTTGGGAAGCACTGTACTTTCAGGCTGCAAATTGGCCCCCGCTGTTTTTAGCCTATGTTTGTATCCACTTAGGCTAATTTGCACAATTAAAAGTATGTCGAATTAGCTATGATTAATTCCTATTAATACCCTTATCATGATGCATTATAATGATGATTCTCAGTTCTAGAGTTACAGGAAGCATCTTTTTGCACAAGTTATAACTTATAATACAAAATACATTATATAATCTAGTCTATATGTTCAGAGCTGT
The DNA here is from genome assembly GCF_020382885.2 of Scatophagus argus. Lineage (NCBI taxonomy): Eukaryota > Metazoa > Chordata > Actinopteri > Scatophagidae > Scatophagus > Scatophagus argus. The sequence continues at coordinate 4,958,934 of NC_058513.1, forward strand.
CCAAGTTATGAATTTGAAAAGGAGTATGATTTTTAACGCAAATTCTGTCAATCAGGCCCTATTAACCTAAACTGCCTCCATGAGCTGCTCCAACTGTGAACTATGATGGTGAGATCAGTCTACAGTAACTAACTGCAGCTGTCCCTTTCACTTCACATCTCTCCTTTACGCATCCTCGTTAACACTTCTGCACCCCCTCTGGGGATGCACGCCTTACTGGTTGCAACCCTCTATAATGAACCAATTAATTGAGATACTGAAATATCGACGACATTTTTTTACAATTCTATACATACATACATTTCACTATTCAATAGGTCTGGCAGCATTCCTTTCAAGATACTGAAAAAGACAAAGAATCCTGAAATCTAAGACATTCTGTTGTCCTAGACCACACAAAAATGCAGTTTTTAAAGCAAGTAGATAAGCTCAGTTTGATGATTTTCTTCACTCTAGATGTATATTTCAAAGTTAAATCATGATTACATTATGTGAAGGCCAATGAGTTATGAATATTTCATAGAAATAACACATCTATCAGTTGGGTGATCAACCCAAAACTTTGGTCCAAACTGAAATGTCTTTTGTATGGATTGCTAGAACATTTGGCAGATATTCATGTTGCACAGAGGATGAATGATGATGACTTCGGTGATCTCCTCAGCACCACAATCTAGCTGACATTTATGGGTCTAAGTGCTGAGCTCTCGAGAACTGTTGGACGGATTAATGCGCAGTTTTGTCTAGACAACTGTGGTCTTTGTAAACTTTGATGATCCCCTGGCTTTTCATCTAGCACAATCATCAGTCAAAATGTGAATTTGACCAATGTTTTGGTTTATGATCAATTAACTGCCAACTGACATTTCCATCAGCCTAACTGTATTTTACGTTAACGGTTTCATTGCTTTGACTACAATGACTTTACTGTTAGACCATCCTTACCCAAACACTAATATTATCACACATGCTGTACCTTTTATAGGCTACTAACAACATTATAAACCCCTGACATAGGTTGCCAAAAATCTTTATTCTGAAGCTCTGATCAATGTGATTATATTCAGCTCATCAAAAATGCAACCTCAACTTTTATCTAGATTTAGATATTTAGATACTTTTACTTAGATAGATTTCACAGACTTCACAGAGCCACTAGCATGATCATATACTCTTATTTTTTCCATTTTGATGGGTGGGAGTTCAGCTCAAACCTTGCTGCAACAGGGTTTATGGAAAATGCAGCCTGATGTAACCCCTAATCATCAAAGCATACCAGTTACTGTCTAATTTGAGATAAATTCTGATAACTGGAAAATATTCAGTGTAATTAAGTACCCTCAGCTCAAAGGCATTAATGAAAAAAATTGTGAGTGACTTCAAAGCCATAACCCCCCCTCTGGAGGTTACAAAGAGAAGGCAATGAAGGCCATTACAGAGAAATTAAGCAGCAAAAGCACCTCGTTCTGAATGATACAGTCTGAACAACCCCTTTAAATCATAAACCACCATTTGGAGCAGTCGTCTGTAATGTAGCCATTAACTGTGCCATGAAATCTATTGAGTCTGTCGCCCTGTTTCTTTAAATTCATCATGCTGGCTTGTTATCTGCAATAAGGTAATGGGGAAAGGACACGGGAAGACCTTCATTTCAAGCTGAAATGTCATTTCATTTGCAAACGTGACATCTCACAAAGTGATGATCACACAGTTAACGGTAGTGAAAGTGTTTCAGTGATTGCAGTTCCTTTCGAATACAATCATTCAACAGCTACATGCCTGTATATCATTAGTCATAAAGGATAAGTTCATGATGGGGTGGGAAGAAAACCATTCACACTCTTCCATCACCTGAACACTCTCGAAAACCTTGAGCTCCATTCTTCTTTAATTCCTCTCTGCTGTTGAGGCGTAATGCCACTTTATTCCAGGGTGAGCTTCTATTGAAAGCTCTACACTGGTTTTGCGCTACCTTTTCATCCATCATGCTCTTTTTATCTTGAGTCGTGCCTCCTGCCTTTTGTCTTCACAGTGTTTCCAGCCCAAAATAGAGTGTTGAAGTTCTTTGCATATTTGAACCGGTCTGATTGTTTTGTTCCTCTGGACATCTTGTATCCCTTCTCGATTTAACAAATTTAACAAAAATAGTTTATTTTACCTAATAGATCCTGTTCTTCTCTCCCACTCAAGCCAACATAACATCTCTATTCCTCTCATTACCCTCTCTGTTATTTGCACATCTCTGTCCCTTCCTTTCTTGTCTTCCCAACTCGTTACTTGTCTCCCCAACTACATCAGCGTTTCCTCTTTTTTAACACCCTGTGGTTTCACTCCATGTAGTGGAAATGACAAACTGCCAGCTCCTTTGGGGGAAAGGGGTAGAAAAAGGCTGCGGCTGGTTTCTGGACCCAGCTGGACCTTTGCGGTGCCCCCTTCCAGATGGGCCTGACAGATTGCACTGGGCTCACCGCAACCACCAGCTCATTTGCACTGATTGTCTGGATCTTCATGCTCACTCATTAAGGGCTTAATGACAGCCGAGATTGGGGCCAAAGTTAAATAAAACAAACAGCAATAACTGTTGAGGAACAAGGTTATCACTGAGACATGATCTACTCCCTAACAACTACCACTGAGTTGTCTTTGGGCAAGGCATTTTCTGTATTTCAATATGAAATTTGTGGTGTTTTTGAGTTGTGTTTTGTCTATGATTTTGCTAGTAAACAACTATTTCATTAAAGTTGGCATTTTCTGGAAAAAAATCAAAAGTGAGCACACCCACAATGTTGGTAATAATCAATTACTAAACAACAACCACTTGACTTCTCAATGCATACTCACATCTTCACAATCAATGATTGCAGTATGGCATTATTACTAGTAGAAATGATAGCCAAATATACAAAATATAAGAATAAAATTATGTACATCTTTGCTGCCAAGCTTTCAGTGGGTTTTTTTTCTTACACACTCTCAGCCTCAGAACAGTACAGTACAGTACAGAGTAGTGTTGAGTCTACATCAGCCTCTGAGAGACAAAAACAGCCCACAAAGGAGAGCTTTATTCACAAGAAATGACACTGGATTATGACTCATTTGTTGTACAATCATCTATTTTAGCTTGAGTAGTGACATAACTGTCAATCTGGAGATGTTCCTGTTTATTTGAAAAATACTGGCAGGCCGTTCACTTGACATTTTCATTGACACTTGTGGACACTTTTCAATTCAGCAGCTTATGTGCTTAAATCTTTTTCTAAACTCATAGCAGATGGCAGTGGAGCTGTTCAGTGGCAGAAAACTTTGGCTACAGTGAGGAGCTCCAAAGAAATATGTAGCAGAGAGAGCAGAGCATATTTGCCTGATGTGTTTCATGTGGAGATGACAAAGAAGAACAAATACCAAAAAACAAGTTTACAGTCAGTGATTCTGAGGCAAAGTACGCTATATATACAAAAGTATTGGAACACCTGACCAATGGCAATTTGGTGACACCGTATTCAAAGTGCATGGACATTTGTGTGGAGTTTGTCCCCCTTTGCGGCTATGGCAGCTTTCGCTCTTCTGGGAAGGTTTTCAGTGGGATTTTGGAGTGTTTCTTTTTGTGTTTATGCAGGGGAGTGTTTGTGGGGTCAGGCACTGGTGTTGGACAAGGGGGCCTGGCTGGCAGACTCCATTTTGGTTCGTTACAGGGGTTTTTGATGGGGTTGAGGTCAGGGCTCTGTGCAGATCAGTCAAGTTATTCCACATCAAACTCATCCAACCATGTCTTTATGGACTTTGCTTTGTGCACTGGGGCACAGTCATGCTGGAATAGAAAAGGGCCTTCAACAAACTGTTGATACAAAGTTGGAAGCATAGCATTGTCCAAAATGTCTTGGTATGCTGAAGCATTAAGATTTCCCTTCACTGAAAGTAAGAGGCTTAGTCCAATCCCTGAAAAACAGCCCCATACCACATCTGAATTCAAAAGAAGTCTGTCCGAATACTTCTGTCTACATAGTATATTTCATACACTGATCTTCTATTGATTTAGGCATCCTTTCATCTTCTTCTAATTATTAATATTAACTGTATTAGCTTCTGTCAGATTCTTTCTCCAGACGTGCTTTTGGAATATAAATCTCATGTCGAGGCACAGTGATCATTTGGTCTGTTTTAGACATCCGACTTGTTCACTTCTACCTGCCGATGCTCAGAAATGAGGCACAGTCCTCTAACAGCCTGCTCTTTACATTTCAAAGTCTGACTCACACACACACAGAAAAAAAATGTCCATTAGTTCACAGGAACTGACAGCTTTCGTGACAGCTGCATTTGAGCTGCTTCCTCTCCCCTGGTTCTCCCCGTCAGACTGAATGAGCTTTATTTAAAAGTCAGAAACAGACGGACAACTCGGAGGAGCTGGTTCGAGGCTCCCCTGGCGCCTTGTTAAAGATCAGCAAGGGTAAACTGTTGCACTGACGGATCAGAATAACACCGGGCAACTGGCCAGCTACACATACACACCAACACACACACACACACACACAGTTATATACACATTATACACATCCACTGACTCAGAAGGAGGGTAAAAGCACATGCATCTAGCCACGGGTAATGTGAACACTCATGCAGTTCCATACAAATCCATCAAAAACACATATACACACTACAAATGTGTTCACACATACAATCACACTTTCATACATAATGATACAACCGGTACACATTCACAACAGTCCCATATCATTATGATGCTATTGTATCCTGCTGAACAGGTTCATGTTTGAGATAATGTCTGTTCTGCATTGTGTGTGTGTGTTCCACGACACCTGCTCTTTCAATTTGGCCTGAGGCACACTGCTATCTGTACTCAGTGGGGTTGTTAGAGGTATAGCTGACACACACATACACACTCACAAACACACACAGGGGAATAGTTCATAGCTGTCCAACTCCCCCACCCACTGTGTGAGAGGCAGGCTCATTTTCCCACCCAGTGGTTAGCCTCTCGCATAAGAGAACACGCACATCACAGAACCTCCGGTGAATGCTTTCACACACACACACAAACACACACCCCAGTCTATCAAATCAGCTGGAACTTGGAGTGTTTTTCGCTATCCCAATAGTAAAGAGGACACAACAGGGAGAGTGTCGATGTCAGTCAAACAGTTGAGGGCAATGAAACATGAGTCAGAGCAGACTGTCTTTGTCAGGGGAAAATTAAAGGTGACGGGGAACGATGTCAGTCACAATCAAACATTAACATACTGACAAACACAGAGGAATCCTACCGTTAGCATCACGGTAGTAAGCATGTGTGACACTCCGGAAACGCTCCTGTCCGGCAGTATCCCAAATCTGCAAGAGAACAAGACAAAAACCATCACTTCTGTGAATTCACTGCTATTTGACTTGCTAAACACCTTCGCTGAACAATGCTGTCGAAAAAAAGAAAAAAAAAAATCTCATGTTTGAAAGTTGCACTGTGATGTCAGAGCACATTAAGGTACTCTAGCATCATCTGATAGACGGGTATTCTCACTCCTCTGTTCTTCCGTCATGTACCCCCCTCATAAAGGATTCTGTGTAATGCAGTGTTATTACTTTTTGGCTATTGCACTCATATCAAGTATAAGCACGTGCATCACTAATCTAACGTCTTCAGAATGGAAGCAGCGTCTTTAAGACATACTAAAAACATCTAATTGTGTCATTTCCTAATTTAGCTATACTTTGTTCAAATTTTTAAGCAGGTAAAAGGTGTGTATATGCCTGAAGGGTTTATTAAACTAACTTCTGGGAAATGTCACATTTGACAAATAGACTGATGGATGAACACAGAGCCATTAAAGAAAAGAAAGATGAAGGGAGAGAGAGAACGTGCGTGCGTGAAAACCCATCAGACAGTATCTAATGTTGTGTTTGAATGACAAGGATTCATCTGCATGTCTGTCTGCCCCTCGCTGATAACTTCCAAGCTTGATAATCTGATGGAAAGCCTGCTATTCCCTTTAGTGTCTTCAGTCAGGCAGAGCAGCAGGCTAATTGACTGATAGAGATTAACTAAGACCTCATTAAGTCATCGTTTGGGCTTCTTTGCCCTCCCAGAGCAGGAAATGAAGATGTATGGGAGGTATTTACTCCATGGGAAACAGTTGCTGGTGATTTGTTATTACACACAACACACAAGTAACCCCGCTTTGACAAAACTGAAAGTAGACTCTCCATTTAAACTGACGTAAAGATTAAAGATAGACGCATTGTTGTTCTTACCTGCAGTTTCACCTTCACAGCGTCGATGCTCATTACTTTATTCTGAAAGACAAAGGAAGAAAAATGAACATAATTACAAATCTACAGACACAGAAAGCAACACAGAAGCAAGATAGAGACAACTGACACAAGTAAAAACAGCTATATAAAACATTACAGAGGTGTCAGAAAAAAGGAGCTGGTTGGAAAGCAAGTCCAGCGTTGTATAGCTGTACCATGGTCAGCTTTCTGTGACCACAGCTAGTGTAATAAGGGTTTAACCTCTGCTGTGAGGTGCTCTTTTACCACTGTGATGCTGCCTGTACTCTGTACTACTTTCAATACCAATACACACACACACACCTTTCTTATGATGGAGACCCTTGTTTCAGGGTGTTGCATCACTTACCAACACCGTGGCTGCCAAGCAGTTTAGCATAGTGCGTGCATGCACACACACACACACTAGCTTTTTAATATGTCTGATTTATCTTTACATGAGGAAAATAATTGCTTGCAGGGATCTTTTCAAAATGACACCAAGTCACTGGTAGCCAGCTGGAGCAGCTCCTGCGTTATTTCCAACTATTCAAATAGATGGATGACAGTTCTAACTATGCAGACACATTACAGGGAATGTCATAAAATTGGCAACCAAGATGGATGAGCACACAGCCCCGATCACCTGGTGGGAATATCAGCAGCCCTGTCTGATGCGTTTCACAGGCAAAACTGCGCCACAGGTTTCGAACTGGTGCAGTTTTGAATATATTTTGTTATCCTATTGTGAAAAGTACATCAGCGTCCATCAAATTCTACTGGGATGCTACTGCTGCGCCTTAATGACAGTCCTGACAAAATGTGGACTGTAGAATTTCTATAAGCAAATGTTAAAGAGTGCATACACGGTAAAGTTCCTTGACTGATTAGACCACAGAATTTTCTTTTCAGTCTCGAGGAGCCTCAGAAGATCTCCTCCATTCACAGTGTGGTGAAGCACTGTGCATGGTGTTCGAGTAAGAGTGATACTTGGCATCTTAAGAGTTCATAGATGCCTTTTTTCTATCATCTAAAATGAAAAACACAAGAGTGTAACTATGAGGAATGGATTTAACAACATGTTTATGTGTTCAAAAGGAAGTCGTAATCATAGCATTTTTAACTATATTTTATTACCTTCAGATGTAACCTATCTTTACTTCCAAAACCAAGGAGCACATCATCACATAAATAGCTTACATTAGTTTACAAGGATGCAGGTTACACTGAAAATAAACCAAAAGAAAAAAAAAATCCTTGTTCACTACTGGACAATCCAGTGGGAAGATTTTAGCTTCATGTGAAAGCTGGATGTCATCACCAAATGAAGGCTAACATCTGCAACCTCAGCCAGCAGGACCAAAGATACAAAATACATCTGCTGGTCCTCTTCCTCAAAGCCTTGTTCTCTTGTAAGGTCAAAAGTAAAACATGCTTTCTGAAAATATGATGCTACAATGTAAGACAAGCAAATTAAAATTTTTTGGAGTGTTCATTCTGTCACCATTATCACTGCAAACTGCATACAACAGAAAGCTTGACAGGCATGGCAACAGTAACTCAGGCAGACAGGGATTAGTGAAATGTAAATTACACCTGAGAATCGTTTTAAAATGAAATAACACACTTCAAGTTTGCATGTGCGTGTAATGAGAACACAATTATTTTTTTTAAAACAATATTCACAAACCATGAAACCAGAGCTAAGCATAAAGCATGAACAGAACCTATAGTTGAAAAGGAATTGCATTTCCTCCCAGGGTCAAAGAGTCGTGTCATGCTGGAGTTCAGCGGTCACTGTTGAGTGTAAATTTACGACAAAGACGTGAATCTTTTTCTTTCATTGAAGCTGGGAAGAAACCAGTAGAGCAAAAGAGAAAAAATATGACAGAAAGGAAACAGCAGACCCACGGGACAGATCATTTTGGTTTCATAAAAACATGAAAGGAGCTGGCACTAGATAACACCCGATCTGCTGCCCCAGTCTGAAAGTTATGATTGCTTTTCACTCACAAATGAAAAAGTCTTTTTCACCAAAGCGGTTTCTCCAGACCCTCAAATGCATCTAACCACAAGTTCCAAGGTCAGACAACAAGACCTCCCCAGTAATGAAAGAAAGCTGCTGAATATACAGTAAGAAGGTGAGCAGTCAAAAAACATGTCAACATATACACACAGGACACACAAAATTCATCAAAAAGAATTGAATTTCTGCTTCTAAGCTGTAGTGGACTGGACTATAAAACAAAGTAAACAACCCAGCAGGCAGCCGGTTCTACAAGTGTCTCAGCACAGTGTACAGGTGAAAACAAGCTGATCAAATTAAATGATGAAGCTTATTCGGTCACTCAGCTAAATGCTGCATCACCTGCACCAAAAGTTCCTTCTGGTCTGCATCCACTTCTCGGCTCTGCAGTTTAACTGCACATCCAAACGCTGTGTTGGTGGGTTTGAAGCTTTGAGCTTTCTCAAACAACATACTTGCCCTCATTCTTAATGCATTTCATCCATATTGCATGGGATATTGTGAGTTGTAGATAGTTTACCTTACAAATGGGAAACACTTAACACCTTCTAAGCCTTATTTGCTGCGCTTTAACTGCAGTATATTTTATGTGTGCCTGGAAAGTTTAATGGCTCAAGGGCAGGCTCCGGATCAGTTGTGTAGTGAAAAATAATCACATGCTGTTGATGCAGGTTTACATATTAAAACCTTATTTATCAATCTAAGACACTTTTCTTACTCAATACTGCAGAGCACACCACTGAAATGTACATTTATATTTTTACATAAAAGAAGGATAGACCATTCAAAGTCTCCTGGGACCAGCTGTATGAATAGATGTTGCAGAACCAGCAGCAAAACTCAGCCACTTGAGTAGTGTTGAGTTACAACGCATGGCCTTTGTTCAGAGTCTGAGGCCGTGTTCAAACAGCCCTGTGTGAAAAACACTGGCCCCTCAATCTCTCAAGCGGGTCCGTGTCATCGATGCAAAGGATCGGACATGGGAGACCGCTGCTCTCTGCTCACTCACCAACAGTCAACGTCGGTTTCTTTTAATCATGACAACACTCATCCCTTAATTTTAACTTGTTCTTATTATGGTTGTGATCATTTTACAGAGTTATAAATACCTTCCCTATAATATCATGAACTGCTGTGCAGTGTTTTGCAGCCCTTAATTGCCTGACCGCATTTCCACACTAACAGCTAGTCCTGTTGTTGCTGTACCCACTACCACTCTGCTATGGGGGATAAAAAACTGCCTTTCTTTTTGCAAGACCAGGTAGCGCTATGAGTGCAGTGATGGTGCAAAATAATGTTGGTTGGGGAGGGATCTTGTTTTGGTGGAATAAGCCCTTGGCATTGAAACAGCTAAATCACAGGAAAAGAACTTTGACAGAGGTTTACAGCCCTACCAACCCACACTCGGATCTACATGGCAGTGAAAAGGACAGATCAAGAAAAGAGATCCACAAAATTTAATACTTCAGCATGAGCAACCCAGCCCGCCAGTTTTATTTGTAAAATTGGAAATAATAATCATAAAACAAAACAAAAAAACAATATGTTTGGCAGTGTGATTAATGGAAAAACAGGAACCTTAACTTAAACTAAAATGGTATTTTTATAAATGCAGCCATTCCAAATCCATTTACTGCTGCACTTTGGCTCAACCAAAAAGGGAAAGTATCAGCATTCTATTCAGCTGTCCAGGCGCACATGCTTCATACCTTTAAACCATTAGAAGTAACCAGTAATGGCTATTGGAGTCACTGGGAGTTTGTTGCCATATGCAGTTTATTTGTTTCTTTTCTATGAGAGCTAAAGCTGAAATGACTGTGTTAATGTCTGATGGGTGCAGGATAACAGGGTTTGAAGCGTGTTACAGTGACGCACGGTGTTACTAATGTTTTTTGGTTTTTTTTTTTACTTTGCACTGGAGTAAAGATGTTAGCAGCCCTGTGTGTGGGCTGGGTGTTTACATAACTGTGAGTCCACAGCACCATCCTGCAGAATGTTTCAGCTTTGATGTGAAAATCTATCATCTACCTGTGATGAGAAAATGTAGATATGTGAAAGAGGCTGTGTGAAGAAATGACAGAATTACAGCGTTGTGGTTTTTAATTGCACTGGTATTTTTCTAATCATGCAAGATTAAATAGGCAGATTACAGTTTACTGTTCTAGGTCAGGCCTTGTTATCTGACCTGTATCCTGTTTAGTATGGGCAACATGTAAATGATGTTAATTTGACTTGGACCAGTCATTATCACCTCTTATGCAAGTTTCTTCCAGCTCTATGTCATCATTTTTCAACAGGATCACAGATGAAACATAAACTATTACACAAATAATAATAATAATAAGCTATAGATTTGTCTATAGTCCCATTTCTATTGTGTTGCTGAGCTGGAAATACAAACAGAAGCAGTTTTTGTTTTTTGGGTTTTTTTTTTTAGCTGTACGACATGCAAGGACACCTATGTGAACCACACACCTGTACACACATAAACACAACCCTACACACAAAATAAAGACAAGCCTGCATTTGCCAAGTGTGTCAGAGTAGGAAAGTCCTAAAACCCAAACAATTCAAAAGAGTATGTTATTGACTTTATTAACATCAGAAATGACTCGACAATGACTGAGATCCAGGGGTGCCATCCGCAGGACGAAAGACATAACAAGTAGCTTGATAAATGTTACCATTTTGTCAAAAATGTAGATGGAGGAAAGGAGATGATCTTTCTGCAAAACATATGCCCTGCTCAAGTTTATGGCTACAGGGGAAAAAAAAAATAACTGTGTATCATCATTACAGACAATTTTACCACTAACTCAGTCTTTGATACAGTGGCTTTTAATGCATCTGCAGATCCATTTCCACATGAATTCAGTCATTACAAATTACAGCCTAAATATATAGCCATTTATTTAAGACTACAGAGCGAAAATATTTGGAGATGTTTTCATAGCCATGGTAGTGATACGCCTCTAGGCCTGGTGATGTCGCCTTGCTGTTCTACCACATCGGTCCAGACTGAAATATCTCCACGAGTATTCGATGGATTGCATTAAACTGTTAGATAGACATTCATGATCCCTACTCCAATGGACTTCAATGACCCCCTGACTTAGCAGCATCAACAAGTCAAAATGATTTATGTTTATTGTTAGCAGGAAACCTCTAATGGCCATGGTAATTACAATGGGAGCAAAGGAGGAAGTCAGGTGGCAGAGTATAAAGAGGGACATGGTCTGCATAGGGTGGAGGTTGGAGTGGATGGATGAATCAAACACTTTCACAGAGGGGGTCATAATGTAACCTAAGTTACCTAACTAATATACTTATTTCAACCCACACCAGGTTTTTTTTTCCAAAACCTAACCACGTAGTTTTGGTGCCTAAACTTAATCAAACTGCGACCGTTTCACAATGTTAACCACATGATTATGAAGATCTGGTATGATGAAGGTCCTGTACTCTTTTTTTTTTTTTTTTTTTAGAGTCCCTGGCAATCACCCAAATTCAGTCATTTGGAAATGAGAACATGCTGATTTTAAAAAAGATGTGAGGACTGACAAGGATAATTTAACCCCTGTAGATGAATAATGAATAAATGAATAAATATGAGTGGAGCAGCAGACTCTCTTGTCCCCTTACTTGTACCGGTGAGAAACAATCTGCATGGCCACTCTGGTACTGATTTTCACTAACCAGAGTCTCTCATCTTCTCTCCTATTCCCACTCTTTTCCTCATTGTCCCCTTGACCTCTTTGCTTACTTTCCGTTTCTCGCTCTTCCTCTCCTATCAGTCCGCTTATATTGTGATGAAGTCTTCCAGAGGTGCTCAATAATGACAATGCAATGATGAAAGTGAAGTGCAGAAGAGAAAAAGAAAGTCTGAGAAAAAAGTTTAACAGGATAATAAGAGTTTAGTGTGTGTCATTATGAGAGCTTTTCTTTCTCTCTATGTGCAGTATCTTTTCAACAGCCATCTGTTGCTGCAAAAAATTACAGTCTCTGAGGGACATTTTTTGAAAAAGAAAAAAAAACAAAACAAAAAACATCCACACAAATGATAACAAGCCCTATGGTCAGACAAAAAAGGAAAAACAAACTGAGAGCCAAGTGTGATCTCCAGGATGACTGTGGTTCAGCCTACAGGCACCTTGAACCAAAGCCAGATTGGACTACAGGGATCAAAACAAACTCTTAAGAGCTGTGGTATTAGGATTCATTGAGGGTTGTTGCTTTGTTGCGTCAGTTAATGCCTTTTGGAGGAGAATTTATGTCTTCTTTAAAACTGAGAAATGCAATACGTCATGTGCCAAATGCCTTTTTAGAGAAAATGAAAGATAACTTAGAGAAAAGAAAATCATCAATCCTGGAACATAACCATCCATCCATCCATTTTCTATACCGCTTATCCGTCAGGGTCGCGGGGGAGCTGGAGCCTATCCCAGCTGACTACGGGCGAGAGGCGGGGTTCACCCTGGACTGGTCGCCAGTCAATCGCAGGGCCAACACACAAAGACAGACAACCACACACTCTCACACTCACACCTAGGGGCAATTTAGAGTAGCCAATTAACCTAATGTGCATGTTTTTGGTATTGTGGGAGGAAGCCGGAGAACCCGGAGAAAACCCACGCAGGCACAGGGAGAACATGCAAACTCCACATAGAAGGGCCCAGACCAGGATTCCAACCTGGAACCCTCTTGCTATGAGGCGACAGTGTTAACCACTGCACCACCGTGCCGCCCTGGAACATAACCAAGTCAAATCAAGTACTTAGGTAGAATTCTGAGGCCCTTTATACGTTATGCTAAATACTAGGCAAATATTTTAGTTTTTATTCCCCAGCATAACAGTATAACAGCTGTACTCACTGGTTTATATTTTACAGGAATTACAACCTTATAATGATCTTAAATATAACATAATGTCATAGATAAATAGTACACCAAATAGTTGCTTAGTTACATCATTGATTGCCGGTCAGCTGGATACATAAAACAATTATAGAAATCTCATCATCATTCAAATGTTAATAAACCCAAATCAGTGACAGATATTAACATTTTTCCAAATAGGTCCTGCCCATTACAGACCAGTATATATATATATATAGATATATATATATATATATATAGATATATATATATCTCATAGAAATGTCTGTTGAGGGTCCTATAGCCACCATGCATGCACTCCATCATGCAGCACTGAACAAAATGTCAGCCTCCTTTTGTGCTCCATCCTAAAAATATGTTACGAAAATTCAACAGCGAGCTGTGGAAATCAATGTTAAAAGTTGACACACAAAAAAAGAAAAGGTCTGAAGTTATGTTATCGAAGGTGTGTGTGTGTGCATGTGTGTTAGCTGATAAGCATGGCAGCAGAGAAGTGGCAGGTTATGGAATGGGTTTTGACAGAATGACAATTTTACAGTGCGCTGGGCTGCACAGACACCCACACACTGTGCACACGCACACACACACACACACACACACACACACACATATGTACATGCAAACAGCAGTAAGTGAAGAAGACAGACACACACATATTAGACCACAGCTATTTGAACAATTATTGAAACACAAAAGACAGGTGACACACACACACACACACACAGACTAAAAATAAACCCACAAACACCTACACATGACACTGAGCTATTGACAAATGACCATTAATATTCAACAGCAGCCTTAAGCATCAGACAGTTCTAAACTATCTGTCAATCAACCTGCCAACCTCACCAGCCCTCACTCTGAACATGTGAGTAATAAGAAGTCCTCTCGGTCAAAAAGGGGAAAATCTTTCCTGAAACTCTTCTGTATGCTGTATGTCTTCTGGATGCTTCAGGGAACAGTAAAGATCTGGAAAAATGGGAAGGTTGCTGCAACGGTGTAACATCTATTCAACACAAATACTGTCAGCTTTCTGACATGCAGCCTCGACTGGCCTTCATGTAAAACCACATCAAAACAACCAGAACCAAAACCAGCTGCTTAGCATCCTTGCTTTACAGTTAGTGTACAGACATGTGAGTATTTCATTTTCTCTTCTAACTCACTGCAACCAAGTGAATGAGTGTACAGTATATCTCCATGTTGAAATATTCCACTGAGTCAGCGCTCATCCATAGTTCTACAATAGAAGCAGCTCTCAGAGCCCAGCTCTGCTGATTACATTCTCCCTTAATTAACTGATCCGTCACAGTCATAAAAATCAAACAAAAAAATTCAATAAATCTTCCAATTCCAGAGGCTGAAACTAATGATTTTATGCCATAATTGCTTTAAAATGATATTACCAATTAAAAGCTTAATGGAATCCAGTAAGAGACTTGAAACATTTAAACTGATTTGTATCTGAATGAATACTTAAGACTGAAAAAAATAATAAATAAATAAATGAACAGCTGAAACTCCTTAAGTTAAGACAACCTGTTAACCATTTTATTTGAAACATGAAACCCATCAGTGAGTCAAAAATGGCAAGAAAAGTAAGCCAAACTTGAGCCAGGTAATGTAAGTCTAGGACACAGTTTGAAGAAAAAGAAAAGAGCCTTCATTTATTTTATCAGCCTTACAAATGTAGAAAACTTTGCTTGTCTGACCATCTGCCTTTTCATGCTTCTTGCCCTGTGTGATTCCAACAACTAAGCAATTAACTTCTAATATTATTAGCACTAAGGGGAATAGTGTCTAAAACATGAACACAAGACAACAATTCTAATAACCAGGATAATCATTCATGCAATTTTTCGGGTTGTACTTGATTGAACAAAGCCAAGGTGAAGGCAGCATGAGGGTTTTGTCTGGTGTAGGGCTTTAACATTGAAAAACAGCCAGGTGCCTCTCTGGCACAGTGGCATATCAAATTATACAGACACAACCCAAACTGTCAGCACTTGGCTATCAGCTGCTGTTAATTTTCTCCCTGGCTTCCACCTCACTGTCAGGAGGTAAACATCCAGCTACCTCTCAAAAAAAGCTTTTACATGCATTACCCGTGCATGTCTCATCAACACTCTATCTAATGAGCGCTGACTTAATGAGAGTTAATTATGCACATTTGCTGGCTCCTCAAGTTTTCAAGATGAAACGTGGGCTCAGGTAAAGACAAATTAAGAGAAAACTCAGAGTGGTTCTACAAGAGGAGAATGCAGAAACTACTGTAGGCACTCATTTGACAGTGACGGATGTGCTCTGCAGAGGTTACTGAAATCAAAAGTTCAGAAGCAAAAAGAAATAAAAGAAAGTAATTTCCTCTCAGTGGCCATGGGTTCAAATAAAGCACTGTAGCATGAACACCCACATTGCCCCTCTGTCAAAGAAACAGCTTCTGTCAGAAGACTCCACAGAAATATTCTTAATGAAGAACCCATTTCACTGACGAGGACACAACCGAACCAATGAATCCCTGGTACCTCACGCAGCACGCATCTGTCTTGACAGTACTTTGTTCTAACTGTTAACTGCCTCTCTGCTGCACCAAAGTTCAGAAAAGTATAATTTTGCCTTTATTTGCCATCGGTCCTTTGATGATTCAAAACCAAATGGTAAAAATGGTCACTCTGGAAAATATTACTTCTTAGCAACGAAAGTCTTCAAATAGTCTTAGAGCTCCAGTGACTGACTCTTATTGGCAAGGAACTGAAAGAAGTTACAAATACAACATCTACATATCACATAGTAAAGTGTTTGTGTTAGCAAACACAGCCAGTGAGAAAGCACATCATTCAGACCAAAGCAGACACGTGTGTATTTGTTTTCTGGTTTATCATTAACTGGAAGATTATGCATAGCAGAGTAACAGCTGGCGAGGGTTAAAAAGCATTTCCTCGTTCTGTTGACACCTACGAGCCTCGCTTTCACTCTCAGAGCTCATCTTTCAGTCAAATATTCTGGGGTGTTTTTGGACTTTTGGAATTGTAGTTTGTAGGTGGCGCAGTTTTCTGCATTTATATTCTGTGAGCATCACTGCTGACGCTCACAGGTGTGTAACACTATCAGAAGCAAAGCCTTCAGCTCTTTCTCAGCAGATAGAGGCAGAAACCCTGCAAGGAAAGATAGATCCAAGCATCTGTTTAAGGTACCTTTGTTAGTAGGCACTAGAAATATTCGTCAGTTACTTCAACTAATTATTATCATTCCATAAATCTACATGTGGGAGCCATTTCTGTTGTGTGGGAGGAGGCGCTCTGGGCAGGCGGCGTGCAGTCGCGGGCAGAGTTGACAACTGATCCAAACATTTTTACCCGACAAAATGTTCTAATGTAAGAGATGTGTCGTGGCTTAAAAAGGGTTAGGAAATACTGTTATAGACAACCAACCCCAGAGACATAACAAGTTCAACCCTTACTCTTAAAAGAGTCAACTAGTCCAAGTTTAACCTTCAGTTTAATTGTCAGGCAGATTAGAACATCTCTACACCAAACCAAGTGAATGCACATTGAGCCCTGTGAGAGCACAGTAAGTAAAACTTAATTTGTTGGCTTTGCAAGACCTCTCCTCTCCACTCGTGTTGCAGTTGGTTGGTACAGAATGGTTCACACCCTGCATCTGGCAATAAGACTGGCTAATCCTGGATTTGTCACCCTCTGTGACTCGCTTTCTCAGCCACTTCTCCTCCTCTTTCTCCATCCATTTCTTTTCTGTATGTGCTTTTTCTTTTATTTGTCTTTTCATAAACTCCTCACCCATCCTTTCAAAACTTCATGTTTTCTACTCAGCCTCTTTTCTTCCTCCCTCTCCTACCTTTCTTAGATTCTTGTTTCCCCATGCTGTGCTCTGGCCTGACCCTTGAGATTTCTGTGCAGCTCCATCTGTCGATCAGACCTTCCGATCTATAACCTAGTGTTCCTTTTCGCACGTCAAGCCTCAGAGACAAAGCTCTCTTCTTTTTATTTTCTTCATCCATCTCTTCCCATATCACAGTCCATATCTCCTTCTTCCTAATGCTGATTACTCCTGTAGCCTAGCTGCACCTTATGTGAGATATGTTTCTCTCTCCTTCTCTTTCAGTGTTACAAATCTCAGCAAAGGTTTAGAATCGGACGCAGCCAACTGCAGTGAATCTCACTTGTCCACTTTAAAGCTCGGTCTGTCCCGCTTGTCTTCTCTTTGCATCTCAGGAGAAAGAATTAACATTCCCCTAACCTCTGCCTCTGCACAGCATCTCAGTGGAAATCACTCACTGATGCTGTGAAAGAATCCAAATGGGCAATTATATCAAAATATCCCATCCATGTTACTTTCAATGAAGCACAGATGAATTTTATTGGTCATTACAATGACTGGCAATCACAGCATAAATAAACTTTCCTTCTAATGTCTTTTCTTTCTCTTTTTCACAACAATACTCATGCATGGGTTCAACATGAAGGCCCTGGAGTATGTTTTTTCTATGATTACAAATATATAATCCTAGAAAAACAAACAAGTAATTGTGCTTTGTGATTGGCTGCATTATCATCATTCATATGATGATAATGCAAGCTGTCAACACAACACTGCAATATTTAAAGCTGATATTTGCTAACAAAGAGCTACATTAGCATTTATTTCTCTGGTTTTGGTCTTCACCTATTTCCAAGGAAAATGTATTTATAATTTACTATTACTATTAACTGGTTCTGAAACTGCTAAATACCAGCCATTATAATGAGCTAAAATATGCTAAAAAAAAAAAAAAAAATGCTAAAAAACTCAAAAAAATAAATGAATGCTAAAAACTCATTCTCCGTGGGTTCATCATTATGGATGGCATGTTTGACATTATACTTATTTTCCCATTGTTAATATAAACATATGCGCAGCTTTAAATGCACTGTGTATACTTGCATAGCCATACAGCTGAATGAGGCAGATGTTCAGCAGTGTACCAAAATCATCCCAAAATTTTTTTTTATGAAATGTATTTTATACAAGGTACCTAAGATGCTTACCGGCTAAGTCTGGGCATTAGGAAAGACTAAACAGAACCCCCTTATTTTAAGAATATGACATGTAATAAACCATTCAATCCTTGCCCAGACATGATAGTATTATCCAAACAATAGGCTGGAAATCCTATTAGGGCATGTCGCATTCATCCAATAAGTCTTGCTGGGTTTTAAAAGTTCTGCTTAAACCCAAGTGTTATCTCTCTGTATTTGAAGGACACAGTTTGCAAGCACTTTCAGCTTTCCAAGTACTCTTAGAGCGCTGTGTGATACTGCAGTATTTTGTTGAGTTTTTGACATTGTTACGCAAATAAAGCAGGGGCTGACAGCTTGATGAATAGTCGCTGTGTATCTCTGTGGTTTGACGAAGATGAGGCAGTTTTCTAAATGCTGCTGTTTTCTAGATGTGGTCCCGCTTGGATTGTACGTGTAGGAGGGATAGTGCTGCCTGATAATCAAAAGCTGGAGAGTAAATTACTTTCACATCTTGGTTGTTGTTGCCATACTTCATGCTCTCCCGCTTTATTTTGTTGGAAACTATAGTTTGATTATTGTGAGTACTGAGCAGTGCTGACATTTTTGGAAGATGAACCAAGGAAAGAATGGAGCAAAAAAAGCAGAGAAAGACAGATACAGCTTAAATGTTAGCAGCGTGTGTTTGTGTGTGTGTGTGTGTGTGCGTGTGTGTGTGTATGGGATGGGCTATACAGGGGAAAATGAGTTCAAGGAAGTGAAGATATGAAAGGACAGAAGATGGAAATGGTGTCTTGAGCATCAGAAAATCTTTATTCTGTCTGTGCAGTCATGCAGTTCATTGCGTTCTTGCTTACTTGTGTGCATATAGTGTGTGTGCGTGTGTGTGAGAGTGTGTAAGATGCTGCCCCCCACCAGTTCTGCTGTTCATCCCTCACTCTCCAGGGTCGGGAGTGAGAGGCAGTGTTACACTGTGATAAAAGAGTAGCATTACACAGTCAACACACACATGAACACACACATTTGTGTTATACAACTACTTCTGCTTGTGCATGTTTTCCTAAACTTGATATTATGCTCTTAAAATACACAGGGTCCATGTTAAGCTCATCCAAAAAAAAAAAAGCACCCCCACCAGGGGTTTTGAAGTTTTTACAAAGGAGTTCACCAAGAAACCTCCTGAGGTCCTCTTACAATAGTCTGAACTCAAAGGAGGCCTTTGGAGCTTTTTTTTTCTCATCCATTTTGTCCTTGGTTACGTATTCAGGATGATGTTACTGTCTGTGTATACTAATGTGGTTTCATTCAACATGCTCAGACAGATGGGGAGAGGATGCCTAAATAATTTCAATGAAAAGTTTGATATTTGTCATTAAAGTAAAAAAAAAGCCTTGTAATGGAGGATTTTGGGGTTAGAATAATAAACTACATCTAGAGGTTTAACAGTGGAGGGAAGAGAATGCATTTAATTCTTATCATGAACAATGGATTAAAAAAAAGTTGTCTAGAACATACGCTTACTGCATCTTTGGCTAATAGATGCCTTATTTCTATTTAAAAAAAGTTTTACATTGAAGGCCTTAGTCAATTTATTAATATGTTTTTGAAGCAGTTTGTCACTGAGCCAGAAATCAAGATATTTGTAATGAGTCAGTCTTTCAGTTGGTGTCCCATTTAGAGTAGCAATATTCACTGTGGTGGAACTTTGATCAGCTTTCTAGAGAACAACATGCATTTTGTTTTACCTGAATTTAACAGTAATTTAAGATCAATTAAAGTTTGCTATACAAAATCAAATTCAGAATACAACTTCTAAATCGAATGGACACCAGATGCACTGTTATATGTAAAATAGCATTGCTCGCATAGATATAATGTAAAACGTTTCTTACATTTACAGCCAATTCATTTAGAAAAATGGTGAACAAGAATGGTCCTAAGATAGAACCCTGTGGCACACCTTCTCTTGTGTTCTACTACCAAGACAAATTGTAAACCAACTACATGATTTTTCATTAAGTCCAATAAATTCCAAGAGTTTCAATAGAATGTGATGATTGACAGAACAGAAAGCCTTAGATAAATCAATAAAATGGGTATCACAATTTCTTTTGATATTAAACTGACAAGAGTAGTGCTGTGACCTTGTGGGGACAGTATACAACTTCTCTTCACTAAGACATAGTGTTACCTGCATACTTGTATAAGGCTCAAGAATATTATATATTATCATGCTGCTATAGCCACAGAGCGATTGATTTGAGTTGAGTGATTTGTAGAGCACTGAGAGTTCTGTCTTGTATTAGCCTTGAAATAGCTACAACACAGAGCACTATTTTCAGCAGCTGATGTGCTTGTCAGAGCTTTGAATTCCACTCCTTGTTACTTGGATCAAATACCTTTACATCTTTTTCCTTAGAACTCATCCTACCTCATAATAGTAACTGTTGCCATGTGAGGTTTGCAAATCATTGTTTGCAAACCTCAATGTTTTCAGTTTTTTTCTCTCTAACAAAACAGCAGTTAATTTCTGTGCTGCGGGAGACTCTCTAGAACAAAAACCCAGCCTAATATTGACCGCAAAATGTCCTTTTTATGTGAGAAAGGAAGAGCTTATAATGGTGAGATATTTCATTTCCTTGTCATCCTTCCAATGTGGTGTTCTTATCCTTGCAATCACTGTCAACTACTCTTCAAACACTGAGAGGCTATTTCCTGCTACCACATATTTTTACTTTAAGATCATAACCTTGAAGAATGTCATATCCTGGCGCTATAACCTTGAAGAACACCATATAATGGCATGACGTCATAATATGTAATAATAAATGAATTAAGTAGGATAACAACAGCTTAAAATTCTTTTTTAAAAAAATGCAGAACTATAACAAAGACATCAATATAAACCCACACTCCTGCACTTTCTCGCAGAATAATATAATAGCAGTGATTCAACCTGCTGTTTACTCAGTTTATGAAAACTGAGACAAGCTGTACTGTAGATCTTTCCTTAATAACTGTAACAACAAGGGAAAATACAGTCGGAACACACGTATACGCAGTGTGATTTCATCTGCACTACGAGGAAGAATCTTCTTTGGCAGGATATTTTCCACAGCAAAAATTAGCCTAAGACTGAAAAGAGTAGCTTTCGAAAACAAAAACTATGACAATTTTAATCAGTGCCTATAAGCTAAATGACAATGTGAAAAACAGATGTGCATAAATGTTTATTTTAATGTTTAAAGCAGGGCTTAATGTGCGCTGTACATCAGGATTCAGGACCCTCAAGAGTGTGACTGAAACCAGTATGGTTTCATTTCCCACTGACATTACTCAAAATTGATTATTTGAATATTCTGGATGCATATTTAAAAAAACAAGTGAAAAAGAGAGAGGTCATGCAGTGACATGACATCTGAAGTGAGGTTTCTGTGCATGTCATGTGTGTTGCTTGCTTTTTTTTAGGTCTAAAAGTTTATGATTATTGTAATATCCACAGCTAAGCAACTGGATGTTTGTGCTGTGAAATGGTGACGTCACATGGTGGGTGCGAGTGTAGGTGCAGCACTGTCCATAGGTCTGAAAAGGACCAATTGACAGATGTCTTGCTTTTGCTTTTTAATTAGAACTTTTGGGGTTTTGCCCCCACATTGTAGTAATCTACAGTTAGAGGAGAAACTACATAAAATTCAAAAGGACAGTGAGAGAGAGAGAGAGAGAGAGGGCTGCAAGCTGCTATGCAGCAGATTTGGAGGTAAGGCTACCTTTACTTTTAGATGATTTCCTTTCTTACAGGAATGCATTCAGGATCATGTTCTGAATGATTAATGATAATGGATGTAGCATAAATAATAACTTTAAAAGGAGTATAATTGTGTTATCTGGCATTTAACTGCTCAACCACAAGAACATGCAGGCCAGCATGGCAATATTTATAAAAAGGTAAGCTAACACTGACATAGCTGTGGATGTGGAGGTCAAGTTAACTTTCTGTTAGCATCTTTTGTGTTCACTGTTTAATGGTAAGAATGTGTGCAGGATTAATGCAGACTGTGAATCTTTCAGTGGATGCTTCTGTAATAATTATTGTCAGCCTACATTTGTCATCCTAAACCTGACAGTGAATAGTATGTAGACTTAAACATGCTATGGTACAGATTAAACTTGGCTACAGCAGCAGTACATGTTTAGGCTTATATGCAACTGAGATTTTTTTTTTATGAAATGAGTGATTAGAAGTTTCCTCAGTATTGCTGGACAGCTTCAAGTGTCAAGTTCATATGTATAACTTGAAGGTACTGTAGCGCACTGGTGAAACACACTGACAAATTCAGAACAGATCATCATCATGGAGAGAACAGAAGTGAAAACAGCTGTGTTGTGTTTTCACACAAATGCGAAAAATTACACACTGAGACAAATTCTTTCCTCTAATTAGTGTTCAATAAGTCACTCACTCTCTCTCTCTCTCACACACACAATACTAAGGACTTTCTATCATCTCTCAACAGAGTCAGATAATACCACACACACACACACACACACACACACTGCCATCTTTAAATTGGAAAGCAATTCTTTTGATTTATTTTCCAACACCACAATGCTTATTTTAAGACATCTAATTATAAATCTTATTTTCCCCACTGAAAATAATAACACCAGGGGCAGCAGTAGACCTCTCAAAGCTGCTTTCAGATTTATTTTTAAAAAAGCACATTTGAACAACTGGATCAAACACAGTACAGAGCCAATACAAATCTAAACTCACTGGAGCATGTAAGAGTTGCCAAATGCCAGTTTGGATCGCTCGAATGGCACAGCAAAGGTGGGTGAGGAAAGTGAATGAATGATGTGGTCTTCTGCCCCAACAGTCCAACAGTCGTGGTGCGCTTGAACGAGGCACCATACCGCTCACCAGCAGAAGACTGTGAATGTGTGTAATTGAATTGGGCAGCTACCAGATGTGCCCCCCCCCCCCCCAACTCTGTGAGAGGAAGCAGGATGATTCTCATAAAAACAAATATGTTTAGTCACCTAAGCTGCAGCTTTTGTCACAATGCAGTGAACTGATCTTTTAGTATAACAGAAAAACAGTGCGAACACTGGGCCAGTTTGATATGTGTCTTGAACACTCATCAAATCCAGTCAGATCGAATGTCATATTGGCCTTTTCATAATTCAACCATAACTTTCTTAACCAAAAATACCAGACTAGCTAAAAGCTGCACTAATCAATACGTAGTTTAAAGTTGCATCATTCTACACAGTGAAGCTCAAATATCCAAAGGTAGGAACAGGGTGAAAAACACTTTAATATTTGGTTCAGTCTCACCAACCTCATCAGTGTTGTTTTCTGCAGCAGCAGGCAACTGTTTTCAATTAAAAGCCCAAACAAATCCACTGAACACTTTAAGCTCAGCATGAAACAGCTGACAGATACAGTTAGTGAAGAGGTGGTGAACAAAGCGAAGTACTTATCAGCTAAAGAAAACAAGACAGCGCTAAAATAAAAGTGATAGTTAGACTTTATCTTGTAAGTGTGGCTTTATAGCACATATGTTTAGCAAAGCGACATGCACTTGTTTTTCAAAAAATGTCAGTGAAAGCTCCTCTAGGTACAAGTGCTTAACCGAACTTATGCTTATCGTTCGCATTTTGGCTGTAGCCGGGATTTGCTGCGGTCGTAAGTCTAGATTCAACCCCCCTACCCTATAGGTGGCTCTGGCCATGGTATCATCTAACTTTCCCATAATGCTGTCTCCAGGCCACGATTTGCTTCTCATAGAAAAGAAATTTGTTCTGCACCTGAATCCTTTGTGGTGCACATATAAATACTTTAGACTGTGAAGTGGAATGCTTACAATTCTGAATGCACTGAACTGTGAGAGTGTGAAGCAAAGCAATGCTGAGCCCAAACTGCCCTGAACAAATGCCAATCTGTAAATTTGTCAGCACATGTAGCATTTGGTTACGGCTTGCTCATTACTGTCTGCGACAACAACAGCAATTAAAACTTCCCCGTCCCCAACTGGGGACCTCAGTCAACCCCGAAATTCGAAAAAGCATGAAAGCCATCTGTCAACCAAAACGGGCAGAATCTGGTCGAAGCCGTTTCCACACATTCATTGCTTTGCATCATTATCACATTTACTGGACCATAACAACAGTCTCCTGGAAACCCAACAAGTACCTGAGGAGTCATATGACGCAAAGGGAAAAAGGTTAAACCAATCAGACTGATACACCTGCCTCTGCTTTTGTCAACTGTATATCAGCTGCAGGTCTTCAGGTATACTGGACCACTTCACTGCCAACAAATCTGGGTCACATTATATAAAGAACAATATACTAAGCTCCACAGAGAAGCAAAGTCAATGTAAATGAGAACCTACAGCCCAGAGGATTAGGGATGAAATGGAATAGGAATGGTCGCTTATGTAAGAGTAGAGGAAACGTGGCTCTGACTTTGTACTGTTCCTGGTGTTGTTGTCCCGTGGCGGCTTATTAGCATGAGTGCGTTTCATCATCTTGCTTATTCATGAATACTGAAGTGCATCTGCATATGGCTTAGTTTCAGCCGACACCACAGGAGAGGACGAGGTGGTACAGACTTGACAGGAAGGAATAACTATGATCCAACTATGATGTATTTTTATTTGTTTTGTTTTTTTTCATCACTTGTGTGAAGGAGCAAAATTTCGTTGAGGGAGAATAATGATGATAAATTAAAACCTAGAAGACAACTTCATAATAAAATTTCTACATTTCAACAAGCAGCTTTATGATTTAAAGTTAATCTGTCTGAGATTGATGGGATAGTATTAATATGTCTGTGCCTTTTAAAATATTCCACTGAGTAACAGATGAAATGACTACAGGATGGTTTTCATATAGTGAAAACATGACTTATCAGCACCTGGTCACAGCTGTTATCGATACATTTAACGTCACTTTTGATTGTCGTGATGGGCTTAGACGCTCCACATACATCTTCAACCAGGCAGAACAGAAGAAGAAAATCATTTAGTTATGACATTTGTCTATTGCTTATTCAATAATTGCAGGGTTATTAGTTTCCTTGAGCAAGACCCTGAGCTCCAAACTGCGGGCCATGGTTAGCTCAGAATTATTAAAGCACTGAAATCTAGTCCATTTATTAAATGCCTTCTTCACAAATTAAACTTAAGAAATATATATCAAGAGCAGTTCACTACTATATCCACTACTACATTTAATAAAATAAAGGTACATTTAATTAAATAACAATGAAGCCAAAACCATCATCATCATCTCAGAGAGCCCATTTTACACAACCCTGTGTCGTATACCCTACAGCCATCTCACAGTGATGATAGTTTACACAATGCTACATAAACTGACAAAGTCCTCAGTTTCCTTGTGTTAAGAGTGTTGATCCTTAAATCAGGTCAACAACACACTTAACATAAAACATGGATGTACAGTGAGGTCCTGAGGACGTCAATGATTCATCCTACACTAACAAATAAACCAGCCAAACAATATGGAGGGGATGACGGAAGAGAATTCATTCGCATTCGTGCATGAGAGTGGGACTAAGTGTGTGTGTGTGTGTGTGTGTGTGTGTGCCGGTGCATGCATAACGTAGACTACCTTTCACCATTTTCATACTGTGGACAGACAATTGCCTTTGGTGTACCTGTGCGGCGTAACTATGACAACCACTGTTGTCCAGTGTGGTCACTGGCACATTACAAAGCACACAGTCAAGCATAACGGAATTTAGAAGGAAATCATTTGACAGCTGCTGCCTATACCAAGGGGATTAAGATTCACAGCCACAAAAAAGGTGTTCCAGGATCGATGGATGATGTCTGCAGAGCCTGAAGAGCCACTGAGGGCCTGCAATCATCATCAGCCCGCCGGTGACTGATTACAGCCTGTCGATCAGGATACTAAGGCTGCCCATTCTAACAGGCACATTCAACCCAAAGTGCCAGGAGTGTCAGGAGTCCTGCATGAAAAGCATACAAATGCCAACATAGTATGATGACAATTTGTCACATAGTCACAAAACAAAATCTATAGGATTTGTGTACATGGCTCCAAATGTGTGTTTTTATTTTCCTTGACCCTCACCACAACTGCCTTTCGTGCCTGCACCACTTTTCTATAAATGAATAAAACACTCCATTTGCTAACTGTGCCACAGATGCAGAGAGGTGGTCAGGGAGGATGGTAGGCATACAGTGTTCAGGACCCGGTTTGGTTGCGGTTGGGAAAATATATTTTCAGCTCATGAAACAGTCACAGTCTTTAATCTGTAGGATTCACTTTGGTTAAGGTTAGGGAAAGATCCTGATTTTGGTTATGTGCTAATAAGAAATCACACGAAACAGCTCAAGGTTAGTATTTCACAGACTGACACAATACTGTCTGGGAAATGCAGGTGCACCTTCATCTTCACCTTTGTGTGTTTGGGGAAAAAGGAAAGAGTTATCTAATCCAACTGCATGTACTTAAGATACGATTTTTAAAAAAACTATTTAATTAACTGATTTAATTACTGAGAGCAAGGCCAAAATAAATAGCTTTTATCTCACATGAACATTTCCCATGAACACTGTTGCTTCCCACTCTTGTAAAGCAGGCGTAAATCTCACGAGCTTGATGTTCACTGTGACATTTTAGTCCTGAACCATCCACTGAGAATCCACTGTGGCCGGCAGCCAGACTCATCAAAAAGCTTTGGGGAGCAGTTTGGAAGATGACACCAACAGACAACTGAAGTCACTGCCTTTGAAATTTCATGTATCTCTTGATAAGCGACTAAACCTTGTGTTGTAAACCTAAAATGAATTATGGCCTGCTCCTTGCTTCAGTATTTTTTTTCTGAATCAGTTTCAGCGAGAATGTTCAGAGGAAGATGTCACATTTTCCTATCGTTCCCAGAGCAGCCTGTCCAAATTAGTTTCTCCTCTTTGTCTTCCTCTAAGAGGATAAACACATTCAAAGGGCTTTCTTTATTATCCTTTCGGTACTTCCATCATCTGCCTTCACCACAAACTCAGAAAACAACTTTATTTTCTCTTGAAGAATAACAATGTCTTCCAGCTTTGCGCTCTAAAGCAGAATCAAACTCTGTGGTTCAAATAAAATGCAGCTTAGATGTTTTTCATGGTCTGCAGTTTGATGAATCCAACTGACCAACTGCCAAATGTGCGTTTGTCTGGTCATGTATGTGTTTCTTCCCTTTGGCAAAGTCCAAAGTTTTCTCCATGTGAAGACAATAAAGATGCTGAAAATTATTTTTCCAGCTTTTATCACCAAACCAGTTTAGCTGTAGAACTTTGCTTCGCACCATAAAGCAGCAGACCTTTTATCAAAATGGAGAGTCGAGGCTGAATTTGCAGTCTCAGATTTTTTGAACCAATTCTGGTGAGTAGTTTAGTGAAAATATTTCCAAAAATATCCAAAGTTGTGATGTTTACAATGTTCTTGTTGTAAAGTCATCAGTGAAGGTGAACAGATGAGTTCAAAGTGATTTCTCCTGTTTTTCTTTTCATTTGGCCTCTGCCATCAACACAAATAAAATTGTAGTTGTTGTTCAGACATTAAATTGTGATTATTAGGAAACTAATTTATATTTAAAACAATATGTTGTTGTGGTATCTAAAAGACTAAGAAAAAAAAAAACATCAACAAACAAACAAACTTCGCAAGCTGCATTTAAAATCTCGCTAGTTAAAGTTTTAAATATTCCAGGAGAAGATGCAGGAAATGTGACTTAAACCAGGTCTTTCCCAGAGCTGTACCTCTTGACACTTCCTGAGGTGGTAATGGTCACACACACACACACACACACACACACACACACACACACACACACACACACACACACACACACACACACAAATAAAAATAAAAATCACATAGGCAAACCATGTCACATGGCAATTAGCTCTAAAGGGCAGTGAGGGGGTCAACATTATCCTCCTGTCATGCTCTGGCAGACTGTTGCTCCTTCCAGGCCACACACACACACACATACAC
Source organism: Scatophagus argus (assembly GCF_020382885.2). NCBI lineage: Eukaryota > Metazoa > Chordata > Actinopteri > Scatophagidae > Scatophagus > Scatophagus argus. The sequence continues at coordinate 4,987,194 of NC_058513.1, forward strand.
ACACACACAAAACCACCTGTGTCAGTGCAAGCTGTGCAGCCGTTTGTTTAATGATTAGGCACTCCAGTTCTGTGCTTCATCATTTCAAGCAGAGTGAATAGGTGGTGAAAGGAAGAGAAAAGCCACAGTATGGAAATGAGAGGTAGCACACATAATTAAATGCATGCACATGAACAAACACACACACACACACACACACACACACACACACATCATGAACAGCCTGAAGGACAAGCTGAAACACACCCTGCCATTCTGCCAATGTGAACAGAGAAATCTCATCAGCAGTCCTAATAAATAAGAGACAGAAAAGAAGAGAGTGTGAGAGCGGCGTTTGAAGTTTGATGTCTGACTCATCCATTTCATCCTGTCGTAAGAAATATAAATAGATGGTAAAAAGCAGGCTGAAGTGAGGCTACGCTCTCCCCACAATTTTTTTTTTCTTTTGCATGGGTGCTGACTCTTATTCCTCATTATCTGCAGAATAGAAAGGTCACACTGCTGCACTTTGGTTTTTAATGTTCACTGCCACAATATCAACTTTTAGCTAAAGAGCAGCACATCTTTTTCAGCACTCCTCTCCCAGTATCTGCTCAGGGCTGCAAACAAAAAGAGGTGCCAGACGGACGCAAAGGCTGCTGCGCTTTATTTTGACCCCTTATTCACACGGCGAGACACGTCACGTCAGGGTGGAGGTGCATTTATTTCCTATGACGCTGGTGATTGGTTAATTTACCCAATGTGTGAATGGATAACAAGCTTGTTTTGTTCCCTGGCAGATATGATTTTCTACTGTCAGAACTTTGTAGTTTAGGGCTCTCACACACAGTCAGAAAAAAAAAGTCTAAAAACTATAGGCCAAGTAACCTCACAACATAAGCTTGTTAACTTTAGAAGACAAAAGTTTAGTGTACACATCCTGATTGAACACCACACAAATGAGTCTTGCAGAATTTATATCCACACTGACATTTCAACTCAGATGAAAAGACTTTCAATTCAGTTAAGCACAGTTAGAGTTGAGATGACCTCTGCTGCACTCTGTCAGCTGAAAGCCAAAAATCCACAGCCAAAAATTAATTACATCTTTTCAAATACCACTGGACAATGTGAATTAAAGATATTCAATGAGCTTTCGGGGTATATTTGCCCTCTGGTCATTTACCCATGACACTAAAGTCATCCATGTGTCCCCAGCAGATAACTGGCCCCAGGAGGTTATTTCTAACATTTTCATACACTGACTGATGAAATTAATAGCACTATCTAAAGTTGGAGAATTTAAGAGGGGAAAGTTGTTAACGGCTTGTACATTTAAAAAAAATATTAATATGATAAAATGTCAAAAATTCAGCATAGCTGAGGGGAGAACATCTTGCAGTGTTTCACTTTTCGCTACATTTACCTGCAGGACATACAGTAGCTTCTGCTATTTAAAAAGAACCATCTAAAACATGACACCAACATTTAGCAGTGAAGTTGTTAGCTTGAATTTTCTTACCAAAGTTTTAAGAATGCAAAGACCAACATCGTTCCTAATTTTCTTGTGGATAACAAGCTCCAGTTTAGTTTTTCTTTGTACAAGGAGACCTAACTATCAACTTGTTAACAGCTTCTACATTCAAGCTCTTTTGAAATGAACTCAACAAAACTAAAATATAGCCAGATCTGTCGTACACAGACGAGAGGGCGCATTCACTTTGTGGTGGTTTTGACAGCATTTCCATCACGCGTGCTCTTTCTCATGGTAGGCAGATAAGCATAGAGAAGCACAGAGAAGAGGCTTCTGCTATTTAAAAATAGCATCATATCATGTAACATCCACTACACAAGCCTTTAGCAACGAGTACGAGCTCCAGTTTTCTCATTTCTGGAGTAATACAATTCTCCAAAATGATTGGTACAAAACAAAGTACAACCTTTTTATAGATCATAGAAATTAATAATTATAGAAATAATCTGAACAGGAGATTATTTCTATAGCTTTACATATAGTGTCTCAAAGTAAGGTGATGATGCAGACTGATTTCACAAGCCTGCAGGAGTGTGTTTTCTCAATAGCCCAGATAGTCACACTGCTAATAATAAAACTCTTTGAACTAAAGATCTGTCACAAAATGTTCCAGACATAAAAATATATATCCATATATACATACAAAGCAGGTAATGAAAGAGAAATGGGATTGAGCAGGCACTGTGTGACCGTGTATGTCAGTTTGAGAACCTATTTGAGTGTTAGACCTTGAAAGACCTCCTCACTCCTTCCAAACAGAAAGAAGAGTCCAATTTTAAGGTTTCAGGATTAAAGAAATAGCTTCACATTTTGGGTAAATATGCTTATTTATGCCTTGCATAAAGTCTGATGAAAAATCAATAGCACTCTCATATCTGTAGGTGAATACGAAGTGACAGCCAGGACCAGTCAAGGGTTCGTCACAAAGACAATCACCTGAAGCTCAGCAAAACCAGCAAGCTTCTAGTGGACTACAGTGATTCAAATATCTTCAGTCAGTACAATTTCAAGATAGTTACCCAAGATTACCAACTGAGTATGTGACCAAATGTGAAATATGATCACAATCTGCCCTTCTGTTCCTGAGTTATGGTGTTGAATAATGGACAGAAAACGTTATGAAGACACAGTGACCTTTGACCACCCAAATCTAATCTTCATCCTTTGATATTTGTGCTAAATCTGAAGAAATTCCCTCAAGGCCTTCCTGAGACATTCAGAAGACAGCCGTTCAGGAGAATGGGTTGGATAGACAACCTGGAAACATAAAGCATCTGACCACGGCCTCTACAGCTAATTAGTAAATAAGTTATCTCCTGCCGCAGCGCAGTTTGGTGAATTCCTGAACAAAAAACCCTGGCAATGACGTTCCTTTTGTTACCTATTTCGGTAAGCCATTATAATACAGGAGTGATAACGAGGGCAGAAACAGACAAATGAGAGTGATAATGACCAATTCTTCTTGTTGCAAAAACTTTCTTCCATGAATGCAGATGAAAGATCATTTTTTCCCCCCTATATTTACCTCGATTGCCTGTGGTACATGTTTTGAAAAGACTGCTCTGTTTTCTTTAGTCCAAAACACAGTTCTGCTGTATGATGCTGTATCCCAGAACACTGCCCTGGTTTTCTGTCATTGCCGCGGGAAACAAAAAAAAAAACAAAAAAGCATTCGTTTCAAAGTCGCTCCCTTGTCTGGTACATCCTGCTGCGTGTTCTTTTACCTCTGCTGCGATCTGATATGTCGCTTAAGAGACTGAATTTTCAGGTGGGGTATCAGGTAAAATAACAACCCATCAAGAAGTGTGATTCAAGTGAAGAAGAAATTACACTGCATGCTTTCTATGTGGCGTGGCCCTGTTAACATACCATAGCGCGAGGCTTTCTAACTGTGCTAGGGATGTCAATTTACACACACCCTCACACACTCTTGCTGGGCGGTAACAGAATGTTTTCAGCTTTCTGCTAGCAGCTGGAATTTAACCATTTTCTGCTGTTAGACTTCCTCTACTGTAAGTCGCTGTGGATGACAGTGTCAGAGAAACTAGGCTGAGAATGCCTCCTAGGGGAAGGTTTTTCCAAACAGCTGTGTCAGACTCTGCAGTTCGAGGGATCTTGCCTCTGGGAGCAGCAAGACAGTAAAAGACTGAAAGGGTCACCGCTTCGGGTCCACGGCTGTGACAGTTAAAATGTGGCTGTTTTTCACTGTCAGCGTAACCCTCGTCTGCTATCCCCCCAGGGTACAATAAGCAGAAAATGCTATTAGCAGTAAAAATATATAAATAAATAAAAAATAAACAAAACAAAAACGACTGGCCCATCAGTAAACATTCTCACTTTAAATTACCTTTTTAATTTTGCTTAATTCAGTACAGATGTGTCGAGTCCCACAGGGACACTGAGGTTGCTGACAGGGTTTAATCACCTGCAAGTCACCTCCTCATACAGCAGCGAGAACAGGGAGGAAAGCCAGCACATCGACTTTTAAAGCTTGGTTGTTCCAGCTGAAACTGTGAAAATTATATGCTTTTATTCCCTTATAAGATATGAGTATGTTCATATCTCATAAGGAGCATTCATTAGCAATTATGACATTTCACCCCATTTACATTGCATCTCAGAACTAATGACAACCAAACTTATCAGAAAAATGAACCCTTGAACAAACATCAGTGTGATAAAAGCTACTTCAAATGACTGAATTTTCAGTAAATGGTGTAAACAAACCAGAAACATAAAGAAATCTCCCCATCAGAACGTTGGATTGAACAGTCACCTTGCTGGACACGTATAGGTCATCATAATGTGTGCATCCTCTGCAAGAATCCATGCTTTTATTTGGATATGTGGAAGCACACCCACTCAGCCTCACCTCATTTTCCTATTTAATTACTTTATGTATGTTCATCTGTTATGTATGTAATTAGCCAGCATAATTAGCGAACTGCAGCTAATAAAACACTCAAATCTACCAGTGACAGCTGTGATTTCAGCAAAATAGATCCGGTCACCAGCTACAAATGAAGAACCTGTTTTTGTCTGCTATGAATTTCAAGTGGTAAATGTGCCATGGTAATAAGAAAAACTTAAATGATGTGAATGATCAGTAACAGGTGTCAAACTTTATCATTCTCACTTACCTTGAGCTGCAACGCTGACTGACAAAGCATGAAGTTGGCGAGGACAGCAGCGATGAAAACATTCTGACACCTTCATTCTGCACTTTGAAAAATTTTCCTCTGACCGTGTGTGTGTGTGTGTGTGTGTGCGTGTGCGTGTGCGTGTGTGTGTTTGCTTACCCTGAAGTCGATGCCCACAGTGGAGATGAAGCTCCCGGCTAGAAAGGCTCCATCTTTGAATCGAACCAAAAGACAGGTCTTCCCAACGCCCGAATCCCCGACCAGCATCACCTGAGACACAGACGGACAGAAGGGGAAAGGGAGCTCAGATGATAAAAGTCAAGGCCGTGTGTGTGTGTGTGTGTGTGTGTGCGTGTGTTTGGGAAAGTGGCTGAGGGAGGGGTGGGAAAACAGCTCAGCTGAAACTTATCTATAAATATGCAGGTGTTTAGGCAACACAATACACACACTCACACGGGTGCACACACTCCCAAAACTCCCATCTACAGAGGAAACAGAGCGTTACACTCACTCCAGCAGGAGAGAGCAGATTGTGCAGACCAGTGGGACAGAGGGAGGGAGAGGGAGAGAGAGAGGGAGAGGGAGGGAGAGGGAGAGGGAGAGAGAGAGAGAGAGAGGTGGGACCCACAGTGTTTTTCTTTCCCTTTTCCCCACCAGACAACACAAAACTCTGTTCGCTTTTGTACCATTTGACACGAGTGTGTATCTATCTGTTGCAGCCACGCACTGTACTGTATGCGTTCAAGCTTTTCTAACACAATTTGGCATCCTAACATTGGCAATGTACTCTCAGTTACATCATTTCATTGTGTTTATTTGGCTGTGAGCAGAGGTGATATTTGTGAACTGTTCCAACTGTGTCATAGTGAAAGTTGAGCATGAAGCAGTGATTCTGGCAGGCCTGTCATTGGAGCAGTTGTTATTCAGGGTGCAAAATTAATACCGACTGCCTCCCACATGATGAAAATTTACATTTGCATATGCTCAGTGCAGATTATTATTATTAGCCTTCATCATCAGGAGGGCTACAACCAAAGATTGTTTTCAGTATAGTCATCTGCTTCTTACTTTTCACAAAAAAATCAAAAAATTAAAGACTAAAAATATGAATTGATTATCAGTGTTGTTGGTTTATTAGATTTACTGGTAGAAACACTATGATATTCTAATATTCAAGACATTGTGAGTCTCTTGTAGACTACCAACAAGCTCAGGGTGTCTTTAAAAGAGGAGAGAATATATTTCTACCTTGTTACTGATGCACAAAGGCTTTATGATACACTTCATGTGTAAGCCTGCATGCAGCATTTAAGGACTACCTTTTGAAATTGGAGAGGTCCGGCAGAAGATTTGGTCGACACATTTTGGTGTGTGTAGAAGCAACCAGATGTTTTGTCATCATGTCTGCTGCTGCTAAACAAAAAGCCTCCTGGTGTGCTGCTGGTAATTGAGCTCATACATAATAGAAATCCCTCCCCAACCATCTCTATCATGTTATTGCACTGGGCTATAGCTGTGGCACACAATACTTAATGCTCCTGGTGGCCAACACACTTTAGCTCCTAAACTTTTGCATGTGCAAAGGAACACAACAGACAAACAGTGGATATACATACCATACTGCATTATATACATGTGAGAAGAGCTTTGGGATTAAACATGATAAAAGAACACACCTGGGGGCTAATTTACCTATATGGACAAAGCAAATAATAACAATTGATCATTTTGTAATAGTAACTTCTAATAAATAATCTAATAAATAATCCTGAAAGTGTGATGCACAATATCCACTGTGTATTTTGAAGCTGCCAGACAAACACCTCTATGGAAGCCCATTTATGCCAAGCAAAAAAAAAAAGAAAAGATGGATGCTATGCTGTGTATAATAAAAAATATAGAAGATATATTCAAAGTGACAGGGTTCATTAATGAAGATTGCCTGCATATCTGGGGCAAGTAAAATGCCATGTCAGGCTATAAATCCAGCAATTCACTTGTCAAGCAAAACATAAACATTTATTTTGAAATTTACAATTAATTGTAAATTAATAAATAAATAAATTAAAAATAAATAAATAAATACTGTTCTTCCGGAGCTGGTGATGGAGGTTGGTGCTAGCCAACATTTTACTTATCCTGGACACAAGAGTTGTAGTTGGGCGGTGTTAGAGGATGTGTTTATGCATAAATATGTTGTGCGCAGTTTGCGGTTTGAGAGCAAGATGGCCAAGATATGACAATTAACTTAAGTCTTTGTTGTATATAAATCAAATAATATAATATATAAAGCAAAAAAAAAAAAGCCTTCATGCAAGTGGATTTCTGACACAACTTGTCCATCTGTAATACTAGGTTGAAATGTTTAATTTATGCCAAAGGTCCATTTTTAACCTGTGAAGCCAATAACAATAATAATAATAATAATAATAAAAAGACATGAAATCCATAAGATCTTCTGAAATCAATGAACAGGGAAACAGTTACAGTTTCGGACTTGGCACGAGTGACTGTTCTAATGTTTCTCATGCCTACCTTTTCACACCGGTGGTAGCGTTTCCTCTTCTTAGAGAAAATACCCACACGCACCTGTCTAACATGTCCCTGATACATGTCCTCTTACAAAGTGTCTACGAAGGAGGACAACTAAATGTCAAACCCAACACACAGCGTCATCGCCTTGCTAATTTAGTTCCAAGCGTATTTGCTGTGCTTTCTTAGAAAATCTTGTCCAAACAAATAACAATTAGAATTTCAACTTTCAAGAAACAAGAAAGAATAATCTCTACTATCACAGACACTGTCCTTATTCCTCATACGTAAAACAAGTTTGGTTAATCGGCAGCTTCGAACCTCACACCTGTGGCCATTTACCGACTGATCGCCTTGTTTTGTATAACCTGTCACTTGAACTCTCAGCTCACCTTGAAGGCGATGTCATAAAACTCTCCGCTGTTGCTGAGGGACGGTCTGCTCGGATAAACTAGTCCGGAGGACGGAGCGGCAGCAGCGGCCAGACCTTTCCCCGTCCTTCCTCCGCTGCTTGGCGACGCCTTGGGGCTCTTGGAGCTCCCTTTACCTTTCACTGCCTTCTTCCTGGACATGGCTCTGATAACCTGTTCGGCTCTGAGCAATTAAGGCAAAAAAAAAGAGGAAAAGAGTGTAAATATACGAGATTTTGTGTCTTTGCGTTTCCCAGCACTTTCCTTGTGGAGTTCTGGTCGAGGCGCGTTCAGGCGAAAGAAGTTCACCTGTGCGTCAAAATCATGACTGTGCGTAAAGCGTAAAGTGGTTAAGGTTTCACGGTCAAAAACTGGCTGCAAAGTGAGACAGCTGTTGTCTCGGTGGTGCAGCTGGGTGACTGTAAGTCTGAGATGTGGCTCACAATGTAAACAGCTCTGTCTCCTCCCTCTCTCGTATTGTGATGATGGGAGCGCACGAAGGCATGGTTGTTTCCGTGCGTTTATAAGGAAATCCACCCTAAAACAGAAACAGAATGATAATGTTGGACACCACTCAACACCAACAAGTGCAGTCTCTCTAAGGTGGAAATTAGAACATTTTGCAAAGTGATGATGATGAAGTGATGTGACATTTTTGACCATCTTTTAAAGAGATTAATTGACATAATTCAGTTCAGACCACAGCTTTCAGATTGGAATAAGTGGCCATCAACACAACAGCTGTCATTCTCCAAGATGTTCTATAAATAACTGCCTTTGGGGCATCTCTAGGATCTGTTTTTGATTGTATCACATGCAATTTGTCACTTCACTGTTCATCATTGAAATGTGAATTCTATTTTAGGGTGTATTTTGATTTTAAAGGTACAGCTTGGTGTTGGCACTGACTTTAGATCTGTGTGACAGCTTGTAATGGAAGGCTTCACGTTTTCTCCACAGACACTCAATTTCAAGGCTGCATCACTCAGGTGTCCTGTACGTGCCAATGTTCAGGCAGCTCATTCTGCATACAGTGCACAAGGGCAGCAGATGTTCGGCAGGCAAGCTGTGCTTGTGGGACTTCAGGATTCACAGTGTGTTAGTGTGTGTTTTTGAGGTGTGGCAAGCAGGTGCATGTTTTACATGAAGTATTTTGGATTCTGAATTGCTGTAAAAGCAGGAAAAACCTAAAAAACCTGGCTAAACCTCATTGGCTACATATAATGTGACTGAAGCACAGTGAGTCCTCTGTTATCACTGTATGGTGAAATGAATGGTGGAATTATGGCCGCACCCCTTGGGGATTATTGGAAACCGGGACAGAGGTCGGGTGGCATTAAAATAAATGCTCAAATTTAAGGCAGAGTTCAAGCATTACCAGAAGATCCACATCCATTGATGTCCTACTATGAAAATGTAAGAAAACCAAAGAAACAACAGTTTGAGAGTGTGTTTACCTGGGAGTTTCTCTGCCTTGGAAGGGGTTGTGGTCAAGCAGAGAGAGGACTGTGCTGTCATCGGACAGCAGTCTCCCTGCTGTGTGGATCACCCACTCGCTCTGCTCGTAGGTCTGTGTGACGACATGGAGACGGGGTGTTAGACGCCAAAAGAAAATATAAGAGGGAAAATAAGAGGGGGCATAAGAGGAGACAGGTATGTAGAGAGTAAGGAAAGAATGTGTAAGAAAACCAAAGAAACAACAGTTTAAGAGGAGATGAAGACATGCAAGTAAAAACCATAAAAAAAAACAAATAAAAGGAAAATACACTGTTGCTACCAGGTTACATGCAAACACGACATGACTCGCTCCTTATGTTCAATAGACAGTCATTTTCTTGCTTCTGCTGTGATAAAACATTCTCTATAAAGCATTTGACAAAAGGATGAGCTGTCCACTGCACTGGTGACTCACTGGCTGAAATGAATGCTGTGCTGTATCTGACCATATTTTAGCATATTTTTTTTCTGAGGAAGATCTGTTGAACATCTTCTTTTGGATCACTTCTACTTTCAGCTTTCACACCTGAGAGCTGCCTAGTACAACCAGTACAGCCAACGTGTCTTGATGACTGTGATGCGATTCACTCACTTCTACTGCCCAGACATTCCCAGCAGGGAATCAAACCGACAACCCACACCCCTTTCGGTCATAGCCACTTTTTCAGCACTGCTGCCGCCCCCACTTCAATATTACATCAGAAGACAATGGGGACAAATGCCAAACTGGAGCTACAGAGATGAGACAGACACATGTCCCTGCTGTCTGTTACACAATCCGAGCATTAAAAAGAAAAAAATAGATAAAAAAACAGATAGCATTGTGAGCCTGCGGACAAAACCATCAAAGTCACATAAAACTACAAGAAATGCTGCGGAAGCAATTCTGCGGGGAAATTTATTTGCAGTCCGAGGGCAGGGAACACAACAAACAGGATGCAGATACTTTTGATGAGGAGACTATTAAAAACGCCCATGCTGTGTGAGTGGTGCATCATCAAAAACCAATGAGCTGCGAACAACAGGAGGAGCTCACATACTCATCCAGCACTGACGTTGTAACAGCTCCAGCCTACGGTCACACGGGCTGGATGAGCTGCTGACCCTTGGAGCAATTTGTCACTTTGTACCATCGAAGTTAAAGGTTAGGTTACAGGTAGGCTGAAGGGTTATTAAAGGTTATTTTAGTTGGCCTTAAGCAAGCAAGCTCCACAATTTGTCAACAACAACAACAACAACATGCCAAGAGACTGCTGCAGTAAATAAACAGACGCAGTGAACTCACCCCCTCCTTTTATTTTGCTTAACAAGACGATGTGGCTGCTCATTCCTCAAAATGACAGATCCATTGTGTCCCACAAACAGGAACAAATCACTAGGTCCATTTTTTTTTTTATTATCAGTAGAAACAGATGGTCTGTTGCACTGACACTAACATGGCGGGTTCTGGATTTTAGACCCAACAGTAGTGACTTGCTGAATGTTTTTCCATCTGTTGTCTCACTCTCTTAGTGCTACATGATCCATAGCACAAAAGGCATGAAAGCAACTGGGCAACAACCAGAATAATTCATATTTAAAGGGACAGTTCATTTCAAAATGAAAAATTCATATATTTCTTCTTACCTCTAGTGCTATTTATTCATCTCTATTTTGGAGATACCAGCTGTAGAAATGTCTGCCTTCTCGTCTGTACACAACAAGGTCTGGAGAATATCTCGACTAACTGGGTGATGATTTCTGGAAAGAGACATTACTGTTGAGTTTTTCAAATCTCTCTCTCTCTTGTTTTTAAGCACATCAAGCACCATAAGCAAAGTGCCATCTAGATCCATTATCTTAAAGAAAAGGCAGACATCCGTACAGCCTGTATCTCACCAAAACACTCAAGATGGATAAATAACACCACAGGGAAAGGAAAAATATGTATTTTTAGATTCTGGGGTGAACAGCCCCTGTACTGCACATACTGAATGAGTATGTGTACTTTGATAGATATCTTCATCAGATGAGTAGAATCCAAAGCCAAAGATGGGCCCAATTAAACAAACTCAAATTAGTCAGAGACCATTTTATATATTCTCCTGGAATACATGAATCAAAGGGTATTACAATTAATTTTTCAGAAATATCATTTGGGAAAACAACTATCATTGTTACTGACAAAGATAAACGGTTTTAGTGGCGAGCTAAGGGTACAGTCACGCTGATGAGTTTTGGAATTCCTCTTGTAAAATAAGGATGGAAAAAGGAGGGTATGTTACTCAGAAACCATACCAAACATGTACATAACACACTTCTGTATAGTTTGGTTAGCTGTGAGGAAAATGCAACAGAAAGGATGAATCTGGGAGTGAACCCCAAAAGCCCAGGTAGCATGAATTTAACTGGAGAACAGCGCCACCTAGTGGCCACTTTCAGTTACTATAACTTGCACAAGAAACCCGTAATCACAAGCTTGTCTTCAGCTACTGTAAAATCCAGGGTCTCCATGGTGATATTAATGCCAATGAGGACAACTGGGTATTTTTCTTCATTTGCACTCCATGACTACTTGTCACTGTAAATATGTGTAGGTATGTTTTACTCTGTGTCTCTTATTTCTTCTTTAAAATTCAATTTTGCTTTATTGGCATTGATTTCATACACTTCATTTGTGCACTGCAGGTTGTATAATATTTGATATATGTGTTTTTACATCATGGGTAAATTATGTGGATGAGAAAAATCACTTCATTCACATTATAAAGGGTAACATAATATGTTCAGATGTAGTGAAATTTTCAATGATTAGAAAAACTGTTAAGGAGTTATTAACATTTTTCTGCTACCTCCTGCCTGTTGTGAGGTTTACTGGTCAATCACCACCATCAGGGTGATTACGCTCATATTTCTTGAATGGCATTTGTGCATTATTTCTAGTTATTGTGCCAAGTTTTGTGTTAAAAGCTTACAGCAATTCAAGCTGCAGTATAAGGGAAAAAAATAAAAATGAACTCTTGAACCCTTGAAGGCTGAAGTTAGCAGGAAGACTGGAGGACATTTAATTCCATTACTGAACTCTGTAAAGGCCAAACAATTTCAGCATGTTTGTGTTTGTATGGCTCAATTTGACAAAAATAAATCGGTATACTTTCCCATATGATAGCTGAATTTGTTTTAAACTGTAGCAAAATTAACCAAACGTTAAGTGACACAACAACAGCCCCAGAATGTTCAATCTGTCCAAAATATTGTGTCCATGATTAAGTGACACTCCTCACTGTGGGGAAAAAATGGAGGGAAAGCAAAATTTTAACTGAAACCATTTTAATTTAAAAATGTTATTCAAGAGTAACATACTCAAAGTTACTCTTGAATAACATTTTTAAAGCCTTCACTTAAGTTGAGATGAGATACAAAGAGCAGTATTTATTTGTGACATACAGATACATCCCTGTGTGACACCTTGTAGCCGTTTGTGGGTAAATACTGACGGATGTTTGATTTCAGGTTTTATCAAGGAGTTCTTCGTGAAAACTTGTGTTCACCTCCAGACGAATCACAATGAAACTGACTTTGAAGTGACCTCTTTGCAAGTTCATCGCCTACAGTCCTCTGATCTCCTCGTGCTGTGGTCTGACGTCACGGCTTTAGTTCTTGTTAGGTGGTATGTGTGGGTGGGGCCAGTTCCTTGACTGGAAGTAGCCCCTGAGTCCTTCCAGATTGACGGGTGGGAAGTAGGCCCCGATGCGTTTTCTCAGCCACCACTTCCCCTGTGCTGCGCTGGTACTGCCCGGCTGGCTGAACTTGTACCTGAAATGTTCCCCTCGAATCCACCTGTCAAAGAGGACGACCCCGAAAGGAGTTCATTCCCATGAAACAAAGATATTTTAAATCTTAGCGTCTCATGTCCAAAAGCCCTAATCAGCCAGATATGACAGACTTCACTCCTCCTGATCATGATGGTGGAACACAGAGAGCAGTTTTTAGCCATGCAAGCACTTTATGAGTAACAGGTCATCCTGTCTCCAATACAGGAGTTCAGATGAATCCCAGGGCTGACATCCAGACAACTGAACTCATGTGCATATAAACCAATATTTACCAAATTATTATTAAAAAAAAACTTTAACTAACTTTTTTAACTTTTATTGTTGTTAATTTAGAGCTATATACTGTCCTAGCAAATGCATTAGGAGATACCACACAATCTCTACATATTTCATTTATTGTATCTAGCAGGAAGGAAAGACATTATCTGCTGTTTCACCAGAGGGAGCTACAGCACAGAAAACAGCCACTCATGGGATTGACATTGGGGTGATCGCTGCCAAAATCACACCTAATGACAACCACAATTTGATCATGAATAGGTAAAATGTGTTCTATTTGAGGAAATAAAAGCTGAAAAAAAAGTATTTTACGCTGATCCAACTCATACAGAATTAACTGATTTGCTGCGACTGTGTGCTCTGTGTTTACCTGGGAGTTTCTCTGCCTTGGAAGGGGTTGTGGTCGAGCAGAGAGAGGACTGTGCTGTCATTGGACAGCAGTCGCCCTGCTATGTGGATCACCCACTCGCTCTGCTCGTAGGTCTGTGTGACGACACAGAGACGGGGTGTTAGACGCCAAAAGAAAATACAAGAGGGAAAATTAAAAAAAATAAAGAATTATCTTATTAGAGGGGGCATAAGAGGGGACAGGTACGTAGAGAGTAAACAGAGTGAACGCTAAAAGAGATGAGGAGATAGATAAGGAGACTGAGCGAAGCAGAGAAACAGAGATATATAGAGGCAAAAAAGATACCAAGGCCTGACAGACAGACCAATAAGTACATGAAATTACTTCCCCCTAGTGGCTAGATACAGCAGCTGAAGACCAAATGCCACTTAAGTACCAAATAGATGAGGCTCGTTTGGCACACAAGACCTAAAAATTAAGTGATTAAACCATCCAAAAAGGAGACCACAGTGGTGTTTTAGTTTTGCTAACTTCATATTATCAGAACTTAAGAAATAAAAACCTCACATTTAAAAATACTGATTAACAACACAAAAACAGTTTTGGGCACCAGCAACAGCCAAATATCCACACACACACGAAAGTATGGTGAAGACAAGTCTATATATGTATTTTTATTTCTAGGCTAGCGATGTGCTCCACTCATAAATCTTGTCCTGTCGTTGATCGTTTTCTCACCTGGAAGGCGGCAAACCACATGAGCCAGTCCAGTCGGTAGTGGTACGGCGATATAAGGCATGGCCGTCGGTAAATGTCTCCTGGCTTACACAGGAACTGGTACTCCTCCCAAATCGCCTCAGGGTCCTTGGGATCCTGGCTTAGAGTGCCCTGGAAAATTACCTCTGTACGCTCCTTGGTAATGCTGGACAGATGGGTTTGTAAAACAAGGCCGAGGGAGATAGACAGACACTTTTACAGGCACAGACTTTCAAACTTTAGGTGTAAGAAATGTCAGTCGAAACAACAAAATCTGTGCAGCAGGTAGTAAAGTCTAAGTAAAGCCTTTTAAGACATGTTAGAGATTTAAATAAAGTAAGGATCACTTCAGCACTTTCTGACAGATACTCCACCGACTGAGCTGTACCTGCCAAAGGCCCCGTAGGTGTTGACGATGCGCAGGGGGTCGAAGGAGGTGTTCATCACCTGTCTGGAACTAAACAAGTTCAACACCACGGGGACGCTCAGGTATCCAATCAGAAAGCCCAAAGCAATGTTCACCACCCGACGTGTCAGCATCCCTGTATTACATACAGTATGTACACACACAAATGGAAGGAGTGGAGTGGCTAGAAAAGTCTTCATTATGGTTTTTGACTACAAGAGATATTGGATACAGTTTGTTTTTCTGCTACACACTCCATTTAGACCCTGCTCTTCCACAAATTTGATGAAATTGCAGGGAGCAATGCATGTCACGGCTCCTGTTTGGCCTAAAGGAGCTGCTACAGCGTTTGTTTACTTGTCGCAATTTGTGCGCTTTCAGAGGAATTATGCATCTCACGGCTCTATTCTAGGATGTCAAAATGAATGAGTGGCCCAGGGGAAAGCTATAATTACAGCTCAAATCAGGGTGACACATTTGTTAGTGTCTGGCCTAGCAGGGGGATTCATCATTCGTGGAGGACAATGTGTTTATTGGTTCGTGTTAGTGTTGAGTTAGTGCTATTGAGCTTGTGTCCTGTGCGCGTTTGTGCGTGTGATGACTTTAGCACCTCCTCAGTGGAAAAGGGTTTGACTTGTTAGATCATAGGACGCCTGGTGTTGACAAATGTTGGCTGAGTCCACATCAGTTCCTTCCTACCTGTGTCTGCCTGCTAATCCCACGCATGTTAAACACATCAGTGTAATCCAACTAAAACTTTTTTTACGCTAACACAGACACTCTGGGTCTGTTCAAATGATTAAAACACATTCACATGCCAGGTAGAAGCCTATTTTACATTCAAAATCCTGCAATACAGCAAAGACACAAATGGGTCCAATGAGACCAATTAGAGTGGGGCCACTCCTGGTTTTACCACATTTTAACAAGTCTGTATTGTAAAAATGTAAGCGACATCACATTAAATTCCAATAAACCATATGTCATACTTCTCCCAGCTACTCAGCTGTCCGAGTGCTAATGCCTTTTCTACCCATAATTCCCTCTCCAATATGACCAGACCCATGACTTACTTCGGCCCGTTGTACCCATTAGCCTCTAATATTAGTCATACTGTTTTTTTGAAACTACATCCTACACAGTCTGTGGACCCATTGCGTGTGTTTAATTCCAAAATGAGCAGGCTAAAGTAGCAGAGAGTTCTGCAAACTGGCATCTGTCATGGTGTTTCAACTTGCTGCTGAACTGACCGAATCTTTCACTATAGTTGCCATCCAAATATGATTTTAAAATTTCATTATCATATTTTTACAAAATGGTAATGTAATGAGATGGCTTTCTGTCAGCACATTACTGCCGATGAGTAGGTCTTAATGACTTAATGGTCGAGTTAGCTCAGTTAGGAGCTACTTTTAGCCTGTTGATGCTTTGTGAGTACAGTCTCTGAATACCTTTGGTGGGTTTGGGGCTGCGTCCTGTTGCATCCTCATTTTGTATCTCCAACACTACTTTCTTGGCTCCCCATCCAGAGTGAAACAACAAGCCCAGCGACGCATCGTCAAAACAAGCCAGACTGGGAACAATGGTCAGCCAGTTAAGGAAACTGAGGTTCCCACTCACGATCAGAACCACCTACCACACAAGAGACAAGACAGAAAGAAAAAAAAAAAAAAAAAACACAGGTCATGTTGGAGTGGCTGTATTTGACCATATCTGAATGAGTGTGGAGACGAGGCTGGGGAGGACATACATTGCTACATTGGGGCCTGATGAAGCACACCCTGCTTCACTGTCATTGTCATTGCATTCTAAGTGCATGGACACTGGTGTGGATTTGGTCCCCCCCCCCATGTGGCTGTGGCAGCTTCCTCTCTTCTGGGAAGGCTTTCCGTGTTAATGTGGTGGGTTTTGCCCATTTATGCAGTGAAGCATTTTGTGGAGTCAGTCTCTGATGTTGGATGGGGGGGGGCTGGCTTGTGGTCTCTGTTCTGGTTCACCCTGGGGGTGTTTGATGGGGTTGAGGTGAGGGCTCTGTGTGGGCTAGTTGGGTTGTTCCGCACCCGACTCATCTTTGGATGTCTTTGTGGACCTTGCTTTATGTACTGTTGTTGAGCCATGCTGGTGTAGAGGGGAGCTTTCCCCAGGCTGTTACCAGAGGGTTGGAAGCATAGCATTGTCCAAAATGTCTTGTTATGCTGAAGCATTGAGATTTCCCTTCACTGGAAGTAAGGGGCTGAGGCCAACTCCTGAAGAACAGCCCCACCCCACACATGAATTCAATAATAAAGAGGTGTGTTCCAATACTTTTGTCTATATACTGTAAAATCAGACTTCTTTTTACAACCAGAATCACCCCCTGCTGGCCATTAGAAAGACTGTAGGATGAAGGCACTTTGGCATTGGTTTGACTTTTCAGACCAGGAAAGTTCCATCCACATCACTGATCCACAGTCAGTGATTCCATCACATTAATGAGTTCAACTGACTTGTGGATGATGAGGACTGACTTATTTTGAGTTTGGGTAAATTGACATACAGTAACAATGAGCCCTAACGAAGATAACAAAGATTGTGACCATTAACAGCATCAGTGTTTGGTATCATCAGATCTTTTGAGCTGGTGAAGAGCACAAGTTACCTGGAACAGGATCTGGACTGCTCCATTGACCATGCACATCCGCCTTCCCAAGAAGGTGAAGAAGGGGAAGATGAGCTCGATGAGGTGGTTGGACAACGTCTCAAAGTGATGAAACCACCACGGGGAGCGATGCATGTAGTAGGACATAGGGTTAGGAACAGGCTGAGTCTGGGAAGAAGGGCAGGAAGTGAAAAAGTGAACCCCATACTATCTTCAAGCCTTTGACGATGCTAGAGACAGTGATTTGATGCAGCAACTGTGTAGGAAAAGTGATGTTTGTCAAGTTAGTTATGCAAGATTAAGACTTTCTCTAAACACAGACATCTTCTTCTGCTTAAAATGTGAGCTTTCTCTGCTTTAGTTTGGAAATAAAATCTCAAGTGAGCTCAGGATGGGGAGTAATTTATGGACATTTCCATGTCTAAATAAAGATGAAACTTTATTCAAATGAAGGCAACCCCACCTACACACGCACAAACACACACACACACACACAAAACACACTCAGGGGCTTCAGACAGAGCTGTGCAGTGTTCTTGTGCGATGATTAAGTGTGTGTGTGCGTGAGGCGGTTGCTTGTGTAAAAGCTGAACATGTAAACAGTGTCAGGTGAGGTGATGAAAAATAAATACAGCACAGAAATAGGTTGGGAAAAAAAGAAAACAAGACACTGTCACAGTAGTCTATATGCTTACTGTTTTAAGGGGGGGGGGGGGTGTTATTTAACCTGTAGTTTACCAAAACAAGCCTGGAAATCCAAGGGCAAAGAGCCTGAAACCTCAGACAACTAAACATCCCTACCTGGACTGCGAACTAACTGCATTACAAGGAGGAAACTGGAGCAAACAAAATAACATCTATGCCAAAAACGCACCTACCCAGCCCCGTGAGAGTCAGGACAGGAGGGGATCTGCAGTTTGAAAGGCAGCAGTGTGTCAGAGGGGGTTAATAAGGCTTCACCTGGCGCCAGTGGCTTCCGGTGTTGGGTGTGTGTGTGTGTGTGTGTCAGTGTGTACATCTAGATTACCCTCTAAAGTCCGTTGACAGTTGAAGCAGGTTGGGAAAACTGACTGAGCATGGAATAAGTTCTATATTGTAATATGATTTGTCAGGTGACCAAACATTTTCTTATACACTCCACTTAATAACATTTCAAACAGCCCATAATACCTGTCAGTGGGTAACTGGATGAATTCCCTTTGCAAGCATTTATTCCTCCCTTTGCGGAGCTGAATAAGGGGTTCAGTGAAAGTAAGGCTCTGTGGCTTTTGTTAGTGACTGTGGCCACAAACTGCAATTCAACAATAATGTTGAATACTGAAGTGCAGTGTCACATCAGTGTCCATCTATGGTTTGCCAAGATTTCAGTTTTCATTTGTAAGCCACAAGCCAAGAATATACCTACCTGAAATATTATGTATTATTTCTGTATTGTTCAGTTTGGATAATACATGCCAAGAAAGGCTGAGAATTGTATGCTCATGTTGTTTTGTATCAGGATGTGAACGAGATGACAACTGCTTGCTAAAGCAAGCTGACGAAATAACATCAAAAGTTTATTTTGTCTTGAAATGCTTTAATCAATATATCTGTATGTCATGAATAAATTAATCAAATGAATCCATCCATCCATCCATTTTCTATACCGCTTTATCCGATCAAATGAATCAAATAACTATACATAATGGAAAAGGGGTTGCTCATTGTGATAAGCCAGCAGAGCTCAACTCTGCAGTTCCCGTTTGCTGTAATGAGCGTTTTAGCATCTTTCAATTCGTTATTTTTGTTTTGGAAAAACATGACTCAGTCTTACTTCTCTTATTAACCTATTCTGCAGCAGCAACAGGCAGCTGTTTTCAGAGAAATGGCTCTGATAAACCACTGTACACTACCTTCTCAGAAGCAAATGGCCCATATCTCACATTGGTGACTAACTGGTGGACATAGTGGGGCATTTAGCAGCTAAAAAACAAATGTTTCTATCAAGAACTGGTAAAAAGCAAAACAGAGCTACAAGAAGAGTGAATACCGAATACACATTTGTCAGGTGGACAGACAACTCCAAGTGTAAGTGTAAAGCAAGTATTTGCTAGCTTGTCCACATAAACCCTATACGTACCAACTGATATGCAGATCAAAAATAGAACATAAAAGCACAAGCATAAGAAAGGCTGTCATGAGACACACGCGCACACACACACAGATATATATATATATATATAAAACACAGATTGTTAATTGGTTAATTGGAAACCTCACCATGCTAGTTTAAAATATCCAGCTACTCCTGTGCTCAATTTAAAATATGTACAGTACAGATAACACAATTAAGCTTTGGAATTTGGAATCAGTTCATCTATGAATGAGATGAGATTAAATTCAATGAGATTAGATTTCTGTGTAAATTGTCACTGAAAGGCTCAACGTATCCCTAGATTTGCCTTTGCCACTGAATAATTAGAGTGAGTCATCCTGCCATGGAGAATTACAGTCAATGAGCCATATTTTAGAAAGGTTTCATGTTCTATGTGTTTTATATGAACACAGTAAAAATTTAAATAAATATCTTAACAACTACCAGTTGCATTGCCATGAAAATTTGTTACATTGCCCATACTAAACATTAAAATGCTAGCATCATCACTGTGAGCCTTTAGCTCAAAACACCACCGTGGTTAAGTAGAGCATCACTGAGCCACTAGCATGGCTGTGGACAAATTTATGGTTAAAAAAAAAAAAAAAAAGTATTTAACTTTTGTCTCATAATACCCGAAATCAAAGGTGTTTGTACTTATGACTCATTATCACAACTTATAAGTGTGGTGATGAATCTGCATCTACAGAACAGTTCAACCAAAGAATGATTAATCTTGTTCAGAGTGTTACATTTCATTAGGACAGAAACTCAAACTGTTCAATATTTTTTTAAAAATAGAGATAATAAATTACACTCGTGGCTAAAACATCCCCTTCCATATTTCATCTTACCATCACCCCAGGTTGACATCCACTTTTAGCAATGCAAAAACTGTTCTAACTCTGGGAACTAAAAGACAGGGGGATAAATCACAGTAGATTTACAATGCAGTGCAGCAGAAAACCAAATGAATTTTTTTTCTCCAAACTAAATTAAAAGGCAGAAAACCTAGCAGCTACAGTTCATATGAGGATATCGTTCTTTATTGGCATTCTTCAGTTACCCTGGGTACAAACTCTGTAACTGCACCAGCTGTGCGGTCCCTCAGGAGCCAGAGTATTACAGCCTATCCTCCATTCTCAATGTATTTCTGACCGTGTGAGTATCAATAATATATTCTTAAAACGTGTGCAAGTGTGTGTCATCTCCAGTCATCGAGTCCCAAAGGAGTCGGTGTATTCCTGTCTATGCTAATTACAGAAGAGGGCCCTCCTCCCACTGTGGGTTGGTAACGCAGAGCAGTGTGGGACACGGTGGTTCAGCGTCCCACAGGGGAAAAACAAACACAAGATTTGCACAACCTCTCGGTCTGTGTAAGATGTTGATTTATTGAATCCCTCGACAGAAGTTCGGAGAAGTGTAATCTGTTGCCCTGGTGTGGTTAGCCTGATGTGAATTCATTGCCATCTTGTCATCATTCAGTAGAAAAAAACCAAGGCTCAGTTTTTTTTGCATATTTCGATCGTACAAGTTGGGATTGTCAAAGAAAACAGGCATTTGGGAAATTCAGAAACTAGGGTTTCAGGAAATGCAAGACCAATTCAAAATAACATCGCTGTAACAGCAGTTGTTTTGGGTATTTTAACACACAGTACATTAAATACAGTCTGTACACACACCTCGTAGTGGTAGTCCATGCAGGTGAGGTCTCTCCAGCATTTGTCACCCCTGATTTTAATGAGACCCTGGATGAGACAGAAAACACACGTGTCACAGTCTATGATGCACTAAATTCAGCAAGAAATGCTGCTGTAAATCAAAACAAGTAAGCAAGTCAGTAGTGAGTAAGAAAATCAGATTACAGACTGTAGTCATTAAAATTCTATGTTTAGCTCAATTGGTCCAAAATGGATTAAAACCCTGTTTAAAATGGGACAGCTGCTTCTACTGAAAGTCAAAAACACAAAATCACAAGGGTAATTCTTAACAGTACTGAGTGATAAAATGGTATAACTTCACTAACTACATCCATCTGCACCACCCTGATGTTAGAATTTGTGGTTTTGTAAGAAAAATCTCAAAAAACATTGGATAGATAGCTGTGAAATATGGCAGACATTCATGTTCCCCTCCAGATGAACATTAACAACTTTGTAATCCCTTTACCTTTCCTTGAGAACCAAGAGCAGATCAAAGTTTTAATTTGTCCAGTGCTTTGGTTTATGACCAAATACCTGAAAAGCTAATGACTTTTCCAGCAGCCACAGCTGTCTTCTGCACATAGTTTGGTGCTAAACAGCAAATGTCACCACTGTACACCTTCACGGAGCTGCTGGGTGTCTCTAAGCTCTTAGTCTTTTTTTTCTGATAGATTGTGTTGCTTCAAATAGCAAAAGAGTGAAATATTACATCACCTGCAAGTAGGTTCCTATCAATAGAGGAGGATGTTGTTACTATAGAAACTAGAAGAAGCAAAATGCACAAAAGTGACTCTGTGATATGCTATAGAAGTACATGCAGTTCACTACCGTACCGGCTTTAAACAAATACAAACTCACTCCCGTCACCTTTACCTTACAAAAAAATGGCCTTAATAAGCAAACTGAAAAGAGCAAAATGTGATTTGCATGCTGTGTAAACGCATCATTAGCTGCTCTGGCTCTCACAGATGTGCAGCTTTGTGTCCTACTAAGAGAGAGCAACACATAAAGACTTTTTTTGTTGCCATTTACGACTGAAAGCAATCATCCCACTTTCTCAGAGCTGTCAAAAGGCATTTATGGAAACTAAGGAAATCACTAAATGAGGTAGACGAGGCAGGAAATAAAAAAAGATACAACAGATTCTCAGAAAATTATATAATTACTAATTATATTTAAAAAGACTAAAATTATCTGAGAGAGGATTTTCCCATATGGTAAAGGAAATAAAGAAACACTGAAAGAAATGTGTTCTACACTCTGAGCCTGTTTTTCCACATGAACTAAGTAAATACTGCACTGTCCACGAGACATGAGACTGTCAATATTGACACTTCAGCCCGCCACGTGGTTGGTGTGGAATGTGAATTAATCGGCCGCTAACCTCTCTAACCAGATTTGGAAAACCCAGGACATTTCATTCTAGCTATGACTTTGGCTGTTCGCTGCGACTGCTGTCTGTTGAGATGATGAGGCCGAAGATGTTGCTGATAATCCAATTCAGTCATGAGACACTGAAATGTCACCAACTGCATCCTGAACATAAACAGAGCAGTCAACCCACAGAGTCCAAAGCACGCTGGAAAGGATACTGAATTTAATACAATTCCAGAAAAAAAGACCACTGAAATTCCACACTTTTTTCAAAACTCTCAAAATGGATGCAAACTTAAGGACAATTTCCTACTCTTTCATAAGAAAACAGGTAAATTCTCTATCAACTACATCGTTAAAAGAGACCATGAAAAATTCTGTCAACTCACTATACCAAAAAGTCAGAGTGAAAGGTGATTCGCCTTCCGAAAAAAGTAACTTTGTCCCTTTCAAAACAAGTGAGTTAAAAACCATAACTTCCGTCTTCCAGGTGAACTGAGACTGACCAAAGTGCATATGACATGAGGTGAACCACAGCTTTTCAATGTGACAGACCAGCAAAGTGAAGGTTTATATTGGATCCCGACAATTAAAACAGGGCTTGAAAAAGAAAGCAACTTTTGGCACTTTTCCAGCATGCAGTATCTTACAATGTCCTGTTTTTAAAAGACCAAAAAGGTCCTCTCTAGAGTCAGGGTCTGGTTTTCCTTTGGTGCCATGTTTACATGGCAGTGCAAAATGGCGGACTTCGTGGAAGAGGAACTGCAACCTCTGTAGATATCCTAATGTAATGAAAATGCAGTGATTCTTATATTTAGGTGATTATACACTAGTGGAAACATAATTATGGATATTCCATTTCTGCCCCTAAACCCTACAGGCTGGACTTTTAACTAAAACAAGTTCCTCTCACCACTAAATATATCTACTATTGAACTGATCTTAGGTTCTTTCCTGTCATTTGGTCATTTGTTTACAGTCAATAGTGGAAAATAGAAATTGAGCCAAAGAGAACAAACTGGACCATTTGCTACGATGTTCACCGTATGTACGAGTGGCCCAAAAAGCAGTTAAACACTTATCACATTTTTACTTCAGATTCAATGTAATATTTTCAGATTATTTTCTATTAAAGCGCCCCAGGGTTAGGAAGCCATGACAGGTTTTGCTATGGAAAACTGAGGGGGGGAAATAGGGCAAAGAAAGAAGACAAAGCAATTATTCCCTAATGGAAACTCACTGTTTCAGAAAAATATGCATACTTTCCTAAGCTTTTATACCTTTCATTCCTGCTTTAGCATTACAGCTATATTTCCTCAAGCACCATAAAGTAGAATCAAATTAGAGCACTGCACAACAAAACTTTAATCTTTATAAGTTGTTATTTTCCAGTCGTTCTAATAGGTTACAGAGAGGAAAACTTTCCAAACGATAACAAAACCTTGTCCTAAATACGTCAGAACCACTGTGCAACAGCAGTAAAACAAAATCATAGGACTTCATCATCAGCTACACTTGTACACATCAAAGTCACTGTTACGACTGATATTTATCATAACAGTCAAGTGGAACCCATTCCAGTCAGCCAGGTCTACACCAACTCCCTGGATAAGTCACGCTGCCAGCAACACTATATCCCCAAATCCTTAGCAACTGGCAAACCAATCTGATATGCACTCACAAAACACATTCTCATGGTAATTCTCCAATCCCAGTTAACACCCAAAACTCCACACCTAGCATACCATTTCTAACTGCTGGAGTGTTTAACAGAGACGTCCCTGCCAGCAGCGAAATGTGTTATCCAGTTCACAATAGCTGTGCCAGCACTTTCAACAGAAAGCTCATAAACATTAGCAGAAATCAATCATCGAAATGTTTCTCCACAAGACACTGACAAAGAAATATGTAAGAACGAAAGAACCCAATATTCACTGGCTCTATCTTTTATTTATTTATTTATTTATTTATTTACAGGTTTTGTTGAATGCTAATGCACTCACAGTGGTTAGCACTGCAGAAAGTCTACCATGGACAACACCCAAGTAACTAGCTTGCTTGTTAATAAAATATAAGTTGTAAATGAGCACGGCTGTCGTCAGAAGGTGCAGTTTTTCCCTTTATGACTGAGGAAGGCTGGAAACCTCCCCTGCACTTTCAGTGTTTATGCTAAGCTAATGTTAACCATGTTCTGGATAGAACTCTGCGCTAGATGGCCAAAGATTACATTGATATTTATGATCCTGTGTGATGGTGAAAAGCACACAGGCATTTTTTCCTAAAAAGTTTCTTGAGGGTGGGTGTTTTTCTCTTAGCTGTGGCAAATGCTGTGCTATCGGAAAACTGCTCATCAATTAATTTACCTGTTTGAAATGTTCTGATGGAATATTAGGGGAAAAAAAGGGCTACAAAGCTGCATATAAATCAGCACTGTTCTTAAGTCAACGTGGCAGTATTTGCTGTATTATAAGTTTATGATGCAACAAGGTCCTATTAGATCACATCAGCTACACTTTTTACAGCTTATCACCTGATTAGCTGTACAGGCTATTACGTCTTCTACGTCAACACTCAGCATAACATATGGCCAACTGACATTTGTCTTATTTTTGCAGCCACGTGTTGGAAATGACTGCACGTTGGTAACACGCTGTGTCCTCGCTCTGTGTGTCTTAGTTCTGCTTGCTCTAACGTGGCAGTTATTTCCTAAATGAGCCGGTGCTTCATCCAGCTTAGCAGGGTCTGTTTCAAAGGTAACATCTCTAATCTACACATTTGATTCCTTTGATATTAATGGAATATTGTTACAAAACTCTCTCATTAATGTTTATTTTTTATAAAGAAAGATATAGTGTATAGATGAAAAGTATTGGGATGGGGCTGTTGTTCAGGGGTTGGGCTGGGCTCCTTACTTCCAGTGAAGGGAAATCTTAATACTTCAGCATACCAGGACATGTTGGACAATGCTATGCTTCCAACTTTGTGGCAACAGATTGGGGAAGGACTTTTTCTATTCCAGCATGACTGTGCCTCAGTGCACAAAGCAAAGTCCATAAAGACATGGTTGGATGAGTTTGATGTGGAAGAACTTGACTGGCCCACACAGAGCCCTGACCTCAAACCCAACCAACACAGTTGGAATGAACTGGAACGGAGATTGCGAGCAAATTCTGACTCGCCGCAAATGCTCTACTTCAAGAATGGGCAAATACTCCCACAGAAACACTCAAAATCTTGTAGAAAGCCTTGCCAGAAGATTATTATAGCTGTTTTAGTAGCCCAATACTTTTGTCTATATAGTGTATGTTTTAAAACCTAAAGAGTACTTGTATTGAGTCACTGAAACAGCTGGTTGTATAATAAGGGGAAACAGCAGTAAATGGTCATATGAAGGCATTGCAGTCCATTCCAAGTTTTAATATACACTGATCATCTTAATGCATTTACTAAATAATGCCATCATGATGTTGAGATGGAAATAAGGGACTAAAGCACATGAACAGGTCACAAATTGGGATATTTCTTACTCATGCTGCAAAAATACACTCAAGAAACATGATGGGTGGGCTTATACACCCCCTCTCCCGCTCATTTGCTGTGACTGAGAGCCCTTTGAAGCTATGTGCGCTCGAGCACGTCGTCCTCACAAGCAGAAGCTCCAAGCAGTCGCAGAGCAGTGGTGAACCACAGGCTGTCAGACAGATAAATGAATGTGACCAGGGCGGATCAAACACTGAGGGACCGAGACAGAGGCCACGCTGTACTGAACACCGCTTAGCCACCACACAAACAAACTCACAGCGACGGAGTCTTTGCGCACAGGAGCTGTGCTCCAACTTCCTTGTGTCAAACAATTTCAGCTCTCTGCTGTAATCTGTCTCTCTCAAGTCTGCGCAAATGCAATTTATAGGAATGTTCATTACGCATTTGACTCCAGGTTTCGGTACAACACCTCACATAAAGTTACTAAAGACGAAGAAAAGACACGCATTTGAGTAATTGTGAGAACGCCTGTGAGACAGCTTGATTCCTTTGTTTATTGTTCGACGTCTGGATTTAATTTCCTGACACAGTAGAATGTGAGTGCTGAATACTGGATATCCGACATTCTTTTCAGCACTCAAATACAGAATTGTTAAACTACGAAGGAATGAGGATGAAATTCCAACATCTTGATTATCACCAAAATCTAATCAACTGAATCCAATTGGGCTGAAAGTGCAGTTCAACATTACTGGAACCATTAGACTTATCGCCCTTAAGCATATTTTAACAATTATTTAACAGCTACAGTTTCATTTTGTTGATCAGCTTAACAATTAAGCGAATATTGTTGCACAACACATACAGTAAAGCTAGTAACCATTTATGACTAACTGAATTTCTAAGCTTCTAATTGTACACGCCTTAATAGTTGTGGCAGCAGGAACCAAATATCATAAACATATTCCAAAGCTCTTCAGTTCATCACTTTTGTGGACTAATATTTTAGGTTTCCTTCTTCGCTTACAGTTGGGAGTCTTTTCAGTCAAACAGTGCTGAGGTCCTCCTTGTGTTTCAGCTTTCTTCACGGTCCTAACAGAAAAACCCTGCTGGATTTATGCTAACTGCGGTGATTGGCAGATAAAACCGAGCCGGTGGTCTACAATTCACCATGGAAACTGTCAAACAACCAGGCGTGTTGTTTAGCTGACCATATATTTGGGTTGGATTTCCAAATACTGGCAGTGTTTTATAGCAAAGACGCTGCTCCAAAAGTAGCAATATAAAATCAGAAGGACAAACACTGGAATATCCCAGGGAATTCTACTGCTGCAAAATGGTTTAAGTTCTCCATGTTGGC
Organism: Scatophagus argus; assembly: GCF_020382885.2. Taxonomy (NCBI): domain Eukaryota; kingdom Metazoa; phylum Chordata; class Actinopteri; family Scatophagidae; genus Scatophagus; species Scatophagus argus. Next base: position 5,014,583 of record NC_058513.1, read on the forward strand.
TTGCTGGATATATTCAGGTGTGTGTGTGTGTGTGTGTGTGTGTGCGTATAGTAAATGCCTCTCTGCTTGAATTTACAATATCTGCTTCACCCGAGACAGAAATATCATCAGTGTATGTGCTGGATCTCCGGACAGGAAATGTACTAGTCAAGGTGCTGATGGCGCTGAAGGGGTTTCAGGAACACAACAGCTTCTAAATAAACTCTAATCAATTAGTTTTTATTGTGTTTGACAAGTTAAACAGCTGCTAAGAGAAGTTATGCGAAAGATACATGAAAAATTCAGCCAAAAAATTCTGCCCTGTAATTTTGGTGGCCAGAGAGATGCAGGAAACTCCTGTGTGTGACTGTAAAGTGTTTCACTCACAGCTCCGAGCATGATGCGAACAATGAGCCATCTGAAGGTCCAGATGGAGATGAGGGACGGGGGACAGCGGCGAGGGACCTGAGACAGAGTCCACACGGGACACAGGAAAATGGCCAGAAACCCTGTCTCCAGCAGCTGGCTCTCCCAACCTGGACGGATCGTCAGAATACCAGTTGTTAAAGGTGTTTCTCGAAAAGAAAGGACAATGTGCCACAGAAGAGCAGAGAATTCTTAATGCTATAAGCTGCACACAGCACACTTAAGATGAACCACTGACTGAGAGTCTGTGGTGCTTTAGAAGGCACCGAATATGTGAAAGCTTTCTGCGGATCCCATAAACATGAGGAGACAGATCGCACTAGGTCAGACCTGTCAGATATGTTCTTAGCTCACACTACAATATGATATACTGGGAGTAATAGGACGACTCTATAACAAACTGCTTTGAAACAACCTCATTTTGTGATTTTGCCTCATTTTAACACAGAAACTTTGCTGATGAAGACAGTTGAATTTTACTTTTAAAGCATCTTTGGGGTTTGGACCCTGGTTATATCCCTGATTTATTAACTCCTTCCAAGCCAGAATGTAGCCTCAGATCCTCTGGCTCCTCCTTTAGTTTTGTTTTTGTTTTTGTGCTTCAGTAATTCTTACCTTTCTTGTTGTTATTATCCACTTTTTTTAATCAGGTAATTTCTCTTATTTTATGTCTCTGGAAAGCACTTGCTTTTAAAAAGTGCTATATAAATAAGGAATCCAACCTATATCACAATATATTTAATGACATTCATGAGCCACAATGTAATTTGCAGCCTTTTTGCTTTTTAAAATGCTCTGTTGACTGTAGCCACTTCGAATGTCCAGTCAGCACAGCCATCTAGATGGCTAAAGCTATGCTAGTGGGGTTATGTGAAATTTGGAAACAGAAGTGGACATTAGCTACTGCAACTGACATCATTTGCCTGGAAAGCAGATTGTGGACACCTTCAAGAGTGATCATGATCTAAAATCATCAGATCACCCACCACTTTTATAGATGAACAACTGGAACAACTGGAGGAGCTTAGTCTGCAGACTTAAAGCTGCACTGTCAGCTGCTATAAGGTGATCAGAGGTCCAAAGGAAAATACAGAGAGAAGGAAGGAGATGGTTACAGAAACAGAAAAAAAAAATGTTTTTAAAAAAGAAATAAAATCCACAACTCCCAACCACAGACACAAGCCTGGCATCTCTGACTACAAAGTGCCATTAACCAATGACAGAGCTGACACTGACCTCCCCACTTATCCTCCTTACTATTACATTCATGACAGTAAGGAGGCAAAGCACTACACAAGAGCGACTGTGTTTTAACCCAATAAGTGACTGGAAACAATTTGTGAAACAATAATAAAAAAAAGGCTGAGACTCAGAGGCTTAAGTATTAAAGCAGATTTATGTGCAGTGAATGAGATATCATTTTTGTTCTTTGAGATCAGTTCCCAACAGAATCATAATGGGTGTTTTCAACCGTCCATAAATCCAATAATGGGACTGGAGAGATATCTATTCTGTAAAATTATGTCCGTTCCTATCCCATAGACATCTGTCTGAAAGATTGGTTTGAAGATCTTTACCACAATGGTTTCACTATAAACAAACTCAAATGACATCCAAACCTGAGTGCTTTCACACAAATGCTTTGTCTCAAATCCAATTCTTCTATTTGATGTGGAGAAACAAAGGAAGCAGTCCTGGATTTTTGGCTTATGGTTGAAAACCATGAGGCCCTTGGTGTGGACCTTGAAGTTCACTTACCAAAGGAGTACCTAAAAGGGGGAGGGGAAAAAAGACACAAAATTAAATCATGCAAATTTGATGCATTCTGTAACATTTAAACTAAGGGACTTAAAGGAAGTAGCCAGAATGACCTTCAGAGGGTCTGATACAAATAAACATTTTCATTTTCATCTCCTGCATGCACCAAACTAGATCGAAACTACAAGAATGAACAACACTTGACCAAACTGGAGATCATTTTCTTCTTTGTCGTACTTCATCTTTTAAAGCTGAAATAATTAATCTGGGGATAGAGGAAGAAGTCTAAAACGCCCCGTTACATGTCCAACAGACACAAAGGCTAAATACACCTGGAGTCATATCTCCACCAGGTTCACCAGCTATTTGCCAGCTTTGTCTGTTGTTTGATGCTGGGAAGGCTAGCAAACTAAAACAGACTAAAAGGCTCCAAAGAGCTGAGATGCCAGACTCACCACAGTTGTCCCACGTTGACCAGGGAGTGGTAAAGCACCCACAGTGTCACCATGATCACCATATTTGCCATTCCCGTCACTAGGACAAATGCTGACAACGCCATCCCCCCCAGGGCAATGCCATCCAGGTTGGCATCCATGTTGCTCCAGTCTAACAACCAGAGGATGGAGGGTGTGTACGCGAAAGCAGCCATGCCTATCTTACCCCCCACGTAGCGCTTAACGCTGTTGAGGTAGTTCTTGCAGGGCATTAGGCCATTCTCACCTATCAGCTGCTTGTTCTGATTGTAGGCAACGCTGAACGCCACGACTACAGAAAAGAGAGGAGACAAAAGGTCAGAAATGTCATTCAGTGCTCATTTGTTCAATGCACATTTCATTTGAAATTAAGAGTCACAGAGTTGGATATTACATCTCTCCCCCCTAACATTCCACAATCTTTTTCTGTCAGCAAGTAAGGTGTGTTTGATTTAACAATACAACCAGTCATGTCATACTGGTTGTATTAATTTAACAATACAACCAGTATGACTTCTAACTTCTGCGCAAGGTCAACATGTTCATCTCTGTGATATTTATGGTCCAGATATGAAGGCAAAGTTGACATCTGAAGAGCGGCCAATTTAGAGAGATTAGTCCGTGTTTTGCAGAGGAAGTTGTCCACCTGGCTTCACTACACCATGACAATGAGTGAGTCAGATGCGGTCTGCTAAGATGATCAGCCACAGTAAGCCTGAGACCATGTGTTTTCCCCCCTGCAAAGGGAAACTGTTCCATCCAGGTCACGGAAACAGGAAAGTGCAATCAGTTTCCTGCACAGGTTGGAATGAGTCACTGTAAGTTAAGTTCATACGCATTGAAAGTAAAGATGCATATCCAAAAAAGTCAAGACACCACCTTCTAGGTAACTCTAGCATTATTGACTGTGAGGAGACCAGCTGGTCAGGGAAGACAGGACTACTCCAACGAGAGATGTACAAAATAATAGAAAAGGTAACAAAACCAATCCCACATTTATCCCACTCGCACACAGGAACATGTTCAACAGTGAAGAGTTCACTTTATATTTTCAAACGTCAAAGGTTCTGGCTCTAACTGGGGTAACGACTGCACATCACTTTTAAACTTTAGTGGAAAGGACTCGCTGAAAGTGGAAACTTCATCAGTAAATGTCAACATGCTTACAGTAAATAAAGGCGACGGAGCGCAGCAGCACAATGCGAGTGAGCCAGTAAGTCCCGGTCCGTAACGACTCAACTCTCTTTCCCTTTTCTGTGTCTTTGCTGGGCTCTGCTCCATTGTCTTCGATGCTGTCAGCGGACTTTGTCTCTGTCTTACTGCCGTCGACACGTCTTTTCCTCACGGAGCTGCCAAAAGCGTTGCTGGCTGCCGCCATGTTTGCGGAATTCACGGTCACGTGACTAAACACACGTGGATCATCATCATCATCGTCATCATCATTGTTATTATTATTGTTATTATTGTTGTTGTGTAATAAATAAAATGTAAACGAATTAGAATCTTTCCTTTGAAATTTAAAATGTGAAATGTTAGCTCTAATTTAGTAAGCATATATTATTATTATTATTAAGAAGAAGATTGTAATATTTATTATATTATTGATTTATTGTTACTTTTGAATTAATGAGTTAGAAACGTTTAGTAGTGTCTTGTATGTCCTAACATCATATACAATAGCATAGAAATCTAAATTAATTCATTCCTGCCTATGATAAATCCGATCCAAACTTGTAACTATTATTTCGTAGACGAATATCCAAACTGTAATCTTATTTTTGCTTTAAAATATAATTGTAATATCATCTGCTTTACCCTGCTTAGTTATGCCAAACTAGGAGGAACTCTGCTAGCAAAACTTTGCAAAAGCCAATAGGACATGCGGGGAGGAGAGACGTAAGATCTAAATCTCGTTAAGGTGCTCAGAAAAAAGAGGGACTCGGCAAAACTTTGCCTGGCTGATAGATGAGAGAGTGTGGAAGGAATGGCAAGTTTAAGACAAGAAATGTGGGGTTTTACTTGATTTCAGGGTGAAACAGTTTCTTATAGAAGCGTGCGCATTTACGCACGTGCAGAGTTCCTCGGGAATCTCGGAGACGCGAGACTATCAAGCAACTTTTTACCCACCAAGAATGACAGAAAAGAGCAAGTCCTTGGCTGACCGGGCGCGCAGCCCAACAGGCAGCGACAGCTCTATGTCCCAACGTGGATCTGATACAGAGTCCCTGACCTCTCCGGGGTCCGACAACCAGGAGACAGTGCGCCATTCCGGGATTACGCACAAACCAGAGAGCAACGCGGAGGATGAGCGCTTCCCCACCTGCATCCGTGACGCGGTGTCTCAAGTGCTGAAGGGTTACGACTGGTCTCTGGTACCCATGCCCTCTCAAGGGGACAGGGGGCTGAAGTGTAAACCTCATGTGAAACGGCCGATGAACGCGTTTATGGTTTGGGCTCAGGCAGCGCGCAAGAAGCTGGCGGATCAGTACCCACATCTGCACAACGCCGAACTCAGCAAGACCCTGGGCAAACTGTGGCGGTGGGTAGGCTGCTGGAGCTCAACTGGAGAGTAGCAACTTAATCTAATGAGCACTTAGTAGGTTTATTGGTATTGTTACTAAATCATTAGATCACCACAGTAAGTGTGTCCATAAAACAAAGTTTGAATTTTATACAAAATGCAATACAATACAAACATACTGTTAAATAAAAGGCCAATTAAAAGATATAGTTTGGTTTTTTGCAAGAGCTTCACTGTCAGTGGATCCAATTCTGGTTGACTTCTAATGCAGTCTAATTCATTTTAAAATGCAGCCAGCGGTGGGTGAAGTATTCACATCTTTTACTGAATAAAAGTCCTGCACCGAAAATGTCACTAAAATAAAATCTGCTTTAGTGACAGAAATCGTTACAAACGAACCCGCTGTGAAGGGTTGCAACTGAACACAAAATTCACAGTTTGGATTGCGTGACAGTTTTGAGTCATGAATTAAAATAATAACAATAACAAGGTTACGGTTAAATTAATTCATAAATGCACTCTTGAGTTCTGATGTGGCTGTCCATGCTCTGTGGTCTTGCTCAGTGTCCCAGTCCACAGCACTGACTGATCTGACACACATTCAAAAGTCTGTACCACAGACAGGCAAAAACTTTCTGCATGCTGCTGCTACACCACCTGCCGCTGGTGCCCTTCATATTTTTTCCACCCCTGACCCTCAAACAGCTTAAATCCTCCACTGTATGCAAGCAGAATTTTCCTAGCCAAATTTCCAACTTAGGGAGCCATAAGATTTCAAAATGCCAGGGTAATTGAGGAGTCAACAATCAGTGTCAACAACTAATTCTTCTCATCCTCAGACTTCTCTCTGAAACAGAGAAGCGTCCTTTTATTGAGGAGGCCGAGAGGCTGAGGCTGCAGCACAAGAAAGACTATCCAGACTACAAATACCAGCCTCGGAGACGGAAGAGCACCAAACCGGCGCAGGTGGACTGTAGACCTGGCCTGGTCCAGCAGCAGCATCAGCTTGGCTTGTATAAGACAGAATCAGGCATGTCCAGGCTGGCTGGTGCAGAGGAGATGCACCATCATTACCATCCGGACAGGACAGGTGGGATGACTGCCACCATGCAGATCTTAAATTTATTTATTAGCTTTTTTTTCTACCTTTGCTGCTTTTGCATTGAAATACTGATTGTTTTTTCTTTGATTTTTGTTTCCAGGTCAGTCTCATGGACCTCCAACACCTCCAACTACCCCCAAAACCGACCTTCACATGGGGAACAAACACGAGAGCCACCGGCCTGTGGACAGCAGCACCGGCTCTGTTCCTCCAGTCAGCCGTCAGAACATTGACTTCAGTAATGTAGACATTTCAGAGCTCAGCACAGACGTCATCAGCACCATCGACGGCTTCGACGTGCATGAGTTTGATCAGTACCTCCCTCCCAACAACCACAGCTCCACTGTTCTAACTCCACCAGATACCAGTCATGGACATAACCACCCTTCTGGAACCTTCATCCTACCCAGCATTCACTCTCACTCCCACAACATTCCCACATGGACACCCAAAATTGGGACTTCCACTGGAATGCCACCATCCTCTTCCAGTCATGACACGCATGGGCTCCATGAGGACACCAGCCAAAAACCTCAGATAAAAACTGAGCAGATGAGCCCAGGTCACTGCAGCAGCTCTAGCACCTGCACTCCTCCACCTCCACAACTTGAGTACACCTCCCTTGGTTCGGGTATTTGCCCTTCCTCCACTTCCTCCTCATCCTCCACCAACCAGTCTGACTACACTGACCTTCAAAGCTCCAGCTTCTACAGTGCCATCTCCGGGTACCCTGCCCATCTGTATCAGTACCCATACTTTCACTCCTCTCACAGGCCTTATGCCACACCGCTTATCAACAGCCTGGCCTTGGCAGCACCTCCACACAGTCCTCCCTCTGGCTGGGAGCAGCCTATTTACACAACACTCACCAGACCTTAAAGAGGAGTAAATCCCCCGCAAACTGCCACAAAACTGTGTCCAAGTGGTCTGCTTTAGTGTATTATAAAGCAGTATTTGAAGAGTATCGATTTCTGAGGGACAGTGATGATATCTGTTGGCCAAAACTTTAAAGGGCCCATGTTGTGTATCAATGTTACATTTGTGTTACACTGACTGTTACGTTACATGTTACATTACATTTGCAATTCAGTGTTTTGACTCTTGTTTGAGTCCAAAGGAGAAATGACATTTGATCCTGCATTGGAGTCTAAAACGTTCCATTAAAACTCAACACATAATGAAATGTTGGAATGCGAGTAACATCTATTTAAGAGATGGGGTTTCAGGTTTAATAACACTTTTTCCACTCTTAATCTGGCTTTACCTTTACCTTCACAGAGATGGGGTCCAGAGTAAACTGTGACATTAAAACTTTTTTCCAATTATAAGATAGAGTTATGTGAACGCTTTACTTTATTCTGTGAGTTCTTGCTGCCATCAAGAAAGTGTTTTGACTCATAGAGACTACAAAATTGCATCTTCTTCTATAATTAATATAAGGTATCAGTGTTTGTTAAAATAGTCTGAAATTTTGGGAAATACACTTTTTCCCAAGAATTAGATGACCAGATTTATCCTCCTCTCAAACAAATGAACACAACACTGACATCTCATCACCGTTCAAGTCGGAAAGTTGGTTATGCTGCTACACGGCTGTTAAACACGCTGCTATTTCACCAGTTAGTTGCTAACTGTGTGTGTTTGTTGTTTAGTGCGAGCAGGCAACATGTTATATCTTCTTTGTTTAGTCCATACAAAATCAAGACTGGTTATTTTTTATGTAGCGACATACTGGAGTCTTGTCATAAACACCATAAAGCAATGTTTTGTTTTCAGGTACTGCTAACCAGATGGATTTACCTTTGGACAAGTTAGCTGTTACCCTCATTTCCATTCATTTATGAATGGAATTTTCTAATTTAATTCTAATTTTCTACTAGCTGCAGCTTCATATTTAACAAATAGATATCAGAGTGGTATCAGCTGTTTCATCTAAGTCTGGACAAGAATGTAACTTAGCATTTTTGCCATAATATCAAACTACTCCGAATTACTTATTTACATAAATCATAAAAAGTGCCTTTTGAGAGTAAATCTGAACTCATGTGCAAACTATTGAGCACTTTATCATCTTGCAGTTATGTGATTTAGTGTTCAAAATGTACTACTTCTAGAAGAACTGCTGTCCAACAAGGAGCAACTGCAGAATAATATGAAAACCACAGATCACAACATCAATCACAACAAACTCAAAGGAATGTAAGGGTGAGAGTTGCAGCACTCAGCAGACACAATACATTACCATTGATCTGTCCCTCTCTGCAGCTCTCCAGTTTGTTTCCAGTCCAACAGCTGCTCCTGTTGGGTTTCCTGTGAGGAGATTCGCTAATTTTACAGCTCCAGCTCTGGCTGGAGTGTCGGCTGCAGGGCCTGATGGACACAACAGCTGGGCTGGATTTCTCAGGCAATGTAAATAATAACAAAAATGCTCCGTTGACCTATGACACGGGAAAAGGCTTCAGATTATTGACATGAATAAAGTCTGACTTTAATATGTGTTTAAAATCAACTCAAGGATTCAAAAACATTGTTAAGAACTCAAAGAATGCAGTCAACACATAAGACCATGTAAAGTAGAACATAAGGTTAAGCAAAAATGAAATATTGGTTATTCCTATAATATTCAAGCCACTTTTCCATTAATAAATATTTGTTACATGTGCCAGCACTTCACTGACCATATTATCTTCAGGGCAAACACAGTGGCTGCTGGGCTGAGGTCCCACCCGCTTTTACACATTTCCTGTGTGGGTACGACCTGCCGGCTGTAGCTCAGTGGCTCACTGTCTGAGCAGTTTAACATGACAACCTGGTTGCCAATGACAACAAGAGAGTCAGACAGAGGCATCATTGATTTACCCATAATTCCGTAAGTCCCTGGAGCCAGCGAGTGTATGTGGAAATTTGTGTACGAGTGGCGAGATCATCAGGTCACACTTGTGTCCCGCTGTGAGTATGTAACTGTACACATTGCAAGCTACTTTTATTCGTAACTGATGAGCACCGTCTAAACAGTAAACAGTATTACGCCTTTACAAACAGGTAAATGCTGGAGTACTGCACCTCTTTCAATGACTTTCTCAGAGGTGGGTGACAAAGGAAAAACCATCACGTATGTCTTCTTAGGTATGGGCCACCATGTGCCCGCAAAACAGCTTCATTGTTCCTTAGCATGGGTTCTTCAAGTTCCTGGAACTCCACTGGATGGATGAACACCATCCTTTCTAGAGATATTTCCTGATTTGATGCTTTGATGACACTAAATTAGAGAATGGAACACACCCAGGTGTGTGGAGTTAGGAGGTGAGCCAGACCCCTGTGGTCCTCTCTTCATCTCTGCTTGACGTTAGCAGCTTAAGGCTACATTAGCAGCTGCTACCACAAATTTCTGACCAAAATGTCGGTGTTTGAGTTGTATTGTGGGTGATGTAAGTGCTAGGCTTTGAAAGTGACAAAGAATGTGTGTAACAAAAGAGACACTATCTCTCATTCTGCTGCAGCGATTTTGATACATCTTTTTATTGTCCTTCTTGAGCCCAACAATGTTATAGGAGTGCAGTGCTAGATCAGTGTAGTATTCATGTAATGCACAGACATTAGGGTGCTATGGGTCTCCCATCAAACCTTGGGCAAGAAAGTAATGTGTTTGCCAAAATAGTGGATCATTCCTTTAAATTGTCCCCAGTCTGTGACTTTCATTTCTTCATTCCAATTTGAGGACGGCATGTTCCTCTATGGGATGACCATATGAAGATTTCATACCTGACAGCGACAATATATGAGCTGAGCTCCCTTTTAAAGTAGCTGAAGAGTTCCATCTGCTGGCAAAAAAGGGAATAACTGCTCTGTCATTATAACGCTGTATGTGCAGCAAACATGCTCAAAAAGAACAGGAAATTTTCAGGGGCTTTAAAGGATAATTTTGATTTATTTCAACTTGGGTGTTTGATAGTTTTCCAAATTAACTGGTGGGAATGACATCACTACAGCAAAATCTAGCAAGGCAAGAAAGACAAGGCTAAGCTACTGCTTTTTTAAAATTAATTTCAGTGTTTTGGATCTACTAATGGCTATAAATGTTGTGGTACGTGACACTGCTTCACATTATACATTTTACAAAAATGAAATAAAATTAATACTATTAATACCAATGAGAATTGACAATAAAACCCAAGTTGTAATAAACTGTAATAATCCTTTACTGTCATATTTGTACCGTATGTAGTCTCAAAGAAGACACAGATATACTGACACGTCTTAAACACTGAGGACAAATCAAATACTGCCATTTGATCTCATTTTCATCTGTATTAATGTTAAGACTTCATAACCGAACAAACTATCACTGTGAATTAAAGGTCACAGCAACAGTGTGTCTTTAAAACAAGATGCAAAAACGTAAGTAAAACAGTTGTTGTTGTTGTTGTTGTGTTATATAAATTACAGTCCTGTCACATTACAATCCTTAAAAGCAGCAATAACCGTCTACAATGACTCAGTATGCTCAACAGTACATATAAATAAGAGAACAGCTGTCAGATTGAGGTTTTAAAAGAACCCTGTCTGGATGTAGATCAGCCACCTCCGGCTACGTTAACAGCGACGGTGATCACTGAGAGAGTTTGCATGTTTTTATGCATATTTGTTGTTAACAGCACTTTGTAGGTTCAGGTTTAACAGGGTTTCAGTGCCAGAGGTTCAACCTCACAGCGTCCTCAATGAAAACATCACAATTTCCACACATACAGTAGGCTACTGTCATCAAAACTGTACATTCAATAAATTAACAATGCATTGTCTTTGCTAAGCAACCAGTGAAACGACTCTAGATTACAATAATTACATTAGATTACAGGTAGAATGAACCATTCACAAGACAAAATCTGAGGGGTTGGGTGGGGGTTGCAGGGAAAGGGATCGTATGGCTGAGGAAAGTAAGGATGATAATGTATAGCACAAGGTTGGTAGGCGCATTAGTGGTGACGTCATCTACCCTTTGGCCTCTGATCACCAACATTTCATCCCATGTTGGGCCTTCAGTCCCATTAGAGTTCAAGTTCTGTCTCTTCTGCTTCATGATATTTTCTCATACCGGCCCATCCCGAGGCCCCTCCTCATGTCCTCCAACGCCAGCCCACCACCTCCTGCTATAGTCTGTGGTCACACACTGGGACTGTCTCTGATCTGAACGAGACTGGGCCGGTCCAGCCGAGCTGTGGCTTCCTGCAGTCTTCAAGGCTTGTGTTTAAAATGGGCCTCCACTGTAAAGACATGCCAAAAGTTACACAGAAAACTAGACAGTAAGTTCTGTTTTAATAAGTAAATACAGTTTTAACCAATGTGTGTTGTTTGATTTTATCTATGTAGCACATTTAATACAAACAGGTAACATTCAAGATGCTTTATAGGAGATGAAACTGAATGTTCATCCTGTGAACATTTTGTGACCAAAGACAGTTATGTTTCGTATATCACTGAGGGCTAATAATATGCACACCCTTCATCAAAAAGCATTTGCAGAGCTGATTTTTCATAGAATTTCAAACCTGCTATTTTTATTTGCATCAATTTTTGTCAGTCTTTCTTTTCTTTGCCTTTGATGGTGCAGTGCTACATTTCTTGGCACGCTACCCCCCCACACCTCCCCACCCCATCATCAAAATAGCATGAAACCACTGGCAGGAATGCATACCATGTCAATCGTTTCAACTGCAGAGGAGTGTGCATGGTTGAAAGATGATTAATTTCGTTTGATTTGTGCCATGTGTTACAAGGTAGCAAATGCTGATTTGTCATACGTACAATAAACACCGGGAACACACTTCCTTATTTTTTTTGGAAAGACAAATGTATAATAACTTCACTCTTACTTTGAATATTTTAGAAATTATTTGTAGAGTTTCTACAGCTTCTTATTCTGTTCTAGTTATGTAATAATGCTGTATAAATTGATAATATGACAGTGTGTTATGACCCAATGTTCCTGCACGTGATTTCATTTCATATGAAATATTTGATTCGTGGTTCTGACCATGTCGCCTCTGGATTGGAAAATCCAGATAAAAAAGAGATAACAGAGGAAGCGGATTAGTTGCTTTACTATACCAGTTATCCAGGTTCACTAATGTTCACTAAAGACAAGGAGAGGCAGGTGAAACTGAAATGGATTTGAGGTGGATTTGGATTTTGTTGTGACTACAAACACGACTACAGTGACTACGTCAGTCAGAGAGCAGTAGAGAAGACCACCCAGCTGTCACTAAAACAGCATTAGCAGAGGACAGTTTGGATCCATCGACCTCTGGGTTATGGGCTCAGCATGTTTCCACTGCACCACTCTGCTGTGAGTCACCCCAGATGGGACTCGAACCCACAATCCCTGGCTTAGGAGGCCAGTGCCTTATCCATTAGGCCACTGGGGCTTCACACGCCACAACCCAGCCAGTTCAGTGGACATTCAATGAGTTCCACAATAAAGCACAATGCATGGCAATGCCCCCCACCCAGCCCCTCCCAATGTTGCTGAGGTAGTAATGTAAAGAGAACAATAAAGACATAAGAGGACACACAGGAGGAGACACAGAGAAGTCCTGGCAGAAAAAAGAACAAACATAAAAACAAGTGTCCAAAAAATCAGGGAGACAAGGATTTTAGAAGAAATCTTGATTATGTTCAATACATCTCTAAGATGAGCATATAAGTGGCTAGCACACTGATGGACTGAAGTTGTCCTGTGGCATATGTCCTAAATTCAGACTGGAAGGACTGTATCGATTTTCGAAAAGACATCGTTTGCGTGTGCGCACATAAGTAAATAAACAAATTCTACCATAAAGCAAGATTACTGACTTAAACAGCTGTTTTAACTATTTTAACAACTTTTTCTTGATAGGCTCCAGTTTTGGTCCTAACTTGGTATTGGTTTAGGATGTCTGGACTACAACAATGCAAAACTGGCTCACTTTTAACTCACCTACAGGATTCTGACAGGGACCAAAGTACTGACCTCATGTTAAAATGGCCAGTAATAAAGAATAATATGTATGAGTCAGTAAAATCATCTTGCTGTTCTCAGCTTTCCATTTACACCCTCATTTAAAAACAGAGTCTCCAACAAATATAGAGGAATAGTTCACAACACTAAATGCATAATGAAGATAATTTGACCATGTTGCTTGGTTTGTATCATGTACATCAAAAGATACAAGCTAAGCAAAAAAAAACTCGAAAAAAGAACCACACAAATTAATCCAAAGTGCTGCTCGAGGTCAAAAACTCCACAAGGTACCTTTAAACATACAAACAAAAACACTAAAAACAAAACAGAAAATCCTTTCATTTATCGCATTTCTGGAATTTCCCCTCACCTGCATATTCCTGTGGCCTCATTGGTCGATTTATGACCCTCTGGAAGGCAGCTATCCAATCCCTTTGCTCGGCCTCTGTCTCACAGGCAAACAGGAACTTCCTGTCTGGTGTGACGATGGTAATGCCATGGTTCCAGTGGTAGCCCTGTGTGGACGGGGGCAGGCCGGACAGGACAGTGTAGCTGTTCTCCTTACTGCCGATGAAGACCTCACCACGGGCATATGCATCCTGGGAGACACAAAGGGAGAGAGGAAAGTTCAGGGAACAAACTCTCAGAGCTAACAGAGCTAAAAGGAAAGTCATGAGGGCGCAGGTCCCTTCTTACCAGAGGATCTTTGAAGTACATCAGTCTCCTGTCATCCATCGTAAACCATCTCTTCTTGAAGCCTTCTGTGTGCTGTGGCAGAGCAAGAGAAAAAACCCAAACAGACTCAGTGTTCCTCAAACAGTGTGATTTGCCATGAGAGCTCTACAAGGTTACAAATCAAAGCTTTTCCTTTTTATTAGGTTAGGCAATAACTGAATGTATGAACCTCTGGGTGGTAAAAAGAGCAATAAAATGAAATTAAATATATATATATTGTACAAGCAACAGTATATATTATACTAAATAGCAATAGTTGCAATATGATTGACAGTATAGTAGCAAACCTTTGGACCCGTTTTCTCCATAAAGCCTTCCTTCATGAAATTTCGGGTCAGTTTGGGCACCAGCTGAAAGAGAACAGAATGCATGCAATATACAAAAAATATACTGGTCACATATTAATTAGATGAAAGAAGAATCATGAATATATACGTGCATAATTTGTAAAACCTGGTAAGAGTCGGGAGCAGCGCAACACACAAACATTTAGAATGACATTACTCCTGTTGTTTCACTCTCATGATCAGACACCTCTGACATCAGTCACCCTCACCTCCTCGTCACTTGCTCCGGGGAAGGCCACCTGTAGGTAGTGAAACCTGGCTGCTCTGATAGCATTGAACCAGTCCACCATCTCCTGTACAAAAAAAAAAAAAACCCCCTCAGTGACAACATGTCCTGCTGGAACTGACACAGTATCTATTCACAGTATGTATTTTTGGGCTCTGAGTGAATAATGAGCATTGGGTTTACAGTCTTTTCCTCTGGTGCCAGTGACAGTATCTTTTCTACACAGTAAGGTGCAGCCAAACACATCTGCGCTGTGTGGATGCTGCAGTGCTGTCGATAACTCCAGCACAGAACAAAAGTGACAGTGACACCAAATGAACCCAATGAACTCTCCCTGTCACGGCTGTCAGTAAGAAGTCTCAGCCAGCAGAGGGAGCACTTTCTGAGGCGCCACTCAATCCCTGAATGGTTATTAAATATCACTCTCTTTCTTCTCTCTAATCCTCTCATTTTTGACAAACACGCCTCCAATTAGAATTAGAATTTGATCATTCAAATGATTTTCACCAAAATGTAGACATTATCCACTGCTTTACAGTAGATAGAAGGATATATCAAAGAAAGGAAAGTTTTATCTGCATTAATTCAGCCAAGCCATGTGAAACTGATTAATATGTGAATGCAGAATATGTTGCGATGTTGGCATCTAGGCTCTGACCTCATCACTCCTAACAAGAAAGCACAGCACAACATGGCGTGGAGAATGATGATAATACAACCCCCATGGAGAAGGTCTACTCACACCCTGCTGGGATGGTGAGGTGGATGTGGGGCTTTTGAAATGCTAGCTTCAAAGCTACACGTGATTTGAGAGAAAGGAAGGGGAGAATAATAATAATAATAAAAAAACATGCAAATACAAATTATTTCATGTAAGATATTCAGTGCACTCTCTGTGTGTCAGGACGATGACACATTTTCATTGTGCTGTCTTTGATTCCGAGGTTTAATCATCGAGCTTGAGCTTTAAGGTTGCAAACAGTAAGACAATGTCTACTCATTTTGACTGAATGTGGATGTAGACACCTTTGAATTAAAACTAAAAGTCAGCATTTTACTCCCATATCCACTGTGTCACAGCCAATACCACACAAAATGTGTATAATGGCATACAAATGAACAGTTACTGAAAAAGGCCCAAAGGAAATTAATTATTAAGGGACATTTCCAAGTCCAAGTGTGTCTAGTAACGCAGACAGCATGCATATTATACTGCTAACCCTGTATTAGTGCCCTGTATTACTGTAATCTAAGACTTGACATAGAGCCTGCATTGTAGAAAACACCCCAGAAAGGTTTTTATTTTTACGGGGCAATGAGTGCAGAAACAGAATTCACTGTGTTCGACAGCGCACCTTAGCATCGCTGTGGTAGACAAAGATGTTTCTTGTGCTGTTGTCTTTCAGGTAGGTGATCTGCAGGCCGCAGGGGTTGCCAATTTTAGCCGGCTGGAAGGTGGCATTGAGTGTCTCAATTTTCATCACCGCTTTGGGATCCCTGGCCTTGATGGGGGAAGACACAAACAACAGAAATGACACAGTCAGTTCCTCATATTTAGGGATATTGCTGCCTTTTGCCAAAATGAAATTTTGCGACTGTAAAATCAGCTGCATCATCTCACTTACATCCTGCTTGTTGAAGTATTTTAGCGCACCCTCCCTCTCCGACAGGATGAACTTTCGGCTAAGAAACTGACCGTTGTCTCTTCCTCGTTTCCATAGAAACCCTTCTCTGTACCCTGAGCAGAGAGAGAGAGAGGAAAAAAAGAGTGTGTGTGTGTGTGGTTAGGAGGCTGCTATCAAAATCCCATCAGATCAGAGGAGAGATTAAACGGAAGAGGCATTTACAACGGTAATGCTGAGATGTTGTAACTGGTTGGTGCAAGTTGCTCCTTCAGTTAAGAAGAAATCAAAGATCGTTTTAAATCACATTTAACAGAGGACAGAAGGAAAAGGAGAAGGGAAGACAGAGAAAACACAACTTCCAAGAGGCAAAAAGACAAGAGAAGCCGCATGAGACTGCATACAGAGACTGTATTGTCTCTGTACCAAAGAACATCCTTTCCATGTTAATGATATGCTGTTCTATTTATAGCCTGTAACGTTTTCGTCTTTAGTCTATTTTGGTAAAAAGCTCTGCCAGCACTGCCTCCTTTTCTCTCTTTTCTCTTGTAGTTTGGTCATGCTGTGAAGTGTTTTCTTTCTAATTTGGGTCTATTTTTGTGGCTTAATGGGACACGGATGTCTCAGCACAATCAGGTAGTGCTCCACAGAAGGGACTAATTTACATTTCATCCATTTGACGGGTGATGTTATCCAAAGTGGTTTGTAACGAGTGCCGATTGTAAAATAAAGACAAGTAAGGGATGAAAGAGAGTTAATTTGAAGTACAGAATGAAAGAAATTAAATCATAAATTTAAAGGAAAGATTTGTGTGAAAGAGCAAGAAATGGATTTGAGAGGAGATCAAAAATTTCTTAGGTTATCACCGTTTCACTTTAAAGTCACTACTTGTTTGGTAAAAAGTTGCTCCACTTAAAACTATTCACAGTGAGATCAATACATTATCTATTTACTATTTAGGATTTTTTTTTCTGGTTATAATAATAATAATTTTTGTCTATATCTCAAAATCTGGACAAACAAAACTAAAACTACTGCAAGGCTAATTAGACCTTATTCAGACTTCTTTTAGCTCTGTTTTGGGTCTCCACTTAATCCTGAGGGAAATATTTAGCTCTTTACCTGCTACATTATACATTCAAAAGCTAGTAGCTAATTTTGTCTGTCTGCTGTTTGGTACTGGGCAGGTAGCGTACAATGGATTTATCTCAGGCAATCTGCTGTGGCCAGATATGACGCAAATGCGAGCAGTGTCAGTGAATCAAAATACAGTCTATGGCGCTGATGCAGAACACCAAAAGCCGACTGAATGTCCTCAGATCATAAGTTAATCCTTCACATGCCTCATTTTCATGTTTACACACATTTTCTTTATTGCTCTCTTTTTCATCCTCCTCATTCAGTGCCTTCTGCCATTGACTGCTTCTCTTCTATCCCCTCTTCCTCTGCAGTCATTCTGCTCCATCGTTGCAAGTGTCTTTGTGACTGCGACTTTCTGACATGAAACATTCACCTACACTAGCATTACCTCATCGATCAATAGCCCTCCTTGTCCCCACCCTCGCCTCCTTCCCTGACACTCTCCTTCTTCCTTCTATCCTTTGCATACTAGATCAATATTAACATTGGCTGCTGAGGAGGCTCGGTTACTGCCAGTAGTCAATTTCAGCCGCCCACTCAAGCACCCACCCACCCACTCACTCACAAAAACACACACACACATAGTCATTCTGTCATCTCTATTTGTGCAATCACTCTCTCTTCATCACTCATTGTGAAGTGTATGACATCTGCAAGTGTGTGTGTGTGTTTATGAGTGTCTGTGTTTGGAGGAAGTGTGTATAGTATTTGTATGTAAGGTAAATGTGTGTGTCTACTCGTATACATTTCACATTCTTGTTGAAGATGCAGCTTTCTGATTGGCTTGCAGTGACCTCATCTGTTTATTGTTGCAGTAGAGCACTGTGAGAGCGCGCGCATGCACACACACACACCTTACCCCCTGACCCCAACTTGGAACTGAGTCCTAACATGGCAAAATGTCATTTTGCACACATGCACACAACCAAAACCCCACACACTGTTTTAATGGCTCTTTTCTCTGGCAGTGACAATTACTATGTCACTGTTTTAAATCGGCGACATCTACCACTTAAGAGAAGAAGAATGAAAATGAACGTGTGATGGCCATGGATGTTTCAGGATAATTGAATTTCAGCTTCTGGAATCCACTGGGACATGTTTGTCCAAGGAGTTTTCAAGGTTCTGCTTAGTGAAGGGTAAATAGCACAAAATCGACACAACAACACACCAGTCATTTTTGCTTTTTTTTCCCCAGGTGGACAAAATCCCTATAGGAGGGCGCTTGTGCATGAAGGAATCTCTGCTTGTGTCTGTGGTCTTTCTATACTTGTAGCTGTGTGAATGCACTTACTGATACAAAAAAACTGGTACACGACAGAAAATGTTTTCTTTTTTTTTTCCATTTGCAGCTTGCACCATTAGAAGACACTGCTGATAATGACATGTAGCAACAAGAATCTCCGTTTGGTTGGTTATTTGGTCTCTTCGTCTTCAAAAATCATCTTGAATATCAGCTATTGGACTGTGTTTACAAGCTAATTACAGAAGATCATGAAATGAAAACACAAGCATTGTTTTAGCAATAAAAAACCGAACTGCCTTGTTGCCGACATGACAGTGGAAAAGGCAGTTGTTTTTAGTAATGGCGCTAGGCGAGGAGATGCTGGTATTCACTTTGAAGGTTAGCCTAGACTTGAGTCTTGCAGACGTGTTTTTGAGAACTCCTTTGAATACTGAACATTAACATGACATTTTCAATTATTCTGCACAGCTGCTTTTAACATTTTGGGAAAGAGCCTTATTCATTTTCTTGCCCTTTCAGCAAAAATGGGAATAGCTGTATTTCCTTAAAATGCTGAAGTAGTCCTTTAATAGTGTTTTTCTGTGTAGTTGAGACCAATGCACAGGTCATCATCAAATATTCAGTTTGTGTGGCCATGTCTTATTTCAGTCAGAG
The DNA here is from genome assembly GCF_020382885.2 of Scatophagus argus. Lineage (NCBI taxonomy): Eukaryota > Metazoa > Chordata > Actinopteri > Scatophagidae > Scatophagus > Scatophagus argus. Next base: position 5,033,809 of record NC_058513.1, read on the forward strand.
GAGGCACTAAGGAGTAAAAAGAGCCTGGATGATGAACTTCACAAGTGTAATAGAACAGTCAGTATGCACGTACCTGCAGAGTAAGGCTCCTGTTTTTCAATAAACTCAAACTCATTCCTTTCATACTTGGCTCTGATCCACTGTTCTCTCAACAGCCTGGAGACATGGAAAAACACACACTGTTAACTTTCACCTCAGTTACAAATTATTTTCAAGCCAATAAACATATATATTTTTGACCTACAGCCCTGGCCTTTTAAGAAGATGAAGAGGGGAGTGCTGATTAAGTTGTGACGAGCAAGCCGCCATGTTAGTGAGTGAAAATCAGAGACTGTGCATTGCTGTTTGTCTCTGATCCAACATGCTGATGTGTTCTGTGGGCGGGTTGTCAGCATTAACATACACAATAGATTGCAATATTTGTTAGCACTGACAGAAAACGTGAGTATGAAATCACCCTTAATTATGTATACATATTGGAATTTATTGATCTTTTAAATTATTTGCACATTCATTTAAAGGAATAATTATAAAATCTGATAAAAATGCTATTTTCCTTTCTGGATAGGAAGATCAATATCTCTCCTATCTCATAATATAATTCTGTTGGTAGCTTCCTGAAGCCTTGTCAGGAGTTACTGCTCCTGGGCACATTACTTCCCATAAAACCAAATATGTCATTTTTATTATTTAGTTATTTATGCATATATTTTCTTGTACAGATTAAACAAACAAGATATAGCATGCTAATTAGTACCTTTTAGCACTGCAGTTAGCTGTTACAGCTGCTAGCTGTTTCCTCCTGTTTCTAGTCTTTGGGCTAAGCTAAGCTAACTCGCTGTCCCTCAGTGTCAAACGTGATTACAGACTTTGTTTCCATAGTCCCTACCAAAGCTGCCTATAAAGAAAGCAGATATTCTTCTGCTCCAGGCTCCAAACTGGTTTCATCCTCCCCTTCTCTACATATTTTTTATTTGTCCCCTTTTCCTTACGGAGTAGAATTAAAACAACTGTTCTGTCAGCATCGAGGAGTAATATGTCTTACTCTTGGCAGACATTTCTTGGAATGACACCTTGCAGTGACACTGGATCTTAAACACGAAACCCTGTGGTTCTCAGGGGAGTAGAGTGAGTGAACACAGAGACACCATGGTACCGACACTGAAAAAAGACTCCAGCTTTCTCTCACTCTACCTTTATTGTTTGTGTTTCTGCCTATTTTAATCAATTCTCTGAGAGGCAGACACAGTGGAAAGATGGGTGGACTGGAATGTATCAGAAAACAAACCTCAGCTTATAAAATCAAAGTATATGAAAGGTAGAAAAGAAGAAACTAGAGTTAATACGTTGTATGCCCCCACCAGCTAGTCAAGTTAAAGTTTATATCTGCATATAAGTGTATTTTTTGGCAGAATCAAAGTTATCACCATATTGACACGCATGATTCCAGTGAATAATTTCTATTATATTGTTTTCATTTAGAGACTTTTTTATGGATGAGTAGATGGACAGATTAGATTCATCAATGGTGCAACAACAATCAAACCCAATGAGCATGTGGTGGACTACAATGCTTCAAATGTAGATTTTGTAGCACAGATACTACAAATCCTAAATGTGGATGCTTTATACACAGTGTCAACACAGTAGCACAGAAGATCTGTACAATCAGCACAGTTTCAAGGTGGGCACCCAAGATTAGTGTCACCACATGTGAAATAAGTTGTTTTTGCAGAACATTATGGTGTCACAATGAATGTGAACTTTGACCTTTTGCATATAAAATGTTATCATTTATAAATTTCTATGATTATTACTGTATAGAAATCCTGACTTATGGTTAAAAAAATCTTTTGTGAGGCTCTTAGATCAATAAAATCTAATCAGAACATCTTTAAGTCCAAGTGAGGTTCTGTGTCACATTTTAAGACATAACTGTGTCACATAACTGTTGCCTATGTCCCGGCAACAGTTATGTTTGGAGGCTTTGCTTTATTTTAATAGAAAATGTACATAGGCTTATGGACATATACGTGGTTGTTGTTACAGAAAAGTCTGCATTATAAAACAGTCTTCAAATGAAATTCAGATGTATGCTGACACTTTGATATGGTCTAAACTAAATAAATTGAGTTTAATTAATTCAGTGTGACTCGAAGGTCTTAAATAACAGGAAAGAGTCATTTTGGCTTTTTTTTTTTTTTTTTTTTTTTTACACACAAACAGGAAGAGGAAGTTATACTTGGGGGCTAAACAAAGTCTAAGGCGTTGAGCAGTATACTAAAAATAAATTTACAGTAACAATGTACCACTGCACAGCCTGATGCATCAGTTTCACACTTATGAATACGTAATTGCTTCTGCATTCAACATTTGCTTGTAATATTCAACAAGTGCCAATATTACATAAGAAACCTGGAAGAAGCACAAACAAGATTTTTTCGATTAACAATAAATCAATTTGAAAAGGATTGCTCTTAAAAACGAACACACAGATACCTGGCATCTAGAAACTTACTGTTTCTCCTACTGGCCCTGCTTACATACAATTTAAATTGAGACAATGTCACACAAATAAACAAAGTTCTTTTAAAACTCTTTTACCCTTACCCTTAACTTTTACAAATATAAATCCTCTATAAATTGAAAATTCATAACACAAAGTTTGAAATGTCTTCTTAATGTCTTCTTAGTGTGGATTTACAAGGCTGCAGGGGATATATTTATTGCAATGGCACAAGTACTTTTTCAGGGCAGACATTTTGAGCAGCCATTGTACAAAAACCACTGGTGTTACCAATAATAGAAATGAAGGCTCTGTTCTATTCTGCTTACGCCTTTGCTTTCCATACGGTCAACACATGTCAAGGTGTTTTCGTGAAAAGGGCACTTGTGTAGCCTAGCCGTAGCCAGCTAGTGCCTGTTAGCAATAGCAACCTCGGAGGGTACACCACTCTCTATGTTTTTACTATTCATACAGGGGGAAACAGTAGTCAAAATATAAGTGAACTTAAGAGTCGCAGCTGATATTTTGTCCTTAAAAGGTTATATTACACATTAACACACAAACACTGACCTTTAAGTGATACTGGTGCCATTACTGTACTTAAGTAGAGAACTGAATCAGCTCAATTGGACTAAGCACTAAGAAATAGCCTACTTGCTAACTAGCTAGCAAGTAGGCTATTTCTTGGCACTTGGTACTTCACTTAACACATATTTTCTATTTTCAGATAAAAGATGGCTCCAATAAAAAAAAAATGTTATTAGGACTGTGTCAGATATGAGACAAGGCTGAATCTTCACTGTTCATGTTTTGAAAGTCACAGCTGAAGGAATGAGTACTTACTTGCAGTCAGTGTGTGTTGGTCTGTAGTAGAAAGCAGGAACCTTCTGCTCATATTTGGCCTTTGCTGCATTGTTTCCCATAGCAGCCATTAACTGAAATGGAGACAGGACAACACAACCTGGTCATCTAAATACTGCTCACAGTTGAATATTCACATCCTTAGAATATATAGTAGTTTCCACAATGCTGCATTTCAGATGTCCAGGGACAATGGAGAGCCACATAAATTTTATCTAACAGCATATTTACCCAATTGTTAACCAAGTCATATTTTAAAAGGTATTTTATTCTGGAAATGCTCCTATCAGTTAAAATGCTGTGCTGCAGCTGAATCCTGGGATGTAGCTATAAACATTTTGAGTGGATCTACACTGTGCAGCTATAATAGTAGAAATAATAATAGCAGATATTTTGCCAATCTTACAGAAAGGGTGTAATTTTATTAACAAAGAATATGCTTCCTTCGATTAACACATGGATTTCAAAATACAATCACATGAGATAAAAAGAACAACATCTTTGTTCCTTAAGTTCAATGTTGTTTTCTCTTTGCTTTTGTAGTTTTCTTGTCACCATTCTCTGAGTCTTATTTCCTTGAAATGCCATGGCTGCTGTCCTGTGAATTTGCTGTAAAAAGTATTTCTTAATGATATTGCATTTTGTAATTTCTACTTTGTAACATCCTTAAAATGAAACAAGCATAGAAAATCATTGGTATGGCAGAACTTATAAAAATAAAGTCCCTGCATTGCAATGAGATTAATTGTAAAAATGACAATGCTGCATCGGGACGTGTTCAGCTCATTTCCTCCATTGAGCGTTTCATCCAAGGATAATCCCCCAGTCCAATCCAGCTGCCTGAATCCCTCAACACGCCTCTCTTATCCTCTGAGGGGCTCTGAAAGGGATCCTGCACTGTGGCGTTTTAGTGTGAAGGTCAAATAACGTCAGAAAATTCAACCAAAACACAAACCTCTACAGAAAGTCATGGAAGTCAACACGGGACACACATGCCACCAAAATGTCATACATTTGACACCTTAGATGTGACATGTAGAATATATCAATATCATAAAAGCAAAAGATAAGGAGCCCACTGCATAACCTCAGTATCCATGTAGTTAGGAAGGCCTTCCTTTAGCTGCTTACTATTCCAGAATGTGATTTGCAAGCATCTGCAAAGCATTACATTCAGTTACTGTTCAATAAAATAACCAAATCTTCATGACGACATGATTCCCATGGCAACAACAAAGGCCTGATTTTTCCTTTGTACTCTGGCATCATGTAAAATAGAATAATAACAACAGAAATAATAAAAGATGTTATTTGTCAAAAGATGCATACCCCCACTTTCACACATTAAGAATTATAAATTTCATTTGTTCTACGTCCTTCTGCCAGTGTACATACAGGTCTTTTAATACACAGGCTGTCAGAACGCCAAACATGGTTAACTGCATTCCACTGACAGTTCTAGCATGTAGCAAGAGGTAGATAAATAGATAAAAGTAGATAAAGGCAAAAAAAAAAAATCACGGACAGTAAGGTTAAAAAACTCCAGCGTCCCTGTGTGAAGGTTTCCTAGCATGCAGCCACTGAATGGACATTTCCTCATTTGACTGTATTTAAAGACTTTCTGTAGGCCATTATGGTGTTTACAGTACTTTCCAAACTGCTCTTTTCCACTGTTCTCCTTGACTTCCTCTTAGAGCTACTATGACCATGTTTGTCATTAAAATGCTTTCACAAGCCATGAAGCCATTCTTCAGAATAAAACACTGAGTTGATTTTAAAATAACTCCAAGTACTTGACACTGACTTTCCTTCAGTTGTTGCAACCCAGAGACCTTTGAGATGACGGGTAGGAGGAACTATCTGCACGAACACTGTGATGTTATTACTGTAAATCAACAGGAAGCAAGACCCCTGCGGGACATTTGTGGCATCTTGTTCACTCAAGACTCTCCTCCCAAGTATCAACCAGGTGCAGCTAATAAAGTGAATACTACTGTGGCTCTTAGACAAAAGTTTCTCATCTGATTGAGGATGTTTTAATGGTGTGGGACCACAATGGCTCGAGACGTCTCAACAATAAACTCTGGCATCTCAAAATCACCCCTAAACTCTCCCAATACTACAATTACTGAAGGCGAGATTTAACACAGACAACACAAAGCCCTCACTACCCTTTCTTCCCGCACTGCAAGCAGTCACTCCAGTCATCTGATATGCTTATTATTCTGGGATTCTTGCAAGTCAAATCCCCATTAGGTCCCATTTATTGTCCTTTTACATCCTCAGTTTCTCATTTTTCCTCATGATTCACATCAGCATCACCTCCCCCAGAATCCTTTTCGTCACCCAGTGGTGGTGTTAAAGCACAGACATGATCCATTCAGAGCACTACTCTTCCCCAGTGGAGCAAAAACACATTTTTTGTCTAGTTGACAATTTTGCACAGAACTCATATTTCTTGCTTGCAGATCTGTGAAGAGCCCATGTTTGCAAGTCCCGTGGCGGCTCAGCTTCTTTTTTGCACACAGGAGAAAAGTATGAACGGTCTTGCTGATGGAACAATACATTATTGATCCCTGTGAGGAAATTCTCTCCTTCCAAATGTCCAAGTCAGAGGTCAGAGTCAGCTGAAGATGAATGCTTTTCAACAGATAAGAATTCATTGTGCTGCATGACGACTTAAGCCATCAAATTGTTTTTAACTGACAAATATTGACTATATTAAGCCAGATAAAATACCGATCCTCGTGCAAACTGTAAAAAAGTACAGTGGTTTGAGTTCATGAGATCTGCACCTACAGCTGTGTTTTAGCGAGCTTCAGGATTCAAAAAAGCCTACACTTTGCCTGTATTTCCGTGACATGTTTCCACATCCTGCTTTATTTTCTGTCATATTGTTAAGAAAATGTCCCTTCACTGGGCTGTTTCCATAGCAACAAAAAAATAATGGCACAGTTTTACACTAACCATGGACTCAATTATATTTTTTTGTCTGTCATGTACGCACATTCTTACCTTCTACATAACAAACAGCAAACATATGCTGCGTGTGCTGGGATTCGCACACAATTAGTATGGAGACATAAAAATCATGTCACGCATTTGGCCTCATGCAAGAATCATTTGAACAAATGAATTTGCTCTTGACTTACATGTCAATTTAGGGACGCTGTTTATGATAACCATCAACCACTGGCAGTGAAAATCTATCTGCTGTGACTCGGGCATGAAATGTTTACAGATGACAAAGCTTTATTCATGTTTGCTGACTTCCTGGCACTCTGACTCTTTCCTGGATGTTATACTGACAAACACCCAAATAAAAACACACCATTAGCTCGAATAAAAGTTTGAACATTGTTGGAAACACCTGGGATAATTTAAGTAGTCAACTCAGTGAAAAATATAACAAAGGTCTAGTCGTATTTGGGTTTTTTTTTGTTTTTTTGTTTTTTTTGAAATGTTAATGTGGAAATGTTATATCTTCAAGAGAGAATCTGAATTAGAACACTCGGAACAAGTGACACCATTCGAATATTACAGAGACGAGGGAAGCGGTGTTTTATCTGGGATGTGTTTTCCATTTATATATTTAAGTGGGGCTCTTGTGATTTGAATACGGTGTATGTTTACCACCTTACCTCCACCTCACTGGCATCCCACGTGTCCTGGACAGACTTGACCCGGCTGATGTGGGGGATGCTCCGGTGAAGGAGCGAGCAGGCCTGGCAAACAAACACACCCAAAGTGAGAGACGCCCAGTCTGGCTCTGCAGGAGAGAGAGAAAGAGAGAGAGAAAGCGAAAGGGAGGGAGAGCCACCAGGGGAATGAAAGAGGAATGACGCAGAGAGAACAAGCGGGGAGGTGAAAGGAGGGGAAGTGAGTTTTGGGGAGAATGAGAGAGGAGAGAGGAAATGAAGCAGTGCAGGAGGGTGATAGAGAGAATGATGGTGGACATAGAAGAGAGATAAAAGAGGAGGGGTGAGAAAATCTTGTCATAAAAAGAGCTGCAACAAAGAGAACACCAGCTCAAGGTTCAGGCTATAAATAATGAGAGTGCTGATGCTGGTACTGTTAAGAGGTAATAGGAGCAAAGTAAATGAAGCAAATATTACAAGGGACTCGGGATGAGTGTGTCCCTGCTTGTAAAGGAGAGCAGGGCAGCGAAATGTGATTTTGGGGAAATCCTATTTGGCCTACTGACAGGAAACAGACCCTCTGAGATCTGATCAGAACTCACCCGAGGTACTTATCAGGTTAGGTCACCAGACTACAGAATACACACATATGCACGCACGCACGGAAAAAAAAGACAATCACTTTTGTGACTTAAAGGGATTCAAGGGGGGAAATAAAAGAAAAATACAAAGACACACATCCTGACATGCATGTTAACACACATGCAAACACACCTGTGCATCACCTCTAAAAAAGAAATATTTTAATGCCAACATGAGCATGTGACTAAACACACGGTTTGATTACAGGAGCTAGAAGTCAGACATAATGTGCAAAAAAAAAAAGAGGGCAAAAAAAGATCTTTTTTCTCTCTCTCTGCAATGTGATTCAGCAGCAGCATCTGTGGGTGTTCAGCAAAGGTACATCTTAGTCATTCTATCGCACACAGACTTTGATTCTGTCCATGCAAATGAAGCTGTCAATGTCAGAGACGCACAGTGTCAGGGAACAGTGACAGAGTGTAGTGAGAACAGAGTGTCGCAAAATGAGGGAGGCAGAGAAAGAGACAGAGATGAAAACGCAGATTGGATCTGATTGGTAGAAATGAAGGCTCAGTGGGTATATAACAAGAAACATTTTCAGAGTTGGTTAACCGGTAAAGATAAATGACCAGAAATCCTGGTCAAAATAAAATCATCTAGTGCTGAAAAGACTACCAGATCTTCATTGGAGTCAATAACCCTAACCCTAGTCAATCGACAGAAATTTAATTGTCAACAACTTAAATAATTGATTCATTATAGAAAACTGTGAAAAAAAATGGCTTGTTCCCTAATATGAGGAATTTGGGTTTTAGGGTGGGACTTTGTGTAACAGAAATTGCTTTTGGACATGGGGTTAGATGTTACCTCACACTTTAATCAATCACATGCAACCTGGCTCTTTAAGTGTGTTATTCTTGTGTTTGAAAGTAACCTAATGATTATTTACACTCTCAGCAAATCTGTTATTTTTCATCTGAATTTTAACTAACAGCAGCATAACATCAGGCTGTTTAACAAATGCTGCCTTACTGCTATATACTCATATACAGACAAAAAGTATTGGGATGGGGCTGTCTTTCAGAGGCGCTTACTTCCAGTGAAGGGAAATCTTAATGCTTCAGCATACCAAGACATTTTGGACAATGCTATGCTTCCAAAGCAAAGTCCATAAAGACATGGTTGGTTTGGTGTAGAGTAACTTGACTGGCCCACACAGAGCCCTGACCTCAACCCCATCCAACACCTTTGGGATGAACTGGAATAGAGACTGTGAGCCAGGCCTTTTGGTCCAGCATCAGTGTCTGACCTCACAAATGCTCTACTGCATGAATGGGCACAAATTCCCACAGAAACACTCCAAAATCTTGTGGAAAGCCTTCAAAGAAGAGTGGAAGATGTTATGGCTGCAAAAGGGGGCACCAACTCCATGTTCATGTCTATGTGATTAGAATGTGATGTCATTAAAGTCCCTGTTGGTGGAATGATCAGGTCGCCCAATACTTTTGTCTTTAAGTCTACAAATTCTTATGGGGTGATTATTTTCTTCTGAGTCTACAACTGCTGTTTATTTTCACTGCCAGTTACATTTTTGATTGAGCACGTAAACGTTTGGTCTACTGTGATGTCTGGCAGAAGGGGGACGCAGCTTTGTTTGCGTACCCTCCTCCAGTCGCTGAATAACATCATTACAAATATTATTCACAAACACAGGCTAGAAATAGCTTAAAATATGCCTACAGAATGAAAACCAAATCAGAACACTAGTACACAGTTTGTCCCCGTATAAGCTTACTCTTTACTCTTTAATATTCTTATAATATTCAGAACACACAGTTTCATTCTAGCATGTAATTTATAATCTTGCTTTAGTAATAAAGCAGTAACTTGTGATCTTTCTTGAATATCTTCATGGCATATCCAATATTATCTTTGTATTACTTATCATTCATAACATACATTCTTTTATAGCTTCTCCACTTGGAGCTTATGATATTTTTCTTCATGAAATATGACAGTATGATCATTTGTTGGGTATGATGACTGACTGTCTTTTCTGTCGCAGGTGCTGCTGCTGCAGGCAAAGCTGAAGCAAGACCACCACACCAGAGCAGTGACACCGTCCTTTCCACTGAGAAACAAGAGGCCATGCAAGGCAGTAATCCTCACAGCAATCTGCCAAACAGCAACATCAGGAAAGCACACGCCACGTCTGGAAAAAAAGCCCCACAAGGCTGTGACATCTTTAAATATCTTGTTTTGGCTCTGGACTGCAGTGAAAAGTTGTCAAAGTCAGCTCACTGACTTCAGTGATTCCCTGAATTTTCATGTTTCCGTGTAACGCTCAGCAGGTGAAAGTCTTAAAGACTTATCTCAACATGTGTCAGACGGATTGGCACAGAGTTTGGTTTCATGTTCCGCTTAGAACCAAATGAAGTCAGATCACCTTGCTGATCCCCTGATTTTTCATCCAGCCCCATCATCAAGTCTGCTCTTTTGTTTGTTCAATATGTTGGTTTATGACCCTAATTACATGATTTGGACAAAAGTATTGGGACACACTGCCATTGCAGAACAGGAACTTTGATGACTTTGCATTCTAAATACACAGACAGCTTTGCAGCTACCACAGCTTCCACTCTTCTGGGAAGGCTTTCCACAAGATTTTGGAGTGTTTCACGTATTTCAGTCAAAGTTTTCAGATAAAATAGCCACCTCAGGGTCTGTTCATGACGCTGGAATACGTGTGTATCCTGTACACGTGTTAACATGCATAAGTGCGTACATGGCAACAAGCGACTGAGAGCACCATGTCTTCAATGGGCAACACTTAAAAGTCACTCTCCATCTCACTCTCTCTGCAGCTGCCATTTCTCACACAAGGAGGCCCTCAGCGTGGTGCACTGCAGCCATGTGAATACGCACACGCATGCACAAGGAAATCTTACGAGAGCTAACAGAGGGAGAGAAAAAAAAAAGACAATTTCTTCATCCTCTTGATGCTGGATAAAGCATAGATGGAGATGCCACAGAGCCTGATGTGCGAGCAGCAGAGGGGAGGAGAGAATCAGAGATGAGGAGATGATGGAGTAGGAGAGGTAGGATGGATCTGGTAGGAAGGGAAGAGAGGAAGAGTGTGGGTTCTTCATGATGCAGAGAGATGATGTCAGCTCACAAGATCCCCTGAGGGAGTTACCGCCGCCTAATCTCGATTGATCTCTTTTAACCCGTGACAAGAAAGCAAAATGTGAATGAATGTCATCTCGTCTTTTAAGAGTCCTGGATAGTGATCAAGCACAAAGAGCCTTGATGTGAAGAAATCAAACCTCTTGCTTTTTTTTTTCCTAATACTTATTCTTTATGCCAGCAATATACATTCACACACACATACACGGCAACACACACCTACACACAACACTGCTGACACAAAAACCCACAGCCAGCCATTCAGCGGTGAGGTCATCACTGTCTGAGTCAGGCCTTACAGAGAAGCAAACTGCACTCATGGAGATTACTGTGGCAGTGTGACTAACTAACCGCACACACACACACACACACACACGCACGCACAGCCACACGCACGCACTGGGCTTCCTCCTCTACATGTACGTGAATGTTTCTCAACAGGTCGGCTGTGAACAACAGATGCCCGGTCATAGCGGACGAGGGGAGAACTCCTGATGTAGCGCGACTCTGTGACATACGCCGTTTGAGGCGTGTTTGCTAAAGAGCTGGCTACCTCTCTGGGGAATTGTTGAGAGGAAAGTGGAGCTTTGCAGGAGTTACGGGCCTCGTTTGGTGGTAAGACAGCAGAGCTTTTGACGAGGTTGAAGAAAGACGTGCCTGTGGCGTTGCTGCAGGGCAAATGCAGGATAAATGAATGAGGGGGCATTTACACAATGGATGCTCCTGTGCCTGTGAGCGTTCGCAGGCACTTCTCCTGCATGTGCAGCAGTTCACTTGTACATCTGGATGTATATACACATTAGTCTGTCAGTGCCTGCGTCATGGTGGGCGATAATGACTAGGCAGTGGGTCCAGCTGAGGTGACCCTCTCAAGTCTCTGCAGAATCCCTCAGGCTCTAGCTAAGTATTTTTATTTTTACAGCAGTATTTACAGTCTTGATGTAAACTGTGTTCATCTTCAGTTCAGCCCTGACCTTCTAAAATGTCAAAACGCTCGAGGCTTTTATAAGAAACTCATCAAGGTTTTCTTCATTTCTAAAGGCTGACTTTTCAGTTGGAATGTGTTCGCAGGAGTGAATGTTAAATACAGTATACACATTAAGGATTACGGACATTAAGGATTCCACTTCCAATCTGAATTATTTGTATAGTTGTATAGTCAGTTACATTACCACTCAAGTAATCATTTGAGTACATCATACGAGACATATTCACATATACACTCTCCAAGAATGCAGTATGCTTAAATGGGGCACTGCATTAGTATTGCAGAGTACTAAAGTAACGCTTGCATTAGCTGATTGTCATCAGCTGCTTCACTCATGCTTTACAACGGGTACATCCCAAAGTGTCTTAAATATCCCTCACTTCTGCTTTGTATAGACAGACGATACGAAACCACGACAAAGGAGAGGGAAAAACAAGGAAATATACAAGAGAAAAGAGCCACCTCTTCCTCTGAAGCATCATGTGAAGCAATGTCCATTTCTCAAGATGGCTCAGTTGTCAGTCGGCTTGAACAGCTGTGTGTGCACACATTATCTGTTTAGCAAACACCTGCATGTGAACAAATTGCATTCTGTATCTTATATGTATCTAATATGAGTAGAACAGTAGAAATGATTTATTAGCTAAACGGAAATTTGAAATTCAAACCTGTGACTGAATGGAAATGGCAACGCTGGTTTAGTGAACAGAAATAAATTGGACAGTAATGGTACACAATGCTAGCTCTGAGCACGACATGTGTCCCTCAGTTTTACCGCACGAGGAGGTCACAAATGACCAGACAAGATTAACTGTCTAAAGGTGCGACCTTCAGAATAAAAGCCTCAATCAAGCCCAAATGCTTGCTATTCTCAACCTCCACCGCTGACTCTGATTAAAATGTTATTTGTGTGGTTCTTTCAGAGTTGGCTTGAGAGAAGGCTATCATTCATAATTCATATTTCAACAATTGACACAAAAAATAAAACTCAAACTTGGCTTTTTGTATAGAATTAAAGATGTCTGTCTTCTTCCAACCGCAAAACTATAGTGCAGTCAACCTTCATGTCCTTGATTATGGTGATATTTTGTGCTGTCACACTGCCATGTCAGCACTTCAGCTGTTTAATTCTGCGTATCACAGCGCATTGCAATTGACAAATTTCATACTCATCCATATCAGTCGCTTGGATGGTCATAAGAATTGGTCATCTCCTGCTATTCTTTCACAAGGCTCTACTGTCAAAGCTTCCAAACTACCTCACATCTCTTCTCTCATTTAAAACTAGTAGCTAAAGTCCACGATCCAGTAATGACTTGACGATATCCCTTCTGCTTGAGCAGATGTCGGCAGATCTGGGTTCAGGTATTATGAACCTTTTAAATGAAATGAGCTACTCCACTCAAACTGGAGTCTTTTCTTCCCATTGGTTGCTTTAAATCTCTTCTATCTGATGTTCAACGATTCTTGTAAATGTTTTAATTCACTCCTTGCTGTACTGAGTTGTTAATGTTTTTATTCTTCTTGGTTCTCAGACCTCTCTTGAAAAAGAGGTCCTAATCTCAAAGAAACTGCCTGAAAAAGATTCATTAAAAAAAAAAAAAAAATTAATTTGCCCTCCAAATGCATTACTGATGTTTTAATTGGCCAAGGCTATATCTCACTATTCACACCAGGACACAGGAAAGCAAAATGTCTTTTGTCCAACCTTCTCTTACAAGACATTCAAAAAAAATCTTCTAGAAAGCCATGAGCGGGCTGCCATAGGGGCCCTAAACCCCTCTTCCTACCTAATCATAGTTCCTGCTGTTTTTGCTGTTCAACAAACACCTTCCTCACACCTCAGAGGACTGCTGAGGCTTCTCTCTGGAGGGAATAACTCATTTGTACGTCCTTAGCAAAGGGCAGGACCACAGCGCTGCTGAGCTACAGAGAAACCCTGCCCTGTAAGCTCTCGACTCAGCCTCTCAGAGGTCTCATCTGAGCACACCAGCAGAGAAGTGGCAGAAGGGGGAAAAAAAGGTAAAGGTATGGAAGGGCAGAGTAAGAATGACTAAGCAGAAAGAAAAAAAAAAAGCACAGGCGGTGAGGTCACTTTGTGTGTTTTCAGACCAATTAGAGCAGCTTTCTGTCTGCTTAGTGGATGTTGTATCTGTGATGGGGAGATAAAGCAGCGGTGAGGGAGGACAGCCAGGTCACTGCTGATGTTGTGATAGTCTGTCTTTACTCTGTCAGCCTGCAGATTCACATACAATAGAGGGATTTCATGTGATGTCATGAAGCTGCCACATTGGAGAACCTTTCCTTCCTCCTTTGGCTTTCCTGTCTATGCAACATAAGATACATACCTATACTGTTTTTGATTGGGAACTGAACATTTCATCACCTATGTATCTGACTTAATTTAATGACAGCCATTATGTCTTTTTTTCGGTGTCCACCCGAAGCCAGTTAAATTTAAAAATGTATTTTTGTCTGTTTCAGACTTCCGTCCACACTCAAGCGGCACTTTAATCGTCACAGAACTGAGCTTTTCCAGTGTGGCCTCTGAAGTGTAAATCTTGCTGTTTTAGTGTGTACAACAAAGACTGATGACTTCCAACTTTTACTCATTTGAAAGGAACTTGAATGACTGCTGGTTGACAGGCTGCGTTTACAAGCCGCAGTTAAACCTCATACTCATTAAGATGTTTGACGACTGAAACAGAAAAATATTTAACTATGGACAACTGCATTGTGAATTCAGCTGTATTACAACACAGTATTCGGTGGGTGAACATGGAGAGCTCCAGGGTTCTGAAAGTTCAAGGATGTTAAGTTAAAAGATAATTCATTTTACTGACAACAACACCTTTGGGTCTCCACTGTACACTGTGTGGCTTTATCCAGGTGCAGCAGACTTTAAAGGTGCATAGTACTATACCAGAGTGCGTAGGGGCTGTGCTTGTTCAGTCCATAAAAGCAATTTGGCTTGGTATTATTGGTGGGGGTTAGTATTTCTCAACTAACATTTAGAAATACTCAGTAAATCAATAATCCAATAGTAACATGGAAGCATTAACATCCATCATTTATCAATCATAAGCCAGTCTACAGTATAAACCTGTCAGCATACATTACCTGTTACATCCTACGTAACTGTCCTCCTCCTTAAGTCCAGCCAACTAACCGCTGCTCACATTTACTGAAGACCAATATGATTGTCCGTATGCTCTGCTGTGTTGAGATGATTTGTGGTATTTTGAGCTCTAATGACACTGTGATCTTTTGGGGTTTTTTTTTCTGAAAAAGCCACTGAGATTAGATCCTGTCCCCATCTGGGAAGGAGCAGCTGAACCAGCATCAATAATTCATATCTTGACCATTATGAGATATGAATTATGAGGCCGGGAATGCCTGATCTGGTAGCAGAGGAGGAAGAGGAGGAGGAAGATAACGGCTGGGTTGATGGCTGGCCATCCTAACATCCTAACACCTGTGCAGCCTGCTCTCCGGAAATTTCACAAGACGAGTCTAGTGTTCAACTGCAAATGTTGGAGAAAGCCGTTAGTGGACTGGATATCCTGTTGACAGCTAAGCAGCTTCACTCAGTCCCGTTTGAAGGGCCTTGCACAAGGCAATCCTGAGCAGCATTTGTTGGGCGATGAGAGAGCATATGCGTCACTTCACCAGCTGAGAGTTTCCTAGCTGTGATCAATCAGTCACCCTGCAATTACCAGCTTCTCTGACTATTCGACAACAGCTGCACTACACAGCACATCTGTCTCTGCTTTGTTGTGTGAGCGCTAAATTTGACTATATTATGATTGGAAAGGTGAAAGTGTCATGTCTGCTAAGCGAAACTAACGAATGATCTCAGCATCGTACCAGGGAGCTGGAGCCTATCCCAGCTGCCTATGGACGAGAGGCAGGGTTCACCCTGGACTGTCAATTGCAGGGCCAACACACAGACACAGACAGAAGACAGACAACCACACACTCTCACACTCACACCTAGGGGCAATGTGGAGTAGCCAATTACCTAATGTGCATGTTTTTGGTATTGTGGGAGGAAGCCGGAGTACCCGGAGAAAACCCACGCAGGCACAGGGAGAACATGCAAACTCCACATAGAAGGGCCCAGACCGGGATTCGAACCTGGAACCCTCTTGCTATGAGGCGACAGTGCTAACCACCATGCCGCCCAGCATCGTACCAATCAGAACCAATTCCTCAGAACAGCTTTTGGAAACTACATGAAAAGATGTATCCCAAAGATCAAGCAGGGCGGCAATCGTGCCAGTTTTCCTCAAACAAGATTGCAGGCGGCTCTGTGAGGCTGTACTTAAGCACAGAGACAGCTGAGTACAGCTGAGCCTGATGGGAATGTCAGTAGTTTTGCAGGTATTTGAGGATAAGGCAAAGTGATGGACAAACTAAAATTCTGAACTAACTACGGCACTAGAGGAAGCATTCCAGGATCCTGAAGGTTATTACAGTTCATCCTATGCAGAACATGAATGTCTGTGCCAAATTTCATAGCAACCCATTGACCTGTTGTTGGGGCATGATTGGTTGGTGGTGCTGATTAGCAAACGGACACATAAAAATCTCAGATACTTTAAAGCTTGATGAGAGCCATTTCTCTGCTTATTTCTCAACAAGATAATGAAATCCCTCTTCATCCCTCTTCTGTCCGCCGCCACAACAAAGCTATCTAAATTTACGAGAGCGCCTCTGCTTCCAAAAAACTGCTCCGCTACAGCCAGTCCTCAGAGGAGCTGTAGCCAGGGCCAAGGAACAGGCATCCTGGGCGGGCTCGGCTCCAAATGCTGGGCGTACAGCCTGTACTGGAGCGTCTGTGGCCACTTACTGGTTTATTGCCATTTCAGTGAGTATAAAGGAGCAGGGGGGAGGAAGAGAGAGGATTAAAGGGGGAACGCATGGGGAGAGGATACAGAGGGGATGGAAAGATGAGGACAGGGATGAGCTTCATGGAGCACAACAAACCGTGGTGAGATGAGCATCCTGTACATAAGAAAACAAACATGTAAAAGCAAAAAAATACACACAGCAGTAATTACTGAGCAAGCTGTGTGCATGCTGCTGACACTGTAGAACATGATGATACAACACCACCAGTAACCACACACACACACACATAGGCAGCAACAACAGAAATAGCTGTGGAAGTGATAGTGTACATGTCTTTTACACCCTCTTGCACTGTGACAGCCTCAAAAAGTGTTAACGGCTCAGGCTGACTCCAAAGTCCGTGTCTGTCAGGCCCTATACCTGCAGAGAAAACGCTGTTTTCAGGTACACGTGTCGCCGCCAGGCCGTTCTCACCGTATCTGGACTAAATTCACTCAGACTCACACCAGTTGGTTCGTTTTCCGCAGCAGCTCAGACTCACCGGGCTGCACGAGAGACCCGGGTGGGCTCCGCGCGGCGGGGTCGGTGGGGTTTGCTTACCTGGATTGCCGCAGTCCGCGCACGTTTCGTTCCCCGGTCTCGACAGCACGTCTTGGAGGAGCCGGTTGTTCCCCTCCGGTTCCAGCGCCATGGTGAGCTTATCCGTCCAAACTCACCGCGGTGGAAAGAAACCTGTCCCAGAACATCCGCAGCTGGAGTCCAAACAGACAGACAGACAGATAGAGAGGCGGACAGCCCGATCACCTGTCACATTCGGTCTTAAGTGGAGAAGAAAGACTGGACGAGACTGAACGATCCGAGCCAGTGATGGAGGACACCCCCCTCTCTTTCTCTCTCTCTCTCACTGATAGCTCTATTACCGAGTCTCACTCACCGAATAATAATCAAGCCTATCACCACCACCTCCCCCTCCTTCTCCTCCCTGTCTGTCTGTCTTCTCTTCCCTCCAACCCCTCTTATATCTAATGAAAGTGAGACATCCAGCGGTGGACTACAAAAACACATTACCAAAAATCCTCCTTCGAGAAGTCAGCCATTATTTCTAATAGCACAATGCTTTCACTTAATATGTATTTCAGATTGCCATAAAGGTTTCCAGCTATATGTTGCAATATACAGTGAGCATTTTCATAATATATTAATATTAACATTAATATTTTTTGCAGGATTTTCCCATTTTTTATTATAGGCTACTTATGTTATTCCTGTTTTTTCTTGTTTATAAGGAGAAAGGTGCGGCTACCGAAAATTTCATTTATTTCTATTACACTTTTTGTTAGTAAATAATCGACAATCCCTTCGATCATCAATTCACTCGACTACTAATGTCTGTCTGTTTGGAAGACGTCATCATTACGCGACAACAGGGTCAAGACGGGTTTCAGTTGTGGGCAAATTACACAGAGGAGCTGAGGATTTTCAAAGTCAGGCTCTTTAAACTAAGAAAACGATGTCAACCGCTATGAACTTCGGGTCGAAGAGTTTCCAGCCTCGACCTCCTGACAAAGGCGCGTTTCCTCTGGATCATTTCGGTAAGATAGTGAGCCGGTTGGCTATGTGGAATAAACCATTCTGCATCGCCTTCGTTTAGCAAGTAAGGTGATCAGTTACGTTTAGCAAAATTTAACATGAAAAGACAAGTGATGTTCAATGATTAAACTGTTCCTTCTGTAACTTGACACATTGATTAGTTTTGTGACATTTTACTGCCGATATACCTAGCTTGTTATTAGCAATTAGCGCCTGTTTGTGCCCCTCATTGAAGTCACTATTTCAAAACACGGCAATGTTTTGAGAAACCAAGGCGGTAGGTTGGTTATTTTGTACTTTATTTTCATGTTTTTTTTGTCATACAAAATGAGCAAAGAAGACACCCCCAAACAAAAATATATTCAAAACATGGTTAGTTAGAAATATTTCTTTAAACGTGCAGCAAGCTGGATATTTTTCGTGCATGTGGTTCAAAGAGTGTTTGAAGATTGTGGAAAAACCTTCAGAACAGCAGAAATTCCTTCTGCGTTTTTCAAAGATCGCTGGTTTTTATTTATTTATTTATTCAGACTCAAATGCGATTCATGAAAGGCAACGCAATACTGATATACACCGCTGTTTCCTGACTGTACAATTAGTGTGAAACTACACATAGTCCAGCACACTTCTTCTGTTAGTTACATCTCACAACAATGCTTCAGTTAAAAACTCGTTTTTGTTACTTTGAGTACAACACAGAGACCAATTTTGTTAAAAATAAAATGTATCTGGTGTCTACTTTGAATCTGTAATGTGTCACCTCTGCTAACACGGAGGGATAAGGAGTTATGACCTGTACAAGAAGCTGTTACCAGGGGGCGGTCGAGATATTTTGACTTCACTTTGATTAGCTGACACGCCATCCATTTTTACATACTGTAGATGATGTGGACCTTCATGCTGAAACCACCTTCTTATTATTTAAGGAGAGTGTAAAGCCATCAAGGAGATTTTTATGAAGTGCCTGAGAGACAACAGCTTTGACAACTCCAAGTGTAGACTGCAGTCCAAAGACTACCTGGAATGCCGCATGGACCAGTAAGAAACCTCATTGTAAATACAGCCTGTGCTTCTAATAATCGTAACATCTGGTCACTTCAGTTATACTTTAAAACAGTAAATTTTGATTATTATTTTGTTTTTTTTAATCAGAGATGGTTTATGCCATGTTATGTTGTGTTTTCCAGTCAGCTGATGACCAAGGAGCCTCTGGAGAAACTGGGATTTAAGGACCTGATGGATACTCCTCCCAGACAAGCAGACGGAGATGCTAAACCATGAGTTGCAACGCCAAAGCAGCCGCTGTTGAAAACTAAGAATGGTGGTGGTGGTGTTGCTGTGAACTTAATGTGTCAGTTGTTTGTTAATGAGCTGACAACACAAGATCTACAAAGGCATATTAAAGGCTTTAAGCTGAGAATAATGGCTTCAAAGACTCTGAAAATGTGGACCTGCAACAGGACATTGTGGTGTGCATTATGGCCATATTTTGAGGTGACACAGCACTAACCAAATGTATCAATTCTTTGTGTACATAAGATAAAATGTATATGGATATGCTGTGTTGGCATGTCAGTAAATATTTTGTATTTAAACAAACTGTCGATTGATTTTTTTTTTCTTCTGAGCTGCTGAAGGCTCAACACTTGCATGCATTTGAAAGAGTGATCAGACAGAACGTTGCTGTTGTTATCTAGCTGGATCTCAACATTCACCATATAAGGAAAATGAACACCGCAACAAGCGTGTGCGAAACTTAGCAGGGAAGGTTTGTCGACATCTCAAATTTGACAAGTTTAATATATAAGGCCCAGGATACTTCTATCATTTTGTTATTAAAAGGATTTTTAAAAATCTCACTAAATAATCATGAGGAGCAATGTGCAAGTTTATGACTCAGCTTCACGTCTCTAGTTTTATTTTGAAAAATGAGTATTTTCCTGATATGTGTTCATCGTTAGAAAGAAACATAAGAACCATATCACCTAGTGAAAGGTGCTTCATTTTTATTTTATTATATCATTTATTTATTTTCTTGGACAGCAGTGGCGCTTTGTGGCACATATGAACGATCTGTCACGATCTGCAGAGAAAAAACTTCTTTGTAGCACCAGTTCACTGTTGTTGTTGTTGTTGTTTTTGTTTTGTTTTTTTTTTGTCTCATAGGATTTCCTCAACAGAATCTGTATAAATCACCAGACTTTACAGTAACATGCCTCTTACTGCAGCAAACATGTTACAACCGCTGCTCAATCAGTGAACGTTCGTGTTTCCCAATATTAAGATTTAAATATATTTTTCCTCATGAAAATTCCTTCACAGATTGTCTTAATGTATATCTACAATATGCACCAATAGCAGCAAGACTTGCTCAAAAGCATTATTTAGTTTCAACGGGCCTTCAAAGACCTATGTAACACATTGATGTGTATTTCAAAACACAATTTAGTCAAAGCTGCAAATGAAGAATATTGAAAATAATCATGCGTAAATGTGAAGATTTCTGTTTGTCCACGGTGTGTTGGAGGCCTCTCAGAGGAGGAGGCAACATGGCCCATTCTGTGGAGAAAAACACGTCACGTTCATCCAAATCAAAAAGGAATTCACCTCTTGATTGGCAGCAAATGTGAAACATCACTAAATGTGTTGTTTCATAGGAATATGGAACGTGGGACTAAAATAAAATCATCGCTTAAAAAAGACGAAGGGAGTTTGCTCTTTACTTGTTTTTACTGTGAAATGTCTACCTGAAAGTGCGCCTTTAAAACTTGCTTCCCGTAACCTTTCGAATAATCTCCTGAGCTTGTTGTTCGCAGTGGTAAAGCTGTAATTACAAAGACAAATAGATAAAAAAAAAAAATTTTCATGACGGTAAAAAGAAATGTGCAACAGCAGTGACATTCTGCAAACAGCCTTATTTAACCCCCCCACCACCACCACCACATTCACACATCAGTGTGACTGTGTGTGACTATATCCTGCATATGAATTAGTGCAAGATAATGCCTGCAGTGTGTTTGATGTGATGATAGGTTATGTACAACAACAAGCTATTACTCAACTTCAGCCTTTCAAAATGACAATGGTGTTACAGGTGGCCACACTAGTTCCCACAGCTTTCAGGACTGCTGGTCCACCAAAGCAAAAAAAAACAAAAACAAAACAAAAACAAAAAAGACATAAAATCCAATTTGACTGCACCACAATGCCATAAGCACTTATATAAAACACTGCCTTGTCACTGCCTTTCAAAATAACCCCTAAAACTGTTCAGCAGGAATTAATCATCATCTATTTGGAGTCACGTTTCTGCCTCAGTGCTGTCCTTTTAGCTCTGCTTGGGTCTAAGCTTCTCTTTAGCTGCTAAATGCTCAGTTCAGTTTTGTGTGCTCTTTGGGCAGGTAATGTATGTGTGTTGTTTGGATGTTTTCTCTCAAAAAATAACCACCGCGGCCAGGAGAAAGTTTGACACAAGCACTGAGACTAAAACAAAAGAGTAAAGGTGAGGGCAAAAACGCCAAAAAAAAAAAAAAAAAACACAGAGAGAGATGAAAAGAAAGACACTATTAACATTTGCAATACTAAGAACTGCTAAATGAAGCGATCATTTTCTGTGGGTAGCAACTCCTTTCACATTACTCATACTTATTTGATCCAAGGTCCCACAGGTCATCTTAAGCAGTTTAAATCACAATAGCTGTCGTTTCTCTGGGGCAGACAGTGTTTGTGTCAGATCTCTCTCTCTCTCTCTCTCTCTCTCTCTTTCCATCACATTATTCCTGCTTTGTTTGCTCATGATTACCTTCGCACGACATTTTCTGGGAAACCACGCTCAAACACAGACCAAAAAAATGAGCCGTTGGTGAGAAGAGTCAAGTACTCACATGAACGCATGTATTTTACATTGAGGAAATGTGGTTTTTCTCTGTTCAATGCAGGAAACAAAGGATTCTTCAATATAGGCCTTTGAAGCTCCCATACAGCAGGTGGTGGGGGGGGGGGGGGGCGACAAAAACTGGACCTCTGGGCATTACCGTTTAACAATGAGGTACCCTGAATCACAACACAAACGCACAGAATAACATTAATAAGAATAGTGAGACAGTGTGAGAAATATTCTTCAGCTCCTGACAGAAATGTTTTAATTTAGTGGATTAGAGTTTTTCAGAATGCAAATCTGAAAAAGTGATTGGAAAGCGTTTTATTGCGAGGATAACAACTTAGATACATAATTCAAAATTTCTTTTGACTCGTTCGTATCATTTCCTATCTGTTTGATTTACCCCCAGGTTTATTTTATTTTTTTTAGATAACATTCTGTGTACTGTATTTCGAAAAGAAATCCAGAGTTTGGGCCAGACAGTCTTCCACGTATGATCTTCAGGGTAATTCAATAAATCAGTGTAGACTAGGTTATATTACTGGAGGAAAGAACAACAAAACTGAGAGGTGCTTGGAGAGCAGCTGATTTGATAGGAAAAGAAATTCATAGTTATATTACCTTACAGACATTGTTTCTTTCTTTCTCTGTCAACAAGCAATAAACACAGCTGTTCCAGTCATTCAGCCTGTGCCACAAGGTCACCCCATTTTCTTATCTTCACACATAGTTCCACATTAGTTTCAGTCATATGCCATTGTTTCCTGTAAACCATCTTATCGGAGACATCATGAAAAGCCACACACTAACCTCAAACAGATGCATTGTCTCTTTCAATCTCTCATTTCTAAGATAATAATAATAAAAAGAAAGAGTTTATTTATGAATATTATTACTTCTTCCCTTTACATGTATGTATGCAATTTTAATTCTACCTTTTCATTACACACTTTAACACGCAATACAAGTATAGGGAATATTGAGACACTGTGATGACTTTATTACCCAATTAGTTTTTATATCATTCAATTTCGTGATATATTTAACAAATTAGATTGAGTTGAAAATGGTTTTAAGAGTGATATAACTGCAGTGATAAGGGCTCTTAGTGCCTTAAAACGTGCTATTTAATACTCGGCTTACTGTTCTGGCTCCCCTGAAAAGACTGCAGCAGTCAGTAACAGTCAAAGCCACACTCACCTTGTTCAGGGAGGATCAGCACTACAGTTAAATGCACGAGGCACACTCTAAACCTGACGGAGAGAGGCATCCTGGCTCCAGGTATGATAGAGAAGAGCCTGATCCTGAAAAACTAGCTGAACAAACGTTTGGTTGAATGATTTGCATGAAGGTAGCTGTGAAGGCTGAGTGTTTGCTGAGGAGGAAATGGGTAGTCAGGGAGATGAGACTAGATGATTTAGATGGTTCTGATGCACAGCTGCAGGGAGGGAAAGCCAAAACATCTTGTTTAGAGTTGCTTTTGTTCGACTTTCTTTAGTTTGTTCTTGTTTTTCACTGACCATCTGCTTTTAATTTCTGTCACCATGTTTCAAATTTGCTTATTGTAAGTAAAAGGCGCTACAGACTTGAGCATAAATAATATGCAGCCCCACCCTAAGATAATAAAAAAATAAATAGACCAGAGGAGAAGGTGTTCTGTAGTCTTAGATTCATTAGAAACAGAGATCATTTATCTCATTAAAGTTGGTCTATGAAGTGTTTGAGAGACATAATCAGGAGTGTTATGGAAGAGCAGCTGGAGGTCAAGTATGCACTCGTAAATATTAAAACACAAGCTGTGGGTAAGCCTCTGTTTCCCCTGATATAAACTGCAGAAATAATGCTGATACCCAGGCAACAAGGGTCAAAACTTTATTAGTTTAGAAGACCAAAAAGATTCAGAGAGATAAAGACATACAGACCACAGAGGAATTTGATATTTCGATCTGAATTATTAGAAAGAAAAAGAAAACAGTGGCAACATTTCCACATAGGCGGTTATGATGAATAAGTTTCATTCCGGCTGTTGAAGTTCACTGGATTTTGGCAGCATATTCCTCTCTGGAAGAGAAAAAGTTAAAAGTCTTATAAAATGAATCCCATCATTTCTGCTACTGGAACTTCTATATACCTACTAGGATCAAAAATGATCAAAACAATAGTGAAATCTGACTTACTTTCTTTAATTTCTGAAGTCTTTGTGGGAGCCAGGGGGCTTTTGGGTCCACACACCACTCCTTTTTCTCTACGGTAATGAAGCTGAAAGGTTGAAAAGACAAGTTAGATGAATAAAAATAATATGAACCATTGATAGGGGCCTTCAGAAGCTCAGTGACATTAGTGCTATTTCATCTGCTCATGATTAGCTGTGTAGGGGACACAAAATTCTGCTTTCTCCGTCCAACCACAGCAAACAAACTCTCTTTACATCAAACTCAGTGATTGTATATAAAGTTGGTCAACATGAAAACTGAGTGCTTATTGTGATTGGTTCAGATGTATGGGCAGGAGCTTGCCCGATCACTACTGCAACTGTCTTCATGGCTTCACTTTTGTACAGTGGGAGACATGCTGTCCATCTTAATATAAGTCAATGGCCGAACCCAGGAAGGTTTGGGTAAGAGAGTGGGTAGGCTTTAATCGGTTTGCTATGATTGGATGACTTAATCGCCATCCCACCGTGCAGGGGACACCGCCTGACACACCACAAGGTGAACACAGATAAAAAAATTAAGCTTGTGTGAGTGTATATTTACTACTTACATATAGGCATGTACTTTACAATGAGGCAAACTGTCTTTCTTCTGTTCATAGCAGGCACTGACTTGCTGTTTAATGGTGGCATTCGACACTGATACGCAGCACGTGGGAATAACTGGTCCTGGACTCCTGGGCTGAAGCACTGTACATTGAGGACGTGCTACAATGCACAGAATAACATAGAATAATATTAGCAATGAACAAGAAAAAATTCTTTCAGGCCAGCTATTTAAAAGTATAAATCCGGTAATATGTAGTAAGTTTTATTTCTCCCAAGAAGTCTTGAATTTTCAGTACATAACAAGAAATACAAATTGATGACACAAATAGCAGTTGGGATATAACATGTTAATTAGAGGGCCGTGTCGGTAGGATTGCGTTACTTTAAAGGCAGCAGCCTAATTTTCACCCTGTTCGTGCTAAGCTAAGCTCACCATGCTGCTAGCTGTGGTTTCATATTCGTATTAGAATGTATTAGTAGTTTGATTTCCTTCATGACTTTCTCTCCAGCAGCATCAGCTCGTGAGTTACCTCAAAAGTCTTAAAAACAAAAATGACGTGAAAGGTAAGCCTACAACAATAAGCAAAGAAATGAAAAAACTTCATACAGTAATAATAAAACATTAATTATTATTTCATGTTTAGTAAAACATAAAAAACTCCTGTAGCACAGACTTTTAGGAATAAAATCTAGTTGATGACAATCTGTTATCCAGTTCCAATGCAACATGAATGGATTCTCAGTTTCACTCTTCGAAGACTCACCTTGTGCAGAGGGGCAAAGCAGCATGGGTAAACACACGAGAGTCAGCCCATAGCGAACCAGGAGAGGCATCCTGTCTCCCAGCATGACGGTGCGTCTCTGTGCAGCACACGTCTGGTTATAGTCAATAATAGAGATCCTTATTGTGGTCTTTCACTTGACTTGAGAGGAAAGTTCCCTTGTTCAAATGAGGTCAGCATGTTAAATGAGGCCAGCATGTTTGGATACACCCCCCACCCACCCCCCCATTCTAGAGAAACAGGAACACAGTCGTCTTTTTTAATAGTCACACAGTATTTTGTAGGTATGTTTTCTTGCTGTGAGGACAAAAAAACAAAACAAATGCAGGGCATCAAAGCCATAAGATAAGAGAGAAAACCCGGTTTTGATTTCACTTACATGTGAACAGACTGACCCATTTCCAGAAGCATAAATGCCCTTTTTTTAAAAGACAGTTTAACACTTCAATAGTAATAAAGCACATTTTTATCATCTGAATTACTTTGTCATTAATATTTAGGAACAGGTTTAGGATCACATGCTCTCAGTGCAGTTATTGAAGCTGTAACTTCTCAACATTGTTCAAAATGATCTTTATTAGTTTCACAGATGAGGATTTCTGCTAAAGCGTTGCCAATATTGATTAATATATTTGAAAATGGAGCACATTGAACATTTCATTTCAGACGTTGCTGCGGGTGGAAAGAAGCATCATCTTCACCTTGGCTGTCGAAGGCTCTTCGCAGGACTTTGCAAAATATTCCTTTCTGTTGATAAAAAAACATTTAATTACAGCTCAGGCAGTTTTTTATATTCTAGGAATTTAAATGTCTTCCATTGAAGCTGCATTTGTCAGACACTTGAATTCAGAAATCCATAAGAAATAAAATTCAGATATGTTCTCTTTAACTGCACTTCATTCAGATTACAAAACGTGATTTTCCATGGAAGCAATTCTTTCAACTCCAAGTGCATTGGACTTACGTTCTGTAACATCTGGAGTTTTAGTGGCAGCCAGCCGGCACTTGGATCCACGCAATACATTTGACTCTTAGTGACAAAACTAAAGGGTTAAAAGACACATGAGACCAGAAAGTTATTTTTTGTTGTTGTTGTTGTTTTTTTGTTGTTGTTTAAATCCAACCAATATGCGTTAAGTCAGAAAAATAGCTATAGTGGCATTAAGAGAATTGTGAGGTATTTCTTTTAGGAAATGCACTTATTTGCTTTCATGCCAAGAATTAGATACCACTCTAATGATTATACATCACACATAGAGACAGAGCTGGGAGGGGGACAGGGACCTCAAAAGGCAGTTCAATTCAGTTCAATTTTTGAAATACCTAACATACATTGACAGAAATTTAGGAACAACAATTTGTGATTTTAGGGGAAGTTAGAAGAACAACAGATATTTTACATAAAGCAAATGGGGTACAACATGTTAAATAGTGAGCATTAGAGGTTATTAGCAGCAATGGTGTCAATCATCTCATCTAATGTTTAGCAAGAAAAAAAAAACAAACTTCCAGATTATTTGTGGTCATGAATTATAAATTACAGCAAAGTGTTGTTTTAAATGACATGATAAAAACAGAAGCTGCTTGTGCAAAACATTTCTTCCTTAACATTATCTCTGGTTCATCTGCTCACAATCAGATTTGCAAGAGCTGCTATCTGACCACAACACACAGACAGAAAATAAGAGTGTAAGTGTTTTTTTTGTTTGTTTTGTTTTTTACTTACATGTATGCGTGTATTTTACAATCCCTAAATCTGCCTTCCAACTGTTCAAAGCAATTGATGACACGTTCCTTACAGGGAGCCTTTGAGACACTCATACAGCAGGTTGGACGGACTCGTTGCTCATTTCGGGGTGCAAGGGTTGTGCTCTGAAGCTGCCCTAAAATACAAAACACACAGTCAGTAAGAGAAGTGGATATAGCATCTCCCATCAGCTTTGTTCCCTCAGTTCAGCAGACACACTCACCTTGCACAGGGAAAAGAAGTAACATGTTGAAACACATGAAAGTCAGTCCACAGGTGATGGAGAAATGCATCCTCGTCCCCTTGTTTCTGAGATATTCGTGACTGAGTCTCAACACTGACTGATCTGACAACTGATACAGTTACAGAGGAGATTTGAGAGATATGAGGACACACACTCACACCTCTTGTTGTTCATTTCACAGATAACCATCAGAGGGCGTCACATCCGGTGCTGGTCTTCTTCTAAAATAAGCAGCATCAGAAGTGACACCTTATGAGTGTTTGCTCAACATTCCCCCATTAAAAAAGTTTAAGCCAACACACTGACTGAAGTAGAATACTAGTGTTATGTATTTAAATCACTGATGGACAAAGTGTGCTGTGACAGGTCAAATAGTACATTTTATTGTCAAGACATTAGTTGAGGTGCAGAGGGGCAAAGCAGCATGGGTAAACACACGAGAGTCAGCCCATAGCGAACCAGGAGAGGCATCCTGTCTCCCAGCATGACGGTGCGTCTCTGTGCAGCACACGTCTGGTTATAGTCAATAATAGAGATCCTTATTGTGGTCTTTCACTTGACTTGAGAGGAAAGTTCCCTTGTTCAAATGAGGCCAGCATGTTAAATGAGGCCAGCATGTTTGGATACACCCCCCACCCACCCCCCCCATTCTAGAGAAACAGGAACACAGTCGTCTTTTTTAATAGTCACACAGTATTTTGTAGGTATGTTTTCTTGCTGTGAGGAGAAAAAACAAAACAAATGCAGGGCATCAAAGCCATAAGATTAGAGAGAAAACACGGTTTTGATTTCACTTACATGTGAACAGACTGACCCATTTCCAGAAGCATAAATGCCCTTTTTTTAAAAGACAGTTTAACACTTCAATAGTAATAAAGCACATTTTTATCATCTGAATTACTTTGTCATTAATATTTAGGAACAGGTTTAGGATCACATGCTCTCAGTGCAGTTATTGAAGCTGTAACTTCTCAACATTGTTCAAAATGATCTTTATTAGTTTCACAGATGAGGATTTCTGCTAAAGCGTTGCCAATATTGATTAATATATTTGAAAATGGAGCACATTGAACATTTCATTTCAGACGTTGCTGTGGGTGGAAAGAAGCATCATCTTCACCTTGGCTGTCGAAGGCTCTTCGCAGGACTTTGCAAAATATTCCACTCTGTTGATAAAAAACATTTAATTACAGCTCAGGCAGTTTTTTATATTCTAGGAATTTAAATGTCTTCCATTGAAGCCGCATTTGTCAGACACTTGAATTCAGAAATCCATAAGAAATAAAATTCAAATATGTTCTCTTTAACTGCACTTCATTCAGATTACAAAACATGATTTTCCATGGAAGCAATTCTTTCAACTCCAAGTGCATTGGACTTACGTTCTGCAACATCTGGAGTCTTCGTGGCAGCCAGCCGGCACTTGGATCCACGCAATACGTTTGATTCTCAGTGACAAAACTAAAGGGTTAAAAGACACATGAGACCAGAAAGTTATTTTTTGTTGTTGTTTTTTTTTTTTTTTTTTTTTAAATCCAACCAATATGCGTTAAGCCAGAAAAATAGCTATAGTGGCATTAAGAGAATTGTGAGGTATTTTTATTTTAGGAAATGTACTTATTTGCTTTCATGCCAAGAATTAGATACCACTCTAATGATTATACATCACACATAGAGACAGAGCTGGGAGGGGGACAGGGACCTCAAAAGGCAGTTCAATTCAGTTCAATTTTTGAAATACCTAACATACCTTGACAGAAATTTAGGAACAACAATTTGTGATTTTAGGGGAAGTTAGAAGAACAACAGATATTTTACATAAAGCAATGGGGTACAACATGTTAAATAGTGAGCATTAGAGGTTATTAGCAGCAATGGTGTCAATCATCTCATCTAATGTTTAGCAAGAAAAAAAAAAAAAACCAAACTTCCAGATTATTTGTGGTCATGACTTATAAATTACAGCAAAGTGCTGTTCTAAATGACATGATAAAAACAGAAGCTGCTTGTGCAAAACATTTCTTCTTTAACATTATCTCTGGTTCATCTGCTCACAATCAGATTTGCAAGAGCTGCTATCTGACCACAACACACAGACAGAAAATATGAGTGTAAGTGTTTTTTTTGTTTGTTTTGTTTTTTACTTACATGTACGCGTGTATTTTACAATCCCTAGATCTGCCTTCCAACTGTTCAAAGCATCTGATGACAGGTTCCTCACATTTAGCCTTTGAGACCCTCATACAGCAGCTTGGAGAGACTGGTCGCTTATTTCGGGGTGCAAGGGTTGTGCTCTGAAGCTGCCCTAAAATACAAAACACACAGTCAGTAAGAGAAGTGGATATAGCATCTCCCATCAGCTTTGTTCCCTCAGTTCAGCAGCCACACTCACCTTGCACAGGGAAAAGAAGTAACATGTTGAAACACATGAAAGTCAGTCCACAGGTGATGGAGAAATGCATCCTCGTCCCCTTGTTTCTGAGATATTCGTGACTGAGTCTCAACACTGACTGATCTGACACCTGATACAGTTACAGAGGAGATTTGAGAGATATGAGGACACACACTCACACCTCTTGTTGTTCATTTCACAGATAACCATCAGAGGGCGTCACATCCGGTGCTGGTCTTCTTCTAAAACAAGCAGCATCAGAAGTGACACCTTATGAGTGTTTGCTCAACATTCCCCCATTAAAAAAGTTTAAGCCAACACACTGACTGAAGTAGAATACTAGTGTTATGTATTTAAATCACTGATGGACAAAGTGTGCTGTGACAGGTCAAATAGTACATTTTATTGTCAAGACATTAGTTGAGGTGCAGAGGGGCAAAGCAGCATGGGTAAACACACGAGAGTCAGCCCATAGCGAACCAGGAGAGGCATCCTGTCTCCCAGCATGACGGTGCGTCTCTGTGCAGCACACGTCTGGTTATAGTCAATAATAGAGATCCTTATTGTGGTCTTTCACTTGACTTGAGAGGAAAGTTCCCTTGTTCAAATGAGGTCAGCATGTTAAATGAGGCCAGCATGTTTGGATACACCCCCCACCCACACCCCCATTCTAGAGAAACAGGAACACAGTCGTCTTTTTTAATAGTCACACAGTATTTTGTAAGTATGTTTTCTTGCTGTGAGGACAAAAAAACAAAACAAATGCAGGGCATCAAAGCCATAAGATAAGAGAGAAAACCC
Organism: Scatophagus argus; assembly: GCF_020382885.2. Taxonomy (NCBI): domain Eukaryota; kingdom Metazoa; phylum Chordata; class Actinopteri; family Scatophagidae; genus Scatophagus; species Scatophagus argus. Next base: position 5,064,621 of record NC_058513.1, read on the forward strand.
GGTTTTGATTTCACTTACATGTGAACAGACTGACCCATTTCCAGAAGCATAAATGCCCTTTTTTTAAAAGACAGTTTAACACTTCAATAGTAATAAAGGACATTTTTATCATCTGAATTACTTTGTCATTAATATTTAGGAACAGGTTTAGGATCACATGCTCTCAGTGCAGTTATTGAAGCTGTAACTTCTCAACATTGTTCAAAATGATCTTTATTAGTTTCACAGATGAGGATTTCTGCTAAAGCGTTGCCAATATTGATTAATATATTTGAAAATGGAGCACATTGAACATTTCATTTCAGACGTTGCTGCGGGTGGAAAGAAGCATCATCTTCACCTTGGCTGTCGAAGGCTCTTCACAGGACTTTGCAAAATATTCCACTCTGTTGATAAAAAACATTTAATTACAGCTCAGGTAGTTTTTATATTCTAGGAATTTAAATGTCTTCCATTGAAGCTGCATTTGTCAGACACTTGAATTCATAAATCCATAAGAAATAAAATATCAAATATGTTCTCTTTAACTGCACTTCATTCAGATTACAAAACATGATTTTCCATGGAAGCAATTCTTTCAACTCCAAGTGCATTGGACTTACGTTCTGCAACATCTGGAGTCTTCGTGGCAGCCAGCTGGCACTTGGATCCACGCAATACTTTTGACTCTCAGTGACAAAACTAAAGGGTTAAAAGACACATGAGACCAGAAAGTTATTTTTTGTTGTTGTTGTTGTTTTTTTGTTGTTGTTTAAATCCAACCAATATGCGTTAAGTCAGAAAAATAGCTATAGTGGCATTAAGAGAATTGTGAGGTATTTCTTTTAGGAAATGTACTTATTTGCTTTCATGCCAAGAATTAGATCCCACTCTAATGATTATACATCACACATAGAGACAGAGCTGGGAGGGGGACAGGGACCTCAAAAGGCAGTTCAATTCAGTTCAATTTTTGAAATACCTAACATACCTTGACAGAAATTTAGGAACAACAATTTGTGATTTTAGGGGAAGTTAGAAGAACAACAGATATTTTACATAAAGCAATGGGGTACAACATGTTAAATAGTGAGCATTAGAGGTTATTAGCAGCAATGATGTCAATCATTTCATCTAATGTTTAGCAAGAAAAAAAAAACAAACTTCCAGATTATTTGTGGTCATGACTTATAAATTACAGCAAAGTGTTGTTTTAAATGACATGATAAAAACAGAAGCTGCTTGTGCAAAACATTTCTTCCTTAACATTATCTCTGGTTCATCTGCTCACAATTAGATTTGCAAGAGCTGCTATCTGACCACAACACACAGACAGAAAATAAGATTGTAAGTGTTTTTTTTGTTTGTTTTGTTTTTTACTTACATGTACGCGTGTATTTTACAATTTCTATAGCTGTGTTCAAACTGTTCAAAGCATCCGATGACAGGTTCCTTACAGGGAGCCTTTGAGACACTCATACAGCAGGGTGGAGAGACTGGTTGCTCATTTCCGGGTGCAAGGGTTGTGCTCTGAAGCTGCCCTAAAATACAAAACACACAGTCAGTAAGAGAAGTGGATATAGCATCTCCCATCAGCTTTGTTCCCTCAGTACAGCAGACACACTCACCTTGCACAGGGAAAAGAAGTAACATGTTGAAACACATGAAAGACAGTCCACAGGTGATGGAGAAATGCATCCTCGTCCCCTTGTTTCTGAGATATTCGTGACTGAGTCTCAACACTGACTGCTCTGACAACTGATACAGTTACAGAGGAGATTTGAGAGATATGAGGACACACACTCACACCTCTTGTTGTTCATTTCACAGATAACCATCAGAGGGCGTCACATCCGGTGCTGGTCTTCTTCTAAAATAAGCAGCATCAGAAGTGACACCTTATGAGTGTCTGCTCAACATTCCCCCATTAAAAAAGTTTTCTACTGACTGAAGTAGAATACCAGTGTTATGTATTTAAATCACTGATGGACAAAGTGTGCTGTGACAGGTCAAATAGTACATTTTATTGTCAAGACATTAGTTGAACCACACACATCGAGATTTTTGGGGAAAAATAAAGTTTAAACAAAACAAAAAAACATGCACTTAGTTACACGTTAACAAAACTCTTGCTCTCAGAACTAAGAGCACAAATGTGATGTTGATGTATCAGTAATTCACACAATAACCCGCTGATCTTTATGCGTTCACAACGTATTTTTCAGACTTGACTGATTTCTGAGTTACTGTGACTCACTTGTGCAGCTGCCTTTGTCACTGTGACTGACGGCTGCGACGCACCGCCTACCTCCACTTGTGTGTGACCGCAGATCATTTTCACTGCCTATTGGGTGCATCGTGTGTGTGGGGGGATGGGACGCAGAATGCCCAGATGAGCAACGCTGTTCACATGTTCAGGACACTGACTAACATACTGTACAGTAAAGTTATTTTAAGAGTGTTTTAAAGCCATTAGTAAAGTTACGGCTTCAGCGATGAGAACACAGACACTAGAATCAATCGTGTGATCCACCAGATGATTGATTCCATGCTAACGTGGCGTCAATTTATGATGTGACTAACATATACAAGTGCATTCCCATCCACCCGTTTTTAGGCACACTTTCAAAAACACACACACACAAAAGAAAAACAAAAATACTGCTAACTTGTTAACGTCAGAATGTCACAGACTAGTTTTGATCAAAGCATAATGTGACAAAGCACAGTGAAGACAGACTCAGCGACTTAAACGTGACCTAACATGTTTTGTTTCCTCTAAAATGGAAGAAAACAGGTCTTTGTTTACTTCCATCAGCTCCCTTCAGCTCTCTTCTCCTGGAACCAAAGGCTAATGTTCTCACATAACAGCAGCACATAGAAACGTGCATCATTTCCATTTTCTTTCCCGATTTTCTGGACATTTCTTGAAAATTTTTAATTTGAATTTGGACAGAAACTCGCCTATTGGTTTATTACAGCAATATGTGTTTTAAATGAATTAACTCATGTTGCAGCCAAATGGCCTGACTGACATGAAACACAAACTGAATCATAATGCTGAGAACAGTCTGACACATAAGATGTATCTTATTCAGCAAGTGGAAGCTGTTAATTAAAAAACAAAACAAAGCGGAACATTCTAGTAATTTTGGTAATGTATTGGTAAATACATTTCAAGGACATTCAAAAGACATTTCATAACTGCCTTGTGCAGTACAGTCAGAAAGCTCATACTTGGTTGCTGCACAGTGACTCAAACTTACACAGAATCTAGGATTGTTCACCATTCAACATAGACCTGCTTTAAACTCATTTTCTCAGCTTAAAGATTATGCTCGTGTCTTATTGAATAATGTGCTGTGATGTCAGCGTGAAGCACTTGCTACAATGATGTACTCAGGTATGCAGTCATGATTTTGGTGTCCATGTTCTCATCTCATTTCACTGATTGGCAACAGTCAACTACAAAATATGTGTGCTTCTATCACATGTGTTTGATCAAAAATAAGGAGGAGGAGGAGGAGGGGGTTTGTCATCATCAGCGGGAGGAGTTGGAACTGGAACGCGACCGGTGACGGCGACGGCCGGGTGATCGAGACCTGCGACGTATTGGAGAGCGTCGCCGTGGTGACCGAGACCTAGGAGAGAAATATAGATTTTGAAAAAAAAAAAAAAAAGGCAAACGAACAGGGAAGGAGGAGAACAGAAAACAATTTAGAAAGATGTGGGATCATCTGCATTATTTGTTTCTCAACTCAAGTTGTGCTGCACCACTTCCAGTACATCCTGCTCACCTTCTCCTCATTCGAGGCGGTGTGCGTCGCCACATCGGCGGTGGAGGGGGCATCCTGCGGGGAGGAGACAGCCTGCGGGGGGGAGGACGCACTGTGGGAGCCAGCACAGCTGTGACTGTGATCTCCTGACCATCGATCTGACCTGAAAGGAAAAAAAAACATCCAGGAAATCAAGAACATTGAATGTTCAGCCTCTCGTCTCATCTACACTGTCTCGAATTGCAGTTCGCACAATCTGTTCAGTCTTCAATGTTCATGTTCTTCCACATCCTCTTACCTCCGTCCATGTGTTTCAGGGCCTTCTCCGCCTCCTCGGCCGTCTCAAACTCCACGTAGGCGTAGCCTTTGGACAGGTGAGGGTGGACGCGATTCATGGGCATGTCAATCATCTTGATCTTGCCATAGGTAGAGAAGATCTCCTGGATGTGTTCCTTCAAAGGCACAGCAGAGAATAATTTGAAATCAGCAAGTACTTGTGGATTCGGTCTGTTTTTACTTTGAGTACAATACATTTCAGCTCCTTGTATGAAGGGACCATATGCAACATATGAGAAATGCTTCAGCAGGTTTCAAATGTAAAGCCTGGCTTCCAATATGCCCTGTCTGTAAAGTGTTACTAAATTTCCATCTGGAATATGAAAACTTTCTGATGCACTAGTAATATCTTTAATACGACCAGATGAAGCAATACCATCATAATAGAGATGAATTCATCTTTATTCATTGTGTTTTTGAAACAAACAAAGTAGAGGAGCCTGAAACACCACGCAAGAGATTCACTCTTACTTCCTCCTCTTGCAGTGTTCTGCAAATTGCATCCTCTCACTCACTTCCAAGCTCTAATTCAAATACTCAGCGCATAGAATTGAGTAATATGACTAGTAAAATTAAGGAACAATATGCTGAACATTCAGATGCTGTCGACAAAGAAGAGAGATCTGCACTATAAGCAATCTTACAGACAAAAATCCAAACAGTTCTATGATGAGTGTTGTGACGTCTTCCTATGAAATCAGCCACCATACGCCTTAAAGTTCCAACAGGCAGGTAACCACATTTGTTCATCTTGATGCTCTTCCTATAATTGCTCATTAAGAACAAACTAGGGGTGCATCATATGATATATCATACCAGTATTTTATACTTTTATATTTTATAAAGAAGCTCATGACCTGTGGGTTATGCATACCTGAGGGTAAGAAAGGCTGAGATGTAGTGAGCAAAGTACACGGAACTTTAAAGGTCACTTACTGTATCTGCTGGTTAGCTGCTGTGTTTGTTAAGTCAGTGAAAGCTGTTTGGCTTGATATTATGGGCTCCATTTAGAGGTTATACTTTGGCTTTGGATACAGAATTTCCCATTATCAAGCTGATATTTCTCTGTCTGATAAATACTGCACATCAATATAACACACAAACAAAATGCACTAAAATTTATAAATAAAACAGGCTTTTACCACCAAAATTAGATCAAAAAAAGAACAAAAATATTGTCTTATTTCTTTTGTATTTTACTAATTTCTTTGTTGAATTTACCAAATGATTCTATTAATTGGCCAAGGAAGTGCAAGCCATTCCCTCAGATACTGGGCATTACTTTATTAAAAAAAGAATACAAAAACCCCCCCAAAAAAACAAAAGGAAAACTGCCTCTAGAACTGAGTGTCTGAGTGTCCATTGCTTTTCATTGTATTCAATACACCTAACGTGTTGTGATCTTCCTGGACATATGAGTCCAACATAATAAACAAATGCATGCATCTTCTATGGCCTATATGGATTGGACAAATACTTACATTCAGCGTAAACAACTACTGTACAGCAGCAGCTTCTCTATGAGCAGCCTTGGGAAGTCACCATTAAGCATTCACCTTGATAACATTTCTGGTCAGCCGGCCCAGGTAGATCTTGGTGGGTTTGGGTGTGGGGCTCCGACGCCGCCGGTCTCTGTCATCCTTCTTTGCTGATTTTGACCTGGAATGACATTTACATTTCAGTTTGTATTTTGCTCATTATGAGTTAACCAAAGGCTGCAATGTGACACATTCAAAGATTTCTCCCTTATGCATAACAAAAATGTATGATTTGGTATTTGCTTGAAGGGATAGTTAGGTTTTTTGAAGTGGGGTCATATCATTCATTCACTCATCCATGGAGTACTGACATGGAGGCTAAACAGTGTACTGCTGCATGTACTTTTGCAGCTTTACTTTGCCATCAGGCAACCTTTTTTAATGGGGAACCGAAGCCATTACATCACCCCCCTATGAACTAGCCCTTAAAACAAGTCCAATTTCATACTTTGAGCGGGAGCGTCGTCTGTTGTTGTGGCGCTGGCGGCTGGGGCTTGGCGAAGAGGATGAGGAGGAGGAGGAAGAGGAGCGGGAGCTGGATGAGCCTGAGTGGCTGGAGGCAGAGGAGCTTGAGCCACTCGAAGAACCTGAGCTGGAGCCCGAGCTGCTGCTGGAACTGGAGCTGGACCTAAGCAAGAGCAAATTTGAGGTTTGGTGGCTGAAGCAGTTTGCGATATGAACATGAACCGTGTATCTTCCGCTGTCCAAAGTAAATGAAAGGGATAAATGCTCCTATGACAATGTGTAAAAGTGAGAACATACATTTGCCTTCTTATCAAATGAAAAATGTTGCAATATGAAAAAAGCAACAGGGAACAAACAAACTGGAAAGTGGCAGCATCTAGTGTTATAGTGTTATTTTATGAGAGCAGCCTCTGACCTGCTGCTCCCACTGGAAGCACTGCGCCGTGTGCGGTTCTTCTCTCGGCCCCGGCTTTTGTCAGCTCCTTCTTTGGCTCCTGATTTCTCCTTACCTCGCTGTTTACTCTTGTCGTCTTCTTTCCGCTTTGTTGGAGAAGGCGCCCTGTTGGAGAAGAAGAAGAAGAAGAAAAATAGTAAGATTAAGGCATTAGAAAATAAAAACTTAGAAGCTATGAAATCTGACACTGTCCACTTTTGCAAACGCAGATAGGTAGGTATCGATTGAATATACTGGTGCAGAACAGTAACATCTGAACTGAACTTCCTAAGTGACTGCTGACTAGCAGATAAACTTCCAAGTTGTTATTAAGACTTACATCTTTATGGCTGCCCACTTAACTGTGCTTACTCATACAAAAATATAAACACATTTTAAGACAAGTGGCATTGATGGAATTTAAATACTGATGAATAAATCCAGTGTTCACTGAAACTTAACATAACCAAACTAAAACAATTTTTTAATGTCGATCCCCTAGGATAACGATATTTAGCCGGTAGCTCACCAAACACTCGGCCAAGTTAGCATTAGCCAGTGAGCCAATTTGAGCTTATTATGCTCTGTCAGAATTTAGTTGGGCGTATTTAAATCAAAAATGGTGTACTTATTACGACTCGGACGTTTTAGCGTTATTATAGGGCATACATGGATGTTTTCCAGAAGAAGAAGCGCTAACTGAAATTGTAACATTTACTTACATCTTTGCGCCTACCCGCGACAGTAATAGTCGCAGAAAGATGACGCGATATTTCAGTTGGAGGTCATCAACAAACGCACACGAAGGTGAAATTTTAATCCCTCGAACTGGACTGTCAGGGCAAACCCTTATTATTTTTTTTGCCTAGTTACACAGACCTTATTATCTCTGCCCAGAAATTAATAACAGTCGAACGTAAAAACACTGCTACAATACTAGTGTTGAGACTTTTCCATTGGTTCAGGACAACCACGTAATGCCGTTTGCTTTGTTGCTGTGGTTATTGGATCACTGAAGCAATGTCCATGTAAGCGATTGACAGGCAGTTACCTGACAGATTATACTGAGGAAAAACAAATATCAAATTTAAACCGGTTTCCTTTTCCTTCACACCACACCAGAGCATAACAAAAAAGTTAGCCATAAAGAGGAACGTAGCAATATATAACTTATTATAACCAATTTCGTGTTGGATGGCGCAAAGTGAAGGGCACAAGGCTTTGCCTTCCTCTGGGACAGTCGCGCTCGAGATGAGTTCCACAGCTGAAACCCGCAAATCCTCAGGAAGAACCCTTGCTTTAACCGTGTGTTCTGCTGCAATTGGAGGCACCTTCCAGTATGGCTACAACATCTCAATTATCAACTCTCCTACCAGTTACATCCAAAGTTTCATCAATGATACCTACATGGAGCGCTGGGGCATTGGCTTGGAGACCCATCAGGTGACCCTAGTGTGGACTTTTATTGTTTCAGCCTTCTCGTTGGGTGGTTTGTTCGGAGCCCTGCTAGGGGGGCCTCTGGCAGTCCGCTTTGGAAGGAAGAACTCACTGCTTCTGAATAATTCCTTCTTGTTTGTTGGTGCTGTGCTTGTGCTGACTTGCAGGGTGGCAAAATCCTTTGAGATGCTTATCGTTGCTCGTTTTCTGGTAGGCATGAACTCAGGAATCAGTATGAACGTTCAGCCTATGTACTTTGGGGAAAGTGCCCCCAAACACCTCCGAGGTGCGGTGGCTTTTTCCTCAGCTGTTTTCACTGCATTTGGGATCTTCTTGGGTCAGGTTGTGGGACTCACCGTACTGCTGGGCACAGAGCCACTTTGGCCCTACTTACTAGCTAGTAATGCTTTGCCAGGGGTGATCCAGCTCCTTACCCTACCCTGGTTCCCTGAAAGCCCCAGATACCTTCTTATTGACCGTGGAGACATTGAAGCATGCAGGCGGGCGCTTGGTAGGCTTCGTGGTGGGGAGGTTCCTGTCTCGGAGATGGAGGAGATACTTCAGGAGCAGCAGCAGCAGAAATCCACGGCCTTAAATTCTGGATCTACAGCTTCTGCCTTAACACCCTGGTCCCTGTTCAAGAATCGTGACCTCAGATCCCAGCTCAGAACAGTCATGGTTGCCAGTAGTGCCATGATGCTCTGCGGCAATGACTCAATCTACTTCTATGCCTCCTATATCTTTCTTGCAGCAGGGATCCCTCCAGAGAAAGTCCAGTATGTCACCATCGGCACAGGGGCGTCTGAGCTAACTGCTGCTATCCTGAGTAATCTGCTGATTGAACGCGTGGGCCGCAGGTCTCTTCTTGTGGGTGGGTACAGTCTCATGTCTTGCTGGTCTGTAGTCTTCACTGTAGCTCTTATCTTGCAGAGCCAAGGGATGGGTGAGATGCCCTACCTCAGCATGGCATGCGTGTTCGCCTACATCCTGAGCTTTGGCTTAGGCCCAGCAGGGGTGACAGGGATTTTACCTGCTGAGATTTTTGACCAAGCGGCTCGGCCAGCAGCTTACATGGTTTCTGGTTCGCTTTTATGGATCAGCCTGTTCTTGGTGGGAATGCTGTTCCCCTTCATCGTCAGATGGCTGGGGAGCTTCTGCTTCCTTCCTTTCTTGGTTGTGTGTTTAGTGTCAGCTGTGTTTTTTGGGCTCACCTTACCGGAGACTAAGGGCAAGACACTGGCTGAGATTACTGCAGAGTTTGATAAAAAGAATGGAAGAGAGGCCAAATCTCCAAGTGGATGAGCATGACCAGCCATGTGTCCCCTGCTCCATTATTACCCTATCGCAAGAACCTGACCGTCACCCTGACCATGAGATTGGATACTAAAATTTGACATCCTCCAATAAAAGCAGAAAAGACACAGATGATTAATGAGTTTTAGTGATAGATTAATCTATAGATGAAATCTAATGCATCTTATTTATTTAATAACAGGTTATCTCTGTGTTATAATTGATCATTCTACCAAATTATGATTTCATGAGCAAACTCAGTGGAGGTTTTGTATTTGTTAACCCGACGCAGTATCAGGACAGTTCCTGAAGCAGTGACAAAATGTAATCCTTAGCAATCAAGTGCATGAGCACTTTTTTTTTGTTTTTTTTGTTTTTTTGTTTTGTGACAGAAAGAGTTAGGATGGAGATTTTGTGTTCATGTGCAGGATTCCTTAAGTTCAAATGTTGTCAAACTAATTTTTATTAACATATAAGGGAAAATGGGATTTTTCCCTGACCATTGCATTTTATACATGCAGTGTTTCACCATTTCACCAAAGAAATGCTAAGCAGGCATGAAAGACAATTGTGGGTCGGGGTCACTGTGTCCTTGTACACAATTATAGATTACAGATTACATTTCGTGACTATTTGACAAACTGCTGTGATACTATACTGGTTACCTGGGAACAGGAAGTATTATAATGCACTGCTCAAGCAGAAATGTTCTTAAATTAGAACTCAAGCAAGACCGAGTCAATTTGTGTTAAAAGAACACAGGATCCTCTTTTATAGACTTTGTTTGTTATCTGCAGTCTGGTCACACAAAGAGAATGACATTGACAATTAACTGATGTGTTCTAAAGGGATAACTTGAAAATCTTTACTCTACAAGGCAGCTCTCTCGTAGCGTAATGACATAACTGTATGTGGAATATAAATTGCCAAATAATAAGTAACATATAAGTAACATATAAGTAACATAGTAACATATAATAATAAGTAATAAGTAACATATGTCCAATCTGTCTCCAGTGGAAATAACATACTGGGGAAAATGCTGTACTTCATGACCTTTCATTCAATACACTTTGCTTAATCAGTTGAAACACAATGTGATCAAAATTGACAGGAATGGTACTCAGATGCTCACGAAACAATTAACTTATTTTTAACCTCTATTAGGTGATTTTGCTTATTGTTATTCTATTTTTATTTAAGATGACTTAATGCCAAAGTTTTTTGAATGACTGCACTATGAATTTAAAATATGATTTTGTTTCATTGCTGTTATATATGTTATACTGATCCCCTCAGGGAAGAATATATCCTGAAGAAGTTGTTAATAGATAAAGAACTTATAAAGCTGCTGTAGTCTTTCCTGACTCAAGTGTGCTCAGTGTGAGACCTGCACTAAGTGAATGTATTGAACCCTGTTGGGTGGTGGATTATACACCTCAGATGTAGCTGCATTATGCGCTCATTCATAACCGCTCAAACTCTCTGAGGGTCTTGATAATAAAGAGAGGTGTTTGCAATACAGAGGGTAATCATTTGTTCTGCATGTACTATAGGATTATCCCCCTTAATTTGACACTTGTGTACTGGGTAGATAACAATGCCTGTTTATTGTGTAATGTGATCATATTCTCTGTTTTGTTGACATGTCTGTTCAGGCCAGTGATCCATGCCTGTGTGCATTTTCCTGTTCAATGATTCAAGTAGGAGCAGTGCCTCTCTAAACCAGTTTAGAGATTGGACTGTGTGGTTATTAGCTAGGACTCCCATGCACAGCTTTCCTCCTCGTGCTGCTAACAGCATGTCCCCATTTAAACACATATCGATATGTCTTTTGTGTGTGCCCATGACTGTATTATATATTTCTGTATGTATTTATGCGATGTAGCTCTGCAAAACAGCCAGTAGATGCTGCTATTGCCATTGCTCTCCTTTCTGTGTTCAAACATAAAACTGTAATATCAAAATGAATCACAGATGTAACACCCAGGCAAAAATAACACCTTTAAAATTCAACAGCTGTTGGCTTACAACCCTTCTGTTGACCATCTGTCACAGCCTCTGCATGCTCCCCTTTCCGATTATTTCTTGGAATGAATTAAGAGATAACAGATATTCTTTATTATGATAAACCATTTGCTACAGGTAACTGCTGTGGTAGCAGGTGGAAGATACTGTGCACTAACTGAATGGAATATTGTTGATGTGATTGTATGATGTTGTCTTTCCATAGCATGTTCAGTGACAACCTTCAAAGATAGTAACGATACTGTACAAATCCCACTGTGTGACGCTTTATTTTGTATGTGATGAATATTTATTTTGCACATTTGCAATTATTTATTCAATCATATGTATTCAATGAGAAATATGACTATGTGCAGCAATGAAAGGTAAAAGTGCTGCCCCACACTATTGTCTTCTTTGTGATTCAGTTCGTCTGACTAATTTCCTCAAATGCCTTTTTAATTGCATTAGTCATTACTTTGGCTACCTTCATTGCTCTGTTTCTATCCATCTGCTCCTATCCACTCCTGTTAACATAATGCTGTTTATTTATAGGAACAAGTGCTGTTTGAGAACATCTCACTCTGAAGTGGGGGTAAAGTTCAAGTACGATGTTGCATTGGACTCTATTACATCATTTCAACATAACTGAGCAATGTGTTTTAGCTGATTGAACTAGCTGGCATAAAAGTGAACCTTAATTTAAAGCCAGATTGGACAACTTAAATGTAAGATAAGATAAGATAAGATAAGATGAACTTTATTGATCCCGCAGTGGGGAAATTCACTAAGGGGCACACATTGGTTGATGTGTTTTACATCAACCAGATAGGCCTGGTCTGTCAGAGCAGAAGGGGGCAGCAACCACAGCAATGGAGTAGGCCATCGAAACTGGGAGTATGGCGAAGCTTCCAATGGCATGAAGAAGGTATCAAAGGTGTGCAATTACGCTAAACTGCCAGAATGTACAGACGAAAGTTCCACACTGCAGATTTAAGTGTAGGTTTTGTGTGCATTTGTGAGAGAACTGCTGTAAAAAAAAAAAAAAAACAACAAAAAAAAAAAACAACAACAACAAAAAAAAACATTAGAAAAACGCTCACTGTCGTAGATAATACAGCAAACCTTCAGTTTGTCCTCCAAAAATCTACTGGCCTTTCTGTGAAAGCAAACGAAACTTCAAAAAACAGCATTCCTGTTTAAGTGGTAGACAGATTTAGAGATGAAAGTGTCAAAAGAGATTTTTGCTCCACTTCAGACACACAGGAAGTCTAGTCCTAAGAGACAGACTACATAAAAAGAGTAAAAAGAGATGTTCAAACACATTCATCAGCACTAGAATTCTGAACACACTCTGGTGTGTTTTGGAGCCTGGGTAATGACTTAATGGGATTTAATGTTGGTTTATCCTGGCTTGAGGCTATAGTGAAAGCCTGTTTCACATACAGCAAATCATTATCTTAATTTCTATGATAGGCTATGGGGAAACTCTGGACCTCGTGGAGGGGTGGGCCTCACTCTCAGGAATAATTGAATATATTCAGAAATACTAGAGATCCATAAAGATCCACAAAGATCCATTCCATTTTCACAGCTGTCCCAAGCTACAGCCAGGAGACAGTTAGCTCAGCCTAGCATTTGCCGCAGACTAGAAAACAGGGAAAGAACTATCCCAGTTAAAATCTCCCTTCCAGCACATGAAGACTTGGACAGAAATAAAAGCTTGCACACTTGACAGTGGGTCACAAGACAGACCTTCATGTTCCACTGCTCAGTTCACGCCATTTGTTTATTTGCCCCCCTACTCTACTATGTTGTTCTTTTTCATCACCTTTGTATTTTTTGACTCACTTTTCATGTGAGTTAGCGGCTATTTCTCAGTAGGTCCGATCAAGCTACAGCTGTATCAATCTGAGCAAGGGCTGCTCATTAAGTCCCATACTGTAGAACTGCTTGCAATGCAACAAGTGTGTCTGAATGTCAAGTGTGTCTATCAGCTGGTAGCCATCCATTAGGATTTTACCTCCCATCTACTCTGACACTGCCTTAGGTGATTATTCTACAAAAACACTGTGCCTGTTTGAATGTCACTTCCTATCAGTGAAGAGGAAGCGAAGAAAATTGATCCACAACTCAGTATCCAAAGTCCCTCAAAGACTCAACAAAAATTGGATGTAACATTTGAGGTTTAAATCATGACATTTAAGAACAGCACGGGCCCTGGCTCTGTCACTTTTAAATGGATGAATGGTGTTGTCATAGCATTGGAGATGACGCGCTTGACAGATAGCTTGGTTTGAAGTTCATGCATTTACATGAAAGAGGTATGTCAGCTTTTTTTATGTATTCCTGATGCACCTGTTCAGTTCTCTCTGCTCTGAACCTTTCTAGTACCAAGTGGTACTTCAGTGCCTTTGTGCCTGGTAGAAAGTGGGCTTGGAGGTGGTTGGTGAAAGGAAATGACAGTTAGGTAAAAGGACATATTTCAGCCTGCTGCTTTTGTTTGCACCTTCCTCTTCTACTCAAGGGTGCAGGTTTCCTTTGGCAACCAGAAGTGGAGTGCAGAAACACGGGGGTAGTTAAGAGTTACCTTTAATTGTGCCGCCTGTTAGTTTCTGTGAAGACATGAGAAGATGTTGCCAAGCACTTGAGAGAGTATGCAGTGAGGAAATTGAGCTGTAACTGGATTTCATGGGCCCAAAAAAGAAGACATTATGTGCCATTATCTCTTCACCTCCTAAGTGCACATGCATGCCATGGACAGAAATGGTTTCTATAATAAAGGCTGTCTAAGAGCTGTAGTTTGTGTGTCCCTTCATAACATAGTAGGCTGATGATGCTATTATGAAGCAGACAGTGGGTCACAGTGGACTTGCCAGAGAGCCTCAGTATCATCATCACTGTTTTCACAGGCTGGCCGGTACCTCCAGTATGACATGAATACACAGTTACATAGGGATGTTTTTTCTAAATAAAGAAGGCTGATGGTGTCCCCGAAATGAAAGCATTTCACTGCTAACATAAAAATGAAGAACACAAAGACAGAAGTCTAGATTCATGTATGTGTCATGGAGTGATTCATTGCAAATGAAAGAACTGATCCACATATTTTTCATTTACAGCTTAGAGAAGCTTTGTTTCTATCTATGTTGCTGAGAACTCTGGTGCTTAATTTGAAAATCAGGAGGGGAGGAAAAGTCATGGAACTGTTGAACTAAACAGAACTGGTGCCACAAATTAAGCATTATTTATTTACCTTTATTAATCCTTTAGAGCATTCACAGTAATCATTCAAAATCAGCAGGGGGAGACACTCAGAAACAGCTGTTTGTGGTTTGCAGCTCTTTTTAACCCAGTGACTTCACTTCCCTGTTGCTTCCTTTCACCATATTCATTTCACCATTTCACAGCACAAATGGCCACTTGTTTAGGAATTCATGAAGAACCTCAATGAGGAATAAATGAGAGACAAAACATCTGATCAAATGAGTGCTCAACCCAATCTGTGAGATTCTGGATCCACTGAGCCCTGGAGTCCTCTGATTTATGGCATAATTTTTAATCAATGTCTAAGGAATGAAGGCATATTTATTACACGTGTGTTATGTGTATTAATGACATGCATTATGCCCATTTAAGAAGATTTCTGGAATCTTCTTACCTCACCGGTGGCACAATATCAGATTTTCATATTGTCCTCATAAAAGAAATAATACTTATGCATAGTTATCTACAAAGTTCAAATATATACAGTTTATGATTTTATTCCATATTTCTTTGCTACAGACAAGGTGTGGAAGCTCCCCTTTTGTCAAAAGCCTGACATACACATAAAGTTATTAGTGTTTGAACTTTTGTCTTGGGAATCAGGAAGCAGGGGGAGACATAATTTGGCATCATTATTTATTTAGTATTGTGATCTAAACCTGCACTAATCAATGTGATCATTATTAACAATAGATCAAATCATTTCTTAAAGCCTGAAATGGCTGCTTGTAGTCATAAACCCACAGAAAATTATCACCTAACTCAGTTTCCTTCGGCTTTATGGATGATTTTAGCATCTTTCAGTGCCAAACCATTGTTTTGGTTTCAAGGCCTGCAGCCTTACTGTTGTAGTTCAGTATCAAACACTATTCAGTGTCATTTCCAGCTACTGAAAACATCTTTTTCAGTGAAAACAGCTAAAAATAAAAAATAAAGTTTCAATGACAGACTGAAATTTCCACACTTTCTACATTTTGAGGGGCAGAGAAGACGGATGAAGGGTTGTGCACTGAGCATTGACAGGAATGAGCTGTATACACAACAATACAAATGTATCAGAATCAGCTGCTGAGAGTGAAACAGTGGTTTATATTGCAGTCTAATTGCATATTTTCAATGACAAAAATTCATTCATTTTTCTTCTTAATATACAGCTTAGAAAAGTGTTTGCAGTGCAATGGGCTAATGTTAGAATCAGTGCTAGTTCTGGCTCAGTTTCAGCACACTAAACAAAATGTAATCATTTAATCTTTAGCATGAAACATTGGCTATTGTTTAATAACGCTGTGTCCAAAAAGCTAACTACTTGGATTTGGTCATGTCTTTTCAAAGAGCAGCAGGGACACACTACACAGCTCCCATGGCCCAAAAGAACAACTGAGAAATCAAAAGAAAAAAACTGCAAAATGCAATGGAGAAGAAATATGAAACCATTCCGAACGCACACTAAATGACAAGCAATAAACTCACATTGAAGCTGTGAATTTGGAAACACATTTATTCAAATTTCACAGCATCACTTTGTCATATTGTAGAATGATAATTTCAGGTTGCACTTATTGTTTGATCTCTCGTGCAGATTTCATTCCTTTGAATATCTGACAGTGAGAGTTTGTGTCGGAGACATTAAATTCAAAAATACTTTCATTAGAATGTTGGCTAAGTATGTGCCCCATTAATATGGAGAAATGTGACAATATTTCAATATTTCATCGAGTTGCTGTCGCAGCTTCAGTATTTTCTTACTAGGAAAGACTTTATTCAGCAGTGTAGATCTTCAGAGCCTAAGACTCCTTCTTTGGATTGCAGCTAAAAACTGCAGGACTCCTGCAGTCCTTAGATTGCATTTCAGAACTCTATTCAACTCATTTGCTATGCATGACTCAAACTTATTGATTTGAAAGCAGTCTCAAAAACAATGCTTAGAAATTCCACTTGACACTTGATATTTAGAACACAGAAAAGATCTGTTGGGGTCACTTTCGTTCAGAATTTGAGTTGAGTTAATATGCAGGGCTGCCAAGAATGCAGATTCAAAGTGGTTATAGAACTGACTGGAGCGATGTTTGGAGTCTCTTGATGAATGGTTTTAGTGGACGCACACCAGCTAGAAGCAAATGTTTTTCTTGGCCGAAGTACAATACAGACATACACGTAAATTGTGTTTGAGAGTGGATAGCTACTTTGCGTTGAACACTACACTATAATTTGGTTTCTTCTGGTGCCAAAGGACCCACAAACCATATAACATGACATTAGTTAAGTCAACACACATTAAACCAAAGTCCAATAGTTGGGGATTACTGTGTCTGTAGAAACTGTGTCAGCAGCTCAGTAGAAAGATGCAAGATTTTCAAGTTTTCTTTCTTTCTATGGATGAGATTGCCACTGTAATGTACAATTAAGTATGTGTGCTCGCGTGACGTTTGAGTCAGGATCATCCAAACTGCCTGTGTTGGTGTGTGTGTGTGTGTGAGAGAGAGAGAGAGAGAGAGAGAGAGAGACTTTAATCAACAGCCCTCTTCCCTCATGGCCCTGATCAGTGCATCTGACAGCTGCGATGTCAGCAGGCATCACTCTGGGACTTTGGGGAAAATGTAATCTTATTTAACCAGAACATTGATTTCCTAATGGCCCTATTGAACTCTGATAAGAACAAGATAAACTCAGAGAAACACAGGAAGAGCAAATGAAAATGGCAAAAATAAAATAAAATCCATTAAAAAAAAAAACAAAAAACATTTTCAGAAATGTCAGCTGTAGATGAATACTCTGGTGGGCTGACGGGCAAACACTCACTCTCACATGACTGCCACCCAGGGGAGATCCGGGGCTTCAGGGGACTTGACTGATGCTGTGCAGACATGAAGAGGGCAGCTACAACAGGCGCACAGCTCCTGGGGTGCCCCCCCTGCTGGTTCCTTTGCATATCATGACAGGAATATGGAGAAAAATCGTCTCATCTCTCCCCCTCATCACCCCTAACTGGGAGAGAATGCATTTAGCAGTGAATGAGAGCTATTTTGAATATAATGAGGCACCTGGCAAGCACTCAAACAGCAGATTTTCATCCAGTTTGGTCATAGTTGTCATCACCTCAACATAATGGAGAATCAGTAGTCTGTACAGTGTACAAAAAGTTTGCTGGGCGGTGGGGGGGTGTCAAACATGTTTGTCTCTGTTTTGGTGTTGTAAACATGGAGAGGGTTTGCATTTACAAGTTTTTGTCATGTAGTTGATATTAAAGCTCCAGTGTGTGGGATTTATTGGCATCTAGTGTCATGGTCGAGGATAGCAACACCGCCTGTCTCAGCCATCTTCATGGTGGCCGCTAAGAACTCGGTTCTACTATTTGGTTTGTCCATTCTATCCAAATGCAAGTAAGTAAGATCTTCTACAGGAATCTCGTTTTAGAACAAGCCAACTGTAAATGTTAAAAAGAAAATGGTCCATACAGATGATTTTGAATTTTTTGATTGATGATTTTGATTTTGTACAGCATTTTGCAGGTACAGATTTTATCAAAGAAACGGATTTAATGACCCATACTCAAAACATTTACTTCACAGAGAAAGGTTTACGTGTTTGTGTATGGCATTGAGTGTGGAAATGACCCAAAGTGAAATGGTGGGATAGGCTCCAGCTCCCTGCGACCCTGAGGGATAAGCGGTATAGAAAATAAATAAATGAAAGGATGTGAAATCATGTGAAAGAGCACCACTACTGTTATGCTCAAAATGTTTGCCAAATGTTTACAGGTCTGCACACTGAAGGACATTGTTCCTCAATGGGATAAGAAAATTTAAAACCAGTTGGATTCTATTGAAAAATGTCAAGCTGAAAACAGGGTGTTTTTCTTAAGTAATGAAAAGTTAGGTTTTCAGATCAGGATTTGATATCAGGAGTGAGATAGAAGTTGTAAATGAATAGCAGACAGTACAATGACATTTGTTACTGTGAAGCCTCAGTCTGGGTTTTGTAGCAAGGACTTTCTGTCCTTTTGGTAAGCTGCCATTTCCACAGCAGGATAAAACCATCCCACCACTAACTGAACCATTATCACAGAAGACATAATCATTCTTCACTGTCATCATTTCCATAACAGAATATAATCCACAGTGAAGAATAAATTAGATGGTTTATAATTTATAATTCCACACAGAACCTTGGCACCTCAGTGAAAATCTTCCATTCATCTGTTGAACCAGCCTCAACCAGCTGTACGACAAAGAAGTTTCTGTTTTATATCTTGGCAGTCTCGGAGACAGAGACAATACTGCTGTGTATTGTACAATTTTTGGCTCCAAGACATAACTCGAGTAACTGGCCTGATTTCCTAACTTTCTTTCTTCCTGCTAAACCTGCTTTCTCAGAAAAAAAAAAAATCCAAAATTGCACATCAGTGAAGCCAAGACCCAAATAACATGTATTCAAATGAGTGGCTTTAGAGCTGACGTTATTTTTAGTAGCAAGACACTTCCACCACAATGTTTAAAACACTCCTTTTCATCATGACTACACACTGATGATAGCTGCATACATTTGAACAATTTGTAATACAATTGTCTCATATATAATCAAATTCTTGCAAAACGTCTAACCAGAAAGAAATGAATTTTGAAGGAGCATGCACTGCAGCTAATCACTGCACATTGAGGGTGACAGGAAATTGTTTTATTGGGCATTTGGTTTCTGTTTAATATTGAGTGTTATGGAGAGTGAGAAACAAATCGTTGATTAGTTTTCTGGTCAAGCTCACCTCTCATCTAATTTTCATTAACTAAAATATGTGGAGGAGACGGCTGGTGGCTTGTTAAAAGTTACAATGGCTGACAAACTTTTATTACTTGTGATGCACTAAGGTAATATTAGTGCATACAAAGGCTGTTTTCAACACTTAAAGTCTTTACGTTTGTTTTGGGATGGCATTGAGTTTCATTTTCATTTTTGCTTGCCAATCTCACTACATGTGATTTGAAAAGCAAATTAACCAAGTATGCATAATAGATGCAGGAAGTACAGGGGCCTGGATACTGCTTTTGCCTGCAGAGATGCTTTATATTTTTTATTCATACCAATTTTTTCTTTCATGGTGTCAATTCAAATCCAAGGCTGAAAAAGAAGCTAACCTTAGTCACTAAATCTGTTAATTTAATATGAAGCTTCAGTCCTCAGCCAGTTAGTTTAACTTAGCATTAAGATTAGAAGCATGGGGAAACAGCTAACGTAACTCCAAAGGAAACAAATCTGCTGAAAAGCTAACACATGAACATGTTTTATCATGTTTGTTTAATTTGTGTGAAACCAAAAAAAAAAGATAAGTTGTGCTTTTGTGGGGGTGCTATGTGCCAGACTGATTTATGATTGGCTCTATTGGTTGCCTGGCAACCTCAAAGTGATGGTAAGACTCCAGGAAGTCAGTGAACCTGGTCAAAAACCATCCATCCACCCCTGACCTACTCCTTCTGTTAGCTTACTGACACTTTGTGAACATATGTCATTTCTGGGCGTTTGTTGAAATAACTGATAGTCAGTCTCAACTTCCCTTACTATCCAACTGCTGCCACAAAAGTCATGTCAAAATTTTCTTCTAAATGCATAATATGCAGCAGTTGACTGAGCGATTATGGAGAAAGTTTATCTTTGAGTGTCTCTCTGGGAGTCTATAAAGTGAAAAAAGGTGATCTCATGGAGACGTAATCGAGTATAAAAAAAACCAAAGTTTGCTGCTGTTGTGTGAAAACCTTGTATCTCCTAAACGTTCACTTTCTAGGGAATAGACCCTTCACACACACACACACAACCGCACACAAACGCACACTGCATTTTAGAAATGACGCAATTCATAGCAAGTGTATTTACTTTTTTTTCTCTATCCAGAAATGTTGTCTGCTGCTCCAGTGCTACACTGTTGCCCTTGTGTCGTGCTCCATGCCCCACTACAATAGGTGACCTCCAGGAGAAACATGTGCTGAGTCATTCTGCACCCTCTGAAAGCATTTATCCCATGTAGACCGACCACCGTCCTTGGAAAGGAGTTGGTAAAGCAAGAAAGAGAGGGTTTGACTGAGCAGGAGGGGATGAATGGGAAGCTGGGGAAAAGACAGATGGGGGAGGAGGAGTAGGTGAGGGGCGGTGGGGTGATGGGGGGAAAAAATAATGACTAGAGAAGACGGGATGAGAAATTAGTCTGTTCTGTTAGGCAACGATGTAGAAACCAGGGAGAGGATGAGGCAGCTGAAGGGGGAATAAACAACAGTCCTGGAGTCCTGGGATGAGTCACCAGACAGTTCTTCTTTATTTTTAATCTCAACCATCAACCTTTAGCTTAAATGCATAAAGGCAGTTAGAAATTTGATTAAAAAAAATATGGAAAAGGAATTACTTTTGATGTGTGGGGAAAGCACAGCTGTCAGGTGAAGTGCATCTGAGGACACAGACACAAAACAGAAATGTGCTGATGCAAAGCAAATCAACACAATGAAGAAGGCAGACAAATTCAATCACTGTGTTTAAAGGGACTTTAATTTTGAATAACTTCATTACAGTTGTAAACAGTATAATGAAGGTGTGGCAAATTAGGTTGAATTACCAATTAGCAGGATTTGTCAGGTGGGTCAGAGACACCTCAATTAGAGCAAACGGTTATGCAGTTGGGTTTGGCAGAGTAAGCTCTGATCTGAAGAGCAGCAACAGGGATTCTGCTGAGAGAGCTAATCACCTGTGACATTCATAAATGTTAAATCTTAGCTAAATCATCATGACAAAATATGAATGTAATTAGAGGCTACGAGTCAGCCGGTAATCAAACAGCTGGTTAATGAGCTGATAGTGAAGCATGAATGAAGCAGCTGATATCGGACAGCCGGTCCAATATCCAGGGTATTACATCCATATTTGACTATTCCTGTCCCAGCGTTCCATCCAAACGCAGGAAGTAGTCTGGAGGTTGGGGGTGGTTGTGTAGAATGCATCCCTAAAATAAATAAATAAATATGTGTAGTATGTATAGGAGAACATACTGTTTATGTTAGTGAGTGGAAATAGAAACACCATGTGAAATCTTTCTTGTCCAGCATAAAATCACAGATAGATAGCACAGATGATTTTTGCAGCTTTTTCCTTTGTGGTTAAAATTGATCTTCTGACAAAATAGCCCAACTGTATTCATCATCCCATTCAGTCGCTTCAGTCCTGCCAGTGGTAATTAGCCAGATTTTTTTTTTTTTTTTTTTGAATGTCTTTTGCAATATCAACAGAGAGAGCAAGAGCAACACTATATATTTTCTGTGTGTGAGGTGCACTGCCAAGATATTTCCTAGAAGACTGGACTATGCAATGAAGACAGGTTTTTAGATTTTGAACACAAAATACCAATGTGTACTACTCTTTGGTACTTTTCCTTGTTAATCTACGGTTATTAGATGACTGAAGTTTTTGATTTCTCAGTATGTAAATCGATGTCAGCACTGAGCAGAATCCCCAAAGAGTCGGTTCTTTTTAACCAAGTGACCCAACATACTAACTCAAATCTGATGCAGAAAAAACAAATGATTCTGGCAATCCTGACCTTTATAAACATATTCTATAATACCAAATTACAATTCCTTCGCGGGAGAATTTTAATCAAAATATTCAAATTCTAATTCACTAAATTGGCGCAAACTATCTGAGCCATCTATGAATCTTGAATCAATCTTGTTTTAGTGGATTAAATGTGCAGGAAGTAACAAACTACATACACTATATTTCCAAAGTATTCACTCACCCATCCAAGTAATTGAATTCAGGTGTTCCAATCACTTCCATGGCCACAGGTGTATAAAATCAAGCACCTATACATGCGGACTGCTTCTACAAACATTTGTGAAAGAATGGAGTGTCAAAAATTCCCACAACCACACTCCTAAACCTTGTGGAAAGCCTTCACAGAAGAATTGAAGCTGTTATAGCTGCAAAGGATGGGATGACATCATATTAAATCCTATGGATTAAGAGTGGGATGTCACTTAAGTTCATATGCATGTAAAGGCAGATGAGCGAATACTCCTGGCATTATAGTTTACATTATATTTATTGAATATTATTAATTGTTCAACCCAGTCTCCACAAAATTACATTTATATATGACTAATTTGCAACAGGAAATATGTCAGGAAAATGTAATCCCCAGCCTGAATTAAACATTACAGTTATGGCAGATGGGGTGGATGGTGGGTGACAGGGAGACAGGCCAGTCCTGTCTAGGAGACAGGGCTGTAATTATTTCTTTTGGATTTCTATTCACACAGACATACATAGAGCATTTCCCATAGACTCTGTAGCTTGAGAGGAAGCCAGAGTACCCAGAGAAAACCCACGCAGGTGCAGGGAGACCATGAAAACTCCCCACAGAAGGGCCCAGACTGGGATTCGAACCCAGAACCCTCTTGCTGTGAGGTGACAGCACTAACAACTGCACCACCAAATCCAAAAAGGCAATATATTGAAGCAAATGTTGCTCTTTGTACAAATTCTGTGCTGTTTAAAGATCAAAAAAGAAATGCGCTTTCCAGTAATGGACATTCAAACTCGAGTGCTTTCATCTGAGCCACACCACAAATGACATGTCTTAGTGGATGGAAGGCCTTTCACTACAAAGGTTGTTGTTTCATTAATTTTTCAGCGAATGCATTTCTGTCGATTCTCCTTTTTCTTCAACAAAGGACTCTCTTTGTGTCTCCTGTTCATGGAAAGCTGTCACACTGCTATAGGAATTCATCTTTTCCTGAAAAAAAAAAGGATGTGACAAGAGGATTTCTCAGGAACAAACAGCCTGATCTGAGCCCTGTATGTCTTTAGACATCTCTGTATGAGGTCTCAGAGAGTATACATGCTGCCTGACAGGTATTTCACTCATACCTGTTTCAACTATGCCAACAAATAATATTTTCTAGTCAGACAGATGAACACAAACACGAAGAGCCAGTGTAATCTGTCTGTGCTCACTTGCCGCCGTGACAGACGGCAGCGCATTCCCTTTAAAGCAGTGTGATGTGCATTTCTACATCCTGTGCACGTACACACCACGACACAACAACTATCTCCAATCCTGTGGCTGGTTTCTCACTTTCATAATACATTTCATTGACATCTGTGACGTGAGCAGATATACTGCCATTTCCCTTCCCGTCCCTTCTGTCTTACTCTTTCTTTCACACCACAGCCATTAGAATGAATTATTCATGACATCTGGAAATGCACAGAGAAAACTCTGAACAAAAGAAGAAACCATGCAGCCCATTTGTCCATCAGCTGGTCCTTTATATGAGTCATCAGTCACACAATTGTGGGAACTCTTTCCTATCTCAGTCTCGCTTTCTCTCTCTGTCACACGCACACGCACACGCACACACACTAAAAATATCACACAGATTGTATATTCTTTTCTCTTTCATTTGTTTTATCTCTATCCAGGAGAAATCTATTCCCAAAGCCAATTTTTGCTAAATGAGAAAGTTAATATGAGCGAGAAGCTGTAATGACCAACAAAAATCCCCACCTGTGACTGTTTGTGTGTGTGTCTGTCTGTGCTTGCGTATGCTTGAACATCAGTAAGTGGTCTGATGAGGACAGAAACATGTTTATATTTTGAGGGCCAGACCTGTTCAGATGGTGTTCAGTGTTTAGGGTTCAGACTTTAGGGTATGGCTTAAAGGACACATATGTAAAGAACACATAAACACAAAGGGTTACTGATTGATTCAGGTCCAGTATTTGAATTTTCCATTTTGTGTTATTAATATGCATAGTGACAGCCCTCTACAAGTTGAAACCCGGCCATCACAACTGAGTTCTGTGAGTGACTGAGCTGGAGGCAGGTGATCTTTTGGAGACAACTTACGTCACCAACGTTTTTGGTTTTCTGGCCCACATCTCCACCTTATTTCCAGCTGGAGCAGACTGCTGCTTTCAGTCAAAAAGCTCTGGCAAACCCCGTACACTACCTGCTTAGCACCACACAACGTATAAAGTCAATTATTATACCTGGTACCTGAGCGGAGCACTTGGCAGCTAGAGAATGTCAAGATTTATTGGAGACCAAAGAAGAGACCAAAGAGTTTAAATCTAGTTTTAAAAAGATCTGAATGTTGGTTCAAGACCTGAGTCAAGTTACCAGGTAGGGTAGTGAACAACCTGGCAGTGAATGGATGAATGAGCTGGTCTTCATACTGTGTACTGCAGTCATGGGGTGGAGTTGACTGAGGCAATGGAACTCTGAAACGACCAGAAGACCACACCCTACTCCAGACATACATACACACACAGAGAACAAATGGGAGCAAACCAAACACAAGGCAGGGGAACCCAAGAGAACACAATCAAAAACATGAGGGAAACAACCCAAAACCCTAACAATCATTTCTTATTTATTTATGCATTGTTATATATTTGAGACTTTTATCAAAGGGCTTTCCACTGGCTTCCCCCAACTTAGCTTCACCACATCACATTATTACTCAAATTTGCTGCCTGTGAAAGTAAGCTCAACTCCAGATTTTAGAAGAAACCCGTTATTGACCTTGGTGGCATGACAGCTCCTTAAATAACTTGCAAGTGAAGTCCAGGGGGAAATATTTTAAATATCTTGCATTCACATTTCCCTGTGACTGAACCCAACTCACCAATCTATCTATGAAACTTTTTTGATCACTTAAGATTTGTTTATATTTCTCCTGTCATCACTACAATCTGTAAACTTCGGTGGATGACCACATCTCAAACATGCAACTTTTTAGACCACATATATTTCACACGTACATCACAGTAAACTGAGACATCTTCCATGTTTCACAAGCAACTTTTCCACTCATTTTGCTCTCACTCTGCATATGGAGACACCATCTGACACATATGCTGCCAGGCAGAATAGGACGAGAGTGGTAATGACGGTTGATGTTAATTCACACCTTGCGCTCAGTGGCCGTGGGTGGACTGCTGAAGAAGCTCAGAGCGCAGTAGGACCACGAGGAGAGCCATTCCCTCTGCCGCAGGAGATGTTGCACAGAGGGAGAATAGGTGCAAATAAGAGAAGGGTACTTCATGACTAAGAAGTAAGGTGGACATTCGGTCAAGTTTAGTTGTGTTTGGTGTTTTTTTTACAGTAATCTCATTGCACAACTCACGCAGCACCTTCCTCCGCACATGCACACACACAACATGGAGCCTACACAAACTCTGTTGTGTTAATAAGTGAAGTCAATGACCTTTAAATCCCTGTAAATCAATGTAAGGAAGGGGCCAATGATGATGTGCATGTGTGAAGTCAATTTGAACTTATATTTTCATGAATCCCATATCAATGTAAAAAGTATATTGACTTTTATTATCCCAATTTCTTGCAAACATTGAGGTCACATATATTAATTTATTTTAATTTTACCTTGAGTACCCAAGAGGCTTGCACCTCCCACCCAAGGCTGTAAGATAGCCTACCATGCGGGTTAACCAATTTCTGTGGAAGATGGAGTACATATGGAGTGTAAGCTCAAAGGGAAACACTTGAGAAACACTTGAGATGATTAAAAGAAAGGGCATTTCAAAGGAAATTGGATACATACAAATCAGGTTAACACCCATTTGTTCAATGGGTGCACAAAGAAGACCACACACCTCGGGACACAGACGTATGCGCACCCACACACCAACGCACTCCGTTGCAAATGAGTGAGTCATGCAATATGCATCTGTATAAGAGGAAGATCAATGTCAGCCCCAGCGCACTTTCCTTTTCTGTCTCCTGTGACATTTTCCTAGACAATCCAGGAATCCACAATCCACCCACCCACACACAAGACTGAGTGTGCAAAGGGATCTGCAGCACAACAAAAGTGCAATTAAAGTAATAAAATTTGACATTTTCAAAGATATAAAACGTTTGTTTTACCTCCTTTTGTATATAAGCTGTCATTAGACATGTAGCACTGGGAGTTATTTTGAAAAACTGCCTGTAATGAAACCAGATAATACAAACTGTTTGAACATTAACATAGATGGTGACTGTAAACACACATCTTTGTGATTGAAACAAAGCAACAAACATCTGTTTGAGAACGGAGAGCTGCCATGCACCCTTATTAACGCCGACCTCTGGAAATACATGGAGTGAAAAGGAACTTTTGTAAAATGATATTTTGAGTGTTTCTTCTGTTTCTGCTCATCTCTTCATTCATTCAAATACAAGAACAGTGACATGTCGTCCCACCCACAAGCAATCCTGGCAAGCCAGCAGGGGCTGACACGCAGCAGAATGTATCATCCATCAGAGATAGAAAGAGTTATTTAAAAAAGAAATCTCACAAAAGTGTAGTGGATATTCCCTGATAACTTTTAAAGTCAAGTTCATCTTGCTTTTTGTGTAAGGAACTATAAGCTATAATGATACTGCAGCTGTTAGTGACACTTTTTTCAAGGATAAATCCTTTTGTGCACACAACTGTGGAAACAGTGTCTAAACTTTATCCCCTCGGTGGGCGTTTTTGTTACTGGGAGATTTACTTTTGTAATTCACGTGGTGGCTACTGGCATTACAGCCCTGCTTTGTACTTGACTTGGGAAGTGACAGCCTTGACAGTTGCCACTGTAACTTTCTGAAGATATATATGTAGATACATATAAAATGAAATATCTATAAAATAGATTTATGTGACTTCATGTGACAATTAAAGTGGATATTTGGAACAACATATATTCAGTCAATATTCAGTCATATTCAGTCAAATTACAGACATGGCACTGTCTACACTGTCAGGGACTTTTTCTTTTTTGGCAATTAGAACTTTGTCCCAAAAGCATATCAGTCAAAACAAACAGTGATTTCTTCATAAAAACATATTTCAACTTAAATTTAAAAGCAACAAAATATACATACTCTCCCTGACCACACAAACTCAAAGCTATGAGGGCACCAAGTTTGTTATTTGCAGATTGTGGAGGCAAGCCTAACAGGCACTGTCAAAACTACACTTTGTCCATATGCCAAGATGAATGTGTGTGTGTGCATATGTGTGCGTGTGTGTGCGTGCGCGTGCATACGCACATGTGACACAACACAGATGCCAGCTACCAGGCACTGACCCCAGTGGCCTCCTCCTGGGTAAGCTGTCATATCCGGAGCAGAAGTTGGAACTGGATGTCAGAGGAAGGACACAGCAGACGAGACGAGGAGAGTATAGTAGAGTCACAGGACGAAAAGGAAAGAGGAAGAGACCAAAAATGGAGAGAGAGGCCTCCTGGTCAGGCGGGGAGACACTTTTGTGAATCAGAGCAAGATATAATGGGAGAAAAAGTGGAGGAGAGAAGTCTGGATATACAGACAGTATCTTCAGTTGCTAAAGATTCCATGGCAACCTTCCCACTTCAGCCTTTTGAACAGCTCTTGAAACAGAAAGGCAGCAGATGGTCTACATAGGAATAGCAAGCAGACAGTTAGATTTCTAAATTTTATTGTGAAATTATGTCATCACCCTCCTTGTCGTCACCATCATAAGGTAGACTTTTAAATATGAGGACGCTGATTCATTCCCCCTGAATTTAGAAGAATATGCATAGCACTCATGTACTGAAAAAAGTTGAACAAGACATTTAAAGAATTAAAAGACTTTCACATCCAGAAGTAAATAATTATTAAATGATAAGACATCAACAACCTGTGGTTCATACAACATATAATAATAGTTCTACATGTAATATAAAATAACCTAAAGCTGCATTGGTTGCCTTTAATGCTTTTCTGGGCATAAATGAACCAAAGGCTATGAAAAAGATACCCCATTTTCAGTTTTGGACACAGTTTGTTCCCACTGCTGACTGAATGGCTCACGTGATCTTTCTGTGAAAGGTGTACAACAGATTAGTCACCTCAGTGGCTCCTAATCTTCCCATCCACTCTAACAGTGCTTTTCACACTAAATGTTATTAGGTTAGACCTTAAAGGTTTTTGTGCAATCCTGAACATTGAGACTTACACACCATGAGTCATGGAAAGCATCACACAGTCTCAGAATGTGATTTCTAAAACATATTCTTAACAGGGTTATAAACATTAAACTCCATGTGGTGATGTTTTATATGAGTCATGACTGCAGCGATTTCATGTAAGCCTTGCTGCTACTACTGCCATTTCCACTGAGAATCAACATCAAAGTCTGCAGCAAACTGCAGCTTTATAACATCTTCAGCTCATTGTTTTGGTTGAGTCAGGAAATCATCTGAAGCCACATGCATATCTGTACATTTTTGCAGGAGTTGGGTAACAATCCACAGAAAAGAACCCATCATTTAATCCCAGATCTTTTTTAATTCTATGCATGATGGGCTCTCTGCAAATTGGCCCTCTTCAGGTCAATGCTATCATGGTCATGTAAAAAAATAGAAATGGTAACAAGACAATGTAGGCATCACCACCTCCAGTGTTGGCTTGGCATCACTGTCTAGGTTAGCAGCTCTAAAATGTGGAAGTTCAAGGCAGGCTCCAACTCAATAGTTTAGAGTTTATGTGATGCAGCGCTAAACTTGATGGTAGCTTTATTATTGCCCAGCACTTTCTGTGTTTGCCCCTAGGTAACAGCTAATCCATTTCTGATTTGGTGATTTCAACGAGGCCATTTAAGAAATGGCGAAGAATAAAATGGATATTGATTCTACCATGGAGGTTTTGACATTTAATTCAAGGGAAGCCAGCTGTTTACATCCATTGTCCCTGGAGAAAAGTCGGTAAGGTAGTGAAGTCAGTCTTACTGCCTTCACATTGGTGGCATTTGGAGAGTGTACTTAAGCAGAACATTTACCTGTGAGAGCAGCAAGTAAGCCCATTTCTTGATCAATAAAACTGCAGTCCCATTGGGCACTCTTGACATTCAGACTGTTGCTAAGCCAGCTGTTAACACTTGAGGCAGCTGGGACATGCTAGCATGAGTCAGTCACAACAGCCCCCTGAGCTCCAGTCTGTATTCCCTGTACTGTTTACTCCCTGTGGCACTTTAAGTTGAACAAAGGGAGGAAAGTTCAGTGAACTGATGAACCTGCTAACTGTCAGTACATGGAGTTTACTGAAAACAAGTTAATTTTGGCTACAAGTTGCTATGTTTAAAGTTGGTGTCTATTTGGTTGTTCTGAAATTAAACATTATAGAGCAAGTATTCTGGTATTCTGTAGATACAAATGCATATTTAATTTTAAAGTGTGAACCATACACATTTTATAAGACATTTTACCAATGCAAGAAAGGCAAATTACATGCTACAAGAAGAAAATTTGCTGTTTAAAAAACAACCAAGAAAAGAAAAATAAATTGAGCTTACACAGCAAACTAAATCTACCCAACAGGAAGGGAGATAAGAAGGCCAATCTGCAATAACAGCAGATGGTGCTGGATTTTTACTCATTTCTTTGCAGTCATTTCCTTGCAATATTATAAAAGTTATATTTTTTTACCACTCTGGGGCATAAAAAATAAAGTTGTCTTTAAAAAGCAAAGTGCATTGTGTTCTGTGGCACATACAATTGAGTCATGTTAAAGTGCTGTAAAATCATTCAGGTTTACCACAGCTTATGAAGTGTGATCATGGTGATGGAGAGATGGGTGTCATTGACTTAGGGAAGCATTTCTTCTCTTTTACAGAGCAGGAGTGGATGTGATTTTTAAACCTGTGTTTCCCACCTAGCAGAAAACATCATTATTTTATTGTGACAAAAAAGTTTATGCTACAACTTTTAATAACCAAAGCTTTTACAGTCACACATATTTAAATAAGTAAAATGACAAATTACTTTTCTTCTCGTTTACTTTTGTGTCATTAGTGTTTTTCTTTGTGCTTTACTCACAAAAAAATTTAATTAGCACTTCTGGCCTATTAAATTTGTGTACATGAAGGCATGCTATGAAAGCCACCAGTGAAAAAATATGTTTTTTGTCTTTTCAAAGCTCATTACTTAAAGTTCCTCATCTGCTTATCTGCGCATTTTGTAATTTGTAATTCACATAGACATACTGCATACATAAAAGCAAACCTCCATTGCAGAGGTGCAGAGGTTTACCGAGCCTTTGAGCTCATTGTTTTGGTTTTGTGGCCCACAAGTTTCCTGTTTGGGTTCAGCCTCTACAACCACCATGTATATAAGAAGTAAAAACTGTCAAACATTATAGGTACGACTTTGTGAGTTTTTTCCCACTGCACAGCACATCAAAGTAATGTAGTTTACTGTACTGGAGGCTAACCGCAGTCACAAACCACAGTAAAAGCCTGTTGCCCGCAGCCGTTTTCGGCTCGCTTTGACTGTTTCTGTTTGTACTGTTCCTCCCTGTAGAATTCAAAACTGATCACATGATCAAATAAAGCAAGATATGAATTGAAGAATAGCACAGCTAATGAAGATCTGCTAATTTGCATTTCCTTCTTCAGAATGAAAAACATCCCATCTGTTTTGCAGTGGAAAACCTTCAGTGTGAATCAGCAACAGCATGAAAGGTCCAGTCTGAATAAGCAATGACTTAGCACAGTTCCAATACAGCTGAAAGCAACAGTAAGAGTAAAATAACAATAAAATAAGGCTGCCATCTGAAAATAGGAACAAGAACACAGGAGTGAAACTAAGCTCCTATACGACTAAGCAGGAGGGCAGCAGTGCCTGATGTGAGGCTGTAGTGAAAAGGCATGTCATCACATCTTGGTTTAGCATGGCACGGCTAAAGCGGACCAAAAACCACCTGTGGAAAAATTCTGTAAGCTTCAGGTTTATCCTTTAAATCTTAAAAACAAACAAAAAAAAAACACCAACAACAATAAAAATGCTTTGACCCAATACCTTACAATCCAAAGCAATCTAGTGTAAAAGCACAGCCTAAAACAATGACCACAGAGCTGTCCTTAACAAAATTAGCTTTATTAGTTGCACACGATTACATAACGTTACTGTTTCCAGTCTCTGTATGTACTTGTATACATCTGTGTGGCCATCTGTGCTGCGTTGGTGTGTTCCAGCCAGCGAAGAAATAGCATCAATTGTAGGCAGTGATAAGGCAATGCCACCTTGTAATTGAACTGTCCAGTGTGTGTGACTGAATGCGTGTGTAATTGAATGGCCTTGTGCTAGTTTGTGTGTCTGTGTGTGTATGTGTCTGCAGGGGTATTCATTGATTAGGGAGTCAGTCTTTGCTGTTCTCACATGGTATGGTCAGCTTTTATTTCCTACACTAAGGTAACACGCAGACACACACACACACACTGCAAAACTGCACTGCAACTGCAAAAACAGAGAAACATGTTGAGATAAAGAACCAGATAGGAGATCTCATTTATCTGCTGTCAGATCCAGCGGGAACAAACACTCGTTACTTGCTAGAGATCAGCATAAAAAGATCAAAGACTGGTAGGCAATCCTGAAGACTGTAAAGACAACAGAGAGGGATAGAAATATAGAAGAGCTGTCTGTCACCACTCACCTGTCTCTCAGGTGAGCTTTTATCTTTTAATGATAAAAGGCAAAATGGCAGTTAGCTGCTGTTGAACATGTTTCTACTTCCCTTTAAGCAGAAATACTGAGCCACAAAGATCCAGAGGAGGTCTTTTGGGCACTCAGCGTGTTGTGTTGGGAGCTTTTTAGATTAAGAAGTTGCTTCTAAGTTACTCTTGCCATGTTTTGAGAGGATATAGTTGTTAGTAGTTTCACAGAATTTCATAGCAGTTCTCAACTGAAAAATGAACTATATTTTCAGGCTCATTAATTAATCATTCATTTTTTTTTGCTGGGGAGTGACACCCCCCCCCCGCTCAATCATACTGTATAATGATTGCACAGTTGATTTGATGGGGCAATAAAATGCCTGATGGAGAGGAAACAGCAATACTACAATTGCAATTACAATTAATATTATTTTGGAATTGCAATAGTGTAGATTAGGAAAAGTACTGGTGGGTAGAGGCTATATTTAACACTATTCATATTGATTTATACAATAAAGAGGATAACTGAGTTGTCCATGAATCACAAAAACTCTTTACAATTTAGTCAAGGCTGCATCTTTTCTCATCAAGGAAAAATTACATATCTACATATTTTCACAGTTGTAAGCAAATTACTTTGCAGCCGGAGACAGTGAAGAACAAACTTACTGTACCTGCAGCTTTTCACAAACTAACTGTCTTGAATTTCCCTCAGGATCAATAAAGTATCTATCTATCTATCTATCTATCTAGATTTTGTATGGAGTAATTTTGCTTATACTGCTACTATACTCCCACCTAATCTGTTCTTTCTATAATGAACTAATTTTAATAGTCAGTTTATGTTATCATACAGATCTCATAATGCCCTGCAAAACATATTATGAGATGGTTGAGATGCTTAGCATTCTAATTTACACTGGAGTGAGCAAAGATGTCCCTTTGGGCAAATACAGTCCCTCTGTCGTTGCATCTCTTCCTCTCATCTCTGTAGGGGGAGCTATTTCCTGAGGCGTAATGTGCGTCTTGGCTTCTATATGATGGCCTATCAAGTACAAATCAAGTACAATGTTTGCAAATTTTAAAGGCATCTTGATTAGAAGTAACAATCCCATTCCTGTCTCCATATTGGATTGTTGAAGCTTTTTAGTGGCAAATCAATAGGACTGACGTTGGCAATGCGGGGATAGGGAAAGAGATTTACAACACTTAATCAGAAAGTAACACCTAGAGCACAAAGAGTGTTCTAGATTGATGAGATCGTAGAGCGGGAGATGATCTTGGAGAGGGCTTTTGCTTTTACACTCCATTAAAATGGAGTCATGTGGAGTAACTGACCTCACAACTTTGAACGTTGCAGCTGCAGGGATATGTGGTCAACTCCTGCCTGTACAAATGCCAGCTCAGATATAAAAGTGTCATTACAAATGGAACACACTGGGCAAAATTAACTTGAACACACTTGGCGTAGAGGGAACAAACTGTCTTTACATGACCTTTTTTTTTTTAGACTTAGGGATGAACCTTGAAGACAGAAGTAACATGCACAAGCAGTGGAGCTATTACACAGTGGGGCAGAGGCAAGAGTGAGGTCTGGTGATAAGCTGAGGCTGGAACACATTGACTCCATTCACACCTGGTATCATCATATTGCCTCGATCTGAATATTAATATCAGAATATGACAAAACACAAGCAAAGCCAGAAAATATCTTCATCAATTTAACAACACATGCACAGCATTTAGGAAACAAGGCGCAAACATGACACATTACAGAAACACCAGACAGCAGAAGTGTTTCCAGGGCAATGTGGTGCTCAATATGGCTTGGGCACATTTGTTGTTGCTGCACATTGTGAGTAATAAACTTGATGAAATCAGGTGGGGGCTCACCATGCACCAAATTTCTTTTCCTTCTTGTTTGGGTTGGTTAGGCTTAGGCAGGAGGAGTGGCGATTGCTTAAGGTTAGGGTAAGAATATGAGAGTAAGTCAGTCTGAGGCATAGTAGGATGGGCCATTCCTTCGACATCCTAGAGAAAAAAAACTATCATAGTGAGTGCAGCAGTCACTTTCCTCGCATGCAGCAGTCTGTAACATACACAGGAACTGTTGTTTGCTGTGTTTGCATCATGTTTGCATGCATCATCATGTTTTTCTTCATTTTTTTGTGTTTTGTCTGTCTGCATGTGTTTTCATAAATTGCATTGCACACAGCTCTCTCTCTCTCTCTCTCTCTCTCTCCCACCGTAGCTCTTCTGATGCCAAACAAGTGCAGTTTTACATTAAGAGTAGGGTCAGCAAGTCAGTCAAATCACAAATGATTCGATTCATGTATGCAACTGCATCCAATTTCAACACTGGTCATCAAATCAATTTGACATTTTACAAGTGGAAAAAGTAAAGGATTTTGATCTTCAAAACTGATATTTTTGGACATATTTTTTAGTAGAGAGATGACTGAATAATTCATACCAAGACAGGATTTCAAGTTGGAAATGTATTTTTCATGTCACTCTTTCTTTAACAGTGTGGTCACACTGTATGGATTGCATTTGCACCTGGCTGACTCCACATGTGGTCTGGCTATTCTGATTGCATTCAAATCACAATATGGTCTGCATGCATTTAACCCCTCCATGTTTTTTTCAGATAATGAAAATACATACACAAACCAGGATGACAAAAGGGAATTTCATCCATTTCCCTCCCTAAGCCTACCATGGCACTGATGCCAGACTAATGAGGAGGAATTTAATGAGATGATTTGTTGTTCAGGAGGCAGGTATCCAATGTTTTGCATCTCAGTTTTAGAAATTTCATGTTATATCATTGTTTTGAAGAAGGTATATAGAAAGCTATAAAAAGCATTTTTATTATCCGAGACTATCCACTTTTCAGCTCCCTACAGTTTTAATGGTTCTTTCACACTTCCGCCCACTCGCATTACAAAAAACACTTAAGAAAATTACTTTACCTCTTCTATCTTCTTAACTGTGAACTCTTTATTTTTACTGGATGTGTGGAAGCATTGAAGTTTATCTCTATGATCTTGTATTTCTTCTCTGGTTTTTGCCTGCTTCATACAGTACACAGGCCCATGAGAAATAACCGAAGACTGAAATAAGAACACATGATGCAGTCGTTAACAGGTACGTAATTACACAACCCTTCATCCACACACAAACCGAGCTCTCAGAGTAGAACCTGTGCCAAGTAGTGCCTTTTGGCTTGTGCGGGTAATTATAATATCTTTTCAGGAGCTAGCTTTGAAAATAAGAGGCAACTCTCACCTTTTAGTGATAACTAAAGCTAATTTTGAGTCTTGTTCTAAACAAAGTGAATGAGAAGCTAAAAAAAGAAAAGAGGCCTGAACACAGAGGGAATGAGCGATGGTGCAGACGGGTCAGAACATGTGAGGCAACTTCACTCTGTGATAATTAGCAACCTTTGACACTGGACCCGCCACATATGAGTAGCAACTAAGCAGAAGGAATTCATGGCCAGCTAATTAACAGAACATGATAATGAGATGATTTGTTCATGACACTGGCTGTAACTACAGAAGAGAAAATGGTGAGAGCTAGAGGTGAGGGAGGAGGAGGGGAGTGAAGCAATCAGCATGAAAACACGGAGAGTGATATTTAAAGGTGATTAGAGCTAATTTACTTTAGCTTCACCCCCGGTGGTCTGCTCAAACACAGGTGGAAATCATGTGTAAGTAGTGGAATTATTTAAGTAAACAAGGCTGAAGACACAGTGACAAGCTTTCCCTCTCTGCCATAAATACTTTGAAATAGTATTTGAAGCAAGTATTTGAAGATATGATATTTAATATTTTGGGAAATGTACTTATTCTGCAATTTCCCAGCCTGGGATCAATAAAGTCTATATGTATATATATATATATATATATATATATATATATTTATTTTATAAAAAATATTTTTTTTTTCTTTTTCGTACTTTCATTACTACCTCTACCTGTCTTACATAGACAGTGTATTTTGTTTACATGGTTTTAACAAATCAGATACAACATGTTACAGTAATTAGTTAGCTTCAGTGTTGTTGGTAGACATAAATTTTCACTTTGGACAAAGCCAAGCTAGCTGTTTCCCCCCTGCCCCCAGGGCTGTCCACACTAAAAACCATAACTATAATGAAAACTATACCATGGGTACATGAACATCACACTAACGTTCTGTTTCCCAAATGCCATCAATTAGCTTACATAAAAGAGGTCAATTACAGTTAGAAAATATTAGAAGCACAACATGGATGGATTTTGATTGGCTGTGAATATTTCTGTTGTTCATTATATCACTTTGAAATCGATCCCAACGTTCGTTCATCAGCGTTCATCACAGTTGTTGTTGTTGTTATAGTTGTAATGTGGACTCAAACATCTACTTAAAGTTATTGTTGCAGTTAAAAAATTAGCTGAAGGAAAGTCTTTGTGTGTTTGCCCTGCGATTGACTGGCGACCAGTCCAGGGTGAACCCCGCCTCTCGCCTCTCGCCTGTAGTCAGCTGGGATAGGCTTCAGCCCCCCCGCGACCCTGACGGATAAGTGGTATAGAAAATGGATGGATGGAACTGCTACATGGTCACGAGATAGCCTGCTGTTTTGGTGCTTACACAGTGGATAAAGACAGCTACCTGCTGTGGTTGAAAACAATGCCCAAGACAACAGTGAGAATGGGTAGTGCAACCAGCACAATTAGCTGAAACTTGCTTAAAAAATCTTGTAGATTGAAGAGGAACTTTTAGATAATATGATTCATTGTTAATATACTGTAGAGATTTTGGTTATATCTGCTTCAGAGTGTAGGTACACACCTCACTAAGGCTTAAATTAAATCTCAGAAATCAGTGGTACTCAATATAAATGGACATATTTTTATAACATACAGTCTGATGTGGCTCTGTAAAAACAGTCAGTTGTATTTACTTAAATATGTTATACAAATACGTTGCATGTCCATCTGACAGCTAAGTGCAGGGAAAATTGTCAGTTGCAATTGAATTACTTCCCCACTTCTACACATTCTTCTGTCATCCAATGGCCCACCCCTCTCAGTGTTTCCTTTGCTTTCCACATCAGCCTGGGTTATTTTTAGCTGTGTCCAGGGAGCGAGAGAGAGCGAGAGAGACAGAGAGAGAGAGAGTGACACCATCCCTTATAAGTGGGTGGATGGGGGGGCGTGGGAGAGGAAGAGGAGAAAGCATAGGCACATTCAGGATGGGTGCTCATTTGAATGTTCATAGAGACAGCTGTGTTCACAAAGGTGCTGAGACGGCGATGAGCACGTATGCACCGGTGCAAATCAATAGAGGCCTCCGCTGCTGAGAGTTTTGGATGATCCGCTTGCCTAATAAGTGCAGCATACTAATTACAAGTTATGTAGGACATGCTAATGTACTGAAGCAATGACAGTAAAAGCAGCAGAGCAACCATACGGAAGATTCACAGCTCTGTGGCTATGGTAATCTCATTCTGCCTAAGAATAAACATAACATTGCTTATTATTACAGTGTATTGCCAGTTCTGAAGCTGCCTCATCTTCAAAGATCCTGAGACATCCTCAGCATTTCAAGATTTTCTCTAGTTCTCTGTGAGCTCGACGAGACAGGTCTGGCAGTGTGGTGATTGTGGCTCATAAATCGCTGTAGCGATTAGCTCAGGGTTGTACAGCGGTGTGTCTGTTCCACTCTGACAACGAACGTTTGTGTCATTCAGCGCTTAGAATAAAAGATGAAAAACCTCCAACACGACACGTTTCTGATGATTTGCGACTGACGGCGCTACTTTGCAGCTGCTTCTTCTGTAAATCTTATCACGTTTCTTGGTGGAGGAATTTTGGATATGTGATGCTTCGTGGGGAAATCATCTGTGATGTCAGGACAGCATTTCTGTGCCTAAGTGCAGTCACGCCGAGACACCAGCATAGCTCACACTCTACTTATGAGATTTTCTGCTTTTAACAAGGTTAAGAGGAGCTAAGGATGGAGGGTGTCTGATGCTGGACAGATTGTAAAGCCTTGAGGCAAATGTGCGATGTGTGACACCGGGCTATATAAATGAAATTGACTGACTTGACTAGGATTGCCTTTTCCATGAAATAAGCTCAGACTGGCATCACTCTAAAGCTGCTGCACAGGACTTTAGTCAGTTTGTATGATTTTGAACAGTAATAGAAATATTAATGTTATGGCTGCTCGTATTTTTCTGTAATTGCAACTGAACATAAAGGTACTCCGCAGAGGGTTAGTGGCCGTAATGGAATATGATATTCATAAATCGTGTTTTAATTAGTGTATAAGTGTTTGAAAATATGGGTGGCAGGTGGTACAGTGGTTAGCACTGTTGCCTCATAGCAAGAGGGTTCCAGGTTCGAATCCTGGTCTGGGCCCTTCTATGTGGAGTTTGCATGTTCTCCCTGTGCCTGCGCGGGTTTTCTCCAGGTACTCCGGCTTCCTCCCACAATACCAAAAACATGCACATTAGGTTAACTGGCTACTCTAAATTGCCCCTAGGTGTGAGAGTGTGTGGTTGTCTGTCTTTGTGTGTCAGCCCTGTGATTGACTGGCAACCAGTCCAGGGTGAACCCCGCCTCTTGCCCGTAGTCAGCTGGGATAGGCTCCAGCTCCCCCGCGACCCTGACGGATAAGCGGTATAGAAAATGGATGGATGGATGGATGTTTGAAAATAGACTGAACCTTCATATATAAGAAAAAATTAATTTTCTACAGCTACACCTCTAGGTGTCACTAAATCCTGCACATTGCACCTTTATAAATAATGCAGGTCTGTTCTGATCAGCTTGACTGTGGGTTTTTTTTGTTTGTTTTTTTTTTTTTTTAGTTTAACAATCATTTCAGATGTTGTGCAGCCCACATGATATCAAAGCATTGATAAAAAGGGCACAGCAGTCGTATGTTTCTGAAAAGAGAAGGTCAGAAGAAAAGTCAAGTCTGAAGGATATAAAAATGGTAACATATGGACTAACATATGGAAGCTGTCACCTACAGTTCCTGGTTTAGTTATGCAACATTGAAATTATGATGAATTATTCTAAAATGTATAGTGCTTTCAGTTAAAATGTACAATCTTTGCTGCATTCGGACCAGTCTGTAAATCTGCAATACAAAACAGAAAATTCAACGCTCGTGCGCACTGTCTAAAGTGTATGGTAGAAGTCGGCAGTGATGTTGCAATAGAGGATGATGGCACCAGCTGTGGCTCGCACTGACCTTAATGGTTACTACAGACTGAGTAAAAAGGTCAGCGAGGGAGAAATGGAGGTTGTATCACTCAGAACGGCTGGAAACTGCTCTCGAAATGCTCCATATGAATGAGTTCACTAATCACACAAAATGGCATTTCAGCTGCGCTTTCCCAGCACGGTGAAATGAAATGATAATTGTAGCGCTTGTTTCCAAATCGGACTGTTGCATTTAATCCAGTGCTTTAGCAGCTTACAGTAAACAACAAAAATGTACAATCTTACATTTAAGAGAGACAAAAAAAATAAAGTTCTTGATAAATATATTTGGTATTTCTGGTTACTTACTAAAGGAGCTGTATCAAAGAGTGACATAAGGGATTTTCATGCACACCATAACACTCACACAGACTTACTTGACTGAAATAAACATTTCTGTCTCTCTTGGGCTACTCTATTACTGGCACCAGTAGGCCTGCACAGCTTACATTAACTGCACCTTACAGAGAAATATTGATGTTGCAAGTAAAAGGCACTCAGAGAAAAGCTGGGCCATGCCATTAAAATCAAAGCAAACTCATCACTATCACTTAAGCAACTGAACAGTTTCATTCCAAAAGCATTTTTATGAGAGTTACTTTACTTGCCAATATCCTTAACAATGACTGGAATTATAGCCCAACATGTGCTTCATTTTAATGGGAACCTTCAATTTGTGTCAGCTTCTACAAATGGCAGATGTATCATTTTGGAATGAAACAATTACAATTAACGCGCACAGCAACATATTCATTACAACCAGAGAACTGTTGAAACAAGAATAAAATCAATAGTGTAGGCAACCGCCTCACATAGATACATACTGTACTCTGTCTAAATTTGCTCTGTCTACTCAAAATAGAAGATACATAAATAATCTTTACAGACTGTACAAGGATGTTTTAAGACACTTGTCGGAGGTACATTCCGAAATGAGGCTACACTCTTAGACACAATACCTACATTATTTATGATATGTCATTTAGAAGAATACACAGTATTTCTGAACAGATATGTGTGGCACACAAATGAACACATCAACACTGCGAGGGATTCTTTAAGACCTTGTGGGGTTTTATGAGCAGACTGTGAAAGCTCGCCGTGAAGCGAGATAGTCGACTTGAAGGAGAAAGTCGGGAAACCAAGATGAATAGATTAAATAGAAGCTTTGGTGAGCGCACACACTCACACACACACAGTATACATTTTTATAGCTGCTGCTCCAAAAGATAAT
Organism: Scatophagus argus; assembly: GCF_020382885.2. Classification (NCBI taxonomy): domain Eukaryota; kingdom Metazoa; phylum Chordata; class Actinopteri; family Scatophagidae; genus Scatophagus; species Scatophagus argus. The sequence continues at coordinate 5,105,134 of NC_058513.1, forward strand.
GGTGGTTAAGTCCATGCAAACAAATTGGACCACATGTGATGCCCAGTAAACATTTTATCAAAGAGTTAAGAAATCAAATATCAATCAAATACATTAACATCGCTACAGCTGACGAGAAGCTGCTGGGTCGTCCTCAAGATCACATCACCTGCTGCTAAAGACCATACACTGCCATAGTTACTGCGGCTAACATACTGCTACATTTTGGCTCCGCAACTCATGTTCTGCTCTTCCTTCAAAGAACAATTTACAAAAAGCTATATCTGATTCCAGCGTATGATGTTCAAGACAGAACAATATCCAGGACAGATGCATTAAGACAAGATTTTCACAATAGCTACCATAAAGCTAACCTGATCCGTGAGGAATGACATATTAAATCTTGTTAAGAATGTGCTCAGGGAAGAGTTAACTTAAGGTCCATTTCTTATATCCAGTTGCCTATATAAACAATTATATAATTTTTTCCTTGGACAGTGGGAGAACAGAGGATACAAAGAAGGAAACAGAAGTATGTTCCCTCATTGCTCACATCTCATTGTCCAATGACATTGCATTTGTTGGTTTCAGCCGGAGACAAGGATCAGGGGAATCAGGGAGGAAATAAGGTGCGTTTACTGAGGCATGTCTGTAATTTGATTTCCTTGTCATACAATGTACTAGTATGACAAGTCCAAGAGTGCTGGGGAAAGCAGTTTCATCTATAGGGAGCGAAAATATATCCCATTACCTCCAAATCTTAATGCTTCATGGAGCAGTAATTTCTATTGATCCAGCACAGCTGGATTGTGGTTATCCACCACAAAGCTTGGTGACAAGAAGGAAATGTTTTGACCTAACAAAAAATTGGACTGCAGAGAAGAACACAGAAAACATGAAAGAGAGAGTACTTGTGTGGAGTTTTTACCCTGGGAGAATTGACTAAGCATGCTTGCTTATTCTGCATGATTTTGTCTGATTCCCTGCTTCCGCCTACAGCCCCTCACTGCAGTCTGGTACTTTTGCCAAATGAGCGACCATGCTGGAGCAGTCAGAGACTAAGTGGCGTATGTGCAAACGGGCACCTCAACAGTGGTTTTGTGAGGTGGGGAAGTCATCCTTCATTCACCTCTGCAGGCCACACCAAGTTTTACAGCAGCAAACTTCCTATTACAAAATTCCCTTAGTGGGAAAAAACTGTTGTTCCTCTCTGAACCACCAGTTGCTTGGTTAAACTACCATGCAAAAGAACAAAAGTCTTACGCTTTCTTTAAGCTTTCTAACATGCTGATTCAGAGGTTTCTGACAGGCATGTGTATTTATAACTAAGACCTCCTGTCCCACACAGACATACCTCTTTAGGGAGACTGTGCACTGTCAAGCTGCAGATGGGGGATCAGAAGTTTGTTAAATAACTATTCCTGAGCTTCCTGTCTCTCACACATTCCCCTAACACGAGGGGCCAGTCTTGGAGCATTGATCTAAATTGTGTTCTGGGCTCTGTGCTCCACTGGATCCCCAGTTAAATCCATAATAGGAAGGAAGAGGAGAAGTGGAGGCAGGGGGCAGTATTGTTTGTTTCCAATATTATTTAACTCTTATCACTCTTTATCACTCTGTCATGGTGCATAGAGGAAAAGCATGGATGGTCCCTACATCTCTGTTGTGTTTCTCACTCAAAAAGTCCAAGTTGAAGTGCTCCGTCCTGACCTACAAGAATCTCACTGTCAGTCCACCCTCTATCACAAAGTGCCCTGATCAGCGGTGAAGAATCCACCCTCCTTCTTTTTCCTCCTTCTCAGTCTGTGGGCCCTCCAACAAACTGCTGCCACAAGCAGCATCAGAACACCAGCGCACAGCAGTGCCACCGATACCACTTTGGTCTGGAGCAGCGTGTCAAAGGTGAAAGTAACCCCAGTGCCCGCCATCCCAATCACTAGGGATATCACGCCGAAAGGGAACACGCATCGGTACCATGACTTTTCTGTCCCGCCTGTTGCCTGGGCAAGTCTCTCCAGTGTGGGAAGAGACTCTGGAGGTTTGGCTGCGTCTCTTCCAACAGTTGCTTCACCTTCTCCTCCTTCTCCACAGCCATTCAAACCCTGGTTGGGGTTCTCAGGGTCCTGGGCTAAGGTGTTGGCCTCGCTGCTGTTGCCGCAGTCCAGGTCCGGGTGAAGGACCGGGGCAGGGGGCTGGCGACCTGAAGAGCAGCCCATATCAGAGTTGCTGCTCTTGGGTAACAATGAGAAAACGGCTCCCCGTTGGCAGTGAAGCTCTCGGTGTGTGGCCGATGACTGCTACAAACGATTATGACGCTACACAGGAATTCTCTAAAGCTGCTTCTAGTGCCAGGGAGATTGCTGCCGTTGTTGTTGCTCTCAACACTTGCCAGCATGTGCCTGCAATTGGAGAGATGGAGAAAGAAGACCTGACAACGGAGAGCAAGAGATGGGAAGAAAAATAGCTCAAGAACAACAAAGACCTAGAAAACAGTGGAAACATTTCAGCTTGGCTACAGATTAAGACATTCAGAAAGAAAATGGGGAAAAAAAGAGATGAAAGAGAAGATAACACAAGACATGTTTTATTTTTAGCCTCACAAACACACAAAGAGGATGCACTTACCTTGTGTTTTCATTGTCCATCAATGGGTGAATGTGTAGCCTCGTCTCCTGAGCTGCTCGCAGCAGCAGCAGCAGCGGTGTGTGTGCGCGCTGTGATGCCGTTGTCAAACTATATAATCACAAAGGAGAGGAGGAGGGGCCTAGGAGAAGTGGTACATGGGATGCAAGGCTCTGATTGGCTCCCTCAGCAGAATGATTTCAGGGGAGGAGGGGTGTGGGCGAGGTTAACTGTTCAGCGATCTCATTCAGTGATATTAATTCATTATTTAGTGTGACGAGGAACTTGAGATATCCCTCAGGTAGTGCCTTGTTCAGGGATCTGCTTTGGGCTGCAGAATCAAAATGACGCTGGGTTTTGCAAGAGCAGAAAAGATGCAATGTGACATTGATTGCAGTGCTATATTAAATATCACTGCAGCTTTCACCTTTACATACAATCAGCATTAATGTGCTGTCCCCCTTGGTGTGACTGGACATGCACGCAGTGTGTGTGCAGCACATTCTGCACCTCTATTTCTGTCTATCTCCGTTTTTCACAGTTACTGTCACACACACTGTTGTTATGTGAAAATCAATATTTTTTTACAAAGCTGTGCAAGATTTCCAGGCAATGCTGGAGTATCATTTCTATAAGGTTGAAACCTTGTATCTCCAAAGTGTTTAATTTTCAATGTGAAAACAAGGCTTGTCCCTAGGCTACTAAAAGTTTAAGATTATTTAATATAATTCTTTAATAATTGTTCATCTATCTAAGTGTTGACAAATGTTCTGAGCTCATGGAGAAGCAAGACATGTAATTAGCAACAATTAAAAAAGAACCCACATTGGAATTAAAGGATTATAACATGACAATACTGACTGACATGTAATTTAAGTGATCCACATCTATGTTGATTGAAATGCAGCTCTACCCTCTCTTCCCTCTGCCTCCAAACTGCCCCTCACCGTGTGCGTCATCCATGTTCCTCTGCACACAGGCACGACGGTTAGCCCTGTCGCGGTTGCCGTCTTCGATACATTCTCCCCATACGTGTCCCCATGTTGTTCACGCTCCCCCTTTCTCCTCTCAGACAATGACAGCGAGACACATGAGCCAAAAAGCATGCGTCCCCCGGGGATGGCTTGCATCTCTTGTAGTAGAGCATACAGCGCATCATCTGTATGTGCGTGCAGGTGCGCATGCATGTGCAATGATCTATGTTTTCCATGGATTTGCTTTTTTTCTTGAGGCAAGGGATTCTCAGTCCAAAAGATCTTCTGTAATTATCTTGTCCGACTTTGGCTGATATCTCACAGGCACAGCTGCTCAGGAGGCAGGAGTGATCACATTGTTTGAGCTAGACCTCAGTGGTGGAGCCACAGTTTTCTATTAATGAAGCCCGGCGAAAATGGCAAAGATTAAGAATGTGGCTGAATTTTAAATCCAGCTAGAAGTGAATTATTACTGTTGCTTTAATGACGATAATCACTACAAAGGGTTGAATGTTCTTGAGTTAAACAAGTAAATAGAGCACATTGGCATGAAAGTTGTTTCCACAGTAATTGGAAATTACTTCACTTTCTGCAATGAAAGCCACTATTGTTTAATTGTCAACTGTCAACTAGAGACTAGAATGACACTGATTACAAGCACAAATTGATGTGAAATACCACACAGTCTATTGAAAATGAGCTTGATCATGAGAAAATATAAATATGAATGAGATTTGTTTACTGGCTTTGAAGAATAAAACAAGAAAAACCTAAAAAACCTGTTCTTGTGGTATCAAGCAGGACACTCCTCTACTTCACACCTGTTTTCAATCAGCACTGATAACAGGCCATTTCTGCAGCAGACGTTTTGACTTGTCATGGCAGGAAAAGCACAGGTGTGATTAATAGCATTAATGATGGGTAGTTCCATTGAAATGTACCAGTGTGCTGTGTCAGTGTGTTGGCATAAACACCACAAGGGCACAGACACTGGCACGCCAAACTAATGTATAATTAATGACACCTGTGCTTTTCCTGTTCGGACATGTCAAACGGTTTGCAGTCAAGAACACCTACCATTGCCAAATCAAGCTTGAATTACCTGGCACAGCCAATAATTAATGCTACAAGAGATGATGCAACTTAGGAGGTTCAAGCTTTTCTAATTATAATAGGTTATTGTTTTCTGTTTAATAATACATTACAGTCAAATGAGCGCATTGATATTGCACTCTAATATTGCATATAAAATACTTTGAAAGTAATAATAATAATAATTTGCTTAATGTAGCTTGCTACTATCAACAAAAGTGTTATGCAGCCAATTCCAAAGAAGACTAGCTTGTAGCTTTGCTAGCCACAATTTCAAAGCATCTTCCCCAACACTGAAGATAATGTTGATACTCTCATTTGGGTAAAGGAGTGTTGCTCAGTGGCTCATACAATGGCTTACAGAACAGCAGCTTACTTTGATATTGAAAACACTGAATACACCATACTGAAACGAACTCAGGTTTGGTGTTCGTCCCATGTTTCTGCTGAACTCATATTGCAAGACCTAGTCAGTATTCAGATTAAATGAAAACAGCCAGAATTTACCCAGTTAGGAAATCTTTCATTCTTACAGAGAACATTTTAACTGAGTAGCACAGCACTTACAGCTGCACTCTGTTTTGGTGAACTGGATCTAAAATGGATCTAGAACAGGATATCAGACTTTATTCAGTTCTGTGACAATTGCTTGAATGGTGTATATGCCAGAAAAGTTTCTAGCTCCTATGTTTACTTGTGGTTATACACTGAATATGAATATGTGCAATAGTGTTCCCACCCGGCCCAGAGATTTACGTTGTGTTGATGTCACAGATTTTTAACTTGTTTTACAAAACTTCCATCAACTAAAAATTCATAATGGAAAGTCATAACTGATCTTGCTCGTAGTTTACAGTAGTTTTGTCACCTACAGGCATCTCTTTTAACATGGCGGTCATTGGGGAAAATGTTTATTTGAATACTGCATGTGGCCACAGAGCATCAAGGTCTAAACAGGTCTAACACATTCTTGCCAGTTCTGGTATTGCTGGGTCACTGGAAAAGCTTGCTAGCTCACCTACCAGTGTTTGGAACCATTATTAAGGCAATTAGCTACACCTGTGCGTGTCCACAGTGTCCACAGTGAGGGATTTCTGTGATAGCCTCAGGTGTTGCTGGTTGTGGGTTAATGGGTCTCAGTGTTTAGTAATATGGAACTAGTAAAGCAGAGAACATATCAAATAAGTTAATCCTTGTACTCATGGTGGTACCCAAGAGCTACCTTATCTCATATTAATGTATGACATGCATTGCATGACATTGTGTGAGACCTTGCCAATATCCCTTGTTGGATTAAAAGCTCCCAAGTTTGTCTCAAGGTAAGACAGCTCTTTCTCTATTATGTGTTGTTTTGTGCAACATAACATGAAATAAGCATGTGCTTAAGTTAAGGGCTGTGACTCATTTTATTTTTGCATTGTGATTTGAGTTGTGGTAGCCTAATTAAAACATTAGCAGTCTCCAATGTTATTACTGCTGTCTGGTTTGCTCATCTTTGACTTATTCCTTTTTTGTGTTTGCACTTTTAATGGAGATTTTGCTAAGCTTTGAGCCATTGTGGTATAATGTGAATATAATCTAATTATTGAATTTGATTCTAAAAATGGGTGTTTTGAATAAGCCTGGTTAAGGATGGTTTTTAACATACAACATTGTTGTAATCTTTGATATTTGTACGTCAGCAATGAGTTATTTCCTGCACGGCTATAATGAGTATGTTCAAGCTTTTTGTTGTCACTTCTTCATGATGTCTAATCTGGCCTGAAGCTGAGGCAACCAGCCTCCATAAAGCATCTGAAGTGTTGAAGGAGCACAGAGCAAATGCAGCAAATCTGAAGTAAAAACACTCACCATATTTTTAATGAGTCCTCTCTGGTGCATGTTCATTTTTACCACCGGTGACAGGGGACTAAATGTCTTGAAATGCCCTAACACCCTTGTCCAGACAGCAGCTGTTTGCATCCTTGCACTGTCTGCTACACTGAATGCCCTCTGGTGCTGCACTGTGATGTGTTCTTGTGTCATGGAGACTTTAGATAGAAAAATCCAAGGCTAAGATAGCCCTTTTCATGTGTAGGTGCTATTGTACCATTATCTTGACGTAGTTAAGGGTTTATTTGTGTCGCGCAAGTTGCAGCGTGAATGTGTCTCCATTTGTGGAAGAAGGTCATTCTAATAACAGATAGCAGCCTTTGATAATGGATAGTGTGAGTGTTTCAACACACACACGGTGGGAAAAAAAAACAGTGAGGGAGGAGGAGGAGGAGGCGGAGGAGGAAGGGATGAGAGCTATACAAAGATCTTACACGCTACTGCCCGCTGTGCTGCCGTCACCCCTTCATGCTTGTAACAATGAGAAGCTTTGTGTCGAAGATAGGCATGAACAAAAACACATACCCCCCCACACACACATACAGTAAAACCACCCACTGGACACACATAAATGCAGATTCCTCGTGGGTCAGTTGAGCTGGTGATTATCAGGAGGTGAAATGCATAGAGTTTGTCCCAGGCTTGGCCATGATGTGTTTGTATGTGCATGCGGGTTAGAGCAATGCATGTAGTATTTGTACTGATTTTGTAAAATCGTCTATTTGTTCAGATCGCATCAGTTCTTTTCAGTTATAGGTCAGGGAATTAATCACACGAGCAGTTCAGTTTATTGTGTGAAGAGGAACAACACCTCAAGAGAAACAGTCATGGGAGAACAGTTGTATAAAAGAGGAGAGATTTGAAGAGAAAATAGCTTTTATATAATATTGTTTCCCCTGTCAAATAGCAGAACAATGCTGTGACAGGAATGACACTTAATTAGCAAGTTTATTCACAGAGTTAACTCAGTTATTTTGAATACAGAAATTAAATGATTTTTACAGTTTGAAAGAGGGAACAAAAGAGATTCACATTATTTCGAATGTTTTGCTGGATGGATCTGTAGTAGCTTACAGGCACCAAAAAGAATTGAGACGAAATTACACTCACAGTAGAGTCACTGAACCGTTGTCCTCTTAAAACTAATTTTATTCCTCACCCACAGCTAGCCATGCTCACCTGTGACCTTCTTGGTGTGTGTGTGTGTGTGTATATGTGTGTGCTGAATCAAAACACACGACTAAACTGAGCCCTTCATATGGGATGAGTAATTAGAGAGACTGAAGAGTAGGGCTGTATATTGATTTTAGACCAACCCTTTAGTCTACAGTTACCTGAGACTGAATGGAAGGTTGTCATGGGGATGGGGTGTCGTTGTCTGATGAATCACCCATTATGTTGACATTAACATAATTTAAGAGAATAAAAGAAGGTTATGCATTGAAGGAGGATTGTGTATGTACATTGTGTATGTGCATGCTTGTGTGGTTGGTTTGCATTTGGTCACGTCCAGACCGGCTTTCTCTCTCATCTGCTCCCCCACTTGGCTGGGAACAAGCCAGCACACCGTCTGTCTCCACAAACAAGTCGGCCATCACGACATAAAAACATTTGTACCTGTGGCGGGGCTCCTGAACAGCTCAGAGACTTCCACTTGTTCGGACAGCATGCATTAGGGTTGTTGGGACGAATATATTTCACTCATTTGCGCTACAATTGGACAGGAACTATGTGTTGTGATGGATAAACTGCGGTGCCGATAACCCAAATGTAATTCAACAAATCAAGTATCTTCTTGAGATCTTGAAGTTTGTGTTGTAGTGTCACTCTGACAATCCATTTGATACTGTCATATCTCTATCCATTACATCCACGGCTATGAGCTAAGGACTTTAGCAACCTCCTTACTGCTATTCCATACTGTTTACTCTTTTACAAATTTCAAATATGGATCATTCTCAGTTTAGGAAACATTTAATTTCTCTAAGGATTGATAATGTGTGGTTTACTGTTGTTACAGTAGCTAATAAACAAACAGCCCGGATACTGGTAGCAGTGCTGCTGAGATGGAACTTGGCAGGTTGACTATTGCCTTGAGGTTCATGCTGACAGGCCCATCTGGCAGCCACTGGTGCCAAATCATGCCCCGTCAGCCTTGATTTTGCTGCCATCCACCTACACCCTCGTGAACACGATGAAGATTTAACCTCTTCACTTTCCCCCTCTTGCCCGTCTCAATTCACGTATTCACCTCCTGCACCTTTTCGAACAGTATAACCCATGAGGATCACGTTTAAATGTATGTAGTTTCTTAAATCTCTTGGTTGGAATACAAATGAAGCTAACCTTTTGCCCTCGTGTGTTAAAGGTTCAGTCCGCCCACATCCTTAACAACATATTTTCTCACTACTGCCAGGGCCACTGAGGACACTGAAGTCTGGCCTTGTGTGGGCTGCAGAACATTATATAAAACTGATATAGTAGACATGTTATAATGTGTTGTAAGTTATATATTTACACATGGAGGACAGAGCAACATTAACATTCATTTGAAGGCATTTTTCTAGTCCCCTCATCAATATAAGTTTAATATTCGCTCTTCATTTAGCTCAATTTTAGTCTCCACCAATTCATGCAGGAATCACCAACAAGTTGCTAGCTTTGCTTTTTCAAGGTTTATTGCTGGACAGGTAGCATAATTACTTTGTTAGAAAAGTAACAAAAAACAGTTTTCTTTCATGACTAGAGTGTTGGGGTTAATGAGAAAAGTAGAGCTACAGGCTGCAAAACTAAAACAATGAGCTTAAAAACACTAAAAAGCTCCTTTTTCATAGCAGAAAAGAAGTGCAGGGTCATGTGATAATACCCCGTGGGCTCATCGCTGTCACTGAGTGTCATTTGTGTGAAATGTGAAAATATTTATGTGCAGCTTTAAATTTGACTACTAATTAAGTAAATACATCTTAGGTGATTTTCATTTCCAGCATTGTGGAGAAGTAATAAAACAAAGGTTCAACATAATGACGACAAATAAACGTTTTATTATTTTCATGTAATAAAATAAAACTGAGCTGTTAGCTGAATGAATGAAATATTTTCCAGAGTTCTACTGGGGGAACCTTGATTCACTTTGTCAGTATTTCTAAAATTTTACTCAGTATCTAGCCACACAGATGCTTTGAGTGCCACAAGGGAGAAAAAAAAAATCCCATTCATTCTCATCCTCCTGCACCAGGATGTACATCAACACAGCACAGAACCATGTTAGCATAGATGATAACATTTGGATAACCATAATCAATAATCCTACAAACCGTCTAGTGAGTGCCATCTACAGAACTCTAACCGTAAATCAAAAGAAAAGAGCATCACAATACACCTCCACTGTTTGAGTGTGATGAAAACTGATATATAAATAAATTCAATTAAATGTCTACAACCACAATGGCATTAAAGATGATGAAGAAAACATAAAGTCTGTCGAATACCTCTTTAAACTTTGTCTGAACCTCTTCCTGTCGCCCACCCGTGCACACGAGGGAACAATGCTTCATCTAAAGTTACCGTTCTTCCATTTGTAAGGTTGAGATTCCTTCCACCCCCATACTTCACACCAGTACCTCTATGCTTTATTTGTGAGACATTTTTGTGAGACTTTTCTATGAAAAGGAAAAATTGATAATAAATTCAAACTGTAAGTGGGAGACAAAGAACCCCAGCAGGCTTATAGAAAGACTCATCGCAATAACAAATAATTAGACATAAATGTGAGTGGCACAGAGATAAAAGTTTAGCACTCAGTGGAGAAGATGATCACAGGAAATACAATATGTTTGATGAATAAATTACAACAGACTTGACATTAAATAACCTGATGCAGTGGAGAATATTAACAAGAAGGCTGTTGTTGTTAAGAGCACGTTCAGTTGCCAGGAGAGGGAAAGACAAGAGTGACAAGCGGGTGTGGGTGTTTGTGGGTGCTGTGTTACTAGGGGAGAAGAAAAGTTTCAGTTAGCCAAAATCTGTACAGTCCATAGGTGAGAGCTGCAGTTTGATCAGCAGTGCCAGTGGAACATGTTTCTTCAGAAACAGGCGGTCAAGCCCAACGTCATATCGGGAGCTGCTGCATCCAGTGCCAGCAACACCTACGCATGTCACCTGTGACGAGCAAGAATCTGAAAAGATTCAAAGCTACATGTACGAGACTGCAAGCAAATTGAAAGTAATTAAGCTTTTCGCTGATCATCTGATTTAAAATAATAATAATAAAAATAATAGCTTGTCTCATTTCTACATCAACTCCACAGGGGGGAAATTAGCAAAGTGAGTGTTCTTTCCAGGCATTTCCAAAGTTGGACGAATTGGATCTCGCCTCCGTGTTCTCAGGTTGTTCATAATCTGATTGCGGTTGTTAAGATGGAGTTATGTTCGAGTGTAAACATGTAGGATTTCTGGACGATACAGAAGAGGATTTGCCACCTTGGGAGGTGTTGGAGTGACAGGTGTCTGATTAAACTTATGCAACAAAATGTAGTGGACGGGAAGTGTTCTGGTGAGCAATCATGATGCAATCATTTCTGATTCTGCAAAGTATTTCTGATTCTGATCACAACAAGAAATATTTGTATGTGTGCATCAGAAACACACTGAGATTGTGAACCTTCTATTTTTTTTCTATTAAATACGATGATAAATATTCCCATGTGCACTGAAAAATAGTTAATGGGAAGAGTAATTTACATGTAAATTATAGCATGCATTTGCAAATCCGTCTGTGTGCTTTAATTGATATCAAGGCTCATCTGGTCCCATTACACTGCACTGTTGGATGGAAAATTTCTGACAAACACTCACTCTCCTGTAATGATGAGTTCACGGGTCAGCACATCAATACTCCAACATCTGTTGAGCAAAAATTATTTATTAGTTCCCCACTAGTGATTTCGTGAGTCTGTTAATAGTTTCAGACTTCCCTGCTCATCTGTCAGCCCATGTGTTCCAGCTGAGGATGTGTAAGAACATTCACAAGTATGTACTTTGAATAAGGGCTTGTTGGGGACTATTTTTAGCTATGATTCAGGGTGCTGATGAGTATTTACAGCAGCTGGACGGAGCCTGCAGTTCTGACTCCTAATTAGTTACTAATTAAATGATCTGCCTACCAAAATTGTCTTTTTAATTTAAGTCTAATTCGTCAAAACTACTTAAATGATGAACATTAACTACACCTACTACAAAGATAAAATCAACACTTTAACTCAGAAAGGCTCAAAGGGCAAACACATTAAGCAACAAAGAGGCGAGAGGAGGGGGCTGAAGAGAACAGCAACACGGCCATCACCGCCTCTCAGCTGTATCGACTGAAGGAAAGTAGTGTGATCCCCCCTACTGGAGCCCAGAAGGATTGCCTATAGATCGATGCACAAGCAGCACACCCAGACAAGGATCTGCATCATCCATTTGCATCACAGGCTGCACATTTATTTATTTATTTTATTTTACAACGACCAGCACCACAACAACAAATGAAAATGAAATTAGATTGTTCAAACTGAAACATGACCTAGATTACTGTCTCTAAGGCTGAAAAGTAGGGCTGCCTGACTGCTGCAAAAACGTCACATAGACCCTTCACCCGAAGGGAGGGCAGAGGCCTGCCTTCTGAGGGGGGCGAGACACAATAGTGGTACAAATGGGAATCACAGTGCACACTTTCACTCACTCCTCGACATCAGTTATGGTATGGTGTGTTATTTGTGCTTCAGAAGAGAAGTGATGGAAGTAGTTGTGAACGATGAAAAAGAGAGAGAGCTTCAGAGAGATGCTCAAATCTTTTCAGCTCCGTGCGCCCGACTAGTCGTTATACTAAGTGCCTGCTGGATTGTCGGAAAGTGATTTTTAAAAAAAGCCGAAAAGACCAAAAATGTTTGACAGGTGTGTGTGTGTGTGTGTGTGTATTTCAGTAGTTGTGGGGACAAAAATCTGGTTACACAGTCAGATTGTGAGGACCCACCTTTCTTTTCGGGACAAAATACGAATCCCCACAGTTTAAATAATTAAATATTAGGGAGACTTGCTTTGAGGTTAGGTTGAAGTAAGGATGAGGCCAGTCATGTTTATTGTTAGGGTTGTGTTGTGGTTAAACCTCAAAGAAATGAAAGTGAGTCTCTGTAATGTCCCCAAAAGTGATGGAAACACTGCATTCATGTGAAACGTTCTGACTCCATAAACGGAGGGAAATTTGTTTTACAGCAGTCTTGTTCAACAGTTTTATGTTGTGGGCTGGAGAAGTAAGATACAAAATAACGTTTAGCTTGGATTCATCATCATTCATTCATTTTTTTTTTCCATAGGACAAATAATTAAACAGATAAATAAATAAAACCCTGACTCTATCTGTTACATAAGGTTACCGTAGTGACATTTTCCGGTCAAGTTAGTGTTACCCCTCTCTTTGTCTTAAAGGTTAGTCTCAGACCAGGCTCAACATTCCACATGCTCATCATCAGTATTCAGTGTCGGAGCCAGAAGGCAGCCATGGATTAGTTCTGCTGCTTTCATTAAATTAAAGGCTTACTTATTGTTCCGTTATACGTTATCTTGTGGACTCGAGGAAATGAGAATCAGCAGACGTAGGACGAGGCTCAAGTCAAATAAACAAAGCACACACCTAGCATACACACAAAGACCCCATGAATATCAGTCCATCTCACATGCATACACACACACACACACACACACACACACACACACACACACCACACACACACGCACGCTGGCAAACACACTCTCTATGACTCATGTGATATGCTGAAATTCAAAATGATGAATGGTCACGACTCGGCTAAGGAGATGATGTGGGTTTTCTGAGTGCAAGTCTGCAGCTGGCACACATCCTTCCAGTCACACAGGGGTCAGACAGCCTGTGAGAAAGTGATGCTCAGACCGTCAACGCCTGCTGCTTGTGCTGTAGACTAATTGGTCTTTTTTTTTTTTCTTATTTTAAGCTTTAACCTGACACCTTTAGCTTCATTATCTAAATCACAAACATCCTAAGCAGCATATGGACAAGGAGTATCAGAGCCACAGCATCCTAATAAGAGAAGAAGAAGAATCAGCTTCAATGGCAATATATTTTTACATACACTGAATTTTGCCTCAGTATTTAACCCATACTTGGTTGAACACACATGCAACACCCAGCAAATTTTATGCAGTGAACACACACACACACACACACACACACACACAGGAGCAGTGGGCTGCTATGTCAGGCATTGGGGGAGCAGTTAGAGGGTTAGGTGTCTTGCTCAAGAGCACATCAGCCATAATCGGTAATGATTAAGCTGCTTCTCCAACCTCTAGGCCTCCGCTGCCTGGTTTTATCAAAGCTACTGTAATGACATTTCTCTCTGAAAAACAACAACTTGTTTCCGCTTATAGTAAAAGAAAATCCCCAACAAACCCACTGATATTTAGGCTGATTAGACTCAAGTAACCTGAACTAACTCATAACTATATATAACTCTGGATAACGTGCAGCTTTATTTACACATCCAGCAGCATTAGCATTTATCTGGCATTGTGTTTCTGCCCATACAACAATATTCACCCTCCTTTTAAATCTAGTTTCAATCTCCAGCAGCAGTAAACGATCCACAGTACTTCCCAACTAGTTGCAAGGTTTGTCTGTCTGCTGTTGGGTGCTGGGTAGGTAACATGGAGTTAGGTGAGCTGAAACACTAAGGTTTCATGAAACCACAACAAGTAACTGAAACATGAGTAAAGGATTGGCAGAGGGGCTCAGGAGCACTAAAGCTTTCACTGGCAGATCAAAATTGCAATTCTGCGTTTAAGACACAACTTACGTCAGAAGACAAAGAAATACACATTGTGTGTCTCAATCCTTTGGATCTTCATACATTTTTTTTAAAAAAAATGCATTATTTGTTAACATAAGTTGACATAAATGTATACGTTTATGTCAACTTATTTCCTCTTAATTAAACTTGAACTTTATTATTGTCAGACCACTTCAGGATTCATTAAAGAAGAGTTCTTCAAAATTGAAAGCTTTTGACTTGAAATGATGAGCTGGATGAACATACTGCGCTGAGTTCAGTCAGCTCATTCAATTTCACATTTCACATTTGACACGTTGTTCACGTGCTGTCTTTGTGCAAATACTGGAACAAAACTCCATTAACCCGTTCTTTGTGTGAAATGAAAAACTGACAGCTCACACTCAAATTCTAAAAATATGTTTAAATTGGCTTGGAATTTTCATTAGTTGTTGTGACTGAACAGCTGCTTTTCAACACAATACCTTCAAATTACTGAACACAACACAATACAATACCTTAAAGTTACTGAAAACGTTTTCCCAAGCTGTATTGTCCTAACGCCTGCATTCACAGAATAGAAAACATTTTGAACTAAGTATTCAACTTGAGTTAACTCAGATATGTAAGGCATCATTTGAACTTCCATTTTAAAACTTTCAACGGCTTCAAATTATTGACACCATACAGAAACAGACCAAGCGAACAACATGCTGAAGAGTAACACCCTGAACCTTTTTTCGTCACCCAGTGGCTTGTAATGCTCAAGTGTAAAACATGACATGAAAGTGAACAATAGGAATAAAACAATCTTATCAATAAGTGCAGACTAACCCACAAATAAATAACAACACTAATACACCAAAATGCAACAAAAATCATGAAGTTAAAAAGCTTGCTCTGTCCTCTTTCTGTCAGTTTATGCATGCATTTGTATATACAGGGAAATGCAATCCCTGAATCTCATGTACAAAGCCAGTATGAGGGAGTGTGTGTGTGTGGGTGTGCAGATACAGTTAGTGGGTGTTTGGTCCAGAGGTTCTCAGCTAGGAAAATACTGGTGAGCAAAAAGGCCCCAAACCTGCTGGCTACCAACACGAGACTCAGGCTGTGCTGAGCAGATCCTGGTGACCTGTGTGGACGTGAGGCAAAGAGGTTCTGGCAATATATCAGAATGCTCAATGACAGCATTGGCCCTGCGATTGACTGGCGACCAGTCCAGGGTGAACCCTGCCTCTCGCCCGTAGTCAGCTGGGATAGGCTCCAGCTCCCCGCGACCCTGACGGATAAGCGGTATAGAAAATGGATGGATGGATGGATGGCTGACAACAAGTGATTTTCTGATCAGTGAGCACAGAAACGGACACTTTTTTCATTATAGTTCAAAAAAGTTTATCGACACAATGGAATTTAAGCACAAAATCAACCTTGGGGTTTTCATGGGCTTGACAAGATGTTTCTCTGATTATATTATGCAGTGCATGCACGTGTATCAGAGCTGTATGAGTTTGTTGAACAGTCTTCTGTGAAACATAATCCAACAAACAAAAGAGAGTTGCGGTAGGGGACTTGTTTGTCGGCAAACACGACCAGAATACCCCATACCCGAGCTCTGCTGTGGCCTGTGGCAGAGCCATTTACAAAAGCTCTGCGTCTCACCTGACTTTTAGAACATCAAAATAATTCTTCAACAAACTGCTTCCATTTGCAAATTTGTTTGCAATGTGTCCAAATATGCATGTGTACTCTCAAGCGCTTTCATTTGAAATGCGAGAGACCCAGGAAGGTGAGCGTACTCTGTAGGTGCAAGTGTTGAAAGTGTGTGAGTGACAGCGGGTTGTCATTACTGATAATAATCCAATAAAGCAAAGGAGAGCGAGGGGCTGCAGGTCAGAGGATGAGTCACCCTCGCAAAGAGCAGATCATTACAAATGCTGTGAATAGCTCCATTAGCATCCAGCTATCTTTATCCATGCTGTTACTATAATACACAGCACGTACAGGGGAGATAGAAAAGAAATTACTAATAGAGCATGATGAGATGGTTCTGATACAAGCCGCCCACTCCTCTCTACAGCTCTGAAAAAAAACTGCATGGTGGAAATGTACAGCTCATTGGAAAAAAATAAAACAAGGTGCCGATTGGCTTGTTTTGCATTGTGGTTCAGTGCGTCAGGTGAAACATGGCTGTGAAATCCAAAGTGAGGATTGCTTTGTTACAAACAGAGCGACTCGACTCTCTGAAAGTGGTACCAAATGTCATTAGTAGGTGCCTGAGGGCCTCTGCTGTATAATTAAAGCCATAACTACTATTTTGGACATCTGCCTATGATATACAATAGGTATGAAAATTAAGCAGCCCATTTTGCAAAAGGACCCATTACACCAATAATACCACTTCTTCCATTAAAGGATAGTTTGTTGCAGTTCTTTAAGCTCTTTTGCATAAATTGACTCAGAGTTTTCTTCTGGAAATAGAAAAGTGGTTTTGCCATTTCTGTCTTTCTATTCCAATTTTTTATTTTTTCTTTAAATGATATCTTCAACATAACTGCTGAATTCATCCAAAATTAAACCAGAATCCAAAAGTGAATTGACTGAAGCTAAGGAAAGTCAGTTTTCTAAAAATCATAATCTGCTTCCACTGAACGGCAGATCCAGCTTGTTTAAGTTATTTTTTTTTTAATGCACCTTGGGAATTGTAGTTTCTGAACCAGGGACACCTAAAATTCTCCAAAACATAACGCAGCTCACATTATGTGAACAGAACTGTTAATGGAAGAAGTGTTAATGTTATCTTTTATATGGAATTCGGAGCACAACTGGTCAACAAGTTCTCCGAATGAGAGATGTCATTATTAAGCATTTGCTGAACTGATGCTTCCATTTTTTTTTCCCTGTTGTCATGTGGTTGCGGGACCACAGAATTGGCCCAAGTCTGCTGGCCCAAATCCTGTGGCCCACTGCTAGCTGAAAGACTGATAACCGCAGCATATTTTGCCCAAGTACACAGCACCACAACCGAAACAAACTTGGCAGTCATGCATCACAGGCCACAGCCGGCTTCTATTTGGTGCCAGAGCACAGCTGTTTGCACCGACACTGAATAATCAACATAACCCTGCTCTTAAATAAGTAGGCTGTAGTCATGAAAATCGACATTAAAATGGATGTGAACGAACAGATAGCTGTAAAGGAAGTGTAATCTAAAAATTAAATTCAGCACGAACCACAAAATAGACATGGAAATGACGTCAAAATCAGAATCAGAATCAGAATTCCTTTATTTATCCCTGGAGGGAAATTCTTGGGCGCATGTGAAGTCTGTGGGAGCACATTTAATCCTGTTCACTGTATTACTCGATGTAGACTAATGGTCTATTAACTATACAAATTGTATGTGTACATAAATTCAGTCAGATATGTGTAGTCTACATGAGTGCTTATGCGTCTAAATTTACCTTAACTTCACCTCAGAAGTTTGCTTTGTGCTGTTTATTGGGTTTAATAACAGACTGTAGCACTCAGTGTGGCACAGAAACAACCCCGTGGTTTCAGCTTCATATGGGCCTCATCATCTCTTACCTCTTGCTGATTAGCATGCTGCGCACAGCGGAGGGATGATTAGTAGTTAGGTGTTTTTCCAGGTCATCTTCAATTACAAGGTGTGAAGTGTGTGAAATCAGCCCGTCAGCACAAAGCTCCGTGCCCACAGCTCTCAGTTTCTCGTAAATGACAACTTAGAGCAGAATTACCCTGGTGTAAGGGATAATTTGCCTTTGTGCAGAGTAAATGCCTCGTTTTTCCTTTTCCTTCACATTGTTTTAGCGCTCATTGCCCGTAGTTAGAGAAACAACAAGATGTGCTTTTCCCTGTGCAGTATGAAAAACAGCTTTCACTTAGAGGCATAATCCATCTCAGAGAACATAAAGCCTTCGCTGGCTTTGGTCAGAGGTTTTTATTTATGGTAAGTTTATTATGCTGCCATGCTTCCTGAATCACACTCGACACCCACAGCTGAGCCAAAGTCAGTCTGCCAACTTTATTGTAAGATTCTTATTTTAAAGAGTTACATCAAGTTCTTTTAAACCTGGGCAGCTTTTTTTCATATACTTTGAAGTCACAGTGACACCAGTCACAATGATTTAGGTTTGTATGTTTTGGAACTGGTTCAGTAGGTCACCTTGGGCTGAATTGGCTTCAGTGTGTGCCCATTGAAGTACACCCGGTAGTGTTTGAAACATTTTTGTCATGACGGGTTCGTTCAGATCCAAACTAGCACTGATCTCTATTAGTCATTTCAGTTAGACTGGATTTGTGAGTCTGTCAAACATTTGTTGCACAAAAGATGTGGTAAAACTAAAAGTTTATACAGCAAGCAGGCATGCAGCACCATTTTAATGAATTTGTGAGCTGTGTTCGTGACGACCTCTGGCCACCTGATACATTTTGAAGTCCAATATTCACTTCTTTTATATCTTTTTTTTCCTTCATCAACTCTGAAGGAAATATCCGTCTCTCCAGCGGCTAATTGCTCCACTACGTTCACTAGTTCATCACTTTGTTTTTGTTTTCCCACTGAAAACAGCTGTCTGCGGTGTGTGGGGAAAAGATGTGGATGGGAGTAGTTGGACTGAACCATGTTGTTTGTCAGAAAACCAAAGTAATTAGCTAAAGCACTTTGTATCTGTTTTCTAAGCTTCTTGCCTGTATTTGTCACAAAATAGAGACACCTTGGTACGCATCCTTCGTCACTGCAGGTTTCCACTGGGAGAAATTGAGTCTTGCTTCAGTTGGTGATGGAAGTAGATTTCCCACTTGCTGAAATGGTACCAGACAGAGATAGACGGGGTATAAGGACGGAGTGGGTTGTCTCTCAGATACAAATTGATGTGTTTAAGAAAGGCACTCAGCCCAGCAGGACCACTTAACACTTTGTTTTTTCGTCATCCATCATGTTTGCTCTGTGTGGCGAAGAGCCTGATAAAATTTAATTTTTGCAGCTGAATCATTTGTGAAGGGAGGCAGCTCGTAACAAACACATAAATCTTCACATTTTCTTCTCGCTGTCTCTCCCTTACATTCATTTTTCAGAGTAATTTGAGATGAATTATGACTAATGTTGGTTTGGTGGTTATGGGAAGAAACAGGCCCACTAATGAGCCGACTGTCCTGTTATCAGCGGGCTCTTGAGGGCCCAACATGTGATTTAGAAAGAGAACACCGACTGAAGATCAGCATTCATGGTTTGATATGGATATAAAAACCTTCCAGAAACAGCTACTAGTATTTCATGTAGGAGGCACTTCCATTACTCAGAAACATCAACAGCGTTTTATGTACTACTATACCATCTTTTGAATTTATTTCTACAAATGTAATGCAGAAATTAATCAGTAGATGGCACCAGCAGCCAGTTTTTAAATAGTTGTAGATCACAGCTCAGAAGACTGCGCACATCTGTAGTCATAACTAACATAACACAAAATGATCCCATCCCATTAGCTAGGCCTTTATCACACAAATCAACACCAGATAAAATGATCAGTTTTTACTCATTTCTAAAAGAGTAAAGATCAATGGTATGCCTTACTATGTCTTAAAATGTCAGCTATTTTCATCACAACATGCATACAGAGTAACATCGGCTCAATGTTTCTGTCCCTTTTCCGACAAGCCGTTAACACCATTCACATACCGTGACAGCATCCCTCTTTTCCTGAAATTCCAATTAATTTTTATTCCAAACAATAACAGGTGATGATGGATCTTTACTAGTAAAACATTTTTGGGTAATGTATTAATACATCACAGAGTTTATCTGGTAGCACCTAAGGTTCTGACCAACACAATCATTACTATCCCATAAGGTTCCTATGGAAATGGAAATGCTGTTCATTGCACCAATAAATAGGATGTACCTTCAATACAACTAGGCAATTACTCAGCCATGAGCCAGAAAGCTTATGTTATACTTGTAAAATCTGACAAACAAATGATAGTCCATGTGTACAGTGAACAGGTTGTTTCACTGGAATCATTAACTTAGGTTTCCATTATGAGGAATTAATTGATATCCTGCAGCCAATCAGAATCAAATATCCAGCTAGACAGTGTTATTAAATGCACTATAAAGCAATCTAACATAACACTACATCTGCATCATTTTGATGTTTGTTCTGTACTTTTGAGTGCATTTTACCTCAGTGATCTGATTTAATATGGGTAGTAGTCATGAGTTGATTTATCAACAATACAGTAACTGCTGAGGGCACACTGTAAGCTATTTAGAGGAAACTTACCTTTCTTAGGTAAGAGCTGTAATGTAATTATCTTGGCAGTACGTAGTCAGCTCCCAGCGTTTAGCCCCCCCCCAGTATAAACTACCATATTTATACCACATGATGGCAGCAGTGCTCCACTAAGACGACAGCGCTCATTGTACTGTTGACTACTGAGTCTGCAATCAGAGCATATAGAGCTGTTTTCAGTCTGTCCCATACCTCTGATTGAAACCCTTGACATCTCATTTATAGCTTCTATCACACAGAAAACTAGTGATCTTCTAAACAGACTTATTCAGTCATCACTGTAAGTTTGACAGGCAAATGACGGCTTTCAATGAAGGTGTGTGTGTGTAAAGAAACATCTTTTTTTCTGCTCTGTCACCACCAACAGTTAAATCAACCACAAATAAAGTGTCCTCTGCGTAAATCTGTCGTTGGTACACCAATACGATAGGTGTTTATTTTCTCAGTGTCTTTCCTATTTCATTCACTGTTCACCCCCACACCTTCCTGCTGTCATTCCACACTGGAATGCACGAAGTAAAGCTGGAGTCCTGAGCACCTCCACTGAAGTGGCTGGAGGCAAAGCGCTTTACATAAAGGCTGAACGGAACTGCAGCTTTTGCAAGGCTCTGCGCTTGTCAATTAGAGATGCATAAAGGCACATTTCCTGATAGTTTACTTCTGAACTTACAAAGAAATCTAAAATGATTAGTGGGACATGACTTTCCAGTCATCAAGTTGTGCAATCCTGTCTGAGTATTCTAAACTATTATGCAATATTTAAACATCTGATAAGGCTGCAGATGAATAGATTAGTCTCTCAAATTGGTCTTCTTGGATCATAATTTATCATCTCAACAGTACCCAAACAAACATGCCACCACTGACACAACTTGTTGTGTTTCTTTAACATAGGAAACCATGAATGTGTGAGATTAGAATTTTTTTGTGTATCTTTTAGTGCTTGGCCTGGGATTGCCCATCTATGGTATCTCACAATATGAAAACCTATGAGACTAAATTGGATTATTTTTAACCGCCAGTCGTATTTTTGTCACTTTTGTTTCATCTTCTAGTGATTTTTTTTCTTTCTATGTCTATCAATTTATTGAGAGTCTCTCTTTTAATTTTTTTCTTTTATTTTGTAATTTCTTGCCTGTTTGTGTTCCCTCATACTCATTTTTCATCCAGTCTTCAAAGTCTCCTCTCTTCTCCTGGGGATATCTCATCCTCTTTCTATCCATCCAGAACGTTCCCTGGCCCCTGCCCAGTACCCTGCAGCTGTTCCCCATTGAGCCTTCCTGGGATTTTAACCCCCTCATCTCCTCGTCATCCCCTTTGTCCTTCTTCACCATTAGTTTACACTATAAAAAGAATTTAAAAAAAAGTATTTGGTTCTTTGGGTTGGTTGACCAGCATCAGCACCCCCCCCCCCCCCCACAAAATACTCTTTCCACAGTGCACTCATGAATACCTGTGAACATAAATCTGAGGCATCTTTTGTCAAATACCACCTTTCTGGCACGTCCCGAGGGGCATTCACATGACTAAGGGTTCTTTCTGCATCTCGATAAGACTCACTGGGCTTTGATGTACCTCCACTGCAAACGCATCGACGTCAATATCCTACAATAAAACAACTGCTCAACTTGATGTAGTTTAGAAAGTGAGAAAGTCAGGAATGGAAGTCAGGTTTGAGCAGTGGGTCATGCGCATAACCTACGCCCAGGAGACCGGTGTGTACGTCCCATGTGAAAGCAAATACACATCATCGATCTTTTCCCTAAACCAAATGACGTGGTTTTTATGCCCAAACTTCACCAAAGAGAGGTTTCATGTTAATCATTGTTAAACCTTTGGTTGTTAGCTACAGAAGCCAAAGGGTTAAGGTGCTCACGTGCTCAGATGAGACGCACAAGGGCGTGACAAAGTGTTGATATGTGTGTTTGTAAGGTTCCTTTTCATGTGTGGCATCCCAGGTGGATCGCATGTTTTTAGAGTGTAGAATGAAAGAGAAGCTAAAGAGTCTTTCTTTTGGGGGGGGGGGGGGGGGGGGGGGGGGTTCCGATGAAGAATGTAAGTAATTAACCCCTCTTCCTCTCAAAACAAAAACACTCTCCTGTAGCATGTGTGGGGGTGATTGAGCTGGGGCTGGTGTGTTTATGTGTGAGACGCACATCCACGTATGTGTGCACACACAGACCTCTTGTCCTGAGT
The DNA here is from genome assembly GCF_020382885.2 of Scatophagus argus. NCBI lineage: Eukaryota > Metazoa > Chordata > Actinopteri > Scatophagidae > Scatophagus > Scatophagus argus. Next base: position 5,128,021 of record NC_058513.1, read on the forward strand.
TGAATCCCACTTCAAAAGACACACACACGCGCGCGCGCGCGCCCTCAACACACTGCGACACCTCCTAATTGGGATGGATGGATTTCATTACGTAGCATCAAGCGAGGGTGAGAACAGTGATGGAGGGACGGGAGGGGAAAAAAACACAATGTGCTACAATAACAAACACAACAGAGAGCTATAGTCCTCAGCTCCCTGCTCGCTTCACACAACACACACACAGACATTACACAAGTTCTAGTATGACGTACGCATGTATACAACGGCCTGTAGTTGCTGAACTCTGCCTCTGTCTCACGATTTATCTCACTTTCAAATGCAAAATGGGCCCCCAGGGGTCAACCAATGACTAACAGTAACTCTTTGAATCCCTCCTCTTCTTCTCCTATTCTCCATACATTCACCCCCTCCAATGTCACCTCGCTAATGGCGCCTCTTCCCTTTGCCACAAATCTTTGCTGTTGATGTTGCCTTTACGCAGGCTCAGTGTGCTAATGACACAGACAGAGCTGTGAAAACCATCTTCAAAGACATCAAGGACAGCTCGCTGATGTGTTGCCATTTGGTCACTATTAAAGTGTTTGTGTCAATTCTTTCCTTTTTAAAACAATATCAGCATCACATTGAGCCATTTGCCTCAGTGGAATATATGCAAAGGAGCATTCAATGCCAAACCACAAGCACAGAAAAGAAAAGTTACAGACAAACACTTTGACAAAGTCATTTCAGTGCTTGTTGAGTGTAAATGAGATAGTTAACCTATTCCCAAAAGAGGTCTTGTTTGGGCGCACATGCCGAATAAATATGTTCTGCTAACAAAGTTGGACTTCGTGTAATTTGATTAATGTAATGTGCATTATGTGAAGATGTGTGCACAAATACTGCAAGATTTTGGTCTGTAAAACCCCACTCCCAAATCCCCTCCACCACACACACACACACACACACACACACACACACACAGAGAGAGAGAGAGAGAGAGAGAGAGAGAGTCATGTTTCCATCACTTTTGGGGACATTATATAGACTTACATTCATTTCCTGGAGGCTTAACCACCACCTAACCATAACAACAAACATTACTTGCCTAACCCTAACCCTAAACTAACCTAACCCTAACATCAATCTAACCTTAAAGCATGTCTTCACCCTAATATTTAATAATTTATGCTGTGGGGACTTGGATTTTGATTAAGGCGGGTTGTGTAAACAGATTTTTGTCCCCGTAAATACAGGAATACACATCCACACACACACACACACACACAGTGGGATTAGAGTCCATGGCATAAGTGGCTAAGGTAACAGTGGCAGCTGGATCCGGCTTGGGCTTGTTTCCCGCATTGTGAAGTATCGCTGAAGTGCAGTAAGTCAGAGTTGGACTCCTCAGAGCGGGACGATCCTCAGCTTTTTCATACCCTCAGTCGTGGATTAACTCTCTCCGGCCACCTGAGCACTAAATCCAACACCACTAATCTGGCTGAAAGGGGGACAGCACAAGAAATGGTTTCAAATAGATTGGCAATTTAATATTTGCAGTTATCAGACCCAGCCAGCATTACTGGGGTTTTATCCACTAAAGGCATACACTGACATCACTGTCTATACATATCTAAAACAGGAAGTCATTACTAAATCCAAACAGTTCTGACTGTGTTCTAGTCGTGACAATTTTTACTAGATCTTAGTCTCTCATCCATAATCAGTGCACCACAACATTTCCTTAAGAATGTATTTTCCGTTGAGAAATTGGAAGGACGTGAGAATCTCTAGGAGGGAGAGCTGGTTTAGAGTCATTTTGTCTTGCTCAAATGTGTGTGATGACTGACACAACTCATAATTAGAGTCATTAAGTGTGCTCTCTTTGACAGCAGTTTGTGGTAACTGTTGTCACACAAATAGTAATGACAGCACCGGAGACAATGCAGTATGCTGTTATACTGTTTCAGTCACACATGAAGATAAATTCAACTGTCCTCTAAAAATCTACACATTTGAGTGAGTCAGTCCTGTGCGTTGACTCTTCATCATGCTCGTCTGAAGGGGATGATTCACTGGCTCAAAAGGCCACAGAAAATAAAGTGAGAGGCACTAACATTGTATTGAAATTAACAGATTTCTCCACCAAAACATACATTAAATTGCAAAAAGAGTTGTGGATGGCACTAATGTCAGTGGTGTAAGTGAGTGGGTGTGTGGAAAACATGGCGTGTGGGTTCTTGAGGAAGTTTTTGCATTAACTGGGGTCACAGGGCCCAGGCGGTCTCAGTCAACCCAAAGTGAGAGACCCTCCTACCAGAACCTGCAACAGAGCCATCACAGCCTACAATTGTTATTCTCTGTCCTGTTCTTAAGGACCTGCAGAGTTACATAACATGAACCACCTGCAGGAGACAGAAACACAAGGCTTCTAGGTAGCAGACAGGTGATCTGCAGCAGTTCCTCATGCTTGGAGCGCCGAGCATAACAAATGAACCGAAGGCAAACCGCAGTCTGGGCTGATGCACATCTCATATTTGGCTGTTTGTTAATGTGTACTCAGCTGGAATATCTGAGACGTGCTGACCTTTATTGCCTGCACAAACTGTGAAACTAAATACATGAAGGAGTCGTCATCATTTTGTGAGAAATATTAATTTCCAAACAACACCTAAACTTAGTTTAGCTTATCATGCCTGTTAAACACAACCACTGCTTGAGTCTGCATTGCTCAACGACCACAATGCGTGTGTGTAAAGCCTGCTGTCAGAACACACACACCCTGCATAGTCAGATACAGGGTCTATACAGTATATGTACCTTAACATACCGACACATAGTCAAAGAATATCCCCTCCCTCCCCCTTTTACCTGTGAGTTTGTTGTGTGTATGTGTTTGGTGGTGATGTTCTGAGGGAAAAAAAAGATTCCTAGATTAAAGTTGCCAATTTATGAGAAGAATAAAATCTTGGATGTTCTCCGAGACTGAAGTGGTAGATTAAGAAGAGAAAACTGATGAGAAAGTCAAAGTTTTCGAGATGAAACTTAAAGTCAAAAATTTAGCGTAGTATTGGTATTGGTATTTGTAACAAGAAAGAGTTTCTTTTTACATGTTCACTATTAGAATGTATTGTATGTAATATGTTTTTTGACCAGGAACCACTGTGCTTTACTTTGCGATGCCGCCGCCGCCTTTTGCCGTGTATTATTCCCAGAATCACCCTTTCATCAGAAGTATCAGGACTAGTAATTCTTATTGTTAAATCCAAAGGCAAAGTATAATTTGATTTATATGCTTGAAATCAGACAGAGTTGAGGTGCTGAGGCAGTCTGTATAATGACATCATAGTAAGTGCTAGGCCACATTCATGGTTTTTGCATGAATTTGAATGGCAAGGATGAGTTTATTTGATGGTTATTAACAACAATTTGCACTATATGTAGAAGCAGCCACAGAAACTACACAGACGAGAGCATTAAATGTGTGATAACTCCATGGAGAAGGAGGCAGAATATGTCTCCATAACCACATTATTATAGAATAATGTAAGAAAACCTGCAGTGTAGTGTTTGCAGTGTAGTTCATACACCTCACTGATAAACTTATCAAATTATTCACTTAATACAGGTTTATCAATTCAACAAATCAAATTAAAACAAGTCAACAAGTCATGACAGTCTTCATTTTCATGAAACAGTTTAGTAAAGAACTGACAATAAAATGTGAATGATTCAGCTTAAAAGAAACACATTTTATACCATTTTATGTCAATTAAACAACACGTTCCCTCCTAATGCATCAAATACTGAAGACTGATCAGTGGCCCTCATCTTCAAACTCTGACGCTGCAATTAAAACATATGAATGTCCATTGGAGTGGTCCACTATCGTTCTGCTCATATTCCAGTAGGTCTATCAGAAGGATCTCTCAACATCCCCATGATGCATGGACATTTGAAGTCTATTACATGCTATTCTAATTGATTATAGTGTTGGAGAGAATGAAAACGGAACTGTCTTTGTCTCCTTTGAAGGAAACATCTGCTACAGTGGCATTTTCGTTTTGCAAGAGGTAACATGAGTCAGTGAGGAGGTTCAGGTCATATCCCACCATGAATGTTCCAAGACTCATCTCTCTTTGATCTCCGTATGCCTTGGCAAGATCCTCAAAGCTTCCCCTGGCACAAAGCTGCTATCTTCTTTATTCCTGAGACAAAAAGGAAAAACCTCTCACCCAGCGAGCATCCTGGGAAGCTCTGGAAATGTTTCTCCTCTCATCTTTGAAGTGTTCACTTCCTGTCTACAGCATACAGCAGGTTGAGGAGGCACAGAAATCATTTAAGACAATGCAAAAATGCTGATGAATGGACTCTTTCATTCAGTGTAGTAGAACATACAACATAGCAAGCTTTTTACCTCGCTGTGGCATCCATTCCAGTTTTGAAGAGAACCTTCAGCTGAAGGTCTTTACCTTATTTTTTGGAATTCAGTGAGAAATATCTTTAATGGTCAAATCTAAGATGAAGACATCACACAGGCAACACTCCTTGTTATTTTTTCCCAAACTCCAGAAAAACTAAGTAACAGTGTCTGTGATGAAGCTGATACGTTGAAACCTGAAAGTTGTTATGAAAAGGGAAATGCTGAACCAAGGTGTTTCGTATGTAATATTATGGATGTTGAGCTATCACTGCTTAGTGTTAAATGGATCAATTAATTTAACCACATAAATATGAGCCAGGATCTATCATTCCATTGGAAAGGACCAGTGGTTTTCAATAGCCCTAGCAGTACCCTCACAAGTCCAAATTTACCCATTCAATGCCTTGGATTTACCAAAACTGTGTAACAGAGTTTTGGCAGGCAAAGCAAACACACAACTGCAATGAATTTAAAAAGCTGAAAATCTTATACCTAAACTGTTTCAAAAATGACGTCGCTTTACATAAAAGACAACACAGACGTGACAACTTGTGTACAAAGTGTGATTTCCTATTGAACATATCTCAGCCTAAAAAGTTTAATGAACATAACGTATAACGGGGCAACGTATGTCTTTGTTCAGGAAATGGCGTCTGAGAGTATATATAGACATAAAACTTTAGCTAAACGAAAAGAAGTGTGGGTTTTGTTGTGTAATAGGCCGACCGCAGCCAATACTACAAAAATAGAAACATAATGTGATCCACCGGTGTTACACAACTGGTTATGGGTAGGGGACTCTTGACATGTGTTATTAAGTTTTGTAAGGCTGCCACATCCAGCTGCGTGTTTTGCTGCTGCTGAGTTTGACGTCAGAGGAGGAAGGAGGGAGAGGGGGAGAGTGAGAATGGGGGGAGAAAAAAATGGGACCTCATATTTCACTGAGATTCAGTTCCAGTAGACAAAACTAATAACAGCATGGAATGAGATACCGCCCGACTCTCTTTCCTGCTTCCTTTCTGTAGCTCTCTCTTTGTCGTGTGTTTTTATGAACTAATGATGAACTAATGAATAGTGTGTGTGTGTGTCTTGCACATTCAACTCCTGTATGGTTCCCCTAGGTAAACTAATGCAAGAGAAAAGCACCTTCATTTTCAAGCTAATCTACAGATATTAAGGTTCATTATTCCACAAGCAAGAATGGGCCAGTAGAGTATTTTCAGCTCAAGGGCCAGATATGGCCCGTAACAGTTAGTTGTGACCAAAACGTGTCTCAAACAAAAGAGAGTAAATATTGGACGTACATTTGTCCAACACAACTTGAAATGACTGCTAATGTTGTTCTTTGTCTGCACTGTCTCTAAGTAGTAAACTGCTTGCTAACTTGTTCACCGTAAAAGCTCTGAATTGTGATATCGGCACTCCTGCAGGTGTGTCAAATATCTTCTAGCAACAATAGCTGTGTAAGTGTCGGAAACCCATTCAGCTGCAGTATGAATTCTAAATAATATCATCCCTGATGTCAGCTTTTCAAACTTTTCCAAAAGCAATTATCAGTCACAAGAGGACACAGATACACACATATTAAATCCAAGATATTAGACTCCCCTCCCACAGATAGTTGTCAAGGACAGTAGCTAAGGCGAGACAGTTATTCTTCTGATCGTGCACAGCAGTATCTAGGCTGATATAATAGCCTGTATTGTTACAAGTCACAGGCCAGATGCAAGCACCGCATGGCTGCATATTCTAATAATAACAATACATTTTCTTATAGCATTTTTTAACACAGTGCTTTACCGTAAAAATAACAAAGCACAACAGAACTCAGGGGTAAAATCTCCTTAAATGATAAAATAAAGAAAAAAGAAGTAAATTAATGAAATAATAAAAATCATCAAAAATAGTTGATTTGGACATGGTAAAAGTGGATGGTAAAATTAGACATCTGTTGCATATTGATGTCATAGCAGCAAGCAGGTGTAACGCAGAGGAACGATCAAAGGAACTGAACCTTTAAACTGCCTTATACAGCCATCCGTCTTCTGCGTCTCACTAGACCCCCTGGACGGAAATGGCTGTGGCGTACAGATGTGTGCATACGCTAAAGAACAGTGCAAGGACACATAAGACTATAAACACTTGGGCACATAGTCGCCCTGCTTATCCTTTCATTGTTTACATAGGCTCCATGAAGACTGCATGAGCTGCAGAAACAGCAAGTTCCTCGCCTGTGAAGTCATATGGACACTGAGATTACAGGCCCCCATAGGTTCACCAATAGCTAATATCACACACAGTTTGAGTTGGGGATTTGACTTCCTCTCTCTTTAACGCTTTTGTGTGTTTTATAAAACTGGATAAGAAAAGAAAACACAGTGCTGCTTATAGGGACAGAGGAAGAATGTAAAACATCACCAACGATGCCTTGACCATATTGACCAAAACAGTCTGATGTATGCAAAGGTCATGCAACAGTCATTTTTATTTTCTTTCAAAGACCTGGAGCTTAGATAGACGTTTTAATCTATTCATATCGCCTGCTCTTGTCTGCTTTCTCCTCGCGCTCAGTCCGGAGCCATTATGGTTAGATGAAAATGTGCTTATTACACAACCCTGCCCCCCCACACCCTGCAAGAAGACATATTTGCCCACCATAAACTGCCACATTAATAACCCATCGCACGTAGCTTCCCCAATGTTGTATATTTATCTTAGCCTTTGCCTAGCGTGCAAGCAAAACAAACATGCCACTGCGGTCGATCAGGCGGCGTTAGAGAATGGAGAATGTGGCCTCGGGTATCTTCGATATGCAATGAGCGGTTTGTTTAGAGTTGCAAGATTGGAACGGTGAAGCAAGGCGTTGGAATAAAAATCGGCCAGAGTGACTTGATGGATTCCTTACCGGTGGGGTCAGCTGTTTTTTGTCTTTTTTTGGGGGGGTTGTTTTTTTGGGGGGGAGCGCAGGCGTCAAACGGAATTGGAATTGTTCCTCAGATTGGTTACAGTCCGTGTGATATTAAAGAAACTGAAACATTTAGAAATTATGCAGTATACACACTGTGTACTGTGCAAGAAAATGCAAGAATAGGGATTTTAACCATGAGAGTGGTAGCGTTAGCGATGCCAAGCTCTACGTGTGTCTAATAGGAAAAGCATTAGACTTGGAGAAAGAGAGGTTTGGCTGGATGATGTTGAGGCCTGAGTATTTAACCACTTTAGGCATAGTTCTCTCTATCATATAGAAATTAGTAAGTATAAATTATTTTCATCATACAAATTAATGAAAACTTTGAACTTTGTACTTTTCAAGCAAGCGATGACACTATCATTGTTTTGTATTCCTGTCAAGTGGGAGGAAATAACTGTGGCGTGTTGGTCATTGTGGATATACCACAGTTATGTTCAAGGCCTTTAATTGTTGCAACCTTTTGGAAATTGATGACAAAATATACTGTCTTGATTTTAAAAATAAAAAAGGGTGGCACAGCCGTGGTTAGCACTTTTGCCTCAAATTTACCCAAAAATACAATCTTTCAAAAAAAAAAAAAAATGCTGGTAATAATCTAAGATAGCATACTTTCCTGGAATCATTTAGAATGATGTCCATGGCCATGAAAGAGCAGGAAATGGCATCAAAAGTTCTTTTGCCAAGTTCCACCTGAGCACTGCCCTCTGTAGATCTGACCATATGCATCACCTTCTCAGGTTTCCAGGAACAACAGACCCTCTTCTTCAGACTGTTATTGTATATTTAGCATGTGTGTCCTTCCCTGTCATTCATGGAAAAATAGTTAGTCAATGTTTTACTAGGCTAACATAAGGATAAATACTCAGAGGTGAGTCGAAGGAGAGTACAGTCTATGTGGTTGGAAGAAGGCCATGAGGCCCAGGTACTCCAGGTTTTAACAGCACCAGGATATTGGTTGATCTCTTACTGGGTCCACATTATTTATATATCTGTGTATTATTTCTACCAGATATTTTATTGGTATTTCTGTCCAGTCATACAACATCAGCCCCATGTCTGTTCATCCTTGAAGAAATACCCCTCCATTCTTGCTCTCTCTTGTCTGTTAAAGGCCCTTAGAAGCAAATTTGTAATTTGTGGCTAAATTTAGAATTAATAAAACTGACCTGAAATGAAATACCTTTGCAGTGCATGCACATAAAGTGGCAGAGTGACTTCTTTTCAAACATTATCTGCAACTTCTGCAGCACACAAGTTCACTGTGTGCAAGCCAGTGAAGAAAAAGCTTGGTCAAATGGTGATTTATTTAGGAACTCTTGCCTTCACCACCAGTGGTCAATGAAGTGACCGCTGGTCCAAACTCACCCAGCATTTTCTACTTTGGCCCAGCGGGAGTCTTTGACAAGATGGAGAGCATTTTTCATGCTCTGTCCCAAGTCACACTTTCCCTGCTGTTCAGGGAGTCAAACTAGGGAACCTCTTGGTCCCAGGCTTCTCTCACTCCATGTCTCCAACATACCATTGCCTCATATTTTCATTTGGTGGATGATAGTCCACCAACGCTGAGGTTGGAATACTAACATATCATTACTGGTCCATTGGGAGAGACTTGAAAAGATTAATGATCATTTCAGTCAATATGGGGAGTTATGGCTGCTGGCGTTGTCGTGGTAACAAGCTACAGTTGAGCGTAGGTGGATAAACAGTGTGGTTAGTGTTTTGGATATGTGCAACAAGGATCCCACAGTTTGTGTGTGTGTATGCTTATGTGTTTGTCTGTTTACAGTGAATTTGTATGCGTTGAGTGCATGCACACATGAGTAGAATGACTTATGGCTCTCATTCTGTGTGTGTGTGTGTGTGTGTGTTTGCTCCCTGATGTTCCTGTGTTCATGTGTCCTGGTGTAACATAACATGCAGGAAATAACAAACAGACAAAATAAGCTGTGCTTGTCTGATAACGTGGATCTTAAAGTTACAATATGACAGCAAAAAATTGTAACACCACAGCGACAAGGTAAGCTACCAATGTGTAAAGTTATAAGAATAATTACACTGCGGAAACTATATTGCATGTTGCCCTGTTATAGAATAGAATACATTTTGAATTTTTTTTTAATATATTAATGATTAGTGTTTACTGTTTCCTTTTGGAAATGATTAAAATACAGCTGTGACTGTGGCATTGCTCTCCAAACCTGTCTTGTTTTGCTGTGTAATGTATGAGAAAAATGAATATATTGGAACATGAGTTGTCCATAAAGTTGATAAAGTATATAAGTAAAGCAAATATTAATGATTCACCAAAGCAAACACTGATTACCTGGTTACTGTTTGGTAATTTGGCCAGTTATTGATGATTCATAATATCAGACTCTTTTATTTGCACACATTTTGCTGGGAAACTTTAAAGGATCTGCACACCCACAACTGCTATTGATTAACCTGACTGATTGTGGTCAGGTTGAAGTTGGGTAGAGCTATGCTGGAAATTATGAAAGGTCACCAATCTTAACATACCAATAAGAGTCAAAAAATGTGAGTTGTCCTGCCCACAAGAGGGTGAGAAAGATGGCAATAAAAGTCCAATTTGTAAACTCCACTTTCACTGTACTAAGAAAAGCACCTCAACAGGCAATTAAATGAAAGCATCTACATGGTTGGACCAAAGTGTAATACATTTATGCATTTATTTTTTTATTCTATAATCAGGGGTGCACATAACTGGTATGCATGCACGACAAAAACCAGACGTTACTACGTGCCTTTGCACAGATGACCCAAACGTTTTCAACACCACTATCTCAGATAGTGGTAACTTTGACTTAACTGTGCATTAAGTTGATGTAATGCCCAGGGTCAAAAGGGTTCATGTGTTGCAAATCCTGGCAGAGCAAACAAAATTGTCCAGCTGACTGTTTTGTTCCTAAAATGTTTACTTTGCATTACTGTTAACAACTTTCAAAACATAGCCTACTGTGGCATCATTTCTTGTCAGTGTTCATTAACCACGTGTTTCAGTGTGTCATAAGGTGTAAGCAGAGAGCATTTTGGTTTGCTTAGTGATTCTGACATTTGAGGCAGCTCATGAATACTCTGCTTTTCAAGCAGCCAACTCGTCCTTGAATGCACCAGCAAGGAGCCCCAGCTTCACACTGGATTAAACTGAACATTGACAAAAAGCTAAAGGCTGCTCAGTTTGTGCTGCGATGGATTACTGAGCAAGCAAGTTTAAATCTCCTCATGTTGACCTTTTTTTCTTTTCTTTTCTTTTTTTTAAATACCTTTTGTGAAATAAACGGAAACCGGTGGCCATAACAAACACACACTCCTCAGTCGAATCTGCGGGGGATTTATTCCTACTTGACAACAGAAATAAACAAATAGAAATGTGTCGTTTAGCAGTATGACATGACAAGTGAAGCGACGAGAACAGCTGTGAGAGTTACAGATAAGAGTTCCCCGCCTGTGTCATGACACAGGACGCTGCTATAGGGGCTCATTATGCCCTTTTAGAAGAAAGGGAAATGTTGCAGGCTGTCATAGCAGTGCTGCTTTTCATGACACTGTGTCTCCTGTCGGTAACACCTGTGCATAGAAAAAAATATGAAATAATCTCCCCCCCAAAAATGTAGCCTATTTAGGTTATTATGTGCTATCAGCAAAAATTATCAGGTACCTCTTTACAAAATATTTGATAAATTTACATTTGTCTTTCTACTGTTCACAAACCTTTTGGTTGACTGTGCTGACTATGAATATTTATCAAACTAGATGCTAAATCCTCCAAAATAGAGGAAAATAATGCTCTTCCTTGGGAGATTAAAGTCGTACTTAAAAAAACTCTGAAGTTGAGTGAATGTTAAATCTAAGTTGAGTACTTCATTGTTGCTGGAACAATTAATCGTACATGAACAGTCCCAAACCATGGCAAAAGAAACTTGTTGATGGATGATGCAATCACATTTTTTTTTAAAAAATAGTTTTGAAAGAAAAGTCACTGCTGTTGCTTTATGCTGTCACAGAAACAGGTCTGTCTGCACTTTAACCACTTAACACATCTGAGAGAAAACAGAGCAAAGTAGAAGAAGTAGGAACACATTGAAACAAAATGGAAGTTTTTTTAAAAAAAAAAAAGTATAACAGTGAGAAGAGAGGAGGTAAAAGGAAAGGAAAGACAAAGGAAAATAGCAAAAAGGGGAATACAAATTACAAAAAATAAGAAGTGACTGATGAAAACCATGTCTGGCCTCTATCCCTCAGTATCTTGCCCTCTTTCTCTCTCTTTTCCCTCTGGTTGCTTCCCCCTCGCTGTTCGGTGCCATCATAAACACTGCTAATGCTAACAGAGTAGCCCCGAAGCTTGCCTGCAGGGTCTGTCACCGTGGCAACTGGGCCAAACACACAGCCCTGACAAAACCGCTAATATATAGCAGAGGAGGCTTTTCAGCTGCCGAGTGCACACACACACACATGCTCCTACTTACACACACTCTCATATGCTCTTGAGCCAGCCTGTTGAACAGACAATAGAGAGACGCAGAAAGAGGGCAAATGGCTGGATTTAATGATGGCTCGCTGTGTATGAGTTTGCGTGTGTGTATTGTAACACATGCACATATGTGTTGTGTGTGTGTGCACAATATGTTCCAAAACTTGTGTGTATTTTATTTCTTGTGTGCATATGTGCATCTGTGTGTGTGTGTTTGTGTCCATGTGGTTCCATTTAACCCTTTCCTTTGAGTGTGACACCATTTAACCTGTGGGCCACTGCAGTGAGACTCCAGTTAACACCATATTTCCTGTTCACTCAGCTGCATCTGGATGCAAATGGACACACACACACACACACACACACACACACACATTAATCAGTGTTATTACCCTTGACTCAGCTGCATCTGGAGATGCAAATGCAAACACGATCTAAACCCTACTAGCACACATGGATCTGCCCACTCACAGTAATCTAAAAGAATGGCAAGTTTATCCCTAAAGTTTGTTGTATTTTATTACTTGAGTTTATCATTCATCAGGCAGAGGAGATGAATGCCTTTGTTTTATTTTGAAAATGGTTTTTAAATGAGACCACAACATTTTAAAGTTGCACTTGGCAAGAGCTTTAATGGAAAAATAAAACCCTGTCAATGGAAATGCAACAGAAAAGAGCATCCCAGTTCTGCCAGTTACCATAAGAAACGGCTGATTTGACTTAAACACTATATGTTGTTGCAAGTCACCACAGAAGTCTGCTTCTCTACCAAAATTATCATACAGTGGTTGAGACCCTGTTGTGCCTTTAAAACTTCTTTATTTTGTTGAGGCGGACTTAACTTTTCTAACATCGGAGTTACACAGCACAACAGAAGCAACATGCGTGATCTGTCACTCATGTCAAAAACAACAGAAAATGCCATTCTTTGCTGTTTTACCAAACATCACATTCTTTTTTTTTTCTGTTCTTGTACATTTACGTGTGTGTGTTTGTTTTCTTCATCATGTCACACCTCTGACAGTTAGGAGGAGGCCCGGTGTTTAAGCTGTCAGCGCGAGGCCTATCTGTCACCACCGTTTCAATGAAAGCTTGTCACAAAAGTTTGTCAGGTTTTCACTCGAGTCCTTCCTCCCTCCACGGCTCTTCCTCCCCTTTTCCACTTTATCATTCCTCTGTCCCTCCTTGACAGGTGGCAGCAGCAAAGTATTTCAATAGGTGGCTCTTTGTAGCAATCTGTCACCATGTTCGCTGTTGCATCACCACAGTCTTGGGACTGATGTCATGATTGCTTTTGTCAGTTGTCACAGCCAGGTCAAAGTAGTCAGTTTCAGCTGGCATTTAACCAAGATTTTGAGCGACTAGAGTTCAGAATAACAAGTGATCAACATGTTGCTGAAGCAAATTGACAAACTCTGTGGAAAGTCTGAAGATGCGTTTAGAGCGGCGCTCTTAATCTGCAGTAGATGTGGAGACGTCCCTGAATAAATAAAGGTTTTGATTTATGTTGTTTTTCTCTGTAGAGTCATTTGTTTTGTAAAAAAGTTCTGATTCCGATGTGTCTGGAGCCACTTTAAGACGTTAGACTTTACAATGTAGCTTTTTTCACCCCTATGGAAGCTCATCAAAGAGCAGGCAATCATATTGTTTAGGCTTTTTCCAAACCAAGTGAAAGTCAACATCTCTGTCCACCACCTCCCCGCATGTTCCACTCAATGCTCTCCAACATAAAGAGTTTGTTTAGTGGCCTTTGCAGCATCACTTGCAAATACTCATTGATCACAGCTTAAATGGCCTTGGAGATGGAGTCAGACAGAGTCACAGCTCGTAAAGTTATACTTTTTGGGTCTGTTTGACTCAGCGGTTATTACCGCTGAGATGGCCTAATACTAGACTGGGAAGACTAATTGGGACAATACAGATGGAGAAACATGAGGGAAAGAGAAGAGGTGGAAGAAAGGATCGATGCAGCGGATCACTGGGAAAAGGAATTGGGGCATCAGAGAGAGACAAATCCACTAAACTAATACTACTTAAAGACTGAGCAAAAAAACTCCACCAACATCTGGCTGTTGTCTTCAGTGGGAAAGGGTACAATTCATTCCCAGGTCAAATGACTCTGCAGTAGCTGGTAGGTATTGGCTCCAGCTCTGATTGGTAGTGATGGAAACATGACACCCAGGTGGACAAATGAATTTTCAACCCTTTTCTGCATGGTGAAGTTTGGACGTTGGCGCATAAGTAGTTCTCCGTTCATCTCTATTCAAGCAGCTCTGAAACAGCATTCAGTCATCAGTGAGTAAGAGTAACCACTGTAACATTGTCACTGGCCTCCATCCACTACACACCAGAAACAAAATGTGGAAGTCGCCCTTTTTTAGTAAATAAAAATCTTGCTGGAGCTCTCAATGGTACTTGTTTAACAGCTATGAAATTTATCATGTCAAATTTATCATTTATCATGTCATTTGAGTGTAAGTGTGTCAACAGTGCAGCTGAGGCTCATGGGAATGACATCAGCTTTGCAATAACATCAAAGTATTAGCCAAATTACTGTTTTAATCTCATGATGGCACTAGATGACCGTTGGAGCATCACCAAACAAACCACAATTCGTCTTCAGGGGATCGTGAATGCCCGTACTAGATTTCATAGTAAGCAAACCAAATATCCAATATCTCTCAAATATCCAATATGTTGAAGCGTCACTCTTTGTATGGTGTTGGCCTGGTTCTTTAGTAAGACGTCTGGTGTTTTTATCACTGTGAGATATGTATCGCATTCCAAGGACAAGCTGTAATCTGCTGCCGGTTCAGGGAAGCAGCAGGGTTCAAAGCATGGAACCTCATCATTATGGGGGAAAAAAACAGCATGATTGCATACTAAGGCAGTGGTGTTGAAAATGTTGGAGTTCAGTGAGAAAACATGAAGAAAGTAAATGAAATCTTGACTGACTGCATCCCAAACTAGTTCGGAAAACTTGTTGGTCCTTGGTTTTACATATTCCAATGCTTTTTGCTTACTTCTGGTACTTTTTTCCTGTGTTGCACCAATTTTATTCTTATTTGCTCTTATTTGTAGGAGCATTGCATCTTTGCAATGTAAATAAACATGTTCACATGATGTTATCACTATTTCTGTTTGACATTGAAAAGTCCAAACCATTGCTGTATTGCACTGAAGATGATCTGAATTCACTGTGCATGATGATTTGTTGACGTTAATCTTAACATTAAGTGAGACATTGAGGCAGTAAAACTCAGAGTTTAAAAAAAATTAATGGATTTGCTTCGAAATAACTGCCACCGCCTTTGCATGTCCAACTGGTTTTATGTCCTTCATTAACGTCAAGCCTGTAAAAAGAAAAAATAAAAATCCCGAACGGAAACTGCACTTGAGGAATCAAATCTTTCGACACCCCAAAAGACTCACACCAGCTCCACTTCAAGTGCAATTCTTGTTGACGTCAGCCGTAATTCTGTTATTGCTGCGATGAAGTATTTTGGCGGATCACTTCTTTAAGAAAACAACTGGGAGTTACTGAGAAGCTCTCAGAGGAAAAAGAATGAGAGCTTTTCTGAAGGTTCTCCAAGGAAAGTCTCCTCAGTCAAGCTGAAGACAAAATGCCCCCTAATGTCTTCCTTTCCTATTCTCCCCCACACATTTCCCTACAGATTTTACATTCTTCTCTTTTCAGCCTTGCGATCGTCAGTGTAGCTCTGTACCTTTTTACATATTTTCTTTGAATCTCAAGTAACAGTGGGTTGTGAAATGTGCATGTTTCTGTGGTTACTGTCTATCCATAGAGTGAACTAAATAAGCATTTCAGTGCTCATCTGTATGCTTACGTGATGGACTGACAGCTTGTCAGACCATCATCAGAGGTCAAAGTTGAGGCCACAATCTCCTTTCTGCAAGCCCAAGAGATGAGGCCAATAGCTTCCTGCAAAAAGCGTGCAGGGGGAAAATTTAATTCCTCAAATTCCTACCCCGGAATATAGGAGGTTTGGGTTTGCAGTATTGTGTTGAGTGAGCTTGACATGTGCTTCCTATAGCAGGGGGGAAAAAATCAAACGCTATGTAGGTCCAAAGTCAAACAACAGGTCTGGCTGTTTGCATTTGACTGCAGTAATGAGAGTGGAGATCACAGCAAACAAGAAAGGAGAAAGGAGAAGAAAGTTCTTTGACTTCAGAATAAACCAGAACTGCTTCTTTGCTGACTGCATGATGTAAAACTTTCTCTGCCCAGGTTCCCATGGGTAGCTGATTTGATTGCGTTGTGACATTTTCCTCACAATTCTTCACAAGCATCCAAGACTATTATTATAAATATGAGTATTATTATTTTCATATCAGTGGGGATTTTGGTGGGCATTTGTAGAAATGCAGTTTCAGAGGCTTTTCTGTCCTGCCAAGAACTGAGTAGTCAGGAACATAGATACTTTGGCACAAGAATGTTGAGATTTTCAGATATTGAATATCAAGCAAAAAACACTCTTAACTGAATAAGAGTGTCAGCCTCTGCCTTCAGGAACTCATATTATTTGAAACACCACAGATGCAGGATACATATGTAAAGGAGGACTACAATGGCAGCTGTTGGACATGGTGTTGCATTTACAGCCTGTCTGTGACTTGTGCTGTCCTTAGAGTGGGCGTACACCATAATTAGTAATGTATTAACTTGTATGTGAATGAGTGTCTGGATTGTTTCGGGACTGCGCTTGGGTTTCAAGTGAAATTTCAACGACAGAATAATGACTGAGGGGGAAACCAGCGTGACTCATATTCACCGCTCTATCACCCTCGCCGCTGTGCATCACACAGCAATTATTCTTTTTTACTTCTGAAGGATCTCAAGGGCCACTAGTGCGCAATGCACAAACCACCAATGAAGTTTTTATGGGCTTATTAGGTGAACCCAAAGCTGCTGCATTTTGTAAGTATTATAGCTCCACTGAAATGTATTGACAATAAAAAAAAGTAGCTTAAAGTGTTTTTAATTGATTTTTTTTATCACCGTAGTATCAAATGATGATAATGAAATAGGTTGCTCACAATGAAAAATCTAAACTAGAATGCCACTATGGAGTTACTCAATAAAGACAAATGACATTTATCCAGGGATCATGGGGGTTGTTGTCTTCACTGTCATTATTAAAATCTATTTGACATAACTCAGGTAGAAATGTTCACAGAAAAAGAAGTTCTATTTGCTTAGTCACATTTGTGTACATATTTTCTCGCTGTCTGTCTCTGAAGTTGTAACGAGAGGTTGGCAAATGAAATGCACCATTTCAACAAATTTGAATACAATTTTTCTGACAATTATTGACTCATACACATGAATCTAAAATATTATGTATTTTTATCCATAGCATATTATATCAGCAGACATTTTGACTTAACAAATAACCTTTAAGATGACTTTTGTGTCAGTAAGCTGGTTAGCTAGCATGCACAGTGAGCCTGGCTAATACTGTCACTACAGACCTTATAAATGTTAGGCAAGTTGAACTTGAAAAATTGATTGATAATAATTCACTGAAAAACTCATTGAAAATGTAACAATATGCTATATTTGACGTGTAGAAATAAAAACTTACAGCCAACATTAGTCTACATGTTACTCATAAAAACATCTTTTAACCTGAGACATAATGCCTAACAGTCTTTTTCCTTTCCGATGTCCTCTTTTACAATTGCCCGGATACCATTAAATTGATGTTGACTCTACCATTAAACTGATTTTGATGAGAGCATCAATAAAATTGGTCTTCAAAAGATGACAACTCCCTCCGACTTTCAAATTTTCATGGTTTCCTTTTTGTTTCTTTATTTAACATGCAGCAGTAACAGGTCATAAATATCCACTTTACAAGTGCTAAGTTGCTGAAACAGCTGGAGCGCACAGGACATGATTGATGTCATTGTTCGTAGAATGTTATTGTTCATCAGTGTGGATGCTCACATTGTTATCACTGTAGTTGATGATTATGGTCATCAGTCTTGGTGTGCATGGTCCTTAATTCTCCCTCCAACATTGAAAAAACACGGAATAAAGGCTTACCAATAACCAATTAAGAAGAAAAATATGTAGGGAGACAACTTACTGGATCTTCTAGAGTTACCGGGAGGTTGTGCCAAACATATTCAAAGCCACACTCTACTGAACACACAGAGGTGATTACACAACCCTTTAACCCCACATGCTCTTACTTGGATGTAAATAGTGAATTTTAATTTGCAATCCTTAACCCTGCAGGATACTATAAAATCACATTACTGTAATGTGTTACTTTCTCTTACTGTCCAACAGTTACAGTTAGATATTTAACAAATCAATAGCAGTCTGCTGTTAAAAATGTGTTTTTTTTAATGCAATGTCACTGCCTTTTGCTTCTAACTTCGATTGCTACCACTTCATTTCCACTCACTACTGCCACTCTAGTTAACTGTAAACCTGCTGATGTGTGGGAAGTGCCTATCACCTGTTAATCACTGACTTGGTTGTAAGCTCTGTTATATTTGCATACTTTTGAGCTACTTGTTGACAAAGAAATAAAAGGCCAATTATAAGAGCACACACAGCTGAGGTTAAATGGCTGTGACACATCATTTAAGTATTTACACCCAGGTAATGGTAAGTTTTTGGGAAACCACATGCAGCCTGCTGGGGTTGTGCGTGTCACTGAGTTTTGAGCCAGCTCAGCTTAGAGGTCATTCAAAGAAATTAATAATAAACTTAAAGTCATTCCACCTATATGTTAAGGCTCTTAAGTGTTGAGTAAAAAAAGATCTGAGTATTGATGAGACCAAAGCAACCGCTGCAGATTTCACAGTTCATGCTGCATCCAGCTGACCTAATTTATGCTTCAAAACTCATGAAAGATGTGTTGATTTCTGAAGATTATGAATATGGAAAGCAACAAAGGTTCTTTGGCAAACAAAAACTATGGCACTAACTTGTTGACAGAGCTCTGTATTGTAACTGTTTTTAATATATTACAATCTGCTGAAATTTTCCTCATCTTGCCTGGCTGTCTGTGCAATACAGCTCAGGCTCTCACGGTTCTCCCTGTCCCTTTCCCCATCATTTTTCCTGATGCAACAATCCCCCTGTGTAACGTATGGAAACTTATTGCAGGTTACAGTGTCTTTCATGGTAAACTGAAGCTGGTTTATATTACAACATTGTAGCCCTTACTGTCTCATTGTCAGAACTGTAGGATATTGAATGGGAATGCCGTGGTGCAGTAGCACACAGCATGCCTACACTCACAGTGCAGGGAGTGGCTGGACTATATGGTACCAGTGAATAATGTTTCCTGCTCTGATGATCTTGCTGGTGCAGTGGTGGTGCTGAGTGCTTTATGCGCTGGATGGATGGTGCACAGCGTCTGTGGCCATCTGCTGCTGGCTCTCACAAGGACCAGCCAGTACCCTGCTGCTCTCTGACACTTTTTATGTGTGTGTGATGTCCTGTACCGCGTACATGAGGACAAAATGTCTTCGTAATGTGTATGAGTTAAATACGCTGGATTTATATAGAAACATTTCTCCGAAGGCAGAGCTTAAGTCACTGTTTGAGTCAGTCCTCAGCGGACTGAGCCACAGGAGCCACAGTGTTTTGCTTTGGGACTTAATAAGCTAATTGGGTAAGGTAATGGGAAGGGAAGAACTCAAAATATACAACCGCCCAGGGACGTGCACAGGCATTTTGAGGGCCACTGGCTTTGACAAAATGTCTTTTATAATTTCCCATGGACCAGTGACATCTTCATATGTCTTGTTTTATCTGACTAGTAGTTCAAAATTCAAAGATAGTGAGTGTCCTATCATTATGATAAAGAAATGCAGTAAATCATCCCATTTGAGCAGATGAAAATTTGGTTATTTTGGTTAAAAAAAATGATAAAAACCAACCAAGCTAGCTAAGCGGACCTTAATGGCGATATGGAGTCAGCTTTATTGGCTAAACCTCATTGTGGCTATAATTTAAGTGAAGACTGTAATTGCCATGTAAGTGTTCAGTCTATCTGATTTTGTTCAAATTAATTTCACTATACGAAAACACTGTGCTTTAATAATGCCAGAATTATTGAAACATTGTTGCAAATAAGGCGGCACGGTGGTGCAGCGGTTAGCCCTGTCGCCTCATAGCAAGAGAGTTCCAGGTTTGAATCCTGGTCTGGGCCCTTCTATGTGGAGTTTGCATGTTCTCCCTGTGCCTGCGTGGGTTTTCTCCGGGTTCTCCGGCTTCCTCCCACAATACCAAAAACATGCACATTAGGTTAATTGGCTACTCTAAATTGCCCCTAGGTGTGAGTGTGAGAGTGTGTGGTTGTCTGTCTTTGTGTGTCAGCCCTGCGATTGACTGGCGACCAGTCCAGGGTGAACCCCGCCTCTCACCCGTAGTCAGCTGGGATAGGCTCCAGCTCCCCCCCGACCCTGACGGATAAGCGGTATAGAAAATGGATGGATGGATGGAAATCAAGTAATATGTTAGTACAGTAAAGTACATTTTTGACAGTTATTATAAGATAGTAAGGCTTCTCAATATTCACTTTGTTTTAGCAGAAAACAAAAACCATGCATATGTTTTGTGACGTAAGCCAATGAATCAGATTTTTCTTCATACCTATGTGCATGAGTCTGATTTATCTCTACTTTGCAGTGCCTTTGCAGTGTACTTGTGCACACTTGTGTGTGTGAGTGAGTGTGTGTGCGCATCTGTGTGTGACTAGTTTCCTCATAACTGGCAAGCTAAGGGACCTTGCTATCCACTGGAGAGCAATAAGAACGTGATGGCCTGTTATTGCTTACCGGAACTGTACAAAATATAAAATGGAAGCAGAGAGAAAGCTGAAAAAAAGACAATATGATTCAGAGAGTCTCTCCGAACAAATGAATAAATCAAGTTCACGGTGTGGAACACTTCGCACAAAGATCCAAGCCAAAACCACAAGCACATGGCAAGGAAAAACTTTTTTTTTTTTTCACTCCTTAATAGTTGACTTAACTGTGTTAATGATGAATTCAAAAGTACATGAACAACCTCGGCATGTGTGTTGATGCACGCATGTTGTGTGTCTGTAATGCATGCTTATTTTCATGTTTTTAAAGGTGGTTTTGTACAATATGTTTGTGCATGACGGTCACGTGTGCTAGTGTGTTTTGAGTGTGTGTGTTGTCTGTGTGTGTGTGTAGACAGAAGTCACGCCAGACCTAGTCACCTGTCACTTCTGTGTATTCGATGTTTATGGGAACGTGCCAGTGGAAAAAGCCCTCACTATTTTAATGCTGCTTATTTCCCAGCACCTCACACTGGTCTTTTCCCCCTCTCTGCTTTGGCATGAGACTGAGGAAAACCCTTTCTGTTTGTCTGTGTGTGTGTGTGTGTGTGTGTACGCCCTCGCACCTCGTCACCTCTGATGCTGCAGCGGGAAGCTTTCATTGCCAGGAGAACCCCAGACTGGCAGGCATACCGAACGCCTACGCACACATACGCGCACAGGCATGTGCACACATGCTCTTACACACACGTGAGTCGCACATATGCACGTTTACTAGCACAGACACACACAAACACAAAAGCATTAAAATACATAACGCACACATGCCTCTCCCTTTCCACACGCTCGTGTGAAAGCTTTTCCATTATTTTACTGCTTCTTCTATAACAGTGGCAGTGAAGCCCACGTAGTCGTGTCCACGCTCCAGTGTAAACAGTGGGGCTTGAATGTGACACCCAACTTTAGGCCTGGACGTTTTGTAGCAATCAGGGGACCAGGTGGTGAATGACACACACACACACACACAAGCTGAACAAAAATAAAAAAAAAGTAGATTACTGTTGGAAACAGTAGTAGTTGCCTTTACTGCTCAACTTGTTAAATATTCCAAATTTCTCACATTGGAACTTATTCATCAGTGTGTCCCACTGTGGACAACATTGGAAAATGCTGAGATGCCAGATACAAAACACTCACCCAGAATTTCAGCAATGAAAATCTACATGCCTGTTTGATTTTTCCTATAACCTTTTATTTATGTAGGGAAAGTTGACTGTGCAGTGAGCAAGCTGGATCTTTTTCGACCATGCCCTGCTTTTCTGATTCAGTCACCCACATTCGCTTTCGTTCAGTAGCTTAATTCTTTAATCTCGACATCGCTGCATTATTTTTTGTTAATGTAACACTTTGAAGATAATTCGTTCAAGAGTTGCTGCAGACCAAAACAAAGGATGAATACTGGACTTAGGTTCACAGTTGCCAGAAGCATGATTCCAAATGAAGGATAATGTTGATCTGTAACTGCTGCCTGTATGAAAGAGCAACTGACCATATCAACTCAAAAACAATCTATCACACAAACAACTGTTTTATCTCACTTTCTGATCAATCAGTACACTCATGTTGTGACGGATATTGTGTTACCAAATGATCTTGCATGAACACTGTCTTATCCCTCCATTTATGCTATATAACTCTTTTTATCACACATTGCAATACTGCAATCCAACATGGTATCAAACTCACAATATGACCCAAGGAACAGCTATGAGAGGGGAAATAATGGTGGTCAGAGGGTGTGACTTGGTCGAGAATCAGCCGTGGTTTTGTTTTTCCAGTAGTTCATGTGTGTGTGGATGGTTTACATGGAGACGTGCGTGCACATCGATGCCAGCCCCACAATAAGGTATAGCTGGCAGGGGATGGAGGGATTAAGTTTCTCCAGCCAAATGTCAGCCGAATATCGTTACCGCCCGGGGATCAGAGAGCAGTCGGGCACCAGTGAACCGTTTCCGGATGGAAATCACTTCTGCCGGATTTCTCCCCAGCAGCCCATCCTCTCTTTCCACGCCACTCATATGGATTCCTTGCTGCTTGATGGGGTTTCCCACTGTGTGTGTGTGTGTGTGTGATTTTGTGAAAGTATTGCGTTGTTGTGTTGGCAGAGGTTTGGGGTGTTAGTTCGGATGAGGTGGACCGTTACATATGAGCTCGGAAACACACACACACACACACACAGGCATGAGATGGCTTGTTTCGCTATGCAAATTCCTGTGTCATGAACCAAGTGTTGCTGTTCATGAGAGAAAGTTAACCAGGTGGTGCCCAGTCTTGTGTCCCACTCAGGGTGGTCCTGTGAAAAGGGCTGAAATTAATCCTCATTACATTAATCAGGCTTACATACACACTCACGCACAATGTGCCAACTTAATCACAAGGCACGTGTGCGGCAGAACATTCACATTGCTTTGTGTAACTCGAGACATATCACACTTACTGCAGATATTCCAAAAATGTCCATATTTCAGCTTAAGGCACTTTTTAAAATTACATTTGTGTCTATAACAACCGAAAATGACCAAATTAGACCTAATTGCAGGACTGTGTGGACAGATTGCACTGTGACAACACCGTTCTCATCTTCTAGGGTGGAAAAACACTTTTTACTTATTTGTGTTCCAGATTTGTTACTTATCACCAGCACATGTCGAGGACTTTGAAAGAAAAATAATAGTGAGTAAACAAAGGGAATTTTGTGAATAAAACTCACTTCACCATAATATTAGTATTGACTGCTGCTATTGCTAACTGTTTGCTGTACTTTAAGTATGAGCCTGATGACCACAAGTATATGCATATGTATGGACAAGCATCCATGACTGACTGAGACATTAACTCAGTACTCTGACACAGTGCTTTGTATAGCTACCAAGACGAACATTTACGTTGTAGGTCATCAGTACTGATTTTTTTCACAGTAGACAAATTGCTTTCTTTCGTGCTCTGTAGACCAATGTGTCCACAATGTGTTGATCCTGGGTCAAACAGTCCTGTCTCTCAGAAAATATGAAACTGCAAATACATTTTAAGGGAAACTTAATACCAACAGGATTAGGACTGCATTTTCTCTTAACATAACGAGGAAATGTTTTTAATTAACACCTCTAAAAAGCTAGACCGAATGTTGGACTGACAGCAGTTTTACACCAAAATATCTGATCTTGTAATGTAATATCTGTTTACATTACATAACATAACAAATAATAACTTTTTTATGATTATGTTTATTCATAATGTTTATGTATTATTCAGTTAGGAAAGATGGTTTTATCAACATTTAATCAGAACCATGATCTTTCCTAACCTTAGGCAAAGTGTTTCATTGCCTAAAACATGTCACCACAATGTAATTGAGCCAACAATTAATATATAAACATCACTTCTAGTTGGTCTCATTTTCAAATATTAGCCAAATGGTGTTTTTTTATCTTTGATTTTTGCCAAACTTTGTTCAGTTTAGTTTTAGAGCTGCAGCTAGTGTTAAATCCAGCCTTACTAAACAGCGGCAGAAACCAAAAGTACCACACAAATTATTTGATGACAGTGGGAGGCCACAGGATTATAACAAGCCTTTGTAGGTATAAAACTAATTAACTAGTTTAGTTTAATGTGATTGAGTTTAGATCTGGTCTAGTTAGTTTTATAAACTCCAGAGGGTATCATAAAAACATCAGAACAATGTAGTGCACTGTATATTGACATGAATTACATCTAAACCCAATAAATAACATCACGCATCAGTAACTAACGAGGGAAATCAAATCTACCCTGACTGTATTCCTGCACGCTGGAGACTTGCTGTCCTCTGAGCATTAATAAGCATGAAACTGCACACGCCCAATATAAAATGGCATGGTAAAGATTTATATGAAGAGACATTTTGGAGAGTTGGAACAGATTGATCCTGATTTCACAACATTGCTGTCTTAGAAAATAAATAAAATTAAAGGGAGATTTACAAAATGCTACATCTTCGTGAGCGACTGCAGCCTGAAGGATAAACGAAGAATATGCTGTAACAGAATAAGCCACTGAAAATATATGGTCGTATAGTTTTGCTTTTCACAAGCAGGACTTTGGCTGGACAGCAAATGAATGAGCTGAAGAGTTGCTAAGCTGAGAGTTGTTTTAGGTGTGTGTGTGTGTGTGTGTGTGTGTGTGTGTGTGTGTTAGTGTTTTGCACTCATCACCTATCGCTCGTTCTGTCATTCCAACTGACAGACTAGCATGTAGAATCCACGTGTCCTATAGGAGAGTAATGTTGTTACACATGCTGTACCTTTTCACCCTCATTTTGCATTTCTTCTGTGTAAATGCATTTGCCAGTGTTGATGCACTAATTGTGTCTGTGTGTGTGTGGACTTTTGTGCATTTGTGTTTGTGTGTGTGCATATTTCCAGCGGCTCTCCCTCCAGGAATGCAGCATGGCTCTTCAGAAGGGGATATTAGTGTTGACCGCAGGGCCTCTTTCCCCTCTCCGCTTCCATCTGGTGTCGCATTAAATATTAAACTTTTTAATTTGATTCAATTCCCGACGACAAACACCCTTGATTGGATCCAGATGCCGAATACCAGTAGGCCCACCCCAGGCCTGGTCTGTGCCTACGGTTTGGATCCTCTGGAGCTCGGCACAGGAGCTGGAACTGAGACATGGATTAGGGCTGGAACTGGGAGTGGAGATGCAGATGGTGCTCCAGTTTGGACTTGTGGATGGAAGTGGTGCTTTTTGGTAGAAGAGAAAGTGGAGCTGAGGCTGCCTTTTTGGGCCTGGGGATGGAAAATGAGCTGGCATTTCGGTCAAAACTGGAACTTTAACTCAAACTAAGACTGAGACTGGGATGTCAGCTCCTTTTAGAGAAGAGTAGGGACCTGAGGAAGAGAAAGAGAACTGTTGACGAGAACGTGTCATCAGCGACTTGATGATCAGGTTTGACTGTTGGCATTTTCTACATCGTTGTGCGTGTGTAGTGTAATAGCAGGCCTAAAGGAAATCTTACAAGCAGTAGTTTATAATTAGAATTACATTAAATCTGGCGCTAGAATGAAAACGGTTTCTCAGGAGTAGGGGTTCAGCAGGAGCTCAGCCTAGCCTGCCCCAAAGAACAGAAAGATCACATAGAGGTCAGAGGTCAATTTTAATCTAGTTATCATTTTATTTGTTTTTTAACAGAAAACACATGTCATCTCAAAAATATTTATTTTACTTGAATAATTCAAAATGAACCATGGCATGAAAGTAACATCTACTCAAAAAGTCCAAAGCCCGGACTAATCAGTTCCTGTTCAAGACCACTTTTTGTTTTCAGAACTTGAGAGAGAGAGTTGTAGTTTAGAGAGGAAAATGGAGGGAAAGGATTGACTGATTACATGATGAGCTGGGTGTGTGTGCGAATACTGCAGCAATGTATCCTCTGCACCTACAGTGATTTCTTTTAGTGCTTCCGATCCACAGGCACACATCAGGAGCAAAAAAGGTCATGGGAAACGTGTTCAAACATAATTTTGATGGTCCTCACCCTTGTGGCGATGCATGCATGTCTGAAGTTTCTCTGCTTTTCCTCCATACTTAATCAGGAAGAATACACCGGATTGAGTTAAATGCTTTGTTAGGTCAGCACTCCTCTTCTTAGCCTCTCTCCTCCACGCGCACACACACACACACACACACACACACACACACACACACTAACACAGGTGTCAGCAGTTAGTTATTTCTTGCATTCCTCTTCTGCTTTATTCACACCCGTCCAGTATCACACCCACCACTCTTTCCACTCCTCCTCTTTCCAGAAAAAAAAAAAAAAACATCCAGTGGGCTGTCTGCTACACATGTGCTTCTTTCCACCAAGTCGTTCAGGCTTAATTACAGAATATATCACTGATAATCGCAATAACGAAAATTACATTCATTTGCTGACTTGATACAGTTATGGTGAAGGTTTAGTTAGGTTTGGTTATGGTTAGGGAAACACTGTCATCAGGATTTGCAGAAACCCACACTGGCTGCCAGCAGGTAACAGGAAGTCTGATGTTTGACACTGGACTTTTTCCTCCTATGCTCCAGAGTGATTAGAGTCACTGTAATGACCGTCCTTTGCCTTGCTAAGAAAAGAGAGGTTCTTCCAGATACCTAAGACCAATAATCTAGTCTGGATGGTTAAATCCAGAGTTGCCTGTTGATTATCACTTGTCATACACACAGCTCCACTTAGTGAAAATGATATGACAATCATACCAGCTTTGGACCAGCTTCGGACTGAGATCTTGATGCACATGTTGAATGGAGTCAGCCTATCTGTTGCGTGTCCTGTGTGATTAAGTCTGCATTTCCCCTTTGTTTCCATTTTAGTAACTATAATTTTTCTGTCTCATTCTGTCTGCACTCCATCTGCTCCTCTTCCTCTCTAAGGATGGTATGCTAAGAGAAACTTAAGGCCAAGTGTAAGCTGAGGTCTGGGGATTGAGGTTTGGATGTCTCTGCTCTGCATCTGCGCTGGTCTGTGAGCTGTTTGACTTGCGCTTGTACTGTGCAAAATAGTCAGCAAGGCTGTAGTCTTCCCATCTTATTTTATTAAAACAACAAAAATAAGTCATTTTTTTAAAAGAAGTGAAACAAGGCTGCATATGGGGTGAGATAATATCATGTGTTGCCAATGTAAGTCAGTTTGCTTCAAGAATTTCCTTGAATCTGTGCCACTGATTCTGTTGGATGCCTTTAACTCTCTTGCTTCGACCTGTTTTGCTTAAAAATTCAAATAAATGAAAGTACTTTGGAAACATATGTTACCATCTCATTTAATTGGCAAGAACTTGTCTCGTAATAAATCAAGAGCTTTTTTTTTTAGACCAAATGACTTGTTCATACTCAGTGTCATGCTAAATTAAAGCCACATTAGAGCATCTGTCTCCCACTTGTACTTCTCTGTCTTTCACCATTATACTGCAACACCCTGCCCATTCCCTTCCCCATTTATTTTCCCTGGTTGTATGATGTATCTCTAAATTAGTGTATTACCCAACATGCTGGAGATAATAGAGCTCAGAGGGGACCAAAGCAGTCCAGAGGATCTGGGGCTGAATATGACTTCCTTTGCCTACGTGAGGACCTGACAGCAGGCTTTGGTCCCCACCCAGCCATCCCATCTGCTGCCTTGATCCAGATCCCTCGGCAAGGATGAATCATAACGTCTTCAGCTTGTTACCATTAGATTCTATGTTTATGTTTATCCCAGCATTATATCCTTTCACAGTTTTGACAGCAAACAAACACAGATTGAAAGGGAGTAAAACAAGCATTAAAAACTCTGATCACTTTTTGCACATTTGTGCACAAAAGCTCTTTCTTTTAAATAATATTCACTCGTTAGCATCTCCTGCTAACTAGCTGGCCAAGACCAAAGAGCTAAAATGTTAACTAATTAAATTAGTTTAAAATGTCTCGTTTTTTTTTTGTTTTTTGTTTTTTTTAAAGGTGTGTTTAAAAGCTGTGCCTCATGACTAGTACATTTAATTTTCTCTCCAGCAACACTAGCTAATGCAAAAACATACTGTCCAAAAATACTAACACGCAAGTGGTTAAACAAGGTTTTGTTAACAATTACATTCCCCACTGATCTTTCATTGTAAGATAACTAGCAACATCACTACAGTGTACAGCTAGTTAGCTTGAGGTATTTCCTTGAGCTAACTGGCTGTACACTGTGGCGATGCCGGGTTGGCTGCTGGGGTCGGGCGGGTTTTGGTCAGCTTATGTGAAAATATTGGCGGGCGAGTTAATAAAGTGACAAAGCAGCATTCAGGGTAAGATACTAATCACTTACAGAAACTTTACACGTGACGGTCCACCTTCTCACCTTTATCTGTCACAATCAAAGGGAGATGGAGACAGAGTTCATGTTCAGGTTACTTGTGTTACTGCCATTCAAAAATAAAGAACAACGAAAGGAACAATTTGTCTGTTTATTTACAGCCAGGGCACGCAGGCTGTGTGATCAGACCCGGCTGCGTTGCATGCCTGTGTGTGGTCACAGAGACAGCATGCCTTTCATGCCATGATTTTTTTTTTCATGTCTGTGGCATATTCTGCAAATACAAACATTGAAACTGCAGTGAAATGCCGGTGTGATATTGATATGTCTAACCACACATTGTTTTTTTTTTTGGTGTACATGATGTGGAAAAAATAGGCGAGATGCTGCTATTGGTACTCAGTAGTCAGTGTGACCCGGTCGCCTTCCTCCCTACTGTGGGCCCAGGAGAAAAAGAAAATAGAAAGAAGCGCTTCATTGCTCCCACCAGCACGATCAGCACCTTGGAGAGCACCTGTTTCAGTGCTTTTATCAGTCCTCAGTTCTGACATTGTGCTAATACAATGCATAAAGTTGACAGTTTGTGGGTCAGATTCGAATGACTGGTTATTATTGATTAATAGTTCTGCAGGTTGAATGGCGCGAATTGGCTCTCATAAGGGTCAGGTGGGTGTGAGTGTTAAAACCTAACCCAAGCGTCACTACTGCACTACAATATAGAATAAGAATAACAATAATAACAATAATGATGTTATTTATATGACTATTAAATGAATATTTAAGGCTACAAAGGCTATTTTAAAATTAATCTGCTTGAAAAGTGAGCTGAGATGGGATTTGATTTGATGTTAGCTAAGCTTAAATGGCTTGCTAGCTAACACTTTGCCCACAATGGCCGTCATTTTATTTGGCAAAATGGATGGTAACTGGTTAGACATGAAAAACTGCTTTTGTCTTCCTCTGTCTGAAATCAGGCAACCATTGACTCAGACTTTACTTTGCTTACTTTGCTTAATGCCAAGGAGTTTACAATCTCTGCCTACCAGAGACTGATGGCCTCTGTCCTTGGTTTTCCTTTTCCTAAATTTGACTTTCAGGAGGTGCCACTCAAAACTATGTTGAAACCACAGACTAATGGGTTAGGAAGGATTTGAGGAGAAGTGAAAGAATTAGACCAAAGACAGAAGGAGACAGTAAGAAGGAAGTGATTGAGTGAGAAAGAGATTATAATTATTATTATTATTATAAGAATTATTCAGCGTTTCGTCTCGCACTGGTTCATATTGGATGTTTGCCTCTGACCAGATTTGGCCTGCTGCGGTCTCTTTCAGTCCTCTGTGATCAGAGAGACTCAGAGTGTGAGAGAATTTTGCAGGACCTCAAATTAGCCTCTTTGTGGATCTTATGTAATACGGTTGAACATAATTTTGGAATTCACGGCTTTGAGTGTGTACTTTTTCACAGTCCAACTGCACCACCAATATCTCTGCTAAAATTTCAGTTTAATCTAAAACATCAAATGTGTATTATTGAATAAGTCTCCATTCATTTACTTAGCATCTCTCTTTCATAATTATTGCAGGAGGTTCTTTTCTGAATGTCACACAGCTGAGCAGATAAGTATAGTGTTACATAAAACTTAGTTGTATCTAAACCAACCAGATCTTTTCTTGCAACCTTTGGCAAATTAAAATGAGCAAAACCCCAACTTTTCCCAGACACTTGGATGTGGAGCCAAGGTGCCGCATGGGCTAAAAATGAGGCTTCTAGATGTGATGAGATTAGATTATATGAAACTTTAATGATCTCCTTTGAGAAATATGGTTATTGTGGCAGCAAGAAGTAATAGGATACATCAAAGAAAAACAGGATAGGAATATGAAAATGGGGGTTATATAAACACGTGCGACCAACAGTAATTTACAATGACTACATTTGGGCAATTTAATTTACGGGAAATCTTCAACACCAAATGTGTAGTATTGAATTATGCTCCATATGTGCTCCATGCTTGTTAGTGAACGCAGCCTTATTCTCTATAGGAAGAAAAGCATACTGTAAAGTTGATATTTCTGCATTCTCTTTTCTAGTAAATATAAAAACAACAAACAAAACATGTTGCTGGGTGTATTTATACACAGTATGAACAAACATATGTATGAGTGTGTCCTTATGTGTGTGCATGTGTGCGTGTGTGTGTGTAGTTGGCAGGGCTGATAAACAGGCAGTGGGCTGGGAGGTGGAAGGAGTCCACCGCCTCAGATTATTGACACAATTCTGGCAGAACGCAGAGCCGGGTGCTCCAAGAAATCTGGCTGGCGGGGCTGAGCACTGCAATCTGATCCCCTCCATCCAACTCAGAGCGCCGAAAAGCACACAGAGACAGGCTGCGAGGGACACGTCTCTATCTATTCTTAAACCACTCCTTGTGCCTTTTTCTTCCCTCTGTGTAACAGTCAGCTTTAGGGGATTTCTTTTGTCCAATTTGCTTTCCTGTCAGTCTTTCTGTCTCTTACTGTCTGGCAGTCAATCACTCATTGGGCCTTTGTCTGAGGACGGCATAGAAAGAGATGTTGAGGCCACATGTAGGCCTGAGGGTCCTTGGGCTGCAGTCTGAGAACTTGCTGTACTGAATTATTTGTGCATTTGTGTCTCTGGACATGGACTTCGTTGGAGATGTAACACTTTATGTGGGAGCTGCCACTGGTGTCACGGTTCAGTCTGAAGTATATAGCTGTGTTCTTTGTTGCTTTAAGAGGATGACCTCCACTGTTGGACATGGGAACATTTCGTCCTTCACAAACCTTTCACTCACACCCTTGGATAATAATGGATTTGTTCAATTTGCTGTTCTCAGATGGAAGTCCATTCCTTTTCGATGACAGATCGATTGCGCTGCAGATTCATTGCATTCATGCGTTGGGTTTACTCTACTATTGATTGTGTTTCCATAAACTGACCCTCTTCTCTGTGATGTTGTCATTATGAGAAAGCATTTCATCAATGAGTCAAAGATTCCATGAAAAGTGATGTTAGAACGGTACAGTGTGTAGCCATAAGTGATAAGTCTCAGTACATGTGAGGAGCAAACACGTAAAAGAAAGTCTGGCCAGTTTGCAGCTGCATAAATGTTGTGTATAGTTAAAGATTTCCATGTTAGCACACTCATATTAAAAAAAAACAAAAAACATTGAGAGAACCAAGGAATGTATGACCCAAGACAGTCTCTTCTGGTAAACAGCAGGAATAGCAGCTACAGTGACATAAATTATCTTATATGAACTGCAACCTCTATGGCTGACTAACAAAGCAAATGTGTTAGCGTTCTCATGCCTGCAAGATGCTGGCTTCACAAACTCAAATCAGTTTTATTCAATAGGTCAGAGATTTTCTCTGGGAATACAAATACATTTCTCCTCCCATACAAGAAGTTATAATTTCAGTAGAATGATTTCACATCCACTTTGTCTTTGTTGGCGAAAAGGATGACTGATTCCTTCACACGGTCCTCCAGTGATTTAACATTGTTTGGGGACATACAAGGGACAAAAAGAGAAAACTAAATTTAAAAAAAGGGGTTCCTTGGTGAACTGATGGTTAAAGCATCAAATTATCACAGTGTACCAATTCTCTGTTCTGTCAAACAGAGGTGTAACAACAAATATAAGGTTGACATACCAGAGGCTGAGATACCCAGACTTTTAGACTTCAGTGTTGGTCAGTTGTTTTTGTCTTTTCAAAATGTGGGAAGCTCTCTGGGGTGCGGTGGTGAGCACTGTCGCCCCACAGTAAGAGGGTTCCAGAGTTGAGTCCAGGTCCGGGCCCTTCTGTGTGGACTTTACATGTTCTCCCTGTGCCTGCATGGGTTTTCTCCTGGTACTCCGGCTTTCTCCCACAGTTCCAAAAACATGCACATCAGGTTAACTGGCTACTCTGCATTGCCCCTAGGTGTGAGTGTGTGAACATGTGTGGGTGTTTGTATTTGTGTGCCACCCTGTGATCGACTGGCGGCCAGTCCAGGGTGTACTCTGTCACTGTCAGCTGGGATAGGCTCCAGCCATCTGCAACCCTGCACGGATAAGCAGTATAGAGAATAAATGGCTGGAAAACTCTCTGCAGAGGCACAAAGGACGACATGAACTGATGGCTGAGTCGTTCTTCATCTGATGATTAACCTGAACCTATCGGAGGAATGCGGCGGTGATCCGTAAATCCACATTTTTAATCTTCTCTCAAGAAACTTACAGATGGCATCACAGGCGGTATGCTTAATAGCGTACAGTACCTACAGAACAGTTCTCATCTGTGCATATTATCCACGCAGATGAAAAATAAGTACTAAAGGCAAAAAACAACAAAAGACAACATTCGTACTGTCTTACCTGATCCCTGCAGACCATGCATATATCCTGAAGGTGATTCTGTGTTGAACGTTAGAAACATAATAACTATTACATCTTAAAGTTCCATTAGAAAATTTTATGGTCTGTAATTTACCATTACTTGCAAATTCCAGCAGCTAAAAAGGCAGTAAATCTTGATTTCTCTACTTGATTTCCCTTTGAGATTGGCACAAAACCAGTTCAGTTCAAGAAATCTCAAGTGTAAGTGGTGCTTTTCTAGATTCTGCAACAGCCTCCACTCCTGGTATCCTCAGTCGTCATTGTCTCATTCTTGATGGATATATCAAGATACAAGCTGTGTTTTGTATGACAGATTATTTTTCATTCAATAAATGATTCTGTTAATGCTAACACTGCCACAGATCAGAACAATGACAGCACCATTAAGCAGCCGCAGTGAGGCATTTTGTTCTTTGCTCAAGAACAACTTGACACTAGTAGCTGCGAGCTGGCAGAGAATTTCTGATTCACTTTTCATATTATATGAAATCAGATTTTAACAGTCTGTTTGATTGAAAGTCTGCTTCTGCAGCCTGCTGGCTTCCACCTACAGACATTTCAAAGAAACCATCAAAAATGGACTGTTCGGCATAAGGTTCAATAATTTGAGCCACCCATTTTTCTATGCCATTACATGTTTAAGCTATGTTATATTGCAGAACCCGAGTAAGAGTTAAGAACATAAGCACAGCCATGTGTTTTGGTAGGCTGAGTGGGTTTGTTTTGCCAGGCCAATCATCTACTGTTGGCTGTTTAAACTATGGAGCTGGGACTTTCTACTGCCAGCCCCTGCTGCCAGTGGACCAGTGGACTTGGCTGAGTACGACTCACTCCCTCCATGGCACTTAGTTCAGCGGTATTCAGCCAATAGACTATGATCTTTTGCAGAAATGGGCTGGAAACAGGACTGCAGAGGGCTGCAGGCCGGGTTATAATCTTCAGCTGTGTGCCCAGTGCTCTTGGCTTAGCCTGAGCCTCTCTCCAATACCCTCTAATTCTACTAATGCAAGGCCTTGGCTCTGTGATCTGCACAGACAAACTTTATGCCAGTTTGTTACTTTTTTTATTATCACTATTAAATTCTATTTATTCTTTATCAGTGACAGTAAAGCAGTTGTGATCCTGATAAACTACATATTCTGATGCATGGAAACTGTGATGTATACCTACGTCAAGCCTTTAAAGAGTCTTGCACACACAGAAAGGCCCTAACACTGACAGGGTTGGGGGTTTCATTCCCAAGGGGACAGTCTTTGCTAAAAATATGTAAATGTAATCTTATACCACATTACATATCTAATAGGATTAATGATTTGTTATGTTTTTAACTGGAAGGTCTTGTATTTTAATACCAAGCAGTCACAACACTTTCAAAACATTTTTCAAACACAAGATGGACAAGAAGATTTAAACTTAGGTGTCTTTTTCTTTCACTAATTGTTTGTGAAACCACAACTTGTATGTAACAATTCTCTTTGTCATATCCATGCACTGCAGGAACAAACGTCCTTGATTATGTGTGACAATTAGCACAATGGTATACTTAATAAAACTCTCAGTGGAATTGGAAATAGCTAAGGTATCATGTAACGTAAGCATCGGCAAAATAGCAAACCAAATCAAAACAACTGCAAATACAGTTTACAATATCACAATACAGTTTTGATTATGCGTGTGCGCCAGTTGGCAAACAAATCAAACATTCATTTGATTTTTGACAGTGATCACAGTGGACAACAAAGAAAGGGAACAAAGTGTTTTTTCAACATACTAGGAAGTAGTGTGGTTTTGGAGCAGCAGCTTACTGGCTCCTTGTTTCCTGGTTTACAGTAGAATCTAAGTGTATAATGAGAGCCCTGTAAACCTCTGGTGCTGCGGTCAGAGAGAGCTGCATTGCAGTTAACATAATTAGGACCAATACCACTGTAGTACCACATGCAGGACTTTTTCACACTGCTGGACCGAGGGGGACCTCCACTGAGCCCAACTGAGTGCATGTCACTAATTTTATCTACACAGGATGTGGCATTTATAGGACATTAGAGTGTCTAGTAAGGGAAAGCACACAACAGGTGAACACAATATACCGTATATTTCAAACTAAAGGAGACTTTAGGCTATGCAACAGCGATTGTGGAAGTTTACTGGATGTCACTGTGCAAGACAGGTCTAATAAAATCTCAGTCACAATCAATGTCAAATTAAATCAGTTTGAAGCATGTGAGGTTATATGGCAAAGGTGTAGTAAATTTTCCTCATTAAACCTCATTAAAAAATGATGCCTGCAAAATTGCAAGCGGGGCACTATTCAGAGCCATATCATGTCGTGTTCTGATTACTTCCCTCTGGCGGGAGTTACATTTCATTCAGTAGGAAAGAAACCTCTGAGCTAGTTTGCTAACTTAGTTGCTCGAAAGAGTAGGTTCACATAGTTTTTTTCATATGAGATATGTAGCCTCCCATCTTGTTGTGTGTAAGCAGTTCCTCGTTTGTGAAAAGGAGGAGTTTTTTTTAAATCACTGTTAATAAACTACAATAACTTTCTCTATTTTGGACTATCTGGCTTCCTTCTCCCTCCAAGGTCAGCGCTGAGAAAGTTTGGTTTTATTAAAAGGCAAAAATTTGCCAGCCAAAGTTCATAAAAGTCAAGCTCAACCTGTAAAAACTGTGTGTAGGCTTATAGAATATGTAACTGCAAGACGTTCTTCTGAAACGAAATGATTTTGCTGCAAAATTTCAACATTATAAATGCTGGAATGAATAGGCCACACCTAAAATACAAACAAACTGCGGCATTATTTGAAGGAATGTCCATCTGTTCTACTTTTCTGGAACCACACAACCAGAAAGGTACCATCAGATTTTTCCAGACACTGCTGATAATTGGATAACTTGCCTACACAGAGCCAAAGGATTTGATTGAGTATTTAATCACAGATTGCCTCACAAAACCGAGTTTACAAAGAAAAAGACACAGAGGGAAAATTGTGTTTTGAGGGTGGAGTTGCAGGCCAAAGTTAGATTAAGAGTCTTTTATTGTGAAGGTGGTGACAACCTCTTGGTCTCACAGAGGCAGCCAGATGGCTAGTTTTGAGGAAATGTCTGAAAAGATGAGATGGGTTGAGCCAAATGAGTGTTAAGTGATAGCAAAGGAAGTCTTATGATAGAATGGAGGATCTGTGTGTTTGTATGTGGGATAGAAAAAAAAAAAAAAAACATTGCTCAAAGTGTGTATATGTTTGTCTGTGTGTATTGGATTTTTCCTGGCAGTAGCTGCCAAAAGTATAGGCCACAACTTTCCCTGGTAAGTGACGGATCAAGCCTGTAAATTGCGACAGTGACTGATAATACACAAAGCCCACCACAGTCCTTTTCTTAATCTTTCTCACACTCACAAACACACACACACACACACTCAGCAAGTGCAATTTGGATCACCTGGGCTCCTATTACTTGCATTGAAAGTGGCACGTGTCTCTGTAACTTGGTTTATTGCGAGGAAAAAAAGGCTGAAGATCTTTAGTTGGACTGAGATCCAAACATGCAGCATGTTGCAATTCCATTTAGAGATTGTTTCTGGTTTTGTTGTGATTGAGTCTTGGTTCCCAATAGGGAAGTGCGCATGCACACACACACTCACACACACACACACACACACACGCACACAAATAGTCTTCCTTGCCTGAGGCTGCTGGAGGTTTGGCTGAGAGGATGGTGGTTGTGGTCTTTCCTCAGACACTGCTGGGGGTGGTGGAGATGCCTGCCCACTTAACCACCAGCCACGTGAGCCATTAGCCAAAAAATGCGTAATGTCTCCAGATGGACTGTATTTCTGTGTGTGTGTGTGTGTGTGTGTGTGTGTGTGCACTTATTTGCTTGTGTATAGTATGTGCATCTTTTCTTGTATTCTTTTTTGAGTGCTAGGTACTACATCTTGAACCAGTAACTGCCTGTTGTGTAACTACTGTTGTAATTAAGATGAACAAATCAAACCTGAGTCATTATTCTTAATAGTCTGGGCCATTAAGAGTAGTCAGTCCATAATTACAGTTATTTAAAACAAACAAAAAAGGAAATTAAAAAGCTAATTTAAAATGGAAAACGGTTATTTGAAAATATGAAGCTACAACTAAAAAAATTTAAATCCTAAATGCAAAAGCCTAAAACAAACGTTTAAATTGTTAAGTTGAACTGAAGATGGATATAAGCAAAGTAAGGAAACGACAAACAGGTTCTCCAGGTTTTGTTTGTTTTTGTTTTTGTTTTTACAGTGAATTATGTGCCTGTTGCTCCATGATATAAAGTGTTGGAAGGGTTTAACAAAGTGCATTATGTCAACATTACATTGCAAACAATATCTCTGCAGTGAAAATAAATTCACACCATTTCACAATATTTGAAGAATCAGATAGCGCACCAAAAATTTGAGGTCAGTGTGGAATTTCATGCTCAGTATGACTGCGACAGATGCCTTTATCTTGTTTTCATTGGAAAGTTCAAATATAAATCTACTAAGTGGAAAAAAGAGCTGTGTGTAAGAACATTTATTTAGAAATATTTACAACCTGAAATAATGAATAGGAAGCATTTTGTTGGTTTTCTAATACGTCTTCTTCTTTACTTGCACTTTCGCAGGCTTGCTGTTATGAAATGGTTTTGTCCACTTTGTCAAGCTGTGTAGTTTCATGTTTCTAATAATCACTTTCTTTCAAAGCTCCCTATACTTTTGTGTTTTTTAGAATGCAGTATTTAGTCTTTCTTATGTAAAGATTCTTTTCTGAGCACTTTTTACAGTCTGGTTTATATTACAAACATCATGTCATTTTGATCACTTTATTATATCCAGCTGATCTCCAGCAGCATCATTGCAACCCTTGTACAGTAACAGATGGAGACACTGAAGTAAACTTCTCATCTGACCCTGTTTTACCTCATGTTGTTTATTCTCTCTGGTCTTCCTAAAAGGCTCCAGGGTTAAAAAAGCCTTGCAAGGAATTCTCTTTCCTCTTTGCACTTTTCCTCATCATAGAGCAGCTGGTTTGCTTTAGGTTTTTTAATCATCTCATGGATACTGCTGTAATGTGTAACATTGGGCCACAAAATAGTAAGTAAGAGGTTGTGGTGTGCATCTGTATGATTTAATTTGATTTGAATGACAATATTTATTAATATTAATTCAATTTCATATTTTGTGACTTTCCAGTGTATCTTTAAATAATTTTTACAACATGTCCCAAAAAATGTATTATTCTACCACGCCAGCAATCGCAAACAAATGATCGATGAATGAGGACTAACTGTAGTGCAACTAGTGGGCAAAAATACCACAAGGTGCCTTTAAAGCAGCTTTAACCAATGAGGTTGTTTAGTGCGTAAGATATTCTTTTCTTCAGAAGTTGGTGGAGACCAAAAATGGAACTAAAAAATAACCTCAAATGATTCATATTATAACTACTAGATGTGTAAATGTGCAACTGTTTCTCAACTTGAAATATGGTGATTAAATGTCTTTCTGTTTGTTCACAATTGCGTCCAAGTGGCCAAAGAACCCCAGTTATTGCAGGTTTAAGCATTATTTCTAATTCTTTTTTTTTCACACCATCATACCAACCGGCCTGCTTAGTTTGACAAATTATTTACCAATCTGACATTATCAACACCAAATCAGGCCAGATTGTATCAGCACTTTATATTCACTGTTGCTCAAAAACTAAGAAACTTCAAGATGACTGGGTACTCATTTGAAATTCAGATTGTTTTACACTGCTTTTGACATCTGCTAAGGTGGTGTTTGGAACTCAGATTTCACAAAATGTGCTTAGCTTATAAAAGCGCAATTCATAGAGAACAGATACTCTGCTTTCAGAATAATGAGAACCAGAAGCTTGCACTCCGAAGAGAGGTTTCCACTGGACACCACATTGTACTGCTGATTTCAAATGTGACCTGCTATGTCCAAACTTAACAGAAACAACATTTGCAAATGACTCATCTGTTCTTATTGTGTTTGTTGAGTCATCTCATGTTCACCACATCTACAAGCATCACATTTTGTAAGAAACGCTCAAATGGTAATGTCTTAAGTAACGTTATCTCCTGTCAGAGGGTTTATTGACCATGAAAAGAATGTCACATTTTGGAATCAGAAAGCATGGTGGAAGCCAAATGAGTATAGGTCACTAAGACCAAGTAAGGCACAAGAGATTAGAAATATTAAGTTATAACCTTTTTCAAAAACGGATCTCAAACGGATTTAAAAAAAGAATCACTTTGTTAACAAGATGATGGAGAAACACAGGAGTTTTGTTCGCAATATAGGCACTAATCAACTGCATGTAAAAAAGAAGTGTTTACACCACTAATGAAAGGTAGATGGTGGATAGCAGAAGGGAGTCTGAAGGCAGACTTACACAATAGCTGCCACTGTATGGCCTGTGCTGTTCTGGCAGTTCCTGTGCAGCAGAATGTGTTAGTCTATAGTTTGATAAAGATCTCAGTTCCATTTCAGTCTGGATTTACTGCTTCTTACAGGACAGCTTATAGAGATTTCAGTCTTGGATTCTGCTTTCTAACTCTGACATTTACAGACATGGGGTTTTGGATCATCCACACTCACACAGGGACATGGAAACATAACCCCTGCTGTCCAACTTCTCCACCCCACCAGCCTCAATCTATCCTCCCTCTCCCTCCTATTATAACCAGTCCCAGCTCCTATAAAAGCTCTCTGGCTGGGCTGAGGTCCTGGCAAGCAGCTTGTATATCTGCTGGCCTCCACTCTGCTCTGTTTGCTCTGGTCTTGGTGCTGGTTCTGGAAGTGATTCTGAGCCTGAGGTGATCCACATCTGCTCCCGTTGTGCTCACATAGTGGCAGTCATTGTAGCTGTGCCCCTTGGTGATATTTTTGTTCAGCTTCTGTCCTGCAGAAAGTGTCTTAAACAATAATCTGTTGTGTTTAATATATCTGTCACTGACTACAGTTGGTCAAAGCAAAGTTTGCTTAATCTTGTAACACCTGCAGTCTGCCTAAATTTAAGCTATTTTTCATTCCCTTGTTACTGACCAGACCATTGTGATAAAATGTGACACAAAGTTTTCCATGACTCTTTACATTGTTAGGATAACGACCTGTTTTAAAGGTGGGGAGACATAAGTCTTTTTATAAGGTGCTTTGCAGTGTATCTGAATGAACAAGATGTGTCTTTAAAAATTTGAAAAAGTAGAAATGCTGACTGTGATGCCCCAAGTCAGAGTGCTGACTGATAGACAGATACCGAAAACATGGTTC
The DNA here is from genome assembly GCF_020382885.2 of Scatophagus argus. Lineage (NCBI taxonomy): Eukaryota > Metazoa > Chordata > Actinopteri > Scatophagidae > Scatophagus > Scatophagus argus. The sequence goes on from NC_058513.1 coordinate 5,168,240, forward strand.
CAATAGGCCTTAATCAGTGATTGGTTTGACTGGAACCAGTTGTCAATGTTGGAGAGCCGTATTGTTCTGCAGTGTCGTCCTTTTAGCACACAGACCTCATTAGCACAGGAAGCATGAACGCCAATGTGTATGGAAGCTGTTTCTGCACTGACTGAATCACTCCACACTCCTCAACTGTCTGTTTTTGTTGTCCATGCTGGAAGTGTCTCTTTGTACTCTCTGCAACTCAGTTGTCTCAAATGGTCCATGTAAACTGCCATGATAGTCAGGAGTGGTGAAAGAAAACAGGGATGGTGGGTTGAGCAGTCCCACTGGGCAGTCAGATGCAATTTAAGTTATGGCTTGGCTTCCCATTGTCTCAGTCAAACCACATGATGGCTAAAAATGAAAAGCACAACCATTTGAAATGTTTAACTTTTCCATTTTTAAATTTAAAAAAGAAGGAGAAAGCAGCCATTAATGCATGATCCTTGTGTGGAGACATTAGACAATGAGGACAGAAATCCATAAACTTCAAAGCAGCTCAAAACAGCATGAGAGAATAAAAGGTATAGCTGCACGGAAAGATGGGAGAAATCATCAGTGGTCAAGTGGTTGGAAATAGTATGGTGGTGACAGGTCTGTTTGGGCGTCTTGTCTTCTCTCCTAGTCTCTCTTTTAACCCCCCCCCCCCCCCCTTTCATCTTTCAATCCTCAGGTCAGCACCACCTCAGGCTGACAGAACAAACACGCTGCCAAGGGAAAAACAGGATGGGCCACTGCTGACGACGTCACATGGACGACTGCGAGGTGGAGATGGAGTGATGGCCTATGCATGTATGTTTTTGTGTTCATGTGTGATTTTGTAAGTGCAGTAGAGGATGGACTAGTCAAAGAGCTACTGTAACCCCACTTCTGCTTCATTACTCCCAATTTACCACTAAACCTTCACACAAGAGTGTGTGAAGTTACTTATGGGGTGATAGTAAGATGTCAATGAGCTTTTACCCACACTACACTGACTTGAAAACATTCAATGGAACATTCAAAACCACTAATGGCTTCTAATGGTGAATGACATCAGAGCTGTCATGTTTCTTGTTATTTTTCTACTTTTTCTCATTCATTTCAGTCTCACACTCTCTATCACTCTTTTCCTTTCTCTGAGGTGAAGTGTATGGACCTATACATGGACACAAGCGAAGTCCTCGGCCTCTCTTGGCCTGAGCGCTGATGGATTTAGTAGGATAGAGAGATTGTGACTGACTCTGTTCAGTACCTGCCTTCTGTCAGCTTTCCTTTCTGTGTAGAAAAATAAAACTGACTAAAATTTACGTCAAAAGCAGAGACATGACAGAGAAGTGGCGTAAAGTATAGAACTTTTTATATAGAACACTATAATTTCAACTAATCCCTGATGCCAACATGAAGTGACAGCAGTTCATAACTAACAATAACAGAAGATGTTGCGTTTGTTTTTCCCTCAAATACATCTCAGTCACTGTATATCATTTATACTTTGACCAGAATGAGGTGTCTCCTCAAATACCAGTAGTGTCAGAGATTTGGCTTCATTGTTATTCTTGTTGTTGTCCATGTAAAAGATGCCAAAACTGTGACATTTGTCCTAGAAGACTAGCGTAAGATTTATTTATTACAGAACATGAAACATGTCAGTTCTGTGGCTTAGAATCTGATGATTTATAAATCACAGTGTGTAGTATACGGTGTCCCTTTAAGAACATTTCACCTTGTCAAACTTAACTATTTTGTTAACTGCCCTCTGTCTTGGAAAATAGTGTGCAACCTTGGGTAATCCTACCCCTACAGAGACAGGACAGAGAAAGCCTTTCATGGAAAAATTCTGAAATATATTTTTCAAATATTTCAACTAATTTTTAAAAGTAAAAATTTTGATTCAATAATATCCACATATCCAAAAGAAACAGACAGACTCATGCTTTTCTGATAAGACATGTCTCATTTTTCATTCTCATTCCAGCTAGCAGTAGTGCAAATGCAAACTTGACCAACTACTGAAGAAAAAAGACCAAGCCTAAACATGCAGAGAAATACTATCAAACAATTCCATGACGCTATCTCATCTACTGAAGGGGGACTAAGATGGGGTGCTGAGCACACCTCTTCAGGGCTCTGGAAGTACATCAAACTTGAGAAGCACTGGTATAGTCTGTGTTTGCCATTCTTAGTAAAAACGCTCTCAAAAGGAATGCACCCTTATTCCCGTTTGTATGATTCACCTCGTCTTGTTTCCCTCTCTATGTCACCAGGTTTTCACTCCCCTCTCAATATGGCTGTTTGGAACAGTTATGAACACTTTTGCTTTTGGATGTAATTGGACAACAGTTAAAAAGAACTAGTTTGTTGAAAGCATACCCTGATATTTTAGGTATATCTTTGATAACAGTGGTGGTGCTGATGCAGAAGGTGTGAGGTGTAGTGTAGTTTTTGCAAGGTTATTAATGTACTCCTGAGAGTTTTCTACAAAGTTGAGTACAACAAAGAAAAACTGCGGAGTAGTTTAACCAATTTCATTATTAGTCTTGTACAGATATCCACAAGGCTAAATTGTTTCTTGACTAATCAAGTCCAATTTTTAATGAAAAAAACAAAACAAAACAAAGCAAGAAACATATAGTAAGCAGGCAAGCACAGCCTACATCGGGGCCTCCACTGAAAAAAATAGAACTGGAGGAAGACTGAGCACGAGGATGACTCAGGCTCCCCTCCCTACTCATCCATCCGTGTATATCCCTCCATCTGGATTGTGTTTGTGTGGATGTTTCTCATCCTGCAGCTCTTTCCCCAGCCCCAGTTCCTCTGTTACCCTTCCCCACATGCTACTGCCAGCTCAAGACTCAGACAGTGGAGGTTCCCTGGACATGAGCTAGAAACATGTCCGTCTTTGCTGTCTCAGGAGCACAGCTTCGCTGAGACACACTTGTCTAGTTGGAGTCTTGGCATAAATCTGGAAGAAATGGAACATGTTGTTCTGTGTGGGAGCAATGGTCTGATTACTGGGGTGATAAAGTGGGCTAAATTGGACGGGTCTGGCTTTGGAGTGAAATACAAAAGTCTCTGGTTTCTGTGCAGCCTGGGTTGGGATAGTGGCTGACAGTTCATGGCTGGAGATGGGATTAGAGCAGGGGAAAATGTACCACCCTCTAACTTTGGCTTGGATCCTCTTGTCCGTGGAAGAATCTGGCTCCATGACTGATGCATCACATTGTCTTTGGATGTCAGTGAGCTTGGCATTAGGCACACAGTGACAGTTGTAGGCGCATGCTCTGGGGAATGACGCAGTACCTCATCGATCATCCCACTTCCAAATGGTGTCGATAGGCCTCTGTGTGGAGGACAGGAGCCCAGACTAAGCTGAGACTCATTGAAGCCACCTTGCTAAACACCAGAAAAAGCGTCAGTGAGTGTGATGGAGTGCGTCTGAAATGTCACTTTGCGGCAGCCTGAGAAGTCTGTGGTCTTGTGTCATTTTGTTGGGTTGAGCAAAGCTACAGCCTGGGATTGTTTTGCTTTTGCAGCTTAACCCCTTCCTGCTTGAGACCTGACTGATTCAAGAGCCTCGAGCCACTGCGTGCACCCACGCCACCATCTTGGAGGTCAGACTGGTGCTTTTTGTGTCAAATTCAGTTCTTCTTCTAACTGTGTGTTCATATAGAAAATGAAACAAATTTTCATGCAACTTCACTTTAACTTCAACTTTATGAATGCATCGGTTGCTCTACTCTAGCAAATTTTGTCTTCTTTTCATCTTCACATAGACTTTGTGTGTAATTGGACACAGATGAGACATGACTTTTAGATTTTTTCTATCATCCTGAAAATTTTGAATTGGTCATATGTGCATTGGTTGTTGGAATGCAAACAGGAACAGGTAGATATACTGATGCAGCATGACCCTTAATGGTGCAGGTTTGCCAATGCAGGCTGGAAAACTTGTAGAATGTTCTGTCAGCATGATTCTTATATACCTGGAACACGGATTTGAAAATCTGAAATTTTTTAAATCATGTAAAGGTCTTGTTTCAAATTGAAACTAAACCAAAACTAAAAACACAAAGTACACTTCTTTGCCTTGTCATTTTAGGTAGTTCTTATTAGTCTGCTATAAGAACAAACAACTCAACAGAAAATGAAGCAGAACAGCTCAGATTAAAGGTGTCGGTAGCTGTCTGATGTGAAGGTCCCTCCTTTCAACCTTAATACCCAGGAAAGGAAAGCTGTGTCATCACTGAGCAAGGACCAAAACATCACTATCCCTCCAGCAGACAAGGGGAGGTGCACAGTTATTCTGAACACAACAGACTGCCACTCTAAGGTCACTGCACTACTCAGCAACACCAACATAAAACTCCAGATGAGACCTCACCAGAGGGTACAAGAAAAAGACAAAAGAATGCTTACAAAAGCTACAGAAAGTAGGAACTATTGACTGTATACAGTATCATTGCCTATATCCCCAAATTCCATCCCATGCTTGACTTCCCAAGATTCACAAATACCAGGGTCCCTCTCAGGCCCATCAACAACAGCCTCAACTTGATTGCTTACAACGTTGCAAAACATGTATCCAACTTGGCCCCCTTGATGAAGAACACCACCACAAACAAAACTCCATAGAATTTATTGACAAAGTCAGAGGTTTAAAACTGGATCCAGACAGAACCATGGTATCCTCATTGTTCACTTGCATTCAAGCCATGGAGGCAGTGGAAACTGTAAGGCAACAACTACTACAGGATGACACCCTCCATAACAATACAAACATCAACCCAGACTAGATATGCCAACTACTGATTTGTGCCAATTTAATAGCAAATGTTACAGACAGAAACACAGCTGTGCCATGGGCTCACCAGTATCTCCCAGTGTGGCCAACGTATACATGGAAAAGGCAAGGCCCTGGACTCTTTCAGAGGAACAGAACCCGGCCACTGGTTCAAATATCTGGATGAAACAAGGGTCAAATTAAAATCCAAGGAGGGCAAGCCTCCACAGAGCACATCAACTCAGTGGACAGAAACATCAAGTTTATCAGAGAATATGTCAAAGATATTAGCTTGCTGTTCTTAGACTGTGATGTGCACAATGAAGATGACAGGAGCCTCCACATTGGGGTATACAGGAAACCCACAAACTCAGACAAATACTTTGACTCATACCATCCACTGGAATACAAGTTGGGAGTTATCTGAACCCTAGAGCACAGAGCTGATAATATACAGACCAGCACTCAGGCCCAAGAGAAAGAGCACAAACACCTGAGGGAGGCCTTCAAAACTTGTGGTTATGGCAATAGGACCTTTGTGAAAACAGCAATACTTTCCAGAAAGAACACCAACACTATGGATGATGAAGAAACGAAAACAAATGCAATAACATCATTATCCCATATGTGTTGTGAGTATCTGTATCTTTTCAAACCCAGTAACACTCTCAGATAAAGACTGGTACATCCAAAAGACCGCACACCACATGCCCAGAAAAGCAATCTGGTTTATGCGGTCTGATGTAGCAAGGAATGTCCAGATATGTATATTGTTAAAACCACACAACGACTAAACAGATATATAGCCCAACACAGAAGGGTCAACTCATCAGGCCAAGCTGTTTATTTGCACCGAAAGGAGACGGCACACTCTTCTGAGGGCAGAAATATACACATTGCGGACCTGGAAGACAGATGATTCGAAAGAACAAAAAACATCCCTAGATAGAGGAGGAGGTCTACGATACCATTTACAATGCCATTCTTTCATCTATACTCTTAACAACTTAGCCTCCAAGAACAACAGTTGTCCATGGTTTGTATCTGACGATTCTAATGACCCCAACCACAGTTGTTACAATAGAATGGAGAACCAACAAAAGTGACTCCAACAACCTTGCTAACTACATCTACGGTTGTTTGCCACACCCTGGAGCACCAACAAACCAAGTATCAATGGCCCAGACAACAACTCCACAGAAGTTAAATACCTGGGTTTCCCCACCAGCTGGTCAGACTAGCCTGGTCTAGTCTAAATGAGCATGAACTGATGAATCCTCTTGGATTAGAGGCATATAACCAAGTCCAGTTGCATTCGATTCAATATCCTTGAGATTGAACACAGAGTGAAAGCAGCCAGACTTCAAAAGGTTAAAAAAAGAGTGCAAGACATTGACACAACCAACATTTTAATCCCCACTGGTGGAGTTCATGGTAATATATCAACATTTAAACTACACATCTGTTATTATGTGTGATTTTGGGGGTGCACAGGCATGCAACAGCAACATTTATCCCTCTCACTCAACCCAATATGGCAAAACATGATTACCCTTTTGAAGCAGCCTCTAGTTAAAGTACAAACTTTACCAGAAGTTATGTAACATGTCTGCATTTTTTATTCCCATGCAGTGTCATTTACTGTAATATGTTGGCGATATATTGGCATTTTTTCCCCCACAGAAACTCTTAATCCAAAACCCTTTTGAACTGTATTTAAACATGAATCATAACAAGTTTTTGCTTCTGTTATATTATTTTAATTGACCACATATTTTCTCTCTGACTCAGTAAATTAAACATGTTTACAGTTTAGTTTTGTTACAGAAAGGTGTCTGATTGTGTGAAGGTGCCACAAGGGAAAACCCCATGCCTTTTAGAGGAAAATTAAAACTGAATATGTTTGGAGTTCTTTATTCAATCTCTGGAGCATTTGCTAAATTAGTGTGTTTCATTTGGCCAGGTGAGAACGGTGCCATTTGAATTGGCGTTCGCTTGAAATAATTGCATCAAAGCGATGACAGCAAATGCGGATTTTGCTGAGCTGCCAAGCAAACTGTGGTGAGGTCCATTACAAATGTAATCTGAGCCAACAACAGGAAACAAACCCCAAAGCACAGACCTTTATGGGTATGAGGAGACGGATGTAGACATCTGATAGCCAGCAGTTACTCAAGCTTGGAAGGCCCATCATAACAAAATGAACAGAGGGAAAACCGCAGTCTGGACTAATGCTCATGCTCAAGTTTTTTGTTTTTTATTTTGGTTTTATTAACTGGTAGTCAGATGGAAGTCTAACGAACAAGACACTGGTGAGTCCAAGTGAAACAAACACAAGGTGTCATTGTGAGGAAGAGCAGAGTGGGAGATGGCAGTCTACTATTTGTTTTCATGTTGCATAGCTCAGGATATCTCAATAGACAAGTTTTATCCTTCTGACAACAGGTCAGGACACTTCCTATGTGGTGCACCACAGTTCAGGATTTCATTCAAATCCTTCTTTTATTGCAGGGAACAGCCATTGTGTTAATAATCTGGGCTTGATGTGGCGTGGAGACAGAGTGTGTGAATGCATTTGCGTTTGGGCTGGGTGGGGTTGGCAAGTTGTTGTGTGGATTGTCTGTGGGGAGGGGAGCTTAGCCTAGTCGGATGACATCTTCACTTCACACAAACACGCAGGCAGAGATTTGGCTCACATGCCACCCATGTGGGAGAGTAATATGAAAAAGTCTATCCAAGCCAAGAATTAAGAGGTCTAACATTAAAAAGTGTGATATTGTTTGACACAGATGGACTGTCCAATCAGGTTGCTCCTTTTTGACATCACATCCCCTTGTTGTCACTCTTTCTGGGAGTCTGGGTAACTTGGCAACATGCATAAACAGGATTGAGTCATTGGTTTGTTGGGCCCCCTGAAGTTTGACAAGCCTCTGTTTTTTGCTAAACAAACATCTCGATTAGTATGCAGAGGGGAAGGGACAGGAGGAAGTGATCTGGTATGAGGTAACATATCAGGGAACAGCTATAACTTCATATTTTTCACTTTTTCACAAGTTTTAATCAACTGAACATGACAGCACTCCTGAGTATAGGCATGCACGGAGAGCAGTCACAGCGGCACACACACACATGCAGACAGTACTTCACGGCCCTCTCTTCAGATGAGCCAAAGTTTGCTCTTCCCATGGTGCTTTGTGCCCGGGCGATATCCCAGCCGCGTCGCTTCTCTCTGAACTCCCACAACTTCATCAAAGAGGAATGAGCGGAGCAAGGAGGGGCAAGAAAAAAACAAAAAAAGAAGAGGGAGAGAAAGAGCTCTGTTTCCCTAATCACATCCCCACGGGGATTCAACTGCGGAGGTGAGGGCGAAGTAAACAATTTTGTTTATCGTGTTTTTGTTGTGTTGCTCTTTCATTTCGTGGCCTCTTTTGTTTCAAGCTTTTCTTTTTTTGCTGAAGAATAGAGGGGTGATTAATGCAGATCCCCTCCCTATTTACTCCCCACTCTCGCCCCTCTCTCTTCTGTTTTGGGAAGATTCCCCCTGGTAATTAATTCACAGCAGAATTAATTAGAGTGAGAGGAGCGCAGGGGGCGGCATCTCGAGAGGGAGGACTGCAAAGATATTGGGGGCGAGGGGGGGGCAATAAAGATGTGACGATGAGAGAGGTTGAAAAATAGAGAGTAAAATGAGGAGATTTAGTTTTAAAAAAGAACACGTTGCTCTGCTCTCTCTTCATGCTTGAGGCTGCCCACAGACCCCCCACTTCTCTCCATAACTGTGTCCAACCAGGATAACAGAAATTAAGAGTCCAAATTAGGTTTGCCCTGAGTCCAGTGGCGTTCTGCTGAGCTGGACTGCAGAGCAAGACGGTGGCGGTAAGATTTAGATATTTTGATGCATGGATTGAGTGGCTGACAAATGGAAAATGATGTATGAAAGAATAGAAGGAGGAGAGAAAGAACGATGGAAAGAAAAATTGCAAAGAGGAACTGTTAGTGAAAGAGCAAAGGATGAAGTCAGTGAGGGAAGTCGCGCTCCTCTATTTCACTCAAATTTGATTGGTCTCCTTAATCTGCGCATAACACTGATTGGTCTCCAAGTGCCAAATTAAATGGGTACCAACATCCAACGACAAGCGGTGTACTGCTACCAGCATAAAGACAGAAGCATCCCTATTCCTAATTCTTCATGAAATACTCCTTTCTAAACTCAGTCAAGGACTTTTCCATTTTGATTCCGCATTGAATGCCAATTTATATGAATGCGGATGACTTGATTGAGGCCGTAACGAATCTGTGGAGCTGGCATGGCATGCCTCTTAGCTAATTGGTTAACTGTATTAAGGAACTGCTCCGTGCTTATTCATTCTCAGGTACAGTCACCATCCTATTTTCACCAGTTGGCTGGCTTCTCTTTTCCTCAATCTCTCCTTCCCATCTCTCTTGCCCTTTTGCCACCATCTCACCTCTGTTTCCTAATTTTTTCTTTTCCTCCACAGCTCTTTACTCTCAGGCATTGCTTTTACGTTCATGAATCTTCTTTTCCCTTCTCTCTTACTCATACTCTCTGTTTCACCCCTCTTCTTCCATCGTATTCATTATTCAAGGTCTCCTGCTGATACAGCCAAGGTAGACGGCACATTTGCTACGTTCGCTGAACTCCTGCAGCACTTTGACACCATTCTCATGAGGAATGTTTCGGAAACAGCTTCTTTCATGGTTTAGCTCTTTCTTCAGCTGTTCTGGAAAGTAGTTTAACTTATGATGCAGCAACTTCATCACTCTTTAAAACTTTTAAGACGGAGTTTCTGCATAGATCCTTCACTTAGCAAAAGTAGCAATACCACACTGAAAGATACAAATGTACTAAAAGTCCTACATTGAAAATATTACTTAAAGCCCCCTGAAAATCCCACTCAAAAGCTCTGTAACTCTCCATTAGAGCACTGTCTTCCAACGATATAAGGCCCACCACAACTGGTATGTTTTGATTCAAATCTTATTAAATCCTAATCGGTGCAGGGAAGTCTGTTGCATCATTTTTTTGCAAATGAGACAGCCACAAACAAAAGTGCACAGACAAACAGGACTAAGGGCTCTAGCAATGTGCCAGCAATGTGGCACAGACCAGCAGGCATAAGAAAAGGCATGTGTGACGTTAAGCGTGACATACACCATATAGACAGCATGCATAGGGACAGCATGTACATTGATCTGGAGTTGTACCCCCCGTCCCCACAGCTGTGCCAGCTTCCGTTCTACTAGAAAGGCTTTTTGTGGGATTTGTTTCTGTTGGTGGTTTTGCCCGTTCCTGCAGTAGAGTGTTTGTGGGGTCAGGCACTGGTTTTTGACGGGGGAAGCTGGTGTCAGAACTCTGTGTGCTCTAGTCCAGTGCTTGGGAATCATTCTGCCATGTCTTTGTGGACCTTCCTTTCTGTGCTGGGGCACAGTCATGTTGGGGTGAAGGTGTGTCTTCCCTGGACTATTGCAATGAGGTTGGAGTGGTAGCATTGTCTAAAATATCCTGGCATGCTGAAGGATTAAGATTTCTCTTCACTGGAAGTGAGGGGCCTCAACTAAACCCTGAAAAACAGCCCGTACCACATCTGAATTCAATAAGAAAGAGGTGTGACCGAATACTTTTGACGATATAGTATATATGCTCACTGTGAGAGTCTCGCATTCAATGCAAGAGAGATAGCAATCATGAGTTCACTTGCTCCGACCACAAAGCTGAAGTATCAGAAGCTACACCAGAGTGTTTCAGACAGTGGCTGAATAAAGGAACTACAATGTGCAGTATCAGAAAAATGCATTTTTTGAGCATTAAAACATGTAAAACTGTTCTAGGCGACCTTGAATAAAAACAAAGACTTGGAAAATTAGCATAATACAGCCTTTCTAACTTATTAAAATTGGATACAAATTCAACATCCAGCCAGCACCTTTCCCCTCACCCACCCCTATTTCTTTCTTCACAGCCATGAGAAACTTTGGTGTAATGGAACTACAGCATGTTTCTACTCACCATCGACTGTCTGGTAAGGTCTCAGGGAGCAATCTGCCTCGTTAGTTTATATAACATTCGAGAGGGGTTTGCTAGAGCAATTACACCATGACCAATGGTGAGAATACGGCATGCTTCTGCACACTGATGCCTGCATATTCTTCAGGGAGAGAACATTTGGAGGCATTTAGAAGATGCCTCTTTTGTTCCGTCCACCTACTGTGTTTGATCTTCTTCATCTTCTTCATCACAGGCTTGAGTTTCAAAACCTATCCTGCAATCCTGTCTATTTCCCACCTCTTTACCTTGCAGCAATGTAAACATGCCTCCAATCAGTTATCAGTGTGTTTGCTTGGCTTGTATGTGTGCTCCCAGATAAAGTGGTGTAAAGCGATAAGGCTAAGTGAATGATTCCCTCCACTAAACAGAGAGGAGCAGGAGGCAGAGCAGAGGGCAGGAAACCTGCCATGGGAATCTGGATAATCCATTCTGTTAACTTTATTAACATCATTATGGAGGAAACAGGGAAAGCAGTAATAGAGAGATGGAGAGGTGAATGGAGGAATGGAAGGAAGGAGGAATAACAACACAGATGGTGTAGTTGTGGGTGGAAGAAATGTGTTGAAAACAAATAAGGGTTCAGAGGTCAGAGCAAAACTGAAACTTGTAGGCTAATCTAAGTTATAAATATAATATTGAAACTCTCTCATGCATTTGCCCTGTGTATTCACTATATTGCTACAACTGTGGCATGCCAACATCTGCTAAAGAAAAAGCAGGCTTAGAATCCGGATGGATCTACTTAGTGTCACATCTAACTTCATGTAAATTGTTTTACTGGGCTTGTACTGCGGTCTTTGATGCATTTTTTTGATAGGTGGCTGCTTAGTGCTTTAAAACGTCACACACAGTGAGTGTTAACCTAGATCTTTTTGTACGGATGGTCTGAAGGTGTAGACCACAGCCTGTCTTATCTAATGAGCAAAAAGACAAAATCTTAACCTGAACATTTTTCAAAGCGGGTGGTGCAGTGGTTAGCACCGTATTCCTCCCACAGTAACCAAAATGCCTACATTGCCCCTAGGTGTGAGTGTGTGAGTGTTTGATGGTGTGTCCAGGGTGTACCCCATGCCAGTAGTCAGCTCCAGGATAGTCTCCAGCTGGGGGCACGACCCTGCACAGGTAAATTTCAGCCTTTCCTGCACATCTAAAAATCAGCATAGAAATGACGGACAGCTTAAAACACATGAAATGGCACACAAAATGTCATCAAATTACCGGTAGTCTACTTTGTTACTGCTACCAGCCTAAGTCCTGCATTCAAAACATGTAATTATTAACAGAAACATAAACAAACGAAACCTCAGTGTTTCATCAGAATATCATTAATCTGTGTTTTTTAAACCCCAAGGACATCCATCCATTGCATTCTGGTAATTATTTCCTCAAACACTACTAACAAGAATGCTAACAGGGAAAGTTAGCCCACTATCACAAGCAAGGCAAAACCAACCAAAGAGTGAGTGAAATAACACTGCCTTGAGAAGTCTACTCAGAAGTTAGTGAAAACACCTGTTGTAGCTCCGCCCATCTTACACTGGCATAAAACTAGTTAGAGTAATTAAAGTCTTTAATTAGCAAAGTAACTAGTAACTATAGCTGTCAAATAAATGTAGTGGAGAAAACAAAAAACCAAAATATATCTATACCTGAAATATAGTAAAGTAGAAGTAGTAAATATAGTAGTAGTAGAAGTATCTGTGTCACCTGGTACAGCAGCTGTACTGCCTCAAAAGTAAGGCACTGCACAGGGTGCTGTAAATACTGAGCAAATCACAGGATCAACAAAGGTCAGCCAAGTCAGCTGAGCCACAAATTGTTCTCCCTGCAGCGATCAGGCTCGGGGACACCTTCATCCCACAGCATATACAGTATTTATCTGCATGCACTGGTTCTCATTGAGCATATACATTTACTACGTTACTGCAGAAACTGTCTTTGAACTACTGTAGAACCGTCTATCACAGTATTATTTTTTTAAATCTTATTCTTATTTATATATATCTTACTTTATTACTATATTGTAACATCAGCACTATGTTACATCTGATGTCTGAGACTCTGAGATGTTTATTTGCATGATTTTTCTGTTTCTACATATTGAGTGCTGTTCCATGAGAACAAGAATTGTATTGCCAAAGACTGCTTCTCTGTCAATACATATGAACTTCTCAACAGTATCTGTTCACACACAGGCCCCTTGTGGTGCGTTTATCCCAGACCATTTACACTGAAAGAAGTTTTTAAAAGCCACCAAATAAAGTTTTAGCCCAGAGTTCAGAAAAGGTCTGTGATCAGAGGATTAGTTGTTCCCACATTGGTTATGAAAGTTTGTGCAAGTCAAAAACTACTAAAAAAAAACCCCCATTAATCACATCTTCCATCAGCTTGTGACACCAGAAGAGCCGTCTGATGGCCATTAGCAGTAGACTGCGGTTCAGCTGTGAGTGTAACTGCCTGAAAGTGAAGCCGAGCGTTTCTGAAAATGGGCCTCCATGCTGCGTACTTCCCTGGGTAAATAACAACAGCAAATACTGGGCAAAGACGAAAGGCAGGACACAGAAGAAAAAGAACATGTGTTTGCTATGTTTTTTTCTTGGGGGGTGTAAATCAATGGCAAGAAGTTAATGTGTTTGTAGCCCAAAGTGGCTATAAAGCCATGACCATGCAGATTATTGCTTTGGAATACAGTTTTTCATGATGTTATCAATTCTGTCTCTAACCACTTGAGGGCTTTCTTTTTCTCTCCATCACTGGCACACAGACATATTTTAATGTCCTTGCTCTCTTTGCTTACATCCAAGAGAAAGCTCATTTTACAATGTTTGTCTTAAGCTGATTTAATTAATCTGCTTATCCTCTGTTTATTGTCAATTATGTCAAACTTATTGCCCTTTCTGGAAAATGCAGCTCAGAAAAAGTGAGCAGACCCAAGCGTGTTGAGAGGAGTAAAGAGGACGGCCAGGGAAATTTCCAAATAAAAGCGGGCCATGCACAAGTATTAGAATTAGGAGTGTCACACAAACAACTTTCTCATTGTGGAAAAAGTAATGAGCTCAATTCTGATTCTTCTCACATCAAGAGTCGCTTTTTTTGGTCGTGCGGGTTTTGAGGTCAGCATCCGTTGTGATGGCTTTTATGAGTGTGGTGACATGGCGCGCTGGAAACGGCACACACACATACACAGAGACACACACACAGACTTTATGCTCTAATGTATGTGTCACTGCTTCTGCACACGCTCACATACACAAACATTTTACACTCATACTAAAAAGCACACTAAAATTCGAAGACACACCTACACACACCTCCAGCCAGACTGTTGGATAAGCCTCATTTAACCTGCTGTGTAACTGTCTCTGTGTAACGAATGGCTTGTGTCCTACAGTCACGAGTCCAGCCAGACCAACAGCATTACAGGTCCCTCTACACTGACCAGACACACGCACACACACCCATCAACACTACCCAGATATCCTGCTTCCAGCTCCATCTATCACCTCCATGTCCACGCTACACTTCATACCAGGGGCCACCTCAGTCCCTCCAGTCCCAGACTCGAGCTCTGTTTTTAGGGCGCACCGTTGCCACGCCTCTCTTCCCCTCCTCTTTTGGGTGGAACTCCCCTGTTTGAGATGCGCCATCACGTCCCCAACTACCGCCACCACTTTCTCATTCTGTCCACAGCTACCGGCAGCGGGAAATTATGACAAATGGCCCTTTTTTTTTTTTTAATGGCTGTTTTTTCTTCCAATTTCTCAGTTTGTTCTTTGTGTTAAAAAAATAAGAATCATGAAAAAGACTGAAAAGATTAAAACTTTCCATTTTTGGTGGTGACTCAACACAGCGCAGTGTTGTGTGGTTTGACCTTTTATGAGGTGTGCATGTGTGTTTAGTATGAGTGTTTCGAGCTTGTGTGTATAAATGGGAATATGTGTATGCATGTAGCCTCCACACGCACATGACTGTGGGTGCGTGCAGAGGATGAACAGAAGGAGGATGAGAGAGTCCAGCGCGTTTGTAAATGTTTCTGTCTCCTGGTTACTATGACTGGAATTGCTGTTCATTCAGTTCTCTATTGTATGGAAGGCAAAATGTGACGGACTAAATGGTGTTTAAGGGAAACTGTTTGACTGTTGTACCCACTAATCCTGGAAGGTGACATCAGTAAAGGTTGGCACGTCGGATCAGTGGTTAGTACTGTCGCCTCACAGCAGTAAGGTCCCGGGTGTTTCTCTGGTCGTAGCACTTTGTGTGCTGTTTGTTCTCCCTGTGTCTCTGTGTTTTTTCACGTTCTCACTGTCCAAAGACATGCAGGTCATTAAATATGGTTAAATGTGTGTCTGTTTGTGTGTGATGGAATGGTACAGGATGTAGCCTGCTTGCGGCATAGTATAATAGCAGTAATTTAAAATGTGCAATAAAACGACACAGTGGGTTCTATGGCTTTGCTCTACAAGACCACAACAGAAGGTTAAAATGCACAACTCGTTTTAGTGCTTCACTGGTGGTCATTTCAAAACAAAGAGCAAGTCATATCCAGCGAATCTGAGGGTTTTGGGGTACCCTCGATCAGAGTGACACGTTGCCTATTTGATAATCTAGTCTTGGAACATGAATGTGACCATGACAGTTGTCATCAAGCCCTTACTTTCATCAATTCAGCAAGTCTATGGTCTAACCAAAACCAGCCTTCAGTGAATTTAGTTGTTTCTGGAGGTCAGTCACTGGGATTTTGGATTCTGCACCTTCTCATGTACACTTAAAGTACTTTAACTTAAAGTTCCCTGTTGTGCACACTGTGATCTAGACTAACTAGACGTGCATATGAAATAACAAATTGCTCTCGGTATCAAACTATTTGATTCACATTTTATCATTTTCTTCAACTTTGCTTTGGTCAAATCTAACCCTACACTCATAGAAAGAACTCATGTTTATGTCTCTTATCGAGTCAAAGTCAACATCACAGACAGCTCTCAGACTGAACTGAGCTTTCTTATCATTTGTGTGAAAACAGCCGTCCGTATTGATCGCTGACTAATATTGACCCATTCTGACTTCCCACCAGATCCACAGATTAGAGGCGGTGCCCCTCCAGTGGGAAATCACGTAAATTTGCAGAGGCAGATCGCACATGGCCAAAGCTCCAATGAAAACAGCAGCCGTAAGTAAACAGAAGACAGACCTTGAGTTATTGGGTTTCACACCTATGCATATTTTGGCGTGAACTGCTGCTGATGTCATATGTCACCGGGCTGCAGAGCTGTTCAAAATATCCACAAAGGCACTTTAAAGTACACTGGTTTTATGTGTCTCAAGCTTTGATTTGATACAACCATTGTGGCGAAGTGTTTGCTGTTTTCTTCCCAGAGCTCATGTTTAAAACCGTGGCTGCAATGTTCCAATTTACCTTCTAAAGTCAGAATCCTAGAAACGTGTTTGAAACTGCAGCTACAAAAACGTTGCAAATGCTGCAAAAGGTAGGCTCATATTCTGGAACTCAGCATGCCCTGAGAACTGTGTTATCTCAGTTGGCATCTCGGTACAAACATTTAATGAAAACATGCGGGGCTATACTGATTAAAATAAGTAGCACTTGAAGCTGGTATGTGTCCACACAGTGATGAACCACCACGCTGTGGGAAACCAGAAGTTCACGTTTGTTCCCCCGAGGCATTATGGCTCATGTTCAAAATCTGTGATGGGAGGTGCCATTCACCCACAGCCCCTTCCTCCAGCACCCGGGCCAGATTTCCAGACACACAACTAAAAACAGCAGAGGGAAGACAGGGATGGTTACATCAGGTTTTGTGTGTTCCTGAAAACCTCAATGGCTCAGTCCAAAAAAAGCCTCTAATTAAAAACTTTAATAGACGATTAAACCACATCATCCTGTCTGTGTGTTCCTTGTTTCAGTTTCATTCTTGCATAGCAATCAGACCAGCAGGTCCCAAGCCTGCGGTTTTTACACACAACCACACACACACGTTCTGCTCCCCTTTATTTTTTAGATTTTCACTTTATTCCTTTTATTCCCCGTCTTTACTTCGTGTCTTTTCTTTCTCCATCATCCCCCCACCCCCGTTTCCATCATCTCCAACTCCCATCCCTTCAATCCCTCCACTGGCACTAATAATGTCTCTGTAAGGCAGCACATGTGTAAGATTATCAGACGCTCATAGGGAAGGAGATAGTGTTTCTCTCGCTAATTTTCCACAGTTTTACCGTCTCGCATCATTCAGTGATCTGTCTCTGCTCCACATGCTCAGGTGTCAGGTTACTCTGCAGCAGGAAGAATTCCTTGGGTAAAAACCAGTAATCTCCATCCTGTTCTGCAACACTTGCACTGAGTTGTTCAGCCTTCTTTTGAATTTAAATGGAGGGTCTACAGGTGTAGCATTTCTTACACTATCATACCGGAGCAGGTGGGTTGTGTTTGTGCATTTGGAGGTGGACTGTGATGAAATTACACAAAACTCTCTGAGTGCTGTTTGACTGATTTCTCTCTCTTGAATGAGAGAAAGAAAGAATGAGGTGCATGTGCTCTCCAAATATATATTATGTGTGCAAAGTTATGTATGATTTTTTTTGTTTGCCACTAGGCCTCTGCAGTGGCTGTGGAGCATGTTTTTGGTGCACTACCTGCATATCCCCTCTGAATGTCATCTTGGTGTGACATCTGAGAAAGTATTGATTTCATCAGTGTTCCTTACTCAGTCCCTGTGTGTGCAGTATGAACCAATAGCAAACAAAAAACTGCAACATGAGACGAGAAGTGACGACGCTGGGTCGGTTGCTAAATAAATGTTGACACAAAAAACAGAGAAGTCTGGCATACGTACGTAAGTGGAGACATTAGAAACACACACCAACACCTTGTGCCAGGGCAATATACACACACACATACCTCATCCCAGGGCAGTGACCCTGTTTGTAATAAAGAAGAAACAGGGATTTCTCTGTAATTACATTCAAAATGACGGTACTTAACCAACCAAGTGAACCAAGCTGAAAGAAAGCCAACATGCTCCGTCACTGGCACAGTCCTGAATCTGTGTAGCCTGTGCCATCTCTCTACTGCCGCAACCTAAGCTAGGAGGAGCTCATTAGAACAGGAAGATAAAGATCAACAGGATTATTAAAAAGTAGAACGTGTCACATCCTACTCCGACCGGTTTTCCAACACTACCCCCACCTTCTTTCTAGCCTGATCGCGTTATTCTTAAGTCTTGGGCCAGATAAAATCAAGGATGTATTTTTGTCATGAAAATATACGCAGCTGATGGGAACAACATTGCAACACTTGGCCGTATGTTATTTTATTTTTATTTATACTTTTCTACCTCCCAATTTTTCACATATGTCTCCTCTTCCCATCTAATTTCATTCATCTCTGTCTCGATTTTCAAGTTTTCCCTCCTTTTGACATATTCCCAAACCTCAGTGTTTTAAGTTTTAAAGACCAGCCAACCACAGACGTATGGCCTGTGGCCTTTTCTTGTTGAATGCTCAAATATACAATAAGGAAGCTGGCATCGTTGCTTGAGAAAATGAACTGCACTGCACTGCAGTCATGCCATGAGAATGGCATTATGGTGGGATCTCACTGTTGTGAAACCGATCTAGATATGCAAACGCTAAATGTGCGTGCATCATTCTGCATATTGATTTTCCGGTCTCTGTACGCAAAGAGAAAGCCAGCTATTAAGATTTTATTTTGCAATTCCTTTTTAGGTTGTCTTTTTATTTTACCTAAACAAGTAAAACTGAAAACAATGCTGAAAGCTTAAGTTGTTAAACTTTCAATATGCAATTTTAATACTAACTGGTTTAATCTACATAAATATAGCAAATGAAAAGGTAAATATTGTCAGTGTCTGTAAAGTGCAGCATGTATCTTCCTTTTTGGGTTTGAAATGCATTGTTTATCGAGAAAATGAAAGTGTGTATTTCTCAAAAGGCCGGTAATGGAAAAAGACATAAACATATGACTTTGTAGAAGAGGACCATGTATCAGGCAGCCAGACAACAGGAACAAAAGGCTGATTTCAGAAAAAACAAAGATGTGTGGGGTATCTCAAGGGAGTGAACATGGTTCAGTGAGTAATGTTTGGGATCACAGTTCACCTGGACCCTCCACAGTGTGTGTATGTGTGTGGACTTGTAGAGAGTATTTTTGTGCATGTAAGTGCTTGTCGTGGGGAACATTAATGTAAGACTTGACCACTGGGAGGTTGACCTTTCACCTTGAGGTCATTCAGAGGTCATCCAGCTGTGGGCAAGTGTGATGGATGCTGTCTGGCAGGGTTGAAATGTTGGGGCTTGTGCTTATTATTATTATTATTGCAAAATGAATCAGTGTATTTTACAGAGAGCTCTGTTGACTTGGACGGTTGAAACAGACCTACCTGTGACGTGTCTTTCCGCAGAAATCTTCCAGTTTGCCATAACAGTGAGCAAGCATGCATGATAGCACAACGCTGAAACTATTACACCTAAATGGAATGTGGCCATGACTTACATTATCAATCTCCCTTTTGCTTTTCCTGCTTTGACAAGTCAAAATGTCTTTCATGGAAAGTGTCAGCTGCTGCCACTCCTCTCCATATATCAGTGTAGGCCTTTTTATGCCTGGGTGAATGATGGAACCCTCACAGACGCTAAAATATTCTGCTTCTTTTAATGATAAACAGTAAGTTACATCATCAGTTAATATATGTCTGTTTCCTAGCTTTCCACACACAGGTTTCGGCTGCAGGGTTAATGGTCTGATTGCTCAGCTTGAGTGACTCACTTGAAGTCTGCCACAGGCTGTTAGCTTACTTGCTAACAGGAAGTAGGGGCTTTTAATGTTTGTCTTCTGTCATAACACGACATATTTGTGAAAATTTGCACAAGCTCTGAAAGCAAATTTCAGCATGAATTAAGAATATTTTTGCTGGTTTTAGTTTTTTAGTTTGGTTTTAATAATAAATAAGAGTTTGAATAATAACATACTCAGTGTTAGAGGATTGTCATCGTCATTGTCCTTGGGGACATCCATGAAATAAACTGTTGAGTTTTGAGCACAAGAAATAAATAGGCATGTCATGGACATACGTCAAAGAGAAACTGTACACAGTCTCTACTCCAAAGGCATCACCATTGTGCAGTGTATGACTAACTTCAAGATTCCTTCAAAATAAATTACAGTACTAATATTCCTTATAGGACAGATAAACACACTGCAGGTATGTGCTGGCAGTGTGTATACCGCCCCAACCAGCTGATCTGTTCTTGTGGAGTTCAACTGTGCCTTGTGAATAATGCATCAGAGCCATCAGGTGTCACGCAGCTATGAACAGTAAGGAAATGGATCCACTGTAAACACAATACCAGCTTGTGCCAGCTCAAAACCACAAACGGCTGACTCCTTTTCGGTTGTCCTGCTTCAATGATTAGCCTGCCAACAATGGCCTCATTTCCAGGACAACAGTGTATTTCCTGGTCAGTTAAATAATGGCATCATAATAATGACAGTTTTCAGAAAATCAAACAAGAAAAAGAGATGAGTTAACTGCTGTCCAAATACAAAGGAAAAAACCTTCAGACAAAAATTTGTAAGGAAAATATTCATATTCATATAAGGAGACTTTCACACCTGCCTTGTTTGGACCTGATTTTGAACTTTTTGGTTTATTCTAAACCAGAATTAGTGTGAATCCTCCACAGACCGCATTCCATGGGTTAAATGTGGAAACATTTGAATGTGTCAAGTTTTGGACCAATTCCAGGATGTTCTCGCAGGTAAAACAAAACAAAATGTCGGCATGTCATGTTTATGTTCGCTAGCATAATTGCAATACCAAAATTAGCCAAATCAAATAGATAAAGTTACCAAATGCAAAAATTGGTTCAGGTTTTTAAGGTGTGAAAAGGTATTAAATGACCATAGCCTTTACCACCTGAAGGCAATTAGCTAATTATGAAGCTGGTAGAGCAGAAGCAGTACCCTGAGAATGAAAAACACTGCCTTACATGATTTGGCTACCAGTTAAAATTTCAGCTTTTTATTTTGAAGAGCTCCCACAAGCAGTATTTTAATACTGCCTGTAGTATTTTAATTTTTCAATGCCAATAAATACTGAAGTCACTGTTTTGGATACATATATAACTGCAAAGGTTTCTACAATGTAGTATGCATATTCAAGAATAAAATAGGAAAGCGAGAAAGAATGCCAAGCCATTACCAGCCACAGCAGTTGGCACAGAAGCGTAGCTGCGTAAACCACTGTTCACTTCCTGAGAATTATAGGTGTGATTAGACAATGTTTTTGACTGAACGTGGCTGTTTTCTAGAACATTTAGTTTTATTTCAGGCCAGATTCTTCATCAAACCTCTGACCTCCTCTCGACTGCCACTGGACAATACACTCAGCCTTTATCCTTGCAGATGTAGCCTATTAATCTCTTCCACCATTTTTAGTATTGACGTGAACATTTCTGCATGTGTGTGTGTGGCCCATTAACCTTAGTTTCTAAGCTACGTTCCCTTCCAAATGCTTCTGAACATTTTCTTTGTTCACAACCGACACATTTCCAACCCAATTATTCTAACTGCCTAACGTCACACAATAAATCTGTTGCCTTTCATTCTCATGCCAGCATCACTCTTACTTCAACCCACATATAAACACACATTTACCTCCTTACCTCAAAATGCCTATCACCCGCTAAACTCTCAGACTATGATATCATCGGTGAGCATCCACAGAGAAAACATATGAGGGTTCATCACAAGAGAAACTATAAAAATTTCCCATGGTATCAAAGCTTGGTAAATAATTAAAGACATGTTATTTTAAGATGTAGAGTCAATGACATCATTTAAGACACTAAGTCAACCCTCACACTGTGTGTGTAGTTCCTGTTGATGAGGATGAGCTACATCAGGCTACAGAGAACATATGAGTCACCATGCTTTTATGAGAAGATGTAGAAAACAGATAAATGTGTCACCAGTAGATTTGGTTCATACTGTAGATGAGATAGAAATAGATGATAAGTATAAAAGATAAGTAAAAATACATCATTTCATACACTTTTTTTTTCAAAATGCCAAAATTATTTTTTCTCACTGTCTAATTTTCATTGTGGCTGCATATTCGTGTTGGCTGAACTTTCGCAATTAATGAGCTTAAATGTGATAGTAACAGTTTAAATGGAAGGTCAGAGGTCTGATTGTGACTTGTTACATGCTAACATTTGCTAATTAGCAATAAACTTGAGTAAAGTACTGCTGGCTGATGGGATGTCATTAGTTTTGGAATGTAAACCAAAGTACTGCACAAAGTACAACTCTGAGTGTGGTGCTAGCAGAAAAGTCAAAGGATCAGAAATATAGAATGAATGAATGTTGGCTAATCCAACAGTCTGGATTAAAGTGATTCAAAAGCTGATGGAAGTCTTTCTGTATACCTCTGCCCACCTGTCAGC
Source organism: Scatophagus argus (assembly GCF_020382885.2). Classification (NCBI taxonomy): domain Eukaryota; kingdom Metazoa; phylum Chordata; class Actinopteri; family Scatophagidae; genus Scatophagus; species Scatophagus argus. The sequence continues at coordinate 5,190,574 of NC_058513.1, forward strand.
TATTTACCACACACAATAATTCTCCTTCTGTGTGTCAGGAATGTGAAACAACTTCCTCAGAATAACCTCAGGGCTGTGTTTTTGTAGTTTACTCTCAGGGATTACTTTTTGTATGGGAGAAGAAGAGGAGAATGTTTGTTTCAACAGCAACCATTGGTGAACATTAAGTCACTTAAATTAATTATGTTCAGCTTGACATAATCTATAGTAAATGTTTAGCTAACCTTAACCCTGCTGTTTTCTGTCTGCTAATGACAAAATACTGTAAAAATGTCATTGGTTTTAGCAAGTAAAAGTTTAGCCAAGGACAGTAAGAACGTTTTTTCTGTTCCACATTCTGAAGCAAAATGTATTTGTATTAAAAGCATTTCCTTGTACACTTTGTTCAGTGTGTGCCACCATTTTCAGAGCTGTAACTTAACCGTGTGGAGTGCGTTGGGTGCAGTGCCAAGGCTGCGTTTTCCCATGCACTGTAAACTGCCCTCAGTGCATGACAGTGGCTGTAGGGTGCCCCGTAAAGAGACCAGGGGATGTGAGTTGTGTGCCAAAGCATTATGGTATGTGGCAGTCAGTATATTGGACTATTAAACCCACATTGCTCAGTATACTTTATGTGCACCAAGTTGTTTGGTAGAGGATGTGTTTGTGTGGCATGAAACATGCAGTGGATCCAGTTTGTCCTAGCTTGTACCATTGTGTTATGCAGCATCTCTCATGATGAGGGGCTAAGGACTACTGGGTGTTTTCTCTCTTTTCAGTATACAGCTACATGGCACTCTCTAACTACTTATTTGGGCACATGTGTGTGTCTATGTGTTAATGGAGAGATGAAAGCAAAGAAGCAACTAATGTTAGAGGAATGCAATCAGACAAAAACACCCCCAGAGAGATTCATTAAATGTCTGGTTATTTCCGGTGAGAGATAACAATCAGCGGTGCTCCTCAGCACACTTACACAAACGCACAAGCATGTGCGCACACACAGGTGAGCTAGCCAGGTCATCTGGGATCAGTTAATGCTCTCCAGGATCATCTCTCCACTGCTACTCATTGCCAGCTGGCCTCAGACTATTGGCCTCCTGGGCGAGACAGATTGACACGCAGGAAGGAATCAGTGAAAATGAGGGGGTGTACTTGTTCTGCAGGGGTGTTTAGGTGGGTGGTACATGTCAAAGTAACATCCACATGAATGCCAGGACCCAAGCTTTCCCAGAAGAACATAACAAAGTCATAATCAGTGTTATTCACTTTACATGTCAGCGTTTTTAATGTTTTGGCTGATCGGTGTATACAGTATACTCAGGCAGCCAGCCTCCCCTGGCGTAAATTGAGATAAGGATGGCCATCACTGTGAAATCATACAGAACCATGTTTATGTTGGCACAAGGCAGTAGTATTAGCATGAATTGAGGAAAATATGTAATAACCAACTGAGCTCATGCAAATCAGCTAAAATAATAGTTTGTTTGCAATCAGTGGACATTTAGAACAGCATCATGCAGTGGAAAAATGCATTTTGATATATGCAACTTAATGGTTGCTTCAAGCAACTCGTAGATGATAGTTTACACACTGAGTTATGGTAAACGGAATATTTTGTGATGTGCTCAGGTAGACTTATTTCAAATTTCAAACGTGCAAAAATCCATCTATCTGTCCTCTCTCATCTGGCAACTGATCTGTCTTTCTTCAGCAGTCTGGACATACCTGAGACAACACGGTGGCCTTCTGTCTCTCGCTTCTCATGCCAACACGTCTAATTTTAGTTTGGACAAGAAATGAAATGCCAACTACCTGCTCTGATTTAGTGGATCAGCCTTGAAATCATACAGTTTACAGATTTGTCCAACTGTAGACTTTCTTGTTGGTAGTAATAACTTTGGGTTGTTTTAGGTCAAAAACTGCTTCCTGTACTGACCTATGAGTACACCTGTGAGTACATAGGTCATTACAGATTTCAGGGGTGAAAATCAACTAACATGAACAAATGTCAGATTGAAAAGTCCCCCTTCATGTATTTACCTGTGGTTACATCCTGACCATCAAATGGCAGAACACAAAGGTCACTTCTGGTGCTCTCTCACTAATGTGAGTTCCTACACTTCCCAGGATGCCTTTTAAATTGCTACAGTTCGGATTCTGTCAGACATTGAAAACCAAAAGCTTGACATGACATTGTAGTATCTTTAGTCAGACATCTATAGGCCTACACAGGAAGAAGAAAAACCACTAGAAAAGACACAGAATTGAAGGCCATATGTTTTTAGCAGTGGGTCTTCATGGAAACACTGCAGCATATGACAGCATGTTGTAGCTGCACATCTAGACATCTCTGCGTGCACGTATCGTAAAATCAAAGATTACTTTTATGTTTCATTGCATTGTGATTTCCAGACTTTAAGCACTGGCTACTGTATCTTAAAGTTGATTTATTGGCTGGTGTGAAGGACATTTTCCAATCTCAATCACAGAGAACTTTCATGGTGCGTAATCATCCAAATCTCCGCTGTATAAATCTGTCCCCAGGCTCCATGTGAGCCAGGCTTTTTATTGGATTTTTGGCTGGATGCTGTTCTGGATACTGTCTGTACAGATAACACTCACATCTGCAGACACATGCAGGCATACAGGACAAAGGCAAAACTTTGCTTATCAGTGAAACTACTGGAAAATCCATGTTGAGTATTGATATGTTAAATGTACTTTAGATAATTGTGAGACATCTCTTTGAAATTTCCAGAAGCTGTAATTAGGGGACTGAAAACATGTATGGTACAATAAATGTCAGGTGTTGGTATCGGCATTGGTGCCTCCTTGGGTTAAAAACTGGGGAGAGGGGGATTGGCAGAAATATAATAATAAATGATGTCATGTCCTGAAGAGACTGTTTTCTCCAACAATGTGCGGCCTGCTTCGGATAGTTAACGCTATAACAGCCTGCAGGCACAGGGAAGGCTTCCATTGTTTCTACTGGTAACATTTTGCAAAATAACATCACAAAAGAAAACAAAGCATTCTGCGATCAATCATCATACGCATCTTAAGCAAATGCATTTGTTACTCTAACCGCGAAGCCCGATTCCGTGATTAGTTGGATTGCCTATGGTAGTTTTCCAGATTTTCTTTTACATGGACTGTGAGGGAAGATGATGACTTCACTTCCATGAAAATCTTTTTAGCATTTTGTTCCCATGGAACGCATCACCCATTATATTTTTCACAGTCACAGTGGTACGGTACATAATAAGCAAAGATATTACTAATAACATTAACAATGACTTCATTCTATTCATACAAACCTCAGCAGCCAGTGTGCGCAATACCAGGACCCTGAAACTGAAGCTGCTAGATGGAATTCAGCCATTAATCACTGTGACATGTCAAAACGTCATGATAAAGTTCTGTCTGTGAGTGTCTGCAGTGTTTGTGAAAGAGAGTTTCACCTGGACTGCAGTGATCTGCTGAATCATGCTGGATTGGAACAAATAAGCTTAGTAACTGATTCATACCATGACCTTTCACTGTTTCCAGTGTTCCTCAGTCTCCTCCTCGCTATGGATTGGTCAGTTGGCCTGTCTGTTGGTCTGTCTATCCAAAACTTTGATTCAGAGATAGGTATCTTGACAACCACTGGAAGTATTGCCATGAAATGTGGAAGTTCATGTTTCATTGTGTTGAAACTCTTTGTCTTTTTTTATTTAATAGGGTGGGTATTTTCAGTAAATTTACTAAAGACAATCATATCCCTGAGAGGTTGAATGCTTTATATGTTGGACACTCAATTTAGACAGATCTAATTTATAAAGCTTATTTACAGGAAATTTTCTGGTTACAGTTGCGTTCCAACTGTAACAAACTCAACACGTGAAGAACACATGTTGAGTTTGTATGTATCTGTATCTCTGTCTCTATGTACCAAGGATCAAGGATGTCTTTTGTAGTACAGACAGCAGTATACACACAGCCTAAGGGGTACACATGAACAATGTAAAACACATTAAAACACAGAATAAAAATATAAAATCAACGCAAAGTATAGATAAATAAATAAATAATCTGCAGGGTCATTTAAATAAGTTTAAGTTAAAAATACAATAATTTATTCAGAAAGTCAATGGCAGCTGGGACAGCACAACATTGTCATAAACTGAGCCTTTTAATTGGCTAAGATGCCACATCAAGTTCAGTCATGATCTGTAATGGCATGTGTGACATTTGAGGAGCTTTCTGGAAGGAAAAAGAGGTTGTGACACTCCATTTAAACAGACGCCGGCAGTTATCAATGGTAATACCAGGAAGGAAGGAAACTGCCTATAATGCTGACACCATTTGGCACAGCTTCTGGTATTATGAAATATGATTAACAACTATGTTTGTCACCATATGAAGGACTTTTTCTCTTTCCTGGCAACACAGAACATGAAATGACAAGTGTCATGACATGTCATCTGGTTTAGACTTCAGTGGAAAAAGATCAGAAATTTTATTGAGAATTAGGAAAGCAAATTTGTCTGCTTCAGTCTGTTGAGTCTGGTAGTATGTCCCAGTGCTCACTGTAGTAAAGTTTTAATTTTGTTCTCATGATCCTGCAAATATTTTTCACTGTGTACAGAAGGAAGAACAGTTTTACCAAGTCTTACTCAAAACCATATCATCTTATGGAGTTACTGTAAACCAGGCAGAAATGCAGAAATAAACATGTCAGTTCCTTGTTTAGCTGTCGTTTGTGCCTGAATGAAATTCAAAGGCCATTTTAACAGACAATCAAATCCAGCAGACAAACAGGTTTTTACATAATGAAAATCATTCTATAAATTTGTTTCTAGATTTCAGTAAAATATAAGGTACTAATAAAAAAGAATACATAAATTAAGTTTGCTGTAAGTTAAAGAGGAAATAAATAGTTGATTAGGAGGTCAGACATCAATCAGAGAGTCTACTGTATGTCATACTGAGATTTGTAGTTATTGAGAAAGTACATTCCAACAGATGAGATTCAGGCTGGCATTATACATTGTATGTAGCTCCATTAGTTGTTTGCGTATGTGATGGCCAACCGGTTTCTTTTTCGCCAGTAGAATGGTGGATGATAGAAGGGAGAGAGTGAGTTATGCGTGTCTAATGACCGCATAGCTTGTAGCCAACCAACTGGCACAAACCTGCATGCTGTAATATCTGCAGCCAGTAACACACTGGCACTACTGACCGACTGTCGTCATGCTCTTTATGAAGTATGGAAGCCGTTGCATCGCAGCAGACAAACAGACCGATGTTGTTCAGCTGTCAGTCACGTTAACAAGCCAGTAAAATCCCACCCTCGCTGTTGCAGGGGCGGGAACCTTGGTAGGGGGTTGTTGCCCTGTTAAAGTTAATGTGAGCTCATATCTTTAACTGGCAAATTTTCACCTGCATGGCATGGGGCTGGAACACCAGAGTGAGTCTCCTGTCCAAATGCTGCTGCTACCGCATTTCATTAATGAAAGGATGACGCAAGTGTGTTGTGTATGGTGTACGAAGGTGCGAACGGTCGGTTGTTTTCATAATTTCTCGGTCCCCATGGTGTCACTACTTCTGTGCAATGATGCAAGCTACCTCTTTTATATCTGAGGTGGGAAAAAAACACGGCGTTGAGATGAATAACAGCCCAAATGCTTAACACATGTGAGATTGCTGAGTCCAGTGTCAGTTTTACACTGCAAATGTTGACTGATTTGTGTCCAAAGCTTAGGATACTGCCAACAAAATTTGAAAATGTTATAAACATAAAGTCAAACTTTCATATGTATAGTTACATTTTTAAAAAATATTAGTGCAAGTATATCAACATAAATATTACCCTGAATGCTGACCTGATACCAACCTGATACCTACATGCTTTTCGACAAAACTGTTTCATTTAAAAAAAAAAAAAAAAAGGTGCCAAAGTCGTGATTTTTGCTGTCCGAACACAAGGATCTCTTGTGCAAGAACGTGGTGGAAGTTTATCAGGAACTGTCTGATTTCAGTTTAAATAACCATGATTAGGGCTTTGACTAGACATTACAACATATGTGACATGATAGTTTGATAAAATAATGAGGCTACATGCCATGCCAGCTACTGTATATGTAAGAACCAACCAACCACCCGAATTGGACACAAAGTTTTTGCTCTTGCTCTCTTATTTAGCCTTGGTGTGGCAGCTGCTACTACAGTTAAGGTTCAATGTATCAACTAAGCTTTGGAATCTTGTCTATTTTGTCACAGTTAGAGAGGAATCACAAATTTCACCTCTACCGATCTATCTACAGCCTTTTCTCCCACAACAGTTTTATGTACAACTTGTGAATCACCTGTATTATGTAAACAGCACAAAAAACTTATTTTGTGTGGAGTTAGCACTTTTTACATAGTGTAGCACTCTGTGACTAACTTGACCAGGCCTACCACCTCACAGTTTTACATGACAAGAGGACATTTGTGTCAAATGTGAATTCTTTCAAAGCGTTCCACATTGACGATATCACAGTCATGAGACGGACGGGCGGACAACCCAAAAAAAAGGAATTCCTCTGGCCACAGCTGTCAGCGGTGCCAAGGCAACAAAACCGTCAGAGCGTGAAATGTGATTAGTTTAATTACTACTCAATTAATTTGTTTGTTTTATTAGCTGTACTTTTGCATTCATGCTCTATTTGAATGTTCTACTTCGCTTACTTGCAAGACACTGTGCTCTGTCCTGTCAGAATACATCTGCCTCTCCACCTAAGGAACTGATCTGAAAATACTGCCTCCACTTCAGCACCTACTTCCTGTCCCAACTGCTCTATATGTCCCTTGTACTCAAGGTTATGTAGAGAGAACACTGAACAAATACAACAGGTTTAATATCTGCGATTTGCCATCATGAATGTCACTTTGATGGATGTCCACATTAGCTTTCAGTTTCACTAACATTGCCCCATAGGCAGTCGGGAAAGAGGATGGGGTGTCACACCCCCACCCTTAGTTATGGCTTCCCAATTCCCAGACACAGTGCATCAGTGTTTGTGCTGGCCAAAGGCGAACTCTGATGTGCCAGTTCCCCTGAGTCACCCAAGAGATTGCACTGAAGGAGAAAACACATGCTCAGAGTTGGCACTTGTCCTGAGACCACAGGACAGAAGCGTAAGTCGGCTATTTCCTGACTTATCTTTCGATTTACTGAATTCATGCTGTTTGATAGCACTCTGCATTCGTCATTACCTGCATCAGGCTAATCTTATGCTCCACCATTAATGATGGAAAAGTATTTTAACGGTCAGCAAAAACAGATTTTCCACCCGACATCAGATTACACGTTTCACAGCAACTTAACTGAGGGTTCTGAGCCTCTTATGTACTCATGTGGGCCAGATTTGATACCGTATCATTTTGCCGTTGAATGTGGGACAAGATAAATAGCTGTCATCTTTACAGGATGGATGGTGAAACGTGTGGTTTGTCTGACTATTGCAGTTACTATGACAACCAGGAAATGTTTTCATCAAAGACAACATTGTGGTTTTTCATCTGGTTTTTTATTTGGTGCCACGGAGTGTGTGCACAAGCGCGTGTGGTTGGCTGCTCGGGCATGATGTGTGTACGTGCTATCCATTCCCAGGTATTCGTAAGAAGGGCGCCACACTGACCAAACAAACCTGTCGAGGGAGACGTGTGATGGAACGTCCACATGTAAACCTGATCCTCTGTTTGCAGGAGAAGCCAAACAGGCTGTGTTAACCATCCACTCCCGATGTTATCTGAGAGAATCTGATCTCAGTTTGTGGTGGAGGGGGGAATGCTGCTCAACTTGACTGGGCTATGCCAACCACACACAGTGAGGACTCCATGTCATGACACAGAACAGGGACACTGCCAGCTACAGTACATTATTTTCTTTATTCTGTCATCTTTGTGAAATGAAGGGTGACATGAAGTATCGAGGAGAGCTATGTGGAAATGAGATTCATTGCTTGAGATCTGGTGGAAATTAAAGGGAAACTACATTTAGACTGACAAAAGATTAAAAGCTCGCCAAGATCAGTCAAAACGTTCACCAAGTCCAGTCATTTGTTATGAAGAGAAGTGAATTGTATTCATTAAGAATTTCTGTTTTCTTTGTTAACAGACTTTCTCATGACAACAGTATATTTACCTCCACCAAAGAGGGTATGTTTTTGGTTTGGTTTATTTGTCTGTTTGTCAGCAGGATTCCAAAATGAAAAAAAAAAAAACAAAACACGCAGATTCAAATCAGTTATTATTTTTCACTTTTGGTAACAGTGCCAGACAGGGCAGTTGGCCTTTATATAATACTGTTAATACAAAAAAAAACTTCATAATAAAGTTCATTTGTGACAAAGAAATTTAGAAATATGAGTCCATATCACAATCCACAGTCATGGGTTCCAATAATCCTCTGAGGTGGCCTACACATGGAGTTGTTCAAATTTCATATAGAAAACAATGTTTATGGAGCATTCGAGGATACCTGGGTATTTCTCCACTTGGGTGGGATTAAACCGTTGCAGAAGAAGAGGACACAACCAGCTGATGTAATTACAAGAGGGCCTGTCAAACTCCAAACAGTGTGAAAACAATACAGAGTATGGCATGTGTCTGTGTTTCATGTAACCTAATATGCGGAAGATTAAAGTCTTCTTTTCGCGCCACACACATCTGATGTTTTTGCCTCTGCCTCTAGTTTTAGTCTCTTTAAATAATATGCTTCATGCACACCATGATCCATTTGTTTGCATAGTAGCATTTTGTTTTGATTGATACTTTTCCATGTCATCTGTACTGTACCTGTTCAGTGGCTATGACTATTTTTTTTCTGTTGTGTGTGACACTTATATATTGGCACAACCTTTAAGCAACAATCTTTAAAAAAACTTAGATTTTTTCCCTATAATATCCCATAAACAGTATATTAAAGACATTACTATTAATGCCATAAATTTTTCTTTTTCAAATTTAAAATTTCTTTGGTAATGGAAGTACGGCAATTTAATAAAGTTACTTAATGATGTGAAACAAGGATTGCCAAGGTCATTGTGATTTGTTCTGTGGGGAACATGAATGTGTGTAGCTGCAATTGTCAAAATATTTGGCCTAAAATGTAGATCTCATGGTGCAAACACAAGTCAGGGATTGACAAGGTCAGTAGGATTCATCCTCTGGTAACCATGCATTCCTTATCAAATTTCACTGCAATAGATTCAACATTTGTTGAGATATTAGTGTGAGATAAAAAGGTGGGACTGAGTTGACTATATTGTCCTCTCTCCATGACTGTGTGCTTCCACAGGTTGGGTCATGACTTACTCCAGTGATAAAAAACCACCACTACACAGTGTTTCACTACTTCACATTGCTGCTGTTGCTACAGCTGATCCCTTGTTAGTGAACCCACGTAATACCATGTAATATTATGTCTTGGTACGCTTGCTGCAGCTGAGCGGTTGCATTTGATTCACTTGTTTTCCACATTGCACCGTGCCAGCGCTATGGTTAGCAGCCGAGCACTCTCGAGGGGCATGACTCTCTTTGGTTTTGGACCTGAGCAGCCTTACTTCCATTTAATGAGGCCCGTCTTTAAAAATGAGAGACAGAGAAAGAGAGTGAGAGAAACATATCCTTCGCTCTGTTCTGTCTGAACAGCTGCATCTGTGGTTTTCTCCTCTGATGGCGCTGTGGTTTTGGGAGTCGTGCCCTTTAGACAATCTACCTCTGCTTCGATGTTTAATGGCAGCTCATCTGAGACAGAGAGAGAGCGAGAGACAGTGAGTGAGAGAGAGAGGCTGAGATATACACCACTGGGAAAAAGCAACATGTACTCTTACAGAATGATTAATAGCACATAATTAAAACACAAAATGGCTATATTATGTAATCCGCTGAAAGTCCTTGGTGCACAAACTTGCAAACACTTATGCACACCAAATCATCAATAATTAAGAAATATGGCACGATGAACCTTGTGTAATGATTGTAGCCCCATAGAGACATGGAGCATAAAACTGCTCAAGCCCTGAATGGCACCAGCTTCCTCCACAGTAACCAAAACATCATGCAACATTTAGCCTCCACCTCTACCGTTGCCAGAAAGTCTCAGCACAGGACTGATACCCAAGACCAGACACATGCAGAAGAGCAGCATGGAGAAATAATCATCAGAGAAAAAGAAGAAGGAATTGGAGGAGATGAGAGAGGTAATAAAACTGAAGCATGGTGTCGCAGCCAGGGCTTGTGGTTAGACTGAGGTAAAGGCATTGAAAACAAATCTAGTGAGCACATTTTGCGAGCGTGTGGCTTTATCTAGCACTGCTGTGTTGGAGCTTGATTATAAGATAGTGTATAATCAAGGGATCAGATCCATGAGATCTATCTTATAATAAGAGAGTGTATAATGAGCCTTCAAAGTTCATGATAGGATCTGGCTTCTTTCCCACTATTTATCATTCTTGCATAGTCCAACTGATCAACATAAACTTCAATAAAGAACCATAAACTGACATAAACTATGACAGTCTCTAGTGCTTATTATTATTTGGTTCATAATAATTTGGGATTCTTTTTTAGCAGAATACTGAACTTGGATTTGGATTTGAAACAGTACTTCGTCTCTCTTCGTGGTTCTCTATAGTATAATTGGTGGTTACTGGTGGTATTTATGATGTGCCCTGTAGTTCCGTGTGGTATTTGTGGCAATAAGCACAACCACCCTCTTAGTTTTCCTTTCTGCAGTTTTCATCAGAAGGCTGCGTTTTCACTGGCCAGGTGTAAAAAGTGTCTGTTCGCTTGTTGGTATTGTCTGTGGGTACGTATCTACTCTCAGTCAACACTTATCACTTTGTAACTGAGATCAGTCATTTAAGCAGCTGGTAGACAAAGGGAGGAGGCACAGATAAAAATATGACCGGACGAAAACAACAGATTATGGATGGAAAGAAGCTGATGCAGAAAAGTCAAGTGCAGGAAGGGAGGGAGGTACAAATGAAGTCAAGGGCAGAGAGACAGAGGGAGGAGAGGAAGCACTTTAAGCTGTCAGTCCACAGCAGGGAGTTGTATAACCTTATCTTATCCAGGGCAGAAGTCAGTCATTCGGACTTTTAACTTATTAATTGCATTAAATTCTTTTGCTCCCATGTCAGTATCTGGTCACATCAGCATTACACTGCAGTGTGCGCAGCGAGTGTGCATTGTGGAATCCCTTTCTTTTCATTTCAGTGCCCATGTTAACAGGTTGTAAATATTTATATTTGTAAATATATGCTTATTCTGAATTTGATGCCAGCAACACGTTTCAAACAAGCTGGGACAGGGACAACAAAAAAACTGAGAAAGTTGTGTACTGCCCAATAAAACACACTGTTTGGAACGTTTCACAGGTACACAGGTTCATTAGTGACAGGTGATGGGATCATGATTGGGTATGAAAAGAGCGTCCTCGAAAGGCTCAGTCGTTCATACGCAAAGGGGCTGAGGTTCGCCACTTTGTCAGGATATTACTACATGGACTAACAGTTCCTTTTAAAATTGTTGCATTCTGTTTTTATTTACATTACATTACACAGCATCCTAACCTTTTTGAACTGGGATTCTACATGACCAACTTAGAATATCTTCATATGAGGGAACTTTTTATGTTACAGGAAAATCTTTTTCCTTCTGCTAATAACAAAATATGGTCATTTCTCGCCATTAAACATATGTATTCCATCCTATGGACACGAATGATCACTCGTACGTCACTGACACCGGAAACTTATTGCAATTCATTGGGAGGTTGGCAGAATGAAGAGTGAGCAGCGAGTCCCTTAGGGAACCCTGGGTTAACCACTAACAAAAACCAGAGGCTTTCCAGTGCTGACCATGCTGTGCTTTAAACAGCCACTTCACCAGCACAGTGATGGATGTCTGGTGCCAGCCCGGAGGGCCGCGCTAGACAGGCTGCCACCAGTATTCACTGTTCACACATATGAAAGGCAAAAGGGAGTGGACAGCTCCAAGAAAATCTATTATGGAATGGTATTAAAGAAAACACAATTGGAAAATACTCAAGGACAAGGAAAAAACAATCTCTTTTTCCATCTACTCTCCGTCAGCCTCCTTTCCCTTTATCTCTCCATCCAACAAGGCTGGGAACGAACACGGTGGAGCGGCAGGAAAAAAAATGTGGAGAAAGTGGAGCCGTGTCTCAATAAGAGCAACGTTGAAGTTTATAATCAGCCAAATCAACTTTATGCTTACTGACGGGCTGTTCCACTGAAAGCTGTGCTCCCTGCCAGGGGTGTGTGGGTAAGTTTGAGCCAGCACGACAATAAAAACCATTGTTGCGTTTGTTTAGACAGCCCATCCAAGTTCAACCCTCCCCTTTGGAGCAGGTTTGCCGACCCAATAATGGCACCTAATTTGTACGGAAGTCGAGAGAAATCAGTGTAAAGCAAAATCTCAAAAACAAGCGCTTTGTTAAGCCACCTTATTTCCCCGCGATTGTATCCTGTTGTCATATGTTTTTCTTTTTTTTGTTCTTGGACTCTGTGACTTGTGGTGATTTAAGTGTTGCTGAAACATAGTGACATTCAGAGTTTTGGATGCCAGGGAAGGCAAAGGGATACAATTAGAGCAGGTGAGAACAAACCAAACGTGTGGGAGGATATATGTCCAATCACAAAGACAACCCTGGACTAAACCTAATCCACTCCTTCACCCACATCTTTCCCACTCTCTTTGTCTGAACAGCTGACTGGATCCCATTTTCCCTCACTCTGTCATCCATCTGTATGCCCATGCCAGCTGTAAGGAATTGACAGGGCAGCAAGCAGAGTGGGATTTTCCCAGAAACATTAGCCTCTCTGAGGACAAGGTGAGATTGGTGGGTAGGATGACTATCTGTCTAGCTGTCTGTCTGGGTCAGTCTCGCTGTCAGTCCTGAGCCACTTGGCTTCAAACCTCTGTGTAGCTCCACTACAAATTCATTTGTGTGAGAGGCCTCTTCATAGCTGAAAGAAGAAGATGAATAGGATGAGGATAAAAATTGCTCTGTCTCTAAAGAAGAAACTTTCCATTTGCTTTCCACTCATTCTTTCCCGCCCTATGAACAATGGCATTGAGTCACTGCCGGCCATGACCCATCTCTGCCAGTGTTTTAAGTCCAACTGTTCTAAGTCCTTGGGATCAACAAGGTGTGGGAAAATGCCTGCTGAGACAATTTCTTATTTCAGTCAAATCACAGATCACTGAATTTTCCTTCAATTATCCACCTTTATGTGACAGGTTTAAAGTCATTTTGGTGTTAAAGTAGCTGGTTTGGATCTGTTTCTCTCAGAGGTGCCAAGCAGAACTACTACAGCTAACTCACAGTGCCAAAACAAAGAATAAATATATTACTAATATATGAGGATTTCTCCAAATTGCCAGATCAAAACCAAAAGTGGGCAAATGGCATGTCATTCTCTAAAATGATTGATATCCAGTTAAGGTTTGTAGTCATGAGAGGTTCAGTATGCCACCAGTGCTGCCAGGTACTGGAGTGGCTTTCTCTCTCTCTCCTCCCACAGTTGAAAATATAAAAGGACATTTCTTCTACATGCAGGGCCATGATCATTATTGATATGCCAGAATGGACTACACTGTCCTCTCAGGGCACTGAGGGACACTGATAATACTATGAAAGTTAGGTTTAACCTCTCTCCAGGCCTTTCAGCTTTAGGAATGACCTTTATACTTTGTTGTTGAGAAGTATCTGGATGAAGCCACATTAAAGGCTTAAATGAACCTTTCCAAAAATGAGCAGTTTGGGACTCCCAAAAAAAGGGATAAGGCCCTTCTGTCTTTCTTCAATGCACACCCCTGCTGCCATGATTTCAGCTTCTCTCCTGCAACCTTTCCTAAAATCTCTCTCTCTCTCTCTCTCTCCTTTACTTTCTGTGTATTTCTCATGATCACTATCCAATAAAAGTGAAAGTGCCCATATAGTAATCCTTTAAACAAAGACTGCAACTATTTACATATTTGAGTTTGGCTCCTTGTTAAAATACAAGATGTTAGACTTTGGAGAATTAGAATCTTTGATGGGATTTTCAACAACACACTGCATCACCCATGCTTTCTTTCATTTTTTTTCTCTCTCTTTTGCAATATCCAGCACAAACAGCAACACAGCTCTCGCCACGTTCATCTCTGGCTGCAAACATCTCAGCTTCCTCTTTTTTCTTTGTTCATGGTGTCTCCTGCTGGGGATGTGTTTTGAGGATCAATTGTTTGTTCTTTATCCTGGCCAGAGAGCTGTTTGGTTAACCTTCGTTTTGACACACAAATTTGGGCCTTCAGCCTTTTACACCAATCAAACACCTTGGATTCGCACCAACTCCTCACACTCTGAATCATTTTACAAATACCAGCATGGCCTTGACAGATTGAGGAGGTTGTCTGGGAGTTGATGCTGAAACAGAATAAACTTAGAGGGGTGTAACAACAGTGTTAATTCTTAGATTCAAGAGTTCAACTGTTTAGAATGTTGACACATGCATTAATAGTACCACTTTTCAGTAAAGGATTACTTACAGCACTAAACAGGAGTGTCACATCTATTGTACAATGCTTCCCTTTGCAGTGTAAACTGATAAGTTTACTATGTAATATACTGTAATGTCTGCAGTTTGAGTCCTCCCACAGTGGTCACAGCCCATCACACTCGAGACAATATAGGAGCTATAAATGACCTCATTTAAGCACAGTTGTTCCACAGATTTATCACACACCAGCACAGAAACACTTTTGAGTCACTTTTGCCTGTCATGTCATCTCTACTAAACCCAGTGTTAAAGTCCCCTGAGATCAGCAACATGATAGAGCAGAGTGTTACAACAAATATTCCTCAAATTCAGTCTAATCAAACACTTTCCTCCACCTTTCTGGTTTAGCAAATCACATTCAATACTAAGAACCTTTTTTTAAGCGAGTAATGCAGCAACTTGTAAAGCCGCTACTGGCCAACACTGGCTCTTGCACAAAAAACTGATTTGACTACTTTAATTTACATAATAGTTTGGGTTTTTTCATCAAATTTCATAATGACTTAGATGAAGAACCTCTTTATTATTTAGTATATTTGCTTACTTAGAAAAGGTTAGCGTTTGCAGCAATATAAATATGAACATAGTTCCAAGGGATACCAGGCTCCTTAAAAATTATTCCCAACAAGGCAATATTTGTTCTTCCCCACTCACTATGACTTGCACTATGGACAACCAGCTTGCTGTCAAGTTTCACTGCGTAAATGGCTGCATTTATTTATCCACATTTACCCATTCACACACACTTACAAACTGATGACAGTGAACTTCCAAACACAGCTAATCATGTATGGGAGCAATGGCTGCAGTTCACGCCACTGTTCATAACCCTAACTCTGTATATTTCACATTCCAAGAAAACACACTAGATTCCCTGACATAAATCACTTTAAATACCTAAACTATAAATACAATAGCTCAACTGACCTAATGAATTTATTCAACTTAAAAAAAAAAGCTGTGTGTGTGACATTTCTCAGCACATATTTATTGTTTTCTGAGAATCACTGCACTATTTGACATCATTGACCCAGGAGCTATGGAGGGAAAATATCCTCGATAGATTTTGGCCTTGTTAGAGCCCTTAGAGAGCTCATTTTAAACAGCAGTTCTGACCTCAGAGTTATGGCTATGGGATGTGGCTATGGGCTAATACCCACGATACTAACTATACCCCTGATGGAAAAGTGGCAGAGAAAAAGAGGGAGACAGGATGACTGTGACATTCGATTTGCTCTGCCATGCCGATACCCCCACAATCTCATGGTTTACTAAATTACAGCCTTGTGCTCCTGCTCTGCTTCATTATCCCTGTACCCCACAAACACACACACACATTTCATTTTTCATTCTCACACACTGTTGAGTGATGTAAGTTTAGAGGAAGAGGAAAAATGGCTACTCTGGATTGGGAAAATCTAAGAAGCAATTGCCTTCTTTTCAACACCTAAAGAGAACATCATTTTTGTCATGTCTTGTTTAATTTGAGGTTGCTTAAAAGTCAGATGAAACAACTTAATCAGTGAAAATATTTTCGAGGCTGCTGCATATTCCAATACATTTTTGGTCATGTCTGTGTGTAACCGAGCTTTGCTAATAACACAGCTTGCCAGCCAAGCTGCCCAGTGACAGCTCAAATGCCACTTTGACCAGCCAGCCAGCCACCAAACTGGCTTCAGCAAACACACACACACGCACACACACACAGAAGCACGTTGGGACTCAGAACACGCAACACACTCCTGTAGCAAAGGTACATTCTGCTCCTGTGGTGACTTCACAAATAGACTTGTTTTCTTCACATTGGAAAGTATGACATTGAGCCAAGCAGCACTCACCACCACCCTCCAACTTTCAGCCACACCCATCCACACATGAAATGAGATGTTTGTGGTGGATGATAGAGGCAGTTCTGTAGGGGTGGGGCCGAGGTGCACACTTTGTTTTGGGGGTGTTAAGAGAGAACGCCAATCAACACCTTACAGCCCCTCACCACAGCACGGATTTAGATAACCCCACACATTTTAAAGCATCCTGTGGTTACTCATGATTATTCACTTATAACGCATACCTTCAAAGTGCATCACGGCACCCTTTTGTGAGGTACCTCTTAAATGTCCTTCCAAGTGTTTTCCCTTCTCAGAGTGGACAGGACACTACGTTCTGTTCCAGGACTATTAGGCGAGTAGAGAGTTTCCATCAGCAGTCACACGTCTAGATGCTTTTTATGAGGGCACTTGCTGTGGATTTGTTTTTTTTGTAAGGATACTGGGTGCTGCTGTGAGGCATTGGAAAGGCTTGATTATGTGTTAATGTGTGTGTGCACTGCTAACTAAAGCAAGCTTCAAGAAGGAAGCCTCTTCCTGTATCACGTTTTTAAAGTGGTTATCTTCTAATTAATGTTTTTTTTTCTTTTGTTGCAATATCTCATTTAGGTAGGGTTTTTGTGGAACATATTCAAGTTGATGAAATTCAAATTTAGTGCATAAATTGAATTAAATTGCTTTTGTGTCTTGCATTTTATTACTGAATAAAAAAGAGCAACAAATGGGGTTTAATATAAGCACAAGCCCATGATTAATCATTCTCAAGAACTTTTCACATTCACCAGTCTTTTAGGCACTAACAAAGTATAAGCCAAGCCTGCCATATGAGTCATGTACAAAGAGTGTACCTTTCTCCCTGTTTTAAATTTGTTTACATGAGTATTTGGGCACCGTTTGTCCATGTCCTGCAATAACACCCAAAACTGTAGCATTACCTTTAATGCAAAATATTCCTTATATCTTGTAATACTTATTTTTGTCTCAGTATGGCATTGCTCTGATGACATGATATTGGCAGCTGTAATAATTTGTTTGCTGATTTTTTCCTCATAGCCTCATATTAGCATTTTGGGTGCACTGGTTATTCTAATGATCAAATTTAACACACCTGCTCATCTACAGGTAGCATATATCATGTTGAAACAAACAACTTGTGACAGAGAGAATACAGAATAATAATCCAGATTCAGTATTGCAGGAGGCCCAGGGAAGGTTGGACTGTTAACAAACTAAGAGGGGAGTGAAAGGAAGAAGATAAGTATTCGCAAAGATAGGTGCTCTCATCCTGTAGAGCTCCTTACATCTCCCTAAATCTTTTATTTTCTTTTTATCTTTCTTTCTGACTATACTTTCTTTGCTGTCAGTTAATTAAGTTCTCATACTGTGTGATAACATGCTAGTTTATAGCCAGGTAAAGGCTGCTATACATGGTCGCACATTCAAACACTTGTATATCATTCTAATTACTCTCTGTAGCACTGGCACGCAGCTCTGGATAAGACCTGACTTAAGAGACCATTTCCAATCAAATTAATCCAAACTGCACCAAGACTAAAACCTGATCCTAAACCACCAGGGTCATGGTGGTACAATGAGATCAAGTTGTAAGAGCAGGGACCGGGTTAACACACTGTTTCTGTAGTAGTGGTATCAATCTTCATGTCTATTAATGTGACATGCACACAACATACATAGGTACTTTACCCTTCATTTTATTACATGCTAGTCGAGTTTGCTACTCAAGAGCATTGTTTGTCAGAAATAATTCTGTTCCCCTGTCAGGGGTCGAAAGGACAGTGATGAATGACTGGTGCATGAAACCAGCCCTCTGCAGTGACAACCATTGTACAAAAAACATTACAATGTGGACCCACAGATGACTACACACACTTTCACACGATTTATTTGACCTCAGCATACACTTGTCAGCAATTGAGTTTGCACTTCAGTTCCACTCTTTCAGGTCCTTGCGCAAACAATGAGAAAAGGACCAACGCAACCCGGCATGACAGGAGCCGGTAGAATGGTTGCAGAGGAGGAGAAGAAAACAAACAAATAGCAAGAGAGAGAGAGAGAGAGAGAGAAGGGCCATGACTCGTAACAAAATGTCCACCAGATGTTGTGTGTCTTTTTCCAGCTCCACATCCGATGGCTTCATGCGTTAGCATAAGTCCAATGGGGTTAAAAGGTTAACATTGCTTTCAACAGTATGTTCTGTTAAAATTAGTCTGATTTGTTTGGGCAGGTAATGCCATTTGAATTCAAGAACTCAAGGTAAACAATAATAAACAGTGCAGAAATTCTCATTATATTCAACTAAACTTCTTTTTTGTTTTACTTTCCTTGTTGCCTACATGTCTGATCTGGCAGGTCGACAGATGTGTAATAACTGAGCCCTTTTGTGAGTCCATGAGATTTTGTTTACAGGTCCATGTTTCGGCGTGAACCTTAACAAACCCAATAATTTAAAGCCCAGAAGTCACAACATTGCAACCAGCTCTGTGAGGCTGTTGTTTCAGCAGTGCTATGAGCTAAATGCTATTGTTAGCCTGACAGAATCACAATATGCTGATATTTAGCAGGCATTCTGTTAACCTTATTTCAAACTAAAATTTGCTGAAAAAGTTCAGCTGGCTAATGGGAATGTCATGTTGTTAGCATATAAAACCAGTGTGTATGATTTGTAAATGTTATTTAAACTTTACAAAACTAATGATGCACACACAAATTCTGGATACATATTTGCAGATGCCTGTCCACATTCACAAAACTCAATATGCATTTAGAGATTCTTTTACACATAGTTACACAACTCTCTCCTCATATTTGTGAATCGTTTTGCTACAATAATGGCTCCATACTCAGTAGTCGTTGAGATATTTCTGTCTGGTCTGGAGTGGTTGACAGACTGACCAACAGGCCAACACTGCCATCCCCAAAGCCACGGCTAAATAAATAGCATCACTAAAAGTAAACTCTGCTATTCTGCAGACCAAGACGAACAAACTGCAGAGGGGATCACACCCTAAAGTTGTTGCAACCACTTGAGTTCATATCATTTGAGACTTCGTTAACTCGGTGCAGACAGCATACCAAAGAAGACTATATTTTGTTAATTGGCTTCAGTTTACATCAATAAAGGGACTACCTCTGCTCCATAGTAAGCAAGCTTAACACCCCATCACACACTCCGAGGTGGATAGACCTGCTCCCTATCGGTCCAGAGAGTGAGAAAGTGTTTGTGTGCCTAATTAAAAGTGTGTGTTGTGTGTCAGGGGCCCTAAGCTAACAGGAGATCAGGCCTCAGTCATGTGAGCTGGCTTTCAGAGCTTGGTTCATGGCATCGAACACCTCAGGGAAATATGAGGGATTTCATTTAAAGGAAAGTAACCCATAGAGAGCAAGTTATATGAGCGTTACACATGTATGCTAACTTAGAAACATTCAATTGGAAAGCCTGCCATTTGAAACTGCGGCACATTGCGTCAGGGTGTGGCCACTGCAAAGGGTGGAAAACATAAAAATCATAAAATGCTCCATGAGAATTCATAAGGTGACAAAGCTCATAGGGTGACCTAAAGTGGCAAGAGGGTTTAAGGAGAGCTATCCGGTCTGAATTTGACTTTGATCCTGTCGTCTTATCCAGCCGTCCCTCTCACTTTTTTCCCTTCCCCACTTCTACCTCATAGGCACCTCATCATCTTGCTGCTTGTTATAGCGAGGCTTCAGCAGGCTTTTGCTTGCTGGACATGTGTAAGACGCTGCAGCAACAGGTCAAAGACCACACTTTTTTTGCTCTCTCGACTTCTCATCCTGTGTGCCTTTAGATTCGAGAGAAGATGGTATTTCAGGGAGAGTTTTCTGCAAAGCATATCAACATTTCTGTTCTTGACCTTCCAGAGGACACTGTATCCTCTGCTTCTCTCTGCTGTTTTTCCACCTTTCACCCTCTGGTATTTTCCTATATTTCCTCTGTCAGGCTCTCTCTCCATAATCTATTTTCCTGTCTTCTCCTGAGGCTCTTTTCCTTTCTTCTATCCCATGGGGTCTCATCTTCTCTACTGTATCAGCCATTCTTTATATTCCACGCTCCTCAGATAATGCTGCCTTCACTGCATTTGCTTAATGATCATAAGATGCATCGTTGTGCTCAGCATCTCAGATTTAGCCGTGGCAGAAGGCTTCTTTTTCCGCTTATTCTTTTTGAGCTATTATTGCAGCACTTCTCCAGAGTGTTTGGAAAAATCTAGTTCTCTCTTAGTTATCATTGGAATTGACAAGAAATGTTTTGAGAGTGTTCATGCAGGACACATGAAGGACAAATTTAAAAACATCTATGACCGTACCTTCCAAAATAAAAAGGCTCAGTGTTGCTCAACACAGAGACAACATAGTTTTGGAAATGGAGCAATTAGAAGTGATAAAGCTGCTGGCGATCCAAGAGGTTTTCCCGTAATTAAAATTAGGCATTGGAACTCAATGGTGCAAGTATCAAGACTCATGTGAACGCTGTTATTGGCAACACATTGTTCACCACAGATTGCAGCTCGGAAACTCGATCGTCTGTTGGACTGTGAAACAACATTTTAGCAGAGAGAGGGGTAGTCAGTGAAGCGTATAATATCCATCTCTTGGACACACACAGAGTCTCTAGTGGACATGAGTGCACGTTGTATGCTTTTCTATTCTACTCTATTCTATTTAAGGCATTTACTTGAAATTCTCCTTTTATTTTATCAGGAAGATTTTACTGTCTTAGGTTACCTTGACATCTCTTGATCTCCTTGCTTGTGCCTGATCTGATTACCACAGAGGCTCGTTTTCCCTCTCATTTTGACCCTCGACTCTGTGCCAGTGTCTTGCACAAAGCTCAAAAACCTAAGGGTTCATGTGGGGATCATAAAAGGTACAAGCGGATTGATTACACGTGGCCGTCATTATCAAGCATGTGCCAAATGTTCCGAGAGTGAGTTAGTTTTCGTTCCAACCAGGCGGCTGACGTCTCAGATTAGAGCACATTTTTTATGGGAAAGGGAGACAAGTTACTGGAATCATCCGTTGTGCTGTTTGGTTGTAAAGATGCATGCATTGGTCTGGTTTTAATTGTAAGCTGAACAATATTTTCATAATGGTATTATAAATTGAAATTATCCTCAAAATTAAATAATTTTGTATCAGCTGATCAGCCTGTGACAGTGCTCTGTACCTGTGGGCAAACAAAAGGTAAGCAAGGTAAAGGAAAAAAGTGAGCAATTAGCTCCTGTCTTTTATTCTGTCTGCAAACAGGGTGTTTTGGTCAACAGCATCTCGATTCAGAGAACACTGGGTGAAAAGAGACACAGGATAGCCATGGTGGGGTAGATACAGAGGGAGGGCAAGGGCTAGAGGTGTTAAATATAGTTGTGTAGCCATGAAGTATGTGTGTGCACGTGGGTGTGATTGCAAAAAGCAGCCCAGAACCGGGGGAGGGTTAGAGCCAAAGAGGATTGTGGGGGATTTGTATTCATTTCCACTCATTTTTCACTTGAGAGAGAATTTAGGGGAAAGGTTGAAAGAGTTTTGCAGGGTGCAGGGTCAGTTTAAAGTATCTTTTTGGCTTCATGGTTAGCACAATTCCATGATGGTGCAACCAGGGCTTGAACAGCTCATGGCAGTGGTCTGAAAGTCATGTTTGTTCCATTGCAATAAATGGAAAGAAATGATAGCCAAACTAATATTTTCTTGAACCCAAGACCAGAGGGGGTTATTTTAAACCTCCCAACACAACAGACACTATAATTAACTGCATCTGTGGTGAGTGCTGTGTGTCTGCATGGTCAGATATTATTACCCAAGGTCTAACCACGACATTTGAGGTGCCATGTTCAAGAGTTTTTAAACTCGCTTTAAAAGATGTTTCTTAAGGGTGAGAAGAACATGTATTACCATGTTTAATTTACCAAATAGCATCTGTAACTGTAACCTGAAAAAAAGGGGAAAGCAAAGGATGAGAAGGATGACATGACAGAGAAAGAAACTGAACAGGAACAGGAAGAAGCCATCCAGTTGTTAGGGTTCATGGTTAGGGTCAGCATGTTGAACAGTAATCAAGTTTTAATGTGAACGCATCTCTGCAGCTGACTGGAGCATCGTTAACTACCACTACTAAATATATACACACACAAACACACACACAACTGCTGGAGTGGTTACAATAATCATCATCCTGCCACAATCACCAACCACAATCAATGGCCTTGCAATCACTGCAGCAGCACTCCAGCCAGTGAAATGACAGATAAACGGTGATATCATCAGGATGTTATCATCTGTTTGGCTAATTACAGGAAGTTTGCAGAGCAGAGGTCATGTAGTAGTTTGTCTATCACTTCAACATGTATTTATTTGTTGTTCAAAAGTGACATTACAGAAAATGATTTGAGTCCGTGTGTACAATAAGGAGACTTGGTGAGTTTGTAAAAGGAAGTAAAAAACTTTGTATCTTAACTCAGTTCCAATGAGTATTTTATTGAATTTTCAGCCTCCTGCCACAGTCTTCTTATAGACATTAAATTGTCAAACTGTCTTTTACGCTTCCTAACATTAACACATTCATTTAAGGTAAACGCAGGCCTTTAAACAGACTGGAGCCATGCAAAAATTTATGAATATTCTTTGATGAAGAAGAAATAACATAATTATTTAAGGAAAATAAAGAGTTTGTAATTACATAACACTGGATTGAATCCCACAGTGAAAAGGGAAATAGCTAAAAATGGACTCCACATTGCTTATTGCTCAGAACTTAGGGCTATAGAAGAATTATTGAGGCTGTCCTCCCATTCCAGCAGTCTTCCAAAACATCATATGTATGCGTTCAAGAGACAAAGCCTTCTTGAAGCCGAGGGAATGATGATGGGAGCAAAGGAAGACATCAGGAGGCGTGCCTGTAGAGCAGCAAAGACTGCATAGGGAGGAGATCAGGTAGATGGATGGGTGGGTGAAAAAAAACCCATTTGACTTTAACACAGAAGATCTCTGTCCATTTACAACTTACAGTCAACATTTTTTATTATAACCATGATTGTGATCCCTCCCGAAACATAACCACATGTTGACTATTGCACCCATGACGAGGGTGGTCACCTGGCCTTGATATATTTGTCATTTTAATCCAGTTCATTTAAGTCGGAGGACAAATATATTTTTTACTTTTTTTTACTTTTTTTACATTTTACTGTTTTTTTTTTCTGTGGTTCTGCTTTCTGCTATAATGCAGAATAAACTGATGATGTCACTCAAGTCTGTTTCTAAAAACTGACATACTGGTTCTGATTTGATATGAGTGAAAAATGAAGTACTGAAGCAGAAACAGGATTGCTGTCCACCACATTAACACAAATCCACCTTTATGATCTTTATTTATGGCTCTGTTTGTCTTTTTTTTTTTTTTTAACAATAAATCTCAGAGGGACAGAACAAAATAAAAATCTGGTATGTGTGGTATGTGAATAAACCATTCCCAGAAAAATAAAACACAAACCTGCCTCTTTTTTGTCCTCTCCCCACCCTATAATTACCATACATTCCCCTAACAGTGCGTTTAAAATAACTATATAACAATAATGTATCAGTGCAATGTGAGTTAATAATGAAGTCCCCAACAAGCCTGTCACATTATAGCTAATGACAACAACACTGGTGAGCTTATTCTCTCTCTTTCTCTCTCTGTCTCTCTCTCACACACACTTTCATCACTTTTGGGGACATCACATAGACTTACGTTCATTTCCTGGAGGCTTAACCACCACCAAACCATAACAATAAATATTACTTGCCTAACCCTAACACTTACCTAACCCAACTCTAACCTCAACCTAACCTTAAAGCAACTCTTCACCCTAATATTTAATAATATATGTAAGGTCCCCACAAAGTGACTGTGTAACCACATTTTTGTCCCCACAACTACAGGAATATGTGTACACACACACATACACACACACACTGAGAGGGCCATTAATCAACGTCAGACCTCCCTCTCCCCCTCCCTTCATTTGTCCATCCCTCACTGTCCTCATCCATCTTTCCCTGCCACTCTTCTGTCCGTTACTTTCACATTCTGTCCTTCAGTCTCTGCATTATGATCCATTTGTCAAACTTTAATTGTTTGCACTTTCTTGAGTGAAGGGCACACTGCAGATTCAGTATGAAACTCCAATATGTCATTTTCAATTTTTCTCTTTTAGAGGAGCACAACAAGATCTGAAGTGTAGTACAAAGCACAAATGATGACAAATATAAATACATGTTTGCAAAAACTTGCAAATAAACAGCAAATTACAACGTAGAAAATATACTTGAAGATACAAAGTTGTTATACAGGCACAATCTGATCAGATTTTACTCTGATCATACTTTACAGATGTTTTCCTGTCTAATTTCTAATGAACAGCTGCTGTGCTGTCATCCAGCTAGAAAATAGTCTGGCAGGTGAAGGGCAAATGCATGAAGAGTGACAGCTAGAAATGCTACAAGCATGTAGCAACACACAATAAGAGGCCGTGGTCTCTGTGAGAAGGAGACAGTAGGCAGGCAGTTTTGATGAACGGCTGTTGTTTTATCTGGCATGTTATTAAGCCACTTGTTGTTACCGCAGTAATGTTTGCATTCAGGAGGAAACCGGGAGACAGGATGTCGTTCTGTGTGACAGGCCCCTCCAGCTGAGGTCACCACCAGTCAGCACGCTGCACCCACCATCTATCTGTCCTGCCTGGATGATTTACAAGATGGAGTTCATGCTTATTAATTATACTGCATGTTTGCATGCAAATAGCAAAAAAGTTTGATGGATTTGTATTCATTGCTGTTTTTTAAAGATTTTTTTTTTTATGTCTGAAATGCACACATACAACAATACTTCATGCTCATCTGCTGAATGGCTAAGGATACAAAAGTGGACAAAGTACGCTCCATGATTTAAGTCAACATAGATATTCCAGGTCATATAACACACAAATACGAGTGAGAGCTAATCAGTCAAAATGTTACTTGTTTGTAGAATTGTAGTGTACAGTAAAGTTAAGTACAGATACTCGAAAATACACGTATGTATAGTACTTAAATAATTGGACTTTGTTACTGTCTGCTCCTGTATGGCAGCTATTCAAAACGCTCTAACGCTCTCCTGCTTTGCAAACAGTACAGTGGTGCTTCAGTGTACTGCGAGAGCTATGGTGGGAAGAAGAAATGAATCAATTCAAAGAAATAAAAACGAATCATTTTCTTTCTGCACCCCTCATGGAGACACTGTTTTAATAATATTAGTCAGCCTGATTAAAAAAAAAAAAAAGCGTAACCTTTGAAAGCTGCTGACAAGGCAGCTGCTTCTGGGAACAGTGACGTCCATTTGGTGCTTTGCGTCATGCTTCAATTTCAGATTTACGTATGACTTTAATGACAGGTGAGTGTACATTATATCACAAGTGTCTGATTTGCTAAATTTCCACACTGGAGGAACTCTGAACTTGTATGTAAGCCATCCAAGACTCGTCTCACTCTGTGACAGCTCTCTGCAGACCTTTGTGCCTGACACACACACACAGACACACACATACACACACACGTGCAGTTTCTCTCTTTCAAAACCCATCATCCTCTCTCTCTCTCTCACTCTGTCTTGAAATTAAATCAGGAGGTAGCCCAGCAGTGATGACCCACCAACGTGCACCTCCACCCTCACCCCACACACAATGCCAGCTGTCAATCACAATGACTAATGAGCAGTTGATTACATCACTGGCCCCTCTAATGGTCCACTGGGGACCTCGAGGTGCAAGCAGAGACACTGACAGAGTAAGTCAAAGAAATAGAAAGATCGAGTGAGAGCTTGAGGAAAAAGAGGTAAAGGGAGGAATAGACAAAGACATGGGGTGGGGGGGTGGTATTTGTGTTTGGGAATAAAATGGGAGTGTAATGAGCGGGATAATGAGCTCGGGACATCCCAGCGCAACATGCTGACTGGAGATGAGAGATCTGGTTTCCACTCAAAACCGCTGGGGGTTTCCTGACTGAGGAAGGGAGAGAAGGGGTGGGGGACTGAGAGGAGGCCAGAGGAGGGAGGAGGGTCTGTGCATCCCAGAATTCCTTTGCCCTCCTCCTCACATCTCTGCTTCCTTTCCTCCGTTCCCCCTCTGCATGTCCTAAACGCTCCCTGGCTGAGTGGGTGTTGTTTTGACAGCTGACCTGTTTCTATTTATTGCTAGTAGCTACTGGGAACTGTTCTATCCACACTTTGCCCAAAAACTTGTGAAGGACTGAAGGTAATGATGCTAGGGGTAGTGAAAAAAGGGGCGCATTGTTAAGATGATGCAAATTCTGTATCTTCCTTAAAAAGACCACGTTTTGCTTGATACTTGTCATGAAATTGATTCCTTTGTTTGTCTTTAGAAAGAGGATACCTTTGAACACACATTTTTATCTCCTTTCATCACATACTTTTTAAGAACCCAGTTTGTAGAAGTGTTGTGTCCGGATAAAGTTACTTCAGTGTGTTCGTCTTTGTTCTTCCCTCACCCGTGGAGTACATCACAGATCCAGAAAATTACACCAACAATGAACTGAGAAGGGATGGCTTGTTTTAGCCCACAAGAACCCACAGTCACACAGGTGTCACAAACTTTTATATGAGGTGCTTGTTGTAGAGCTGCCCAATGTAACATATATGTAACATCACATATCTTGGAAACAGGGTCGTTTTGGAAATGTTCATATGGTCCATTTGATCTGTTTTATATCCCCAGTAATTTTCCTATAAAGAAAAATGGGCCTGGGCTCTCATGAATTGAGGGCTAATTTTTGCACCTGACAAGATAAGAACACAGACATAATTTGGGCCTTTGTCATTTATTGTTGTGCAATAATGTGATCTTTAAAAAGACAGATGGGAGTGCAGTGGGTAACACTGTAGTCTGACAGCAAGGAAGTTCTCGGTTCAGCCTTGCTGGCTAGCTGGTGTCTTTCTGTGTGGAGTTTGCTTGCCCACCCTGTTCCTGTATTGGTTTCGTGTTACATGGTACTGTTTTCTCCCACAAAGATGGACACACTGGGTTATGTTAGGTTCATTGACAACTGTGTATTATCAGTAGGTGTTAGCAAATGATGTTGTAATGGGGGGTAGGTTTCAAGAACCCTCACCCTAGAATCTAGGGTGAGGGTTCTTGAAACAGGTGAGGATCTAGGGCCTAGATCCTCACCTGATGCCAGGAAGGTCAGGCTCCACTCTCCCCGCGACCCTGAACATGATGGGCTCCCCAAAAGTAAAACCACCAAAACATCTCGACGACTTAACTTTTGTACAGTGGGAGGAAATGGAGATGTGTTGTCAATCGTTATACATGCCAGTGATATATTGTTAAAGAACGAAGAATGTTAAAGAACACCGAGGAAAGCGGTCAATATGCTGCAGCAGAGGATATGAACAGCAGGATGCTATTAATGACACTGAGATAAGAAATCTCCTCTATGAGCAATGGGACTCAGTCATGCCTCCTCCAACCCACTCCCACACAGAGGTGGGTGCTCCTCAGGGGCAACATCATCTCCTCAGCTCTGCAGTCATTCTTCTTCTCAACCTCACTTTTTACTGCTCATTGTCAGGACCATGGCTACTGACAGGCTTTAAAAAAGCAGCTATACTCTTCGTGCGAGTATCCAACAACTTGCTTTCATTAGCCAGTTTTTCTTTTTCTTCTCAGTGATCAAAATATTTCCAGACGTTTCCAGGAAATGGGCAGTTTTATTAACAAGGAGAGATGAATACAGAGAAAGGGGGAGAAACAGTTAAAGTTAGTGTTGAATGTCCTTATGCAATACAGAGCTCCTGCCAAGTGATCTGTTTAGTCACACTAGTCTTCCTACTGAGCTTTATTTGAAATTATTAAAAGGTATTTATCCAGCAAGGATTCACTCAGCAGGTCTAATCTTTCTTTTTTTTTTTTTTAACCAAATGTCTTGCTTCATACACAAACTATTTCACACGTTCACACCTAGCATCTCCCTGTAACCACTGGCTTCACTAAAGCAGGACGGTGCGTGTGGTAAATGTAACTGTTGGGAAAGGTGGGGTTTCTTTTTTTTTTTCCTTTAGATTTGATGTTGGTGTGTGTATGCTTCAGATCACAGGATCATAGCTCACTTATACCTCACTTAAAGTGTTCACACATGACAACTCACAAATGAAGGTCACACTTCAAAATTTTGTAAAGGCCTGAAACTTTCAACTAAGTTCTGAGCTGTAAGTGTTCATTCTTTGGTAATAGTGTCAGTCAGAGTGTTTACATGCTCTCAAAGTAACTATAACTTATAATTCAATCATAATGTTTCAAATAACAATCTGAAAACACTGGGACAATGTAAATGTTGCATGTATTGAACCAGAGATGAGGAACACTTAACCATGTTTCTCTGAGTAATTTGGCTATTTTACTGAGCAAAATACAACAATTGTTATGGTACAAGAAGTTCAAGAATGAACTTAACTAAAGTAGCTGTATAGGCTAAATGTTTTTTCGTTTCTTTTGAAATTTCTATGCTTCTGATCACTTGAACTGCTGCACATACATGCATGTGTGTCGGGCTGTACAGCAGTAAAAGCTGACTGTGGCTCAGCTTTTGCCAAAGTGTAATGCACCTTATTTAACACTGGTCACAGGTGTCCAATTTGATGTGAGAAGCAGTTTAATTAGAATCTTAGGTAAAATGTGCCGGTAGCTGCTGGGGATACATGCAAAAAGACCAGCTTTGGCTTAAGTTTAATGATAATGAGCTGTGTTTGTAAAGCTATATTAACTTCAGAAATTGTCCTTATTTCCATAGCAAACATGAACTACACATAATAAGTAATGCTAGTTACAAGTGCTCATTTGTATTTTCTAATTCTACTTTACACAGCACACAAGCCATCTTTTTTTGATTTCATTTGTGCCCATAATCACAGTAAAAAATACCCACTTTAAAGGCTTAGACTATAGGCTTTAATGCTTTCTACACTCATCTGGGTATTTGCAGCTGGCAGCACCCCTAAACACAATACATAATAACTCCCAACAAAACACAGGAAGATATAAGACAAACTGTAATCAACAATGGAAAGAGTAGTATAGGCTGATTGGGCAAGGAAGTGAGGGCATCAGCTGGAGTATTTGTACAGAATGTATCCCCATAGTCAAGTCCTGTTGGATATGGTATATTGGAAAATGAATATTCTAAAGGAAGTTTCACATGAATGCTGTACAAAACTGAAGCTGGAAAGTAAGGGAAAGTTTGCCCAGGTTGCCGTGTGATAATTCGGTGATAACCTTTAACTCTTTCAACATGTGGAGAATTAATGTTTTCATTTGCCAGTGCTTTTAACACACCACATCATGTGCAATGAGAACAGAAACAGTAGAACATACAATCTGCTTCAGTCAAAATTCTAGTATTAAAATAACAGCCTTCAGAGACTAACTAGAGTGTGGAGGTGTTGCTGAGGGCAGAAGGTGGTTGATCTTCTGAGAAAAAGGTGACTGATCAGACTGGACATTCATAGGGTCAACCAGAAGGAGGCAGTAAAGTCAAGAATGCTAGCTGCTGCAACACCTCAAACAAGAAGAAGAATTAAAGGAAGAGGAACAATCCAAGGAAGGCCTTGTTCCATTAGTGCTGATAAACCCATGTTCACTGATTCTACTAATTAGTTCAGTCTTTGGATTTCTGTGGAAATACTGAGCAAAGTCAACCAATCAGGTAAGACAGAAGTTTTTTTCTCTTGGTTAAACTTTCATTTAGCCAAGAAATACATTTTCAGTGAGTTTTGTCTTGAATGTCATGTTTGCATTGACTGGCTTACATGTGTTTTAGAGGCTGGAGCAACATTTCAACATGTTTTAAGAGTTTGAGAGTAATGTCATGATTAACATCAAGCCATATTTTGCTTCCACTGCAAACATAACTCCCTCAGGCTGGGCTGCTATTACTATTATTTTCATAGTAGACCTCGCATTACCAAGCTTGTAATATTATAAGATGATGCAATATGATGAAAGACCAGTGCAGAATGGTCTTTAGATCAGGTATGTCTGAAGCATCTGCTAGTATAAACACTTCTGAATGTGTGTGTGCGTGTTCATCCCACCTCTCCCACTCCATGACTTGAATTTCATAGCTCTAGGATCTCATCCCTCAGCGTAAAACAAAAAAACAGAGACTACTGCTTTGGCAAGTCTTCCATCTTGTGCTCATATTATTCTCCATCCCTCTCTTCTCTCATCCCACTCCTCTCTTTAGTTTCTCTTTTGAGCTGTTGTGTCTGCCTTGCTGCATTCCCTGGCCGCTCTCCGATGTGAGCTCCTTGATTTCTCTGAGCCAGAATGTCCTAAAGTGCAACGTCCTATTAGTAAAAATGAGACGTGGGAGTCAGGCTACAGGAATGCTGCTTTTCCCCCAGACAGCCTATCAATTACCATGATGGAAAGTTATGATGATCACTGCACATGTAGAATCTTTGAACTAACTTTAGAAATCACACACTGTACTTGTCCTGGTCTTCTGTCCAGATAAAAATGTGATCAGTCTTCTGGATTGTGGATAAAATATTGTGTAGGATAGCAGCACAAGATGTTGGGGAAGGATTAAAGAGCATAACCTCAATCTAATATGAGAAAGGTTGGCTAAGGTTGTTTCCTCAAGTTTAATGAACTCATTCAAAGGTACCTGGCAAGGTAGGTACATGTGGGTGTATATATACAGGGTCAGCCAAAATAATGTATACACACAACAGGAAAAATTGTACAACAGTACACAGTGTTATCGTAATTTGAACAAATTTCAAAAGAGGTATCTGTATGTATAGAAGTACTTATGCAAATTAAATATTTGTTTTTCTTTTCCTGATGTGTGTATACATTATTTTGGCTGACTCTGTGTATATGTGTGTGTGTGTAGTCCAGAAGGTGGATTTGGTTTAAAAGACACAAGCATTTACCAGGTAGGGAGGGTCCAACAAAAGATACTGTTTGGATTGGGCTTACTGACTTCTACAGGACAAATACAGAGTAGGAACAATTTTACTTGAATAATTTCACAGCCAAAATGTAAAACATCACACCACCTTTCTGGAGTTTTGAGTACAGTTATCTATTTTCTCACTTTCTTTTTGAACAAACACAACCACAGTCATCTGCCTTTGAATTGATAGAACAGCTGAAGATGATCCAAGGATTTATAAAAGTGTAAAATTCTTTAAACATAAACAGTGTTGAATTAATTGCTGTCCTCATGGTTTCTGTCCTTCTGTAAGCCTAGCAAACTGAGGCAAGCCCTCGACAAAGTTATGTTCGATAGTCAGCCTTTATGTCAACTGTGCAACAAGTTTCATTTATATTATCTGTATCCAATATTTTCTGCAGATGATCTGGCCATGTTCCCAGTATTACAAGTCTTTCTAACATGTGCTTAGATATTCAGAAAACACTACAGGGTGATCCACTGCTGTAAATCATGACTTTGAGATTAGTGATAAGCCCCTTTTTGAAGGGTTGGGGAGCGATAATGCCGTGAGCTTTGGTGTGTGTGACAGGAAACCACTGAGTGCTGCCAGATACTGCTGATGACATCATAAAGGTTAACTCCCTGTCTAACAGACGAGCACGTGTCCTGAATATATGAAAACATATATACAAAGAGTATGACACGCACATTCTCTTATAACCCCATCCCTGTGCTTTACGGAGATTTTTAACACCATTCAGCTTGTTGTTTTAGGCAAAGTTAGCAACTGGCTGGTGAACGTAGTGAAGAATTAAGCCACTGAATGCACTGTAGTTATCCAAGCCAGCTAGCCATATCAGGCAGCACACAGGAGATGATGTACAGAACTAATGAGCAGATCAGTTCTTGTCTGTCAAGAAATATTTACAGCCCCAGTGAAAATACTCCACTGCAAGTCCTGCATTCTAAATCATACTTAAAAAAAGTATGGCATAATTAACAGAAAAATGTACTTAAAGCATCAAAGTATTCCTTTAGAAAAATGTTCCCTGTTTAATGTGCTCAAAAAAGCAGCCCTGGTTTCAGCTTTGTGACAATGTATTTCTAAGCTGAGGCAAGAGTTTATTTAGCTTAAGAAGCAGGAGAATTTTCTCCCCCTCAACCACCGATAAAGTAACACTTCATCCCTCAGTTTATCAGACATTTATATTGAAATTGCCAAATTTGGACATACAATGGTTTTAGAAGAATAAAATGGAAATAGTCAACTTTCAAACACTGGATTTTGTTAGGTGGATTTTTCAACTTTGGACAGAGCCAACTAACTCTACGTAGTTGGCTAAGCGAGGCTAAACACACTCTGAATCCATCTCTGTGCTGAATGCACAAACCAGTCATCCCATCTCACTCTTGGAAAAAAAAAAATCAAATAAGCATATTTCCCAGAATGTTGAACTATTTTTCAAGGTGGACAGATGCTTATAAAGAAGATAAAATCACCTTAATTAAATCAGCCAGCAAACCTGTTTATTTGCAGCACTGTGAAAGGTGTTTATTTATTGGTACAGAACAGCTGGTACTCCCCCCCCTTTCCCTTTATTCACTGTTTCCCCACTCCTTCTCCACATCCCCCTCTCCATGTGCTGCAGTGCACTAGGATGTTTGCAGAACAGCAGAGAAGGGATGATCTCCCTCTCTGCTGCCTTTACATCTGGATGCGTTGTGTTGAGCCTCCCAGCTCGGCCGACAGATAAGACCCAGTGATGGATACGAGGTGTCACCATCCAGGGCCTGGCCCTATCTGTTATAGTACAGCAGCCGTTTCATGTGGTGGCTCTGTATATGTGTGTGAGCTGGTTTTTTGTGTGTGTTCCTTGGCAAAGAGGATGGTTCACACATTGGGTCGGTGGGTGTGTGAGGCGAGTGGGTGTTTGGAGGAGCTGTGACTGGAAAGGGAAATTATTAGTGGGAGTAAAAAACAAAACAAAAAAAGAACAGCTGAGATAAAGGAAGATATAGGAAGACAAAGTTAAGAGAGACAGATGGAAGGAGGTGGAGCCCAGAGATTAAAAAGACAGCATGAAAGTTATAAAGCAGGAATTTGTTTTGACAGCAACATCTATTAGACTGGACATTATGATCCTTGCATTGTCATATATGTCAGCATTTTAATAAAACAACACAAAGACGGTATGCAAAACAAAGAAAGAAAACAGGCATCATAGTACAGTCACCTTGTTGATTACCTTGTAAATGAAATTAATGTTACTAAGAGAGTGTATTATGTACAGTTAATTTTTTTAACTGTAGAGTCTATGAAGAGACAGTCAGCAATAAAACCAGTATCTTGAGATGCAGCTGAATACTACTGTCTGAGTCACTCTCCTTTTAGCTCTGTTCTGGTCTCTACCAACGCCTGAGGGAAATATCTGGCTCTTGTGCTGCTTGACGCTCTGCTATGCTCACTAGCTAGTCGCTAACTCTGTCTGTTTTTCATTTGGCGGGGCGGCTTGTGTACAGTGGGTTCATCAGAGCTTCTTCACCGACAACAGCTGCCCGCTGGGACTGGAAATGAGGCCGATTAGAGCAATGAGAGTAGTTCAGAAATAAAAAGTAAAACAATAAACTGAAAGATGATATAAAGTTATGTAGAGGTGAGGGGAACTGCAGAGCTGGGTATTGATTTCATCAAAATACCGAGTGTGATACTGATGTCACATACAGTCAACCACGCACTACTCCCTCGCTCCCATTCATATTTTCACCTCTTATTAAACTGTCTATTAGGTGTAAACTATCAGAGATAGATCTGATCTGATCTAAGTTTCTCTGAGCATGCATATGTGCACTGTGGTTCTGTGTATTTTAAGGCTTTCTCGGACTTTGAGCCTCAGTCCTGGAGGACTTTGCAGTGCTGTCCACATTCATTTCTGCATTGCTGAAATGTTCTGCCACTGTGAAATAACTCATAGGGATTTAACAGTACTGGCCAGTTGTCAAGGCCCCAAGGAGCTCATAAACCTCCACATAATAGCAACCCCCCTGCACCACAACCCCCACCCAATTCACAAGCCACTAGAAAGATTCAAAACCCCCGATGGAACACTCAAGACCCCCATAAAGCTATTGACCAGTTCAGATGTGTAAGTTTCATGTCTGCGATCAAAAGAAGGTTGCTGGTTGGAATCCAAGAGGGGCTTTGTAAATCTAAAAGCATATGAAAAATTCCCAACCTGCGCCGCCTGCTCACGTAGAGTCACTTAGAATATAGCTAAGATGACACTTTATTTATCTGGCAGCTGCTAGCTCTGGCCGATCTGTATGGGCATTCGATTAAGGTTGCATGCCTGATGACAGGTTTAAGGATTACAGGAAAATGAATATTTTTCTCTGGGTGTTATTTGGTGCAGCAGAAAACCATGTGACATATTACAGACAGCTCACATTTATGTGTTTGGACTTTGTGTTTCTGATTCTGATACTTAATGCCTGCAATACTGGTAATCAAAGAAGTGAAACTTTTGTACTCACTAGAAGTTGCACAGGATAGGGATGGCAACCGGTGGGTAATGCAAAGGCAGACTCATTATATTCTGTATGACACTGAGTGAAATGTCTCTATATAGAGAGAAAAATGTAGCTCCCCTGCATTCATCTGATCTTCAGTCTCTGTATATTTTAAAGTTTTTACATGCAAAGCATATTAGGCACTACTTTACTATTAAACTAAGAAGAGGTGCCTAAAGTACCTAATCCTGGCTATGCACTGACAAATTCCAAGATTCAGTAAGAACGTCCAATAATACAGTGTATTATTAATCATATGCCACTCTGGAAGGAGTATTTCTTTTACTTTGGATACTGCAAGTACATGTTGCTGACTAAATTTACTCCTTTACTAAAGTAAAAGATCTGAATAGTTCCACCACTGTATCCAACCAGATGGAGAGTTGAAGATAGAGATACTTAGAGACTGCACATTTTGTCAGCAAT
This sequence comes from Scatophagus argus, assembly GCF_020382885.2. Lineage (NCBI taxonomy): Eukaryota > Metazoa > Chordata > Actinopteri > Scatophagidae > Scatophagus > Scatophagus argus. The sequence goes on from NC_058513.1 coordinate 5,225,984, forward strand.
GCTAAGTAAATATATAAAAGCCTGACCATGTTAACTAGTCTGACAGCAGCAACTGATGGTCTCCTTAGTGCTTCACTTCACAGATGCTTGTTTCCACAGGAGACCTGAGACCTTGTACTTCAACCTCCAACTGTTTGAGTGTTGTAAAATCTTCCACTCTGGCATTTTCACATTGATGTACACTCTTTGTTGGGATCAGAAGTGGCTTTTGGGAGGGCCAGGAGGTTCGTAAAGAGAGGTCAAATACAACCCACAAACACCCCCATCTGCCCCCAAACACACACACACACACACACACACACAGTCCAAGACCTGGTCCAGAAGGAAATGGGGAGGGTATGCACTCACAAGAGGTTAATTACCTACAGACATGGAGGCTTATTTATTTGTATGTGTGTGGTGTATGTGTGTTCATTGCTACAAGTAGTTATCTACTGGCATACTACATGATGTTTGACTACAGTATGTCAGAGTCATGCAGTAAAAGCAGCCCTGGAGCACCATAAAGCCAACTCTTACATTACATATTGTTGCCCCTCAGCTAAATCAGTAAAAACAATGCAGCTCTCCATTGTTTTTTAATAATGAGTTGATTTTCAGACTGAGGTTCACATTGTGTTTTTCATTTTCTCATGTTGCTGGATGGCAGCAGAAATGCAATTAAAGTCATTGTTTCATTAGGGCATGTTACCTGTGAGCAGGAATTAAAAACACCACAACACAGCTACAATACCATGTCCAGCATACACAGAAAGTTTTTTTTGTTACACACACACTCACATAATTAGAACCCCAGCAATTAGAACCTAATCAAAGTTTCCTTCATGCTTGTCAGCAATCTTTCCCACATACATTTTTTCACTCATTTATCTCTTTATGCCTGCATGCTTCAGCCATCCTCCATTTTCCAGAGTTGTTAGTCGGCATATTCTCCCTCTTTGTCTTTCTCCATCTGTCTGTTTTTCCCTCTGTGTGTCTCTATTGCAGGCTCTTGGTATCTAACACTCATTCTGTCTTTATGCAGTATTTTGCATTTGAAAAGACCACCCATGGGTTCAGGAGGGGGCAGATTCTTAGAGAGGAATTGGTTTAGAATATTAATTGTTTTCTCTTTTTTTCCCTGGGAAAACTGCCCACATTAACACCGCCTGCCACTTTCATTTAAGTCCTTGTTGTGCATTAATAAACTGCAGAACTGCAGTGCGGTGAAAATAAGCATGGCTGGGGAGATGTTCAGAGTGAATCAAGCTAGCTAGCATTGCTAAGTTGTGCAATTAGGTTCTACAACCCAGTCCAATGTTGTATTGTGCGTTTCTTTCATCTGTATAAAATGTAAAGAAGTTCCAGGAGTTTACTATGCATATTCTAAAATGCTGCTTGGAACAACTTGCGAAAAACAAGCAACAACTGGCTTGTTAGCGACTAGCTTGTTAGCAGTTTCTGTGAAAGTTTCCCATTATGTGTCTTTCCAAACTGATAGTCTTTTGGGAATGAACTCATCTAAATGACCTTCCTTGTTATTTTCAAAACTTTTTTTTAGCTGTCTTGCCTGCCTGTTCGCCCCTCACCACACCATGTTATTGCATCTACAGTGACCTCAGAGATTGATGAGATAAACATTTCTTCTCGACCCTCCCTTCCCCGCTCATACCGCACCCAGAGTTTAACCGGGGCCCTGTATGCCTGTATGTAATGCTCCATCTTTCAGATCTCACACTGCTCCAACAATGGTGCACTCCTTAATTGTCATCCGTATCAAGCCTATAACCAGACTACCCGTCTGTAAGGGTATCGGATGGTAATCAGCACGGCAGTCTACAGTTAGTGCTGTCACTCAGACCTCTGACGTCACTCTGACATGCCTGTATAATTAGTTCTGGTTCAGTTCCAGCTGACCTGCATTGTCACCCATGATCAGTGTCCTGCAAATGACTGTAAAGGGACGAACATTGTTCATTACAAGTTTGCAGTGTGGTAAATTGGAGTGTGTTGTGACGGAGGGGAAAGGGGTCCGGGCTGCTGTCCTGTCTGGAGTCTTAAATTTAGAAATCGTTTAGCATGATCATGGCATGTGATGGATTTTGAACTCAGGAATATCTACCTCTATATGTTTTTTAAGTAACCTCCTCTTATGTATTTTCCATTTCTACGTGTTCACCCAAATCACTCAGAAAAAAGACTTTGGTATACCAACTCAGTCTCCCAAACATTACTTTTATATAGTACTAAATGCATCACATGCTTTTGGAAAAATGCTATATTCTGTATGGATTTTGTTTTTTAAGCTGCGGTACGTTCATGTTTGGCACAGGTGACCAAAACCCTTGGTCAGGGAAAGATCATGGATTTGGTTCAACGTTGTGTATGAATATTTTGGTGTATTTAATATGTCTACCAGGTCACTTTGCAAATTTACTTAATTAAGAAAACATAAAACAAGTAGCGATACTTCTCTCTCAATGTACCGAATATGCTGTTGCAAAGTAGTATGTAATATACACTATATAGACAAATGTACTGGGACACTCTCAAATTCTGTGGAATTTGTGTTTCTGTTGTGGTTTTTGCTCATTCACGCTGTGGAGCATTTTTGGAGTCGGGCACTGGTGTTGGACAGGGAGGCTTGGCTCGCAGTCTCAGTTCCAGTTCATCCCGGAGATGTTTGATGAGGTTGAGGTCAGGGCTCTGTGTGGGCCATTTGAGTTCTTCCGTACCGGACTCATCCAGCCATGTCTTTGTGGATGTTGCTTTGTGTGCACAGTCATGCTGGGATGGAGGAAGGCCTTCCCCGGGCTGTTGCCGTGGGGTTGGAAGCATAGCATTGTCCAAAATGTCTTGGTATGCTGAAATATAAAGATTTGCTTTCACTGGAAGTCAGGGGCCTAGCACAACCTCTGAAAAACAGCCCCAAAAAGAGGTTTGTCTGGATACTTTTGTCTGTAAAGTATAGTTGTAAGGGCACATCACTGTGCAAGGAGATGATTTGAGTTTCCTTTGTTCCAATTTTAAGATTTCTGCCTCTACCTCAGTGCAAAGGAGGTTACGTGTGATGCTCACATTATTAAAAATCTTGACAATCCACATACTTTAGTGTGTATTTTTGTTGTAAATACTTAATGTTGAAGAAATGTTCCCAAAATACTGCACAGGTTTTCACATTTGGATGGACTGACAATTTAACGGCCTGACCCACAAAGGTGTTTTCACATATTTTGAATGATTAGATGTTGTAGATGTTGATGTGGTTGGTTGTCCTCTGTTACAACAGTACCTGGCTTCAAGATGGGAGATACATACTGTAACACCTTTGTTATTCTTACTGGTTCATGTAAATCCAGTACTGTTCCACCAAACCTTGAGCGAATGCCCATGTTGGTGTGCAGAACCTTTCAGATCTTATTTCACTGGTGAAATCTCAGTCCTTCACCAAATAGAACCTGATTCAGTACAATGTGGCCTTTTGCTTAGTTTTGATCATGTAAAACTCACTGCGATAGCAGTTTGGCTGAGGCGGTGCTCATGCCTCTGATGTGACGTGACTTGTCTGCTTGGCTGTCTGCAGTGGAAAACATCCATCTGAAACATGTCATCTGTCCTGTGCTTGTTACTACCATTTCCCCTGTCATGCAAGCGCTGCAGAGACTGATAGCTTTTTCAGATGGGACGATGTGCTACTTGCTCCCGACCACAGTTGGCCTACGCTCCACCTTTTGATATCCTGCCATCTGTCTTTCGCTCTTGTTTACTCTGGTATCCCACCTCTCTTCTCTTACTTCATCTTCCTTTCTCTCTCATTCCTCCAATAACTGAGGAATGCATATTCTTTAAAGCACAAAATGAGATTTTCATGTAGAAGTTGGGCTGAAAAAACAAATATCTGCGGTAGCTATCTGTATTCTGGTCATACTGTAATATGCAACTTTTCCTGATGTGTTTGGTGCCTTAAACAAAGTTACATTGGGTTGAACAATGCTCTGCTACAGAGCATGCAATCTTCTTTCGGTGCTTGCTTTTGTTTGTCAGAGTTGAGTAGTGAGCATAAAAGAAATGTTGAAAGTCTATTTCAAATTGGGCTTGATAACCTTTAATGTTTTGTCCCCTTGGTCTCTTTAGTTGTGAAGTGTCACCGACCAGCCAAGTTGGTAAAGTGTGCTACTTACTCACAGTATATAATATGGTGTCTCTGAGGTCCTCAAATTACAGTCCTAGGGTTTGGAACCACCAGCATGCAAAAAGCAGACTGTATCTTTAATCAGCCAGCTGATGTTGCATGACGGAGAAGTAGTCACATTACAGTATGATGATCCATACAGTGTAACATTTGAATGCCTTATTTAAAAGTGCCTGTAGTTGCAGCAGGAACTTAAGTTATGCTGCTATGCAGTTAAACTAGTTCACGCACAAAGTGTAAGGTTTCATAGCCGTTAACAAAACAAGTTTAACTATGGGGGCATGAGGACATCAGTAGATGTTTTACATGGCACTGTGATACAGTATCAACCTAATGGATAGGGCAAAAGCAGTGGGAGAAGAGCTGACAACAAACCAACTAAACAGAGCCAATCAGATCATCTCATACCAATGCTTTGTCACACCCTTTTTGTCACACAAGATACGTTTTAAGCAGCTGATGCGCCAAGCCTTCCTGCCAAAAAGCCATTCTGACACATGATTAACTTGAAACAGCACTTCAGTTCAGTTTAGGCACAGAAAACTACGTGTCTTTTTGCTTTCACAAGGGACGAACTCTGGTCTCCTGGGTGAAACAAGGGTACCTTCTGCCCCTGAATCAGACATGAAGGATGTGCAAAAATAGTGGTATGAGACTGGGTTCATTATGCAGTCAGTTCTTCTGACCTCTGTCACCTTTCTGACCGGCACATGTTGTTCTCAGAGAGAGTTTCCGTGTTCTCGCAGTGCTGTATCTTGTTTCTGCAGCATTTTTGTTTACATGACAAGAGCCTGTAGACAAATCCATTTTCCAACAGCGCCGATCTGTTGGCACATGGGACCTCAGAATGTAGAATCATAGCAGTAACAAAAAGGTCTGGTAGATCTATAGCTCTCAGCTGACCATAGTTACCAAACCTCTGCTGTTGTTGTTCAATGAGTGCGATAACCAAATACATTTTTAATTCCTAACAACTCCTCATGGAGGTGCTGCTGGAAGGCTGCAGTCCATCAGCAACCATTAGTTGCAGTACAGTACAGAGCCAGTCTTGGCTGTATCTCCATCTCTGTCTTCGTCTCATGTTCAAGAGCTGCCTCCAACGAGTATGAAAACATTGTGTCGCCTAACACATAATCCACATCATAGGAAAATGGTGTTTGGTCCCCCGGCAGCGTGACATCACTCAGTGTTTCCCCTCCTTGACCTTTGTCAGATGCCAGACTTGAGGGGAGGGGTCTGCTGTTGAGCAGCTTGTGCCCACTCAGATATTCTAATATTTCATCAACGGAAGAAGTATGCAGCATGTTAAGTGTTTTGTTGTTGCTTTTCACTTGTTCTTCAGTTAAGATAGTTTTAGCTATGCAACGGATGCTGTGCTTGAAAGGACACCAAAAACAAATGCACAGCTCCATAATGGGTAACTCATTCAATATTCGGTGCAAGTTTCCCCTCTGTCAGCTCCCCAAATGTTAAGCAGTTCTGTTGTCAGTGTCACGTAAGGGTCAAGGTCTGTAGAACTTTACAGAAGATCCAACTTTTGTAAGACTTAATCTCAAATGTAAGAAATATTAAATATATTTATATGTATTTTCAGGTGATGTCAGTTTTATTTATAAAGCTCAACATCACATATGTGAGTCCGCGGCTTCTTGGTAGACCCTATTTCCTGTCTGTCTCTATGCTGTCAGCTGCCAGGCAAAGGCAAAATTTCCACATGTCTATTCCCCTTTCAAAACTATTTAAAACAATTGTATTCTGAGTTCTGTAGGTAGTATTGGTACCTAGGACGTTTTAAGAAAGGCCACCTAACTATTCCTTATAGACATTAGGAACTTTGGTTTCGCTGTGTTGCCAGGCACCTTGGAAGCCTTGTTATGCAGGTGTTCCTAGATTTATTTGTTTGTTATAGGTAAATTTAAGGGCAACTGAAACTAAAGATTATTTCGTCATCAGTGAATCTGCTATTGATTTGTTTACCATTAAATACATCAGAAAAAAGCAGAAATTGTCAGTTTTGAGAAGGCAGAATTTTTTTTTAACATTTTTATCAGCAAATTAATTTTCTAGTGATTGTGTGATTAATGAATTGACAACTTTATACATTCATCACACTGTCTTAGTATATTTTGTTTATTGAAAAGTTGGCAGTAATGAGATCTTAGCAGACAGCAGACCTCTGACATGGGCTCAAACAAATGGTAAAAGCTACAAAGCTGATATCCACTGATTGCCCATTGCACTCGGTTGCATCAGATTGCGTGTTAAGGTAATTGCATCCATATCCACCCATGCTGTGTATATATGCCAAATATAACTATACAAAAATATCAACAAAAATAAAAAACAGTCCAACCTGAATTTTTAGCTTGACCACTGTGCTGTCTGAGTGACCACTGCAGGTTTTAACAGGCCACATGAAGATCATACATAAAAGTATCCTGAAATGGACCTTATGGAGCTTTTCACTGCATCATCGTTTACACACATGGAGCGAAAAGCTTCAGCCAAGCTAGTTTTGCACTGCGTAATTTAGTTGTATGAATCTCTTCCTTCCCTACCAGGAATTTATCGACACAGAACCCCCCCCCCCCCCCCCAAGTATCTTCTGTTGAAGTATATTCTGATCCTTTTCAGTAGTTTTACAACACTTGTTTTATCGAGTGCCCCCCTTCTGGTCCCCCAGAGCGTCACCCCCTGCTGCTACCAGCTGATGGGGGAGAGAGGGAGGAAGAAAATTAATGCAGGGGGGAAAAAAAACAAGTCTTCTGGGAAAACAAACACCAGTCCTGTTTCTTGGCACTCTGCTCTTAACCCTTTCACTGACTTTGGGATGCAGAAAACAAGAGGTATGGAATGTTGGGAAGGTGCTTCAGTGCTTCAGCACACCGATGTTGCATAAGTGAATGTTTCCTGAGTTTCAGCCCAAGGAGAAAAAGGACAAAACTTTCTTTTTTTTTTCATAGCATTTTCTTTTTTATTGCAAATACATATACAAAAGATTCTTTAAAGACAGTACAAATACATAGCAAGATCACAGAAGGAAAAAAGGAATACTGGGAACATCAGTTCTTTGATAACTGAGAGAAAAGGAAACAGAGCTTGCAGAACAGAAAGGATGGACGGTCCCTCTGCTGATCGCACAAACTAAAAGCCAAACAGAAAAACTTTAACAAACCCTTGTAACTGAGATGTCATTTTCCAGTTCTGTCAGCCATGGTTTAAAGTCCAACTCAAAGGAAATTCACAAATAACAAATAATCCGTACACATTTCGTTAGATAGCCCCCTGCCCCCGGACCCGGGAAATACATACTTAAAATAGACATTTACATAAGATAAATAAACAAAAAATGACAGCGTGTACCATTCTGTCTAAGTACCCACTGGGTTGAAAATGAAAATTTAAAAAAGGGGGAAATTATATGCTGTCTACATTGCAAAGAGGACAATTCATTAGTTATAAGAATAGTATGCAAAATAATTACTTTGAAATAAAATTAAAGCTAATAAATAAATAAAGTTTTCAACTGGATCTGACCAAAGGGGAGGGGTGTAGGGAGCATTTTGGACACCAGCATGGTGGGAGACTGCAGGGGGGACACCCAAGGGGTCAAAGGTGACTTCCTGTAGCTGTCAAACACATGCTGTTGGACGGTAAGTGTAATCTCATCTGTGGCCATTGCACTCACTCACACACACACACACACACACACGCTCATACGAAAAGTTTGAGAAAATGTAAAAAATCCAAGGCACGGATGGTGGAAAGCGCTGCAGTCTCCCCATCAAGACAGCACAGCATTATGAAACCAAGTCTCTCCTCTCGTTCTCTGTATTGCCTAATAGCTTCTTCAATGATCATGACACATAACTTTAGAAGAAGAAAGTCAACAGCTTAAATACAAACCATACGTTGAATGGCACTGAAAAGAGTAAGCAACAATAACAAAAAAAAAAACAAAACAGAGATCCAGAAACTGCACTACCATGAGTGGTTAGTTGCTGAACTGTTTAAAATATAAAGCTTTTTGTTTTATATCTACAGGTACGAATATTTACCCAAACCCTCCCCACCCCCACCGTCCCAATGGGTTACAAACTGCCAGCATATGAAGGGAAAACAAAAAGAGAAACATACACAGTACCTACTGAAACATCAACAATCAATAAGTCCTCACAGAGGATTTTCCTAAGTCTTTTCATCTCTCTAAAAATATATATTGTTTCTATCACGATACAATAGCAAGGCACGACGTGAGCCAATCACAAGTCCAGCTCTCCACTTCTTCGAATTCAAGTGTCTGATTCAGGGAGCAGCTCTGCAGGAAGAGCTTTCCCTGGAGTAAAGTGTTTTGGAGTGAGTTTGTGTGTGTGTGTGTGTGTGTGTGTGTGTGTGTGTGTGTGTGTGTGTGTCTGGCTGTACATATTATCGCTGTCTCTCAGTCTGCTGGGACGGCTCAGGGTCTGGTGAGCTGGGTGTAAACCGGAGCCTGCTCCCAGTGCTGTGGGCTGCTCTGAGGGATTGAGGGGACCCCTGTGTTGTCAGCTATGGGTGTGTACATGGGCCTCTGGCTGGGGCTGCTCATGTAGCTGAAAGTCGAGTACAGGCCTGAACCCTGCCCCGCCCCCGCATGGCTGTAGTAGGAGGCAGCAGCGGTGGTGCCCCCCTGGTGGTCGGAGTAGTCGTACTGCTGTGCCCTGGAAATGGCCGGGTAGGAGGAGGAGGAGGGGCTGTAGTGCTGCAGGTTGAAGGGACTGTAGGCGATGTGCTGCGGGGAGCCCTGCTGCTCGCTGTAGTGACTTGGGCTCAGCTGCTCTGTCTTGATCTGGGTCCTGTGCTGGCCCTGAGCTGCCTCTGGGCTGCCAGCGCCACTGCCCAGGGTGGTCAGGGTGTGCTGCTGCTGTCCCTGCTGGTTTTGGCTTTTAGCCATCCAGGCCGTGATGCCTCCCGCCTGCGGGCTGACTGGGGCGCCACTGCTGATGCTGTAGGTGCCTGTGTAGCTGACCGGGGTGGTGTTGGCAGAGCCAGGGTGCCCATTGGGTGGGAGGTACTGGTCGAACTCGTTGACGTCAAAGGTCTCAATGTGGGAGATAACATCGCTGCTCAGCTCCCCGATGTCAACATCTCGGAAGTCAATGTTGAGCTGGCGCCCACCGGGGCCATCGGGCAGAGAGCGGAGGCCACTTTCACGCTTTAGGTCCATCTTGCCTGAGCTGACATCAGTCTTTGGGGTGGTAGGAGGAGTGGGAGGCCCCTGGGAGCCTGGATGTAAAAAATAAATAAAAATAAAAACAGTTACATGAGATTTTTCATTCTATATTCATTTGGTATTCAGTTTAAAATGTTTTAAACAAACCAGGATGACTGGAGGAAAAACTTATAGAATTATCTTCACAGAAAACAAGAGCCATTTGATTGTTCCGTGTGTAACTTCATGCATCTTCTGTCATCTGTCTCACCTGAGTGCTCAGCTGGAGAGTGCACCTCTCCCATGCTGGAGGCCGGGGAGTCCGCCTGCTGGAGAGCTTTGAAGATGGCATTCGGCGAAATGTGCGTCTGCTCGCTGCCGTCCTCCGAGTCGTTCTGTCCGTTCTTCACCGACTTTCTCCGCCGAGGCTGGTATTTGTAGTCCGGGTGATCCTTCTTGTGCTGCACCCGGAGCCGCTCAGCCTCTTCCACAAACGGCCGCTTCTCCCCTTCGTTAAGAAGTCTGTGCGTAAAAACGACCATTATACATTTATACACTACTTCAATTGCGCTATTCCAAGATAAAAGCTATTCAAATACTTAATAGTAACCTCTAGCTGATTCGTTTTTGCAGAGATAATAAAGTGTAAAAGTGCATGAGAGAAACGTCACTCATTGCATTCTACATCGGTGCGTAAAAGCTGAAAAGCAGCGCATTCACACTCACCTCCAGAGTTTCCCCAGAGTTTTGCTGAGCTCTGCGTTATGCAGGTGTGGGTACTGGTCCGCCAGCTTCCTCCGCGCAGCCTGAGCCCACACCATGAACGCGTTCATAGGTCTCTTAACGTGAGGCTTGTTCTTAGAAGATCCGTTAACGCGCACTGGCATAGGCACCAGGGTCCAGTCGTAGCCCTTGAGCACCTGGGACACAGCGTCGCGGATGCAAGCGGGAAACTTATCGTCCTCGTCCTTCTTGAAGTCTCCGTCCGCTCTGAGAAGCCCATTCTCTGACGGCCGGGTGTTCTCGGTGTCGGATCCTGAGCCGGATGGACACGGAGATCCCGCTGAGTCCTCGGACATGCTCGGGCTCGGGGCATCAGAGAGACACTTGTCTTGTTCCTCCGTCATCTTCAGGTAAGGGTCGAGGAGATTCATACGAAAAACGTTCTGGTGCCAAATTACGCGTGAAACGGGAGGGGTTACCTTTGCTTTCTCGCGAGAAGAAAAGCCTCTAAATGGATTTTACTTTGCCAGGATGAGTTCGGGTTCGCGCAAAGTCTTTCAAGTGGGAGAAGTGCACTGAAAAACGGCTGCTGATTCTCCTCTGCTCTGCTGCGTAAAACCGAGTTGGAAAGCGAGTGTCTTTACGCATGAGCTTCTGACAGACTCCTCGGGTGAGTGTGTTTTCTGCAAGCGGGTCCGCGCTTGAAAAGGCAAAAACAAGCCAGCTGGGTAGAGCTTGCTTTCAACTCTGTTGGATGAAAAAGGTAAAGTGCTCCTTTCTAGTCTCCAAGTACAATCCCCAAAACGCGCGAGTGCTTTGAACTGCAAACCATCGGCGCACGGGCTTTATAACCGCGTTACCATGCTGCACAGGAAAGCCCGAACCTGATTGGGCAACAGCACGTGACGCCAAAGTAAAGGAATTTGATCTAATTCCCCCCTCCTTCTCCTAAGCAGCACAGAAAACACACATACAGTCACTTTCTCTCAAACACACACACACACACACACACTACCCAACAGCCAGCATATATGGCGTTTGATTCGGCTGGATTTTCCTTTATATTTGCAGAGCTACATGAGCTATTTTCAGCATTTAATCAGACACATGGGGTATTTATTTATATGCTATAATCGTCTAGAAGCGATCGTTTTTATCAGGAAGGAAACACTGGAAGAAAAATATTGCAAAAGAACGTGACAAGATCAGTCCACAAGAAAAATATCACATTTAGCATCTTAAAAAGCTACAGACACTTTTCATTCCTACTTTTTAAAAACATTTTCTTGTGTTCCTAAATGTCTCTCTCCACACTGAGTCCATACCTACAGTTTATGGTTTGGTCGACAGGGGGAGACAGCAGTCTAGGAACCCAATAAACCACCTCCCTTCCCTGACTGAGGGCAGCAGGAGGAGGAGGAGGAGGAGGAGGAGGGTGAGCTCCTGCAAACTGCTGCAGTGCAACAGTTGCTTTCAAACACCAGCTCCTGATTTGTGTCGCTCATCTTATTTCCAACAGCAAAGCAATAATCTGGTGAACGGTGAATTCTGTTCAATTTGACGACCGTTCAACTTCCACATTGGCTTTGCTTTTGTACCAAATGTTCCTCATAAAGCTGGGAACATTTTATGAGTTGTATTGCACAGTATTATAACTTTATATCCATTTTTGGAATGATGCAGATTTCTGAAGCTTAACTTTCAGCACATCAATGTAAGGGGTGTTAGTTTACCTGGAATTTTTTGAAAAGAAACTTTATTTTCCTACTTTTCTACTCACCAGACATTGTAAAAGAACACTTAACTATTGTGATGTGACTACAAGTATATGCAAGAGATTTCTTACATAAGCAAAGTAAAAAATCATTCCATTCTAAATAAAAGTCATGCATTGAAATTAAGTAAAAGTACAGAATCATTACCTGCAAAATATCAGAGATAAAAGTACTCACTCTGCATCAGAATGACCTCTTTCTGAGTTATATTACCACATAAATGTATAAGATGTGTACGAACCAGTTAAATATTGTAACTGGTCAACATAAAGCTCATTTTACCTGCTTCACATACTGTTCAGTAGTTGAATCTAGCAATGCGTCATATTTCAGGTTGTATCAGGAGTATTCGGGAGTAATAATGACTTTAACTGGAGTAGAAGCACAAAATTGCTGAAAATAGAGAAAAAAAAAAAAGATGCACAAATACCTCAAAATTCAGTTTAGTACTTAAGTAAATGCACTGGTCACTACTGACAACTGTATTAATGTGCATCATCTGTGAGTTTATTTTCACTTTTCTGAAGTCCTCATCAAACACACACATGCTCTCTTTGTCCCCCGCTTCAGCCAAAAACACAGCGCGACCCTCCAGTCGAAGTAGCACGATGTGTTCTGTGGTCACTGATGGTAACCTGCCTGCACACGCCCCCCTCTGATTGTTTATTATGCTTTGTGGAGATGTGGAAATGTAAATCTCACTCCAGGCTAATGTGGACAACATGTGCTACCTGAAGTAACTTTTAATAGCTCACAGATGTCAGGTAGAGCTGCTTGGTCAGTCTATAGCTGCACGTATGGACACCCGCAGCCTTTTCATCAACAGATAAAAATCTTTTTCTTACTTTTCCTTTCTCCCTGTTTCTGTCTCTGTAATGTTGCTTGTTTGAATTTAGTCACACTGCTCAAACTCAGTGCTTCTTTCTCTCCCCGACCAATTAGGCTCATGACTCCAAAACACTAAAGACTAACATCTACGACTCCTTCGCTCCCCTTCCAGTTTATTTACATGAGACATGCTTATTTAAGATACTCACTTTGAACACAAACAGAAGGGAGCAGTTTGGCTCTGCTTTAATAGCTCGTGGGACGTCGCTGTGTGCCTAGCTGTTACATGAGGCCACCAAAACGCGACCGTGTTTGCTTGTAAAGCTCCAGAGGCGTGAACGCATTGACTCACAGAGCTGCGGCAAACGGGTGGAAAACATGGTGTCGCTATTGACAGAGTAAATACAGCTAATAGAGGTTTTTAAAGACGTGAGGCTGGATGAAGACAGAGGGAGAAGATGGTGAGGTGATGGAAGAGAGAGAAGCAGAACCAGATGAATAAGTGAACATTGGCAGTAATGAGAAAAACAAGACAATTAGCGAGCGAGACAACAGTGTGTATAGGTACAAAACAAAAGACAGGGTGAACTTCTCCTTCATTATTGACCGTCCCTTGGGTAGATATGCACACCTCAAACACACATGTGAACACACACACATTGTGACAGCACATGTGACCTCCACTCCCATCTGACAACTTGTCAACACTGGAAAAAAAACAAATTTGAGATGAACATATGGTTGATATGTGCTCCCCTGGTTTCTCCTCCTCCTCCTCCACATGGCACACAGGCAAGTTGGACTCAAAAAAAAAAAAAAAAAATAGATTCATATGACAGCTGTTAGATAATAAACACTCAATACACTCAGCTCTCTCTAAAGGGAACATTTGATTTAAATTTTGAACATAAATAGATTCAGTTTGTGAGAGATGTGTCTGTGGTTTCAAAGCTACTGCAGGATGATGGTGTCGTCCAGTCTGTGGCCTTTTAGGTGGCCAGGGATGACCAGAGGCTGCTGGATGCAAGCAGGCAGGCGGGCAGGCAGGCAGGGCGAGGTCTTGGGAAACTTCTCATCCTAACTTGGAGCTACAGCGTAAAAATCCTGACCAAACATTGGAAGTCAACTGTTAAACTCTGTCTGCATTTCTTTGGGAGTCCCAGCAGGCCTCCTTGACATTTCTGAGCTTCTCACCTATGGGAGTGACAAATGTGTGGCCAGGTTTCTGATATACTCTCTGCTTTAAAGACCAGTTAAAACAGTATATTAATTTACTTGTAACAACCTGGTATAATCACAATAACCCAGTTCATCATTTTTAGAGGGCTAACAGCGTCTGTTTTAAAGAAATTTCACTTTATAAAAATGACTTTTGCTGTATATTTTGTTGCGTTGGAGACTTACCATCCCAAACGTTTCCAACAATGTTCAGACCCAGAGAAAACTTTAATTCTAGTCACGGTTACAGTGCGTTTCATTTGGTCACTGCTCCTATAACTTCTGCGATAGAGTCAGAGAGTGAGGGAGGAAGTCTGACTGAACTTAATGTTGATAAAATTCTAAAACATTACCTCGTCTGTGAACCTTCCTGCTGGAGTACCATCAGATTTTTATCAGCAACAGTGGTAGTTTAACAATGAAGACTCCCATGATCCCACGTCTTCAAGCTGCTATACTTCCCAGAAATTCAATTGTTTTTGGTCAGAAAGAAGGTACTAGAGAACGATATTCTGGCATGGGACTGTTCATGCATGGTTACTCCCCCTGTTAAACTTGTAGTCACACCATTTAAAATTAGTTAGCCTAAATTAGCTACTTTTGCTCTGTATATAGAGCAATGTGTTGCAAATACAGATACAAAGAAACACTGTATAGCTTCTTTTCAAATCAGCAGCTGATCAATTGATTTTATTAGTTGTAGTGTTAGATTTCTGCCTTGTATGTTGACCTTGCAGGTGAGTTGTTTTATCACCACATCTCCGAACTCAGATGTACAGTTAAGAGATGGACATGAATGATCTTTTTTTTTCAATGAAGTTGCTTGCAATTAAAATGAGGTGAAATAATATGCAGTTAACATGAGGTGAACGTGGCAGTAGGTCACTGTCGTGGCAGTTTTGACGAGTCACAGTGGGAAATGCACAGGTGTAACAGATAACATCAAGATGGATTTGGTACATTTACATATGTCACTTGGACATCCCACTGAACCTGGATCCTGGCATCACCACACCTAAATGGTGTACCCGTCATAGTGGGCTCCACTGGTGACTCAGGGTCAAGGAATACCCAATCAAATTGAAACATGCCCCATGATTGTCACCTTTCTGCTTTTGATCCATATATTCAGTATATTCTTTAAATCATAACTATCCACATCATTTCAGCTTTGTTACTTGCCACTAACCTGTAAAATACCTGCAGAGTTACTAGCTTCAAAGCTCAGCAGGAAGTAGTTTGTGGTGAATTGAAAATTGTTTGAAACATACAGATCATATGAATTTATTGGGTTTTTTTTTTGTTTGTTTTGTTTGTTTTTTTTGTTCCAAACTTGGGAAATTTATGCCCACATCTCTCATTTTGGCATCTTTACTCGGGTATAGTATTGTGCTCATTGAAACAGCCAAGGAAAGCTTTATAAATAAGGTAAAGAATGCGGATATCGTCATCATGTGTCAAGAATCATCCACAGCCGTGAAAAATTATGACTGAAAAACTGCATTAAAAATGGCAACAGAGATTGACTGAGAGTGCAGGCTTCTGTCGGTTGACTTACAGAAATAAAAATTCTTATATTGGTATTTTTCTACAATTGTCCAGAATATATAACAAGTTCTGCTAGCAACCCATAGCACAGTTTTCCTAATGACCCAAATTGACTCGAGCATAACAAATACTCAGTTGGATTGATCATCATTTCTGTAAGTGATCTTACCGTTCTATATATTGCACCTTGATAAAAGTGATGACAGTTTAATCTCTGTGGCAGTTGTGTGACGACAGCAGGGTGAACGAGACCGGATCGGAGGTATTCAAATACCGAAGCAAGAATCTGAAGGAAGCGCCTGATCTCTTGGTGCCTGTAGCCTTCAGATAGGTGCGACGTGCCATTCTTAGAAGGTTCAGAGTGATTAATAACCGCCTCGAGCCTGTGTGTTTCTGTTCCGCTCTGATCTGAGCGTCTGGGCACCGGGTGTCTGTTGACCGAACGTCATTCTGCTCCTCATGCTGTTTAAACAACACTTAGAAAAGACCCAGGCAACTCCCGGGGAGGAGTCTTCTGTCTACCATCCATCACTGACCTAACTCCTGCTGCCAGACTCTCTCTCCATGTCTCTGTTTCTGCTTCTGTCTCGACCTTCACGTTTCCTCTTTTTTTTGCTTTCAAATGACATTAGCTAAGCAAAAACCTGCGCTGAAAATCATCCCAGATAATCCCCTCCAGAAGTTAGCGAGTCAACTCTCCTCTCCAGACTAAATCCTGCAGAAAACAGACCCGATCACTTCGCGCCCCTGGACACATTTCCCAGCAACCCGAGTTGTTGCTTATTAAAATATGTGCATTAGCTGATCATGCCACACTGTACGCGAGCTTGGAAAAGCGAGAGGAAACCCAATCTTCTCAGGCTGAGTCGAAAAAGCCGCAGAGGAGTACCATTTCCCTCCGAAGATATGGCCTGTGCAAACAGCCCTCGCTTTAACAATAACAATGGTCTCACCCAGCAGGCTGAGCTAACTAATGACAGATCCACACCTTAATGCTGAGCAGTTGTTTGGGTTTAAGCAAAAGAGGACGTGTGTGTGCGGTGTGTGTAGGTGTGTGAGGGGTGGTTTGTGGGGTAAAGAATGGCAGTTGTCAGCGAGTGGCTCGTGCCACTTGAAAACTCTCCCCCCCTTCTTTCCTTCCTTCCCTGGGCAGAGAGCAGCACCCATGATTCAGGCAGAGATTGCGGGAGAAAAGCTCTGACGCAGCGAAACGCTACTCTGAGCGACGGAGGACATCCAACTATAACGCAGCACATTTTTACAGCTTAATTGAATTGTGCCAGAGGCGGGATGGAGCGGCGAGGCACAGCAGACGTCTGAAATTATTCTTTTTCCTTTTGTAACAGTCCCAGCTTGTCTCTTTGCCCAGCAGTGCTCCATTTCTTCTCTAGGCCCCTCTCTGTCTTTACACTTGTAGGTGATGGGTAATTGGAGCCTTGCACTGTGTAATGATTTCATGTGCTTTTTAGGGTTAGTTGATGTCAGGTGGAGGCATAAACTGATCATACTTGCGTGTGCATTGTTAAAGCAACTCTGAGGACCTCTTTCCGGTCAGGGAAGAGGCCTTGTCAAATTAAACATCATGCACTGGGCAAAACTGACACTGCAAAAGTGCATAAACACAGACCTTGAATTAAAATTTTTATTTTTGTCAAATTTGAATCTTATGTGCACTCTTGAGAATAATGGCTGAATTCATTATAGCCGCTTTGGGTTCAGGGTTCTGGAGTTGTGCATGCAGGCTCAGTGTTGCACTGTCATGGCTTACTGGGACACTTTAATAGACAGAAGTCATTTTTAATGTTATTAGTTAGACTTGTACTTTTCTCTGCTATGAAAAGTGAAATGTAGAGAAAAGGTGGAGTCCTGCAGGCTTCCTTAGTGGCCTGTCATAAAGAGCTCATCTCATCCCCTTTAGAAGCAGGAGATAAAGTCTGGAGGAGGGAGGCAGACGACAGTAAAAATACTGACCTAATCGCCAAATAAATGCTGACAGTATGGTTATGCAAACAGGGATATGGAAAACTTTGATATATTGAAAATGTGTGATTCTTTACGTTTTGATTTTACATTGTGACAACTCTGTGCTGGTTAGATTTAAGCAAGAAATAGCGCTTGGTTAGGAGTTAGGAAAAGATCATGTTTCTCCTTAAAATAGCTGGCTTTGTCACCGTGAACACAGCCAGAAACACTTTGCTTTTGGTCCAATAAATACAGCTACAAAATGTCCCAGCTAAAATGAACCAGTTTGGTGAGGTGGTCTTGAACAGCGGTCTCTCACCCAGGTGTCCTGACACTGCTGACCCCTCCATGTCATGATAAGAAATGTACAAAACCAACTAAAAAGTTCAGTTCCAAGGAAATTTTAGTTATAATGTGCAAATCTGTTGTGGCTTCTTCCGGGTGCTGCTTATTGCCTACACACATGTAATCATTACTTGAAAAGGATTAAAGCCACCTCGTTACATTTGAATGGAGCCATGTCATTCCTGTCCCTCTTCCAGTTTTCCCCGCACAGTCACCGTGCTGAGAAACACTGAGATCTACTTAATGAAACGGTGATGATATCTGGCTGCTTTGGCTGGCTCGCTTCAGCTGCGTCCCTCCGCTGAAACCTCCATCCTGCTTTAACCACAGTCATCCGGATTAAAAGACCACTTTTAAAGGAAGGAAGACTTAGAAATGTTTAATGACATAAACAGTCACTGCCAATTCTGCTAAAGAGAAAAGCTGTTGGGAAAACAGTGGTGAGAATTAGACCATACGATTGCCCTTCTGGAATTAATTCTGCATTCATTTGTAGGTATTATGTCATGACTGTTTCTCCACCAGATAGTGTTGTAGCGTTTTTGTTGTGGTAAAATGTTTGGAGAAGTCATTTGTTTATATATATTAATGTTCAGAAACCTGCAGAAGTGTCACATTCTGCCAATCTCCTCAAAAAAGCTTTAAGAAAATGCTGTTTATTTAATAAATAGGAAGACGCATGAGATGATGCTATGGTGCCCCAAGATTTTCTTAATTTAAAAATTCTTGATGATGACCAAGAATTTGCAAATTGTTCTTTTTATCTGTTTATTTTTAATTTATAAGTAAACTTGAGTGGGTAGCAGTGGGAAATTGTTCTCCTCTGCTCTCATCTTCTCCTCCATAGCCCTCTCTTTTTTCCTCTCCTCCTCTCCTTTCCTCTCCTTTCCTTTCCTTTCCTTGGCTTTTCCCTCCTACATAAATACATAAAGTTAACATTTTCACAAAAATAATCACAATCAATGGCCGTGTAGCTTATGTAACACTCACATTACACTTTCTAATACATATGAAAGTAGCACAGAGACAGTACACTATTTGACATTGATTATAGAACTGCAGTAGCCTATGCTATAATACTTGAACTGGTGGATTAGCTATGATTATGATTATATTTATTAATCATTATTCCAGATGGTGGTGCATGGTTTGATGTCAAAGCAATTGTTTTGTTTATTGATTGTTATGTCATTATATTGTGAAGAGGTTTGGCGTGGCAGCATGTTCACAGTGACGATGCTAACATGTTGATGTTTAAGCAGGTAAAATGTTAGCTACTTTATCCATCTTAGTTTAACATCTGCGAATAATGCTAAAGAGCCGCTGAGGCTGATGGGAAAATGAGTTTTGAAGGTATTTGGTCATAAACAAAGGGACCTAATATGGCTCTAAATAAGTCAACAAACCCATTAGGTTTCATCCTTTGGAGACTGTGGATGTCAATATAAAATTTCATGTCAATTGATGCAGGATATTTGTCACACTGGGCCTAAGTGATGGATTGACTGCGCATGACCTGCATTGCCACCCAGTCAGCTAGGTTCTTAAGTCTTTTAGCAAGTAAACTCTTCTATGATGAGGTATGTTCATTTGAGTCTAATATATATCAGTGTTTCTGAAGAATTTTCCCAGTTCAAGTGGCATTAGTTTCTTGACACCAGAGCAGTAATGTCTCTCCTGTTTCATATACTCTAGACAATGTGTTTAAACATACTATTGAGGAGACAATCCGGTCTGTTCTCTCCAAAAGATGAAACACAGAGGGAAGAGAGCTGGGGCAGGAAGTATAGGATGTAGTACAGTACTGTGACTCTTCAGTCTTCAGCATAGAGAAGCAGAGATGGTGTGACGTGAGAGGAGCAGGTACGCTGAAGGAAGCTGACTGTAACCGCTGTATTTCAGTGACACGTCCGGCTCCAGACTTTCATAACTAAGACAGCATGTAGAGAGCGCGTGCTGAGCCAGTCAGCGTCCGCTCGCTGTCTTGTAACCCAGTCCTAATATAACCTCGTGCAGATTTCAGGACTTTGACATGGGGTGTGGTTTACAGTATGTGTGTGTTCTCCTCCTTAATAAGTGGCACCATACAGGGTCTTATATTTTCATTCTTGCAGGGTACATAAGAACCGCATTAACAAAGATTTGTTTCAACCCTCTTTCTTGCTCCTTTAACCTATTTTAGGAAATTGTGGAGTGTTACGGTGGGTGCAGATGTTCACTGTTCTTTCTCAGGCTTGTTCAGGATTTTTTTTTTTTATTATTATCTGTAGAAACAAATTACAAGTTACAAATTGCACTACCGAAACTACAGTAGTGTAATAACATGGCAGGCTAATGAGACATTAGCAGCAATGATGATAAGAAAGAGTCTTTTTTTCATGCTCAAGTCCATGTGCTGGCAAAGAAAAAATGTTAAAACAATAATTCTCTGATTATCTTTTGCCTTGATAGCATCACACAATGTCTCGTTAAGGTTGCCTGGATGACTGTAGGTCATTTTAAAAGCCGCAGCTGAAAGGCAGATTGTAACGTACGCCTTTAGAAATCATCTTATTGACTTTGTTAGAGACGCAAAATGTCATTATGCACAGCAGAAGAAGCACAAGAAAGTTAACTTTGCCTCCAATCTTTGCCATCTTTTACCATATTTTTCCCATTTAAACCAATAAACGTTGCGCTGGCGAAAACAATGTGATTGCAGCATTACGTCATTTGTGAGTGTGTGTGTGTGTGAATAAGCACCCTGCAGAATTAGATCTGCTTTTTGTGACTTGTGTGTGAGCTTGCCTGGTTGTTAATGCAGTACCAAGCTGTGCTGATGTAAAACAAGCCAGCTGTGGTATCATGTCCAGTCCTGAATCGCCACATCTGGTCTCATCACCTCATGATGTCAAAGTCTTCCTCCAGTACCTCGATCATTTGATTCCAAACTAAGCTTCTCTGAGCAGAGTTTATCTCACAAAGCTCTGTGTGATTGTATCCATGAGGCGCAGCCCCGGTCTAAATAAGATTCAGATGGGAGCCGACGAATCCATCGTCAGGAATCACTTGTTACCTTGACTTAACCTTGTTAACCAACAATTGACTTGTGAGGTTTGATTTGAATTTCTCTAATTGCTTGCGAGGTCATGGCTGGTGGGGCTTTAAATAAGGTATTACGTCGTAAATGACGTGACCATCGCCGCACAATATTGTGACCCCTTACATCTGCTCTTTTTTTCCTTTTTTTTTTTTTTTAGTCACTGAAACCAGCAGTGAAACTTCACTTATGTCCCTGTAAAACATCCGCTTGGCAATAGCCATGTTGTAAGTTCACTTACTGTTCTTTTCTCACAGTTCTCTTCCTGTTAGAAATGACTGCGTTTGCATCAGCTCTGAACAAAATAATCAAGCAAATAGTTTATGTTATATGACACTTGAATGTGCAGTAAGTCATTTTGCATTGCTCCGAGGGGGAAATGAGATTGGTAGTTACAGCGATGCTGACTCAAAATGTCCATTCAGTGACCCTCTGCCAAGACAACAGCCCAGTCCAATCTGTTTAGCATCAGTAATAACTCTGTGCTGGATTTCTTCCTACTGTTTGGATAGCGCCAGTTTGCTGTGTCCATGCAGGTCATACTTTTTCTTTACAGTGTCCCATGTCTGCATCACCTCACCATGCCAGTGTTACATGTGGCACTTGGAAATTGCTCAGTCTGATTTCCTGCCATCAAAATGTCTTAGCGCTGCCTTCACAGAGCATGAAAAGCAACATGACTTGTGGGAGGCAGTGAGAGGTCATCCTTTTATCTGCTGCCTTTTATCAGCTGAATGATTTTATCCACAGGGACTCTTACTGATTTTCACTTACTGTAAGAGTCAGTGCGAGTGACTTCCTAAATAAAGTCTTTAGAATCATGCTGAATCACACTACATTTCTTCTATTCAAATAGGCAGAATTAATCAAGCCAAATGATATGGTGGTAAATATGCTTGTCAGCGGTGCTAATGTCAAGACGACCACTAGTTTCTGTTGCATTGAGGAAAAAATGCAGTTTTGATGAACATAAAAGTTCTGTCCAAAGTATTTTCCCACCATGTATCTGATGCAGGCTGAGATAGTTTTCAACCCCCTGTGATCCTGAGCAAACAAAAAATAGGTACAGAGAATAAATACATATACAGAGATTAACTACGATATTTACAGCTGTGTACAGCAACACAAATACGTTTTCACTTATATCCCTTTGCGACTGAACAAAAATCCATTAACATCTGGCTTTTGTCTTCAGTGGCTACCATCTGCATTCTTTCCCAGATGAACTGACAGAAAGGCAAACTCGTCTACTGGCAATTGGAAAAGGAGTCAATTGCCTTTTTTTTTTTAACAGTTTACCTGTATTTAAAATTTCTTCATATACACTGCAAGCAAGGACACGAATCTCGAAGATCTAAGAAGAAAAAGAGATAATGAACAGATCTCTTGCATCCAGTTTTCTTTGGACTGAGCATATGGTATGCTGGTGCTTCAGGGACAGTTTTACATTTCACTATTCAGTTTCAAATTGACATTTCCTGTGTGCCAAACAGATTTCAAGCCAGTGACCATACCCATAATTTAGGCGAATACGGTGAATCCACAGGGTCTCAATTATATTGGATGGCACACTCTTTTCTTAAGCTACCTCAATTTGTGATTTAGGCGGAAAAGATGGATGTATTTTTACATCAAACCCTTGCCAAGTGAAGCTTTAAAGCCTACTCTGTAAAAGAGGAACCATACTAAGCTCTGGTTTGCTTAGTCCTCTTGAACTCCATGAGCTGAGTTGCTCATCGCACCACTGAGGCTCGTAATTAAAAATCTCCAGTTACTTCCTCCTTACCTCTACTGACCCCGGCCTCGTGGCTCAGCCATACCCAGGGCCAGTGAGCCGCCTCTGGGGAGCCACGGGAGGAACTTGGCCTGGATGCTGGATGGAGACCGGATGACGTTGGGAAGTAATGGGGATGTTGACTCAAGGGTGACTAGGGTGGGCGGACGTGACCGCTGAAGAAGAGCGTGCCAGGTAAACACTGTGCAATCATGATGCCAGATTAGCCTTGCTTATGATGGCAGCATGTAGACAGCACTGCTGTGCTTTACCGCTTTCTGTCTCATGGGGGGAAAGTTGTGGAGGTTTGAATTTGACCGAATAGACAGAGCGAAACAAAGACGGAGACGAACAGACTGAATGAGAAGAACACTGAGCAAAAGAGACAGGAACACACAGAAAATGATCATGTTTCCGACTCTGGGGTTGTTATTAAAGCGGCATCTAACACTCAGGAATGCAGGAATGTCCGCTGACGTCTTTCTCATCAGGTGGAGAGAACGAGACGAGGTGGAGAAAGTATCAGCTTGGAACAGGAAGGAACTGATACTGCAGGGCCATCTGAGGATTCAAATATTGCCTCTCAGGGGAAACACAGAGGTATCACTTTTGTGAAGAATGAAGAAGTCAATGACAAAGAAGAAGAAGAAAAGTATTCGAATGAAGCTGTGATTGAATAACCCTTAAATCCTTCACTGCAAATGAGCCAAGGCTAAAAGTAACACTGGCCCCCTGTCATTGGGACCCCCTCCTGGAACAGCAGCTCACTGTGGTGAGTGAGCTGTGGAGTAGCAGAGGGCCATATGTACAGTAAGCACTCTGTCTATCTCATAGGCTCATTCAGCCATGTGGTTTGGCAGGTAGCGCGGCGATGTAGGTGGCTGCGAGTGAAGATATGGAGACCTATGTGTGCCGAGCTTAAGTATTCAATTTACCTCTGCCATTAGGACACATTACACATTGAGTCTGTGTGTGGAGAGGGCCAAAGTGTTGGCTTATTGCAGATAATCCCCCACCTTTAGCATGCACTTGGCATTGTGCAGCACCTTATGTTTGTCATGCAACTCAAGTGTAAGATTCTAATAAGGAAGTCCAGGCCTAAGCTTCTGAAAACAGTGTAGTAAAGCGTGTGCTATCAGCTGACTGGGTGAGCAGCAATGGAGAACGTCTACACACATACTGACTCAGAGGTATTCCCAAGTGTCAGCCCAGACATATATCAGCACTGTTTCATATCAAAGACCTTTATTTTGGCAATCACTGATGTTTGCATGGAATTAGCACTTTTTAATAAACTCATTTAGTTCTGTACATAGTGTTAATGCACAGGAAAAACACAAGCTAAAACCTTTTGACGTCTGTCTGGGTAATATGGGCTTATAGAAAGCTTAGACAACTTCCCATAAGACAACATAGAGCCGTGCAGGGTTTCGTAGCACAAATGCTCTTTGTGGGACACACAGTGCGGGCTCTCTTGAAGTAGAGAAAGTGATCACCCCCCTTCCAAAAGAAGGTCAGGTTGTAGCTATTGTAGAAGCGCTCTTGCTGAGAACTTATTTTTGGTAACTTTCTACCATCTTTAACCATCACAGGAATAGTCATGTGGGCCCATATTTATCAAATATCTCAATTCTGTGATATATCTTGTTTTCACAGAGGCAGAATTTTCAGTTTGACTCTCCTTTTGTTCTCATTTGCTATAATGTCAACGCTATATTATATTATTCTTAATAGACAGTTGATGGGCATGTTCATCGCTACTGTATTTGCTGAAAATGTCACACAAATATAATGAAAACAATTATATGTTCAACTTCAACAATAAAACGTAATGGGACAGAAGTTATAACTTCTTATTGGCTATTCCTGCCTTGTGCACACATGTGATTAACCACGTGTTCACATGAGTGATGTTCTTAAATGTTACCCATTTCACTGTACGTAGGAAAAGGTCACTTAATAAATGCATCGTTTTCACTTTCAGCATTTTCAATGTGTGGCTTCAATAAATACAGGCCCTTGTTGGGAGACAGCTGCATTCTGATGTACTGTTTAAAGAAGAACTATCCGCAGTACTGCTGCACCATTGTTAAAGGATGAAAGTATCAAGAGAGGACTGCACAGTGGCTGCTACTGAAAGCCTGAAATTGCAATGGTCACAAGATTTTCTTTTTTTTTTTTAACATAGAGGTATTTTTCTATTTATTTTCAGTATTTACCCTTTTCCCTCTGAAAATAAAGTATGAAACCTATTAACCCGGTGGTTAAGTAGCAGAGTCGTGATATTGCTTCAGACCCATGTGAGGCTTATCCTCCTCTCCTGCCTGTGTACACTGAAGTGGTGCCAGAGCGGTGCTGCGATGTTCTGCGATGTGCTGTTCTATTCTGCGCTGCAATGCCGGCTCCTCGCTAGGTGCCAAGTGATTTTTATCACTGGGAAAACAGTCTCCTTCCAATCTCAGCCCTCTTAGGAGCATATGAATACACTTTACACTCACACGAAGGAAAACAGGTAACTTGAGAGCAGGCTTGGGGCAAGAGTCGAGCCCGCAGGTAAAAGGGCTGCAGTGTGTCAGCGTGTGTGCAGTGAGCAAGTGTGTGTTGGACTTGTTCGCACTCATGGATACCTTTTATGAACAGAGGTGTGTCTGCACAGTATATAGGCTTCAGTTTTAATACTGCAGACACCGTTAACACTTCGTTTTTGGCATAAAAGATGCACGGCTAACTCGTACGTTGTTTTAATTTTTACCTTTATTTGTTCAGGGAGAGTCAACTGGGCAAATTTGACCTTTTCCAGTGATGGCCTGTGTCACGTTCACACATTGACACGTGGAAGGTGCTCGGCGCAACCAGAGCTTTTTGCTTTCAACCACACGTCAGCAGTCACATGCAAAACACCTCAGTCAAAGACAACGTAAGTTATTGAAGGAGAGGACGTTAGGCATTACTTAATTTTCCAGCTGGGCCAACCAGGATTTAAACAGGCAACTTTAGTACATTTTCCTGCTTAATGGGCATGTAAATGAGTTTGGAGTAATACCCCCCCCACACACACACACACACGTACACATGACTTTCCATGGCAATGTTTGCCAAAATGTAAACTAATAGTCAGTCAATAGTCATTCAGGCATTGTCACTCTCAATAACTTGTCATCAATTTTCACTAGGTTTATGGGAAAGTTCAGCTAACAAAATTGCTATTATCTTTACTGCATAATCGGAAAGACTTATTTAAAAGGTGAACTGAAGTTAGGGACCATCTCAGACAATCATTGTCATATATTAGTATATGACAATGATCTATTACTGTTTGTTTCCCTTTTTTTTGTCAGTTTCTTTTTTATTTTTCAATCACAAAAACTTCACATGAACTTTAGGGCCTCCTCCCACTACATACACAACGTCCTTTAAAGAAAAAAAAAAAATCCACCCAATATGGCCCAATGCAATTCTGACTTGTATTTTCCCAATGCTACAACCTCCTGTTCTATTTCCACTATTCATTCCCGCTCAGGCCATAAACAGCCTTTAAGGTGGGGTTCCAATACAAATCATGCTTTATTACGTATTTCATTTATACTGTATATGTATGGTCAAGATAAAATCCTTTAAATATATATCCTATCAATGACAGCAGAAAACACAGAACAAAGATAATTAAACAGCATAAATGATTTATACAGGCTTCTGTTATAAGTCATGAATACTTCCAGAATCAGACAGAAAAACCAGTGTTGTTGTAAATGAACTGATACAGCTAGTAGCTTTGCATTATGTGATAAATACATTATAAAGTGCATTATCTTTCTTACTTGCCACTATAAAGAAGTGGGCCTCAAATCTGTACAGATGACTTTTACATTCAGCAATGGTGTAATCAATCCATGAAATCCTTTTCAGGGGTGATTTCCCTGTTTGTTTTAATCACATATGTGGAAAAGGAGACCTTTGGAAAGTAGCCACTACTCTAACATGGAAACGTTGTGTCCTAAAACATCAGTCTGGCGTAATAGCCACCATAGTTTCTAACGCGAACAAGGCAAGGCAAGACCTGTCAAAGGCCCTCTCCTCATCAACTTCTGTTTATTTAATTTCAGATTTTCTTTTTTTGCACACTCACATGTACATTAATCCTAAATCATACATCTCCATCCCTCTTTCACTCTCCATCCTTCCCTCCTTCTTTCACCGAGGCTGTTTATTTTAGATTTTTTGAGGAAAAACCTGCAGTCAAATGAAAATAAAGGTAGCTTCACACTCATAATATTTGGAGTGGAGAGCAATTTATTTTCCTTTTATTAAATGCTGATTAATATGCAGTGTTGGGGAGACTAATACTGCGGGTTTCATTTCCCCAGTATCCTGTGCTGAGCCGGCTCTGCCTCAGAGGTGGAACCGGCCACAAACAGGCTGCAGATATGGAAGGCTGGTTTGAATTAAAAGAAACTCCTTTTCACTGTTGCTCTCCTCCTGTCTTCTGTCAGTGTTTTTTCTCTTCTTCTGAGCATGTAATTGTGAAGATGAGGTGTTTTGGGACTGGTGTTAATGTGGATGCCAGGAATGTCCAGACCCTAATCGCACTAGTGAGGTTTTCTTCTCGATTTGTGTGTGTTGTGTGTATGGATTCCTTTTAATTAACAATGAGCATGTATCGTTGTGGCAGACTGAGGAAGTTAACCCCGACAGCAACAATGCTGCCTCAGCATCTCAAACCACATTCTTTGCGTATGGAACAGCAGCAAACCTTTTTTTTTTTGCTGCATACATCAAGATCTGTGTGAGAGAAATGTACATACACTGTGAATTTGTGCTCCTGAAAAAGTTTCAGCTCACTACGCAAGAGCAAATGGGCAGAATAGTAAACTTGGACACAAATAGCTGTTTTGAATTTTTCTCTCCAAGGGTTCTTCACTCGATTAATTATTGGGAAAAGCCAACTGGCTGCAAATATCTGTAATTTCGCCACTAAAACTCATTTATCATTAAGAGTAAAACCAGACAGTCAGGTTAGATGAATATGTTTGTTTGCCAATATATTTGCTAATACTAGAATCTGAGCTTGATATTTGACCATTGATGTCCTCCACCATCCTGTCCTCTGTTTGTTATGGTGAAGGCCAGGACATCAGTTTAGTTTAATTGACCCATCTGACTGCTGTTTAAGAAGCTTTTCCACCTAAATACTGGTACTGGTATCTCTATAAAAATAAATAAAATCAAAACTTAAAGCTGATACCCTCAACATTTTTTATCATAACAATGGACAATGTATTGAAACTCGTATTGAAAACACACATATAATTATCACATGACTCTTTACCTCAATTCCATTTGCATTTTTAGCATCATTTCAATCATTGTTTTGATTTTAGAGCCACCTCACTGTTTTGCTTTAGTCTCACAGTTCTCATTAGCTTTGTTTCTGCATGCAGCTGTATTTTATGACAAAGCACCTAACAGCAGACAGACAAAGTTAGCAACTAGCAAGCAAACATAGTGCATTACTTAGTAGCTAAATTTCCTTTACCTCTAAAAGATGGTAGATGGAGAAAAGTAATATGTCAAGTTTCGCCGATCTACTTACAATGCCAAATGATGAATGATGGAGATGTACACTAAAGGTGTATTCAGCATACATCTTTCAGCATCATACATGTACAGCACAGTTAAAAACTGGCGTATGTGCAAAGACAAAAACCCAGCAGTGCAAGCAAGCATACACAAATTACACTAATGTTTCTGGCATGCGCAAACTTGCATGCAAGGAACACCTCCGAGATGAGGACCAAGTAGGGAACTATGACTCACATCGGTTGGGTAAGCAACGCAGGTCGGCCCATCACGTGAAAGGCTGTCCTGGAACAACTCTGTAACCGTATAACTCGCTGTTTAAACAGGCCTCTGAGAGATGCCCTCTCATTTCCTGCTGGAAAAGCTGATCAATCACAGCTCTCATCGCCTTGGAGTCAGGGAGAAATAGAGGTGTGGGTGGAGTGGTTCAGGACAGAGTGAAAGGTGAGATGAATGGAGACATGACAGTATTGTGAGGTCTTTTCTGAATGGTGTTTGTACTTAAGTCCTTAAAACATCAAGACCGTGACTGGCGAAAAATAGAGCACAAGCTCTGTAGTTCAAAACTGTGAAGGTGCAGGACCATATTAAAGCACTCTCACGTATGTTCGAGAAGATTGTGCTTGAGAGTGATGAATATTGTCAGAAATGAGATTTTGTAATTGTTAAGTGGCAATTCAAAAATACTTTAAAAGGGACGTTTCATACTAGAATGCAAGTTTTTAAGATTACTTTTGGGATTTTTTAAATTGAGCAGACAAGAGAAAAAAAAACACTTTCTTACACTGACAAGTTAACTACTGGACCACATAGTATACTGGTCTGGAGGCCAAAAATGTAGTAAAGACGGACGCAAATGGAAGGAAAGGAGAAGACAGGATTGGAACTGATTCCACGCTGGCTCTAAGTCGAGAGCGCTCGCTTCTTCCCACCCCAATTTGTCTCTGTGAGTGTTTTACAAGAGCTAGATAAATTGCGAGGAGTTATATCCATCTATCAATGCAAAAAGAGGAATGTTCTGCTCTTAGTGGTCCTCCCTTTGCTCCTTCCCCCTCTCCCGGCAGTTAAAACAACACATTGTGCCAGCAGCTCTTGATTTCCACTGCTTCAACACCATGTCGTTTTTCAAGCGAGGTCTATCAGAAGCATTTATGCTGTAAGCAGAGCAGACCCCGGTAGCCAACTCGCCCCTGCCTTGTCTGACTCAGACTATACTCAGCTCCAATTTGTCCAGACATGGGCCAGTGTGTGTGGATGTGTGTAGGAGTGTGTAAAAATGTAACTTTTTTTTTTTTTGGCTATTAACTGTCTTATAACTTGCTAAAAAGCTGCTATCTAATTAGGACCAAGGCACCAGCTTAGTGAAGCCTATTAATGACCTTTTGGGTACTGTTGAACCTAAAAGGGCACTTAGAGAGCACGTATTTCTACCAAGGCCAATAGTCCACTCTTCTATGACAGTGAATGTTAAACCTTTCAATGTCAAGGACCACTGAACAGTCACAAAGTTGTCCCCATTTGATAAGATTTTGTCCCGGAGTCTTCTATCTTACGAAATCCAAGCATGCGTCACCTTTCTGCAGTTTCATGTGGAGGTATGGGTGTGTTTATTTGTGCTTTAGAACTTTTAACTTCTGTTTCTCCGATTCACTGCTTTGTCGCAAACACAGCTCGCTCTCTTTATTCCCTGTCTCGGTAACTCTACCACCACTCCACTCCCCATCTGGGAAGGAGGAGCCGACTCGCAACTCAATCAGACTTTTTCTGGAAAGTGAAAGATAATTTGTGTATCTGGCCCATGATTTGGATCCTCCCCAAAATTCAGAGTTCTTTCTGGGCCCCTGCTATACCCTTCCACTAAATCAGGTCAGTAGTTTCTGTGTAATCCTGCTGACAAACAGACAAACTGGACTGAAAACATGACAGAGATAACTATTACAGCAAAACAGTTCATTTTTCAGTTTGGAAGTTTTAACTTCACAGGTACAAGTTTAAGGCAGTCGTGCCAGTAGCCATAGACTACAGGGTTGATAGAGTATCTCACGTATTCTCTCATCAAAGTACTTGAGACAAAATCAAGGACAGAGAAGACAGAGAAAGGACAGGTAGTCTTCAGCCTTTTCTAACTTCCATGATGTGACTTTTTCCTGAGTGAAATGGAAAATGAGCTGATTATTATTTGAAGAATGATTTTAAATAATTCAGTGTTTTGAGTTTTATCGTTCAAAATAAGTTGGCCAGCACTGAGTTGAACCGCAGCACTCTGGGACTGCGGAGGACTGTTATTCTTCACTCACACTTCCTTCCATCACTTTGTTAGATCTGAAGGGGGAAAGCAAGAAGCAAATTACTGGACTGTAGTAATGCACATTAGTGAGCTAGCTGGCTCCATGGATGGCAACGATGACCAGTCAGTTGATTGGTCCACGACTTTGGTCAAGACCTGAAATATGTCACAAACCCCTTGCATGAACTTTGATTACATTTCGTACATTTGTGATCCCCATATGATGAATCCTACTTACCCCTTGACTTTTCCTCCAGTGCCAGCAGCAGTTAGACATTTTCACTGAGGGTGAACCACCTCAACATCTGTCTTTCTGATGAGAGTTACAACCTCACATAGCTGCTGCCAGACTGTGCTGTAGACTGTTGTCCCTTGGCTCTATCCCAACAACAAATTGTTTAGGTCAAGTCTTTTCACTCTAGTTCAGTTTCATTTTACATTTCTGTGCTGTGAACAGATGCGTGAATTTAGATTCCTTGGATGACTGTGATGTATAACAACCAATGTTTTACACCAAAGGTCAAACCGATAGCTAAGACTATACTGTACAGTCTGGTTGTAGGGTTGCTTTCAGCGCTCATGCACTGTAACACTTGAGGCTGCCAATCCCTCGTTAACTTGCCACGTCCTGTTGAAAGAAAAGAAAAAAAAAAGAAATCCTCTCTACAAAAAAATAAAAAATCTGTGAAATGGATCCCCATTATAGCTCCATGTATTATAGCAGACTTTAGTTTTATGAGCTTTTAACAAGTTTCCCAGGGGTTGCAATAATTTCTGTGGTTTATTTTCGGAACATTTACTTTTTCTTTTCATTAAATGATCAGTATGGGCCTTTAGCTCTCCAGCTTGCCTTTCCTCCATCTCAATCCAGTTTCACACTCCTTCTTTGGGGCACTTTACTGTAGTTGGATAGCATGTCGGTAGAGCCAACGTCAATCCTCAAATTTCCACAATCCCAATTCCAACTTACCTCTTTAGGTCATTGCCGCTTGACTGACATGTCAGCACATAAAGAGCAATAATAAGCAAGAGAGGCAGAATAGTGACAGAGGGCAGCATGTCACGAAACCAAGAGTCAAGCTCAAAACATTCTAGATGGAGATTTCTGAGCTGTCAGTGTGTTTGTCAGTGCATACCTCGTCAGCCACAACATCTTGTACCCAAGTGTCATGTTCTGCCAACAAAACACAATTCCTCAGTCTTTCTGTCTGGCTGTCATTTCACAAAGCCTGAAAGATTACTTGAAATCACATCCATATGTGGGAAAACAAATGAGAGAAGGAGAGGATGGTGTGAAACACGACTTCCACCCTCGACTATGCCAACAAGAGCCTCTATGCATGGTGATTTACTTTGCGGATAAATCCAGCCAGGTAGCACATCATTGTCCCACATCTTACCATCCTTAGTCCTTTCCCACCTCCTCCCATCATGCTTTCATCCCATTCCGATATTCCCGACATCCCACGTTCAGTCCTTTCCCTCTCATTTTCAGTCTTCTCTCCCACCTCTCCTCCTGGATGTTTTTACATTCCTTTAGCTCCCCTCCTCCGCCTGTCCCTCCATCCATCCGCACACAGCGTCATGTCGTTATTGTGTGAGTCTGAGCACTTTGTCTGACAGCCCAAGTGTAATACTATACCTCTGACCTGAGAGAGTCAGCAGTCTGTAGTTTTAGCTGAAGAAACATGTCTTGAAGCTGCTGTGCTGAGTTTTTCAGAAAGCAAATCAGTTCCATTGCAAAGCTGAAAATGAGAAAGGGATGGTTATGATTATGGTTGAGATACAAAGCTCAGTATATATGGATACATGTTTGATCAAAGCCGTTCTCTTAGTTGTTCTTGTTCACTTTGTATTGTTCTTGCTACCTGTCTTTAGAACAGCATGATCATTCAGAAGCTGGACTCAAGTACTAAAACCCCCAAAAAACTGCTAAATGAAAGTAATGTGAATATTAAACCAACATACTTTGATGAGATTTGTCCCAGCTGTTTTGTTGTGACTTGTTGAATAGTTTTTAGGTGGTGGGGATGGTGGATGCATATTGTCCGGAAATCATTACTTTTTTTCAGTTCAGGATCCCATACTATTATTAGCTGGGACATGACATTGCAAAAATGAAAGATGCTGCTTTTTATTACAAGTCAAGCATTGTTATACAAATCAGGAAGTACGGTGCATGATTTCCTGGAAGCATGTAGGTTGACAAACAAGACTCTCTTGTTTTTCATTGGTCCATTTGTTCCTCTTTTATGTTGGTATTTAATCATTTGCTGCCCGAACTTGTAATATATTTAATCATGATTTTTTTGTTAGCAGAGGTTACTCTTTATTTAGCTTTGGTCACGTTTTCACTCTGAATATCTTCAGGAATACTTTCACTTTCTGTTATCTCTTTTCCACCTACCTTTCCCCCCTGCTCAGTTTGATTTTGTCATTGGTTTGCACAACTTGAATATTACTTATGAGATCATTTCTATCTCACGAAGAGCCATGGTGGAAAGATTTGGAGGATTCTGTGAGCTTGGTGTTACCCTCTCCCAAAGCCTTGATGTATTCTTTTAAAAAGCTAACTGTCAAACAAGCTAATAATAAGACATTAACCACATCCATTCTTTGTTTTGTTGATAGATATGAGTATCATTTGGATATCAGTATTCTTCCAATTTACAGAAGGTTTTTATCACAGCATAAAGATCATAGCGTAAAATGACCCTGTTCTGTATTAAAAGTTGTAAGTGATATAATTGCTATGTATGAATACATGCACAGATCCGTGTAGTAATACTAGGTAACAATCTGCATTTTCAGTCATATTTTACTCAATCCAGTGTTATAGGCAATCAGGCCATACAGTCAGTCTCTGTAACTACATTTCACTTGCATGTTCTATTCATATTCTCACATTTAATTTTAGGGTTTTTTTTTAGTTCTCAAGTATTAAGCAATCATTTAATGCGAGAAACTCAAAAAGCTCATCCCTACTTTCTACCTTCCTCCCAGTTCAGAGCTTCTGCTTGGGATGGTTGTGTTCGCCTCAGAGGAAAATGACTCAGCATTCTACATACAGGTCATGCTGTACTCTTCCTCAGTGTTTGTCCCCGTTAACCAGCCAATTCATTCCCTTGAAAAAGATTAAATAAAACTGCTGCTGTGCACTTCCAACTTACAAACCCTGGTGGCTTTATCAGAATCTAAAAGGACAAAATATTCTGTACTGATCCTGATGTGTGTGTGTGTGTGTGTGTGTGTCTACAGACTCTGTGTTCTCAGCGCTGCCCCCTGCAGAGTGCTCTGGCTGTGGCCCGTTGCATCCCTGCCAATCAGATTTCTCTTATCCTGGGCCAGACAGAGACTAGAGCCAATCAGAGTCCCCCTTCATTTCCTGAGAGGAAATGGTGGCAGTAATGGTGCAGTTGTGGATATCTATTTTGCAACTAGGGTATGGTGAGGCAATAGACTATAGAGAACTTATTAATTTCAAGTAACCATGACTGCACAATGGCCAAGGACTCATGTAGCAATAAAAAACACATGACCTTTACAACAGACCTTTTCATTTTTTGTCATGGTTTATGACCTGGTCTACTAAGTACAGAGTCCTATATGTTGTGTTTACACAAAAATACATACAGATGTAGTACAATTTGCATTAGGAAGGAAAAGTGCAGGGGCTTTGGAAGATCAGCTGGGATCCTTGATAAACGACAAAACCTTTAAGCTGTGATGTGTGCTTGTTAAACCTGTCAGGAATAACATTTTAACACAGGATCATGCACAGCATATTGACCAGTGCCTAAAATGCCAATGCAATCATTTTTTAATGGTATAATAAATCATTTTATGTTAACAATGGATCACATTACTGTGTGTATGTGGAGGGGCTCACTCCCAATGATAAACCCACATAAAATCTGCAGTCCTAACATTTTAACTTCTCTCACCTCACTTTTTTGGTTTTCAATAATTTAATTTTACAGTTTTGGCTCAACAGGAGACAGCAAGAAGGCTCTGACCCACTCTCCACTATCTGTCCTGCTCTAAAACAATAGATGTAAAAAGTTAAGAAATAGGTATTGAATATGTTGGAGCGTCGAGTAGCTTAAAGGTCTGACAGACCCCATGGGACTTGGTGGAGTCCATAACGGAGACAGAAAGGAGAGTAAACATTAGACTTAGATTCATCCAGTGGCTCTAAACACAACCACAAATGGATGCTAACATTGCTCTTTATCTGTCAGGTGTCTTAGGTAAATGTTTATTAACACATGAGCCAAATTAACTTTATAAAGTAATATTACTATAGTTGCATGTCGTGTGCTCAAGAAAACGATGTGATGGAGAATTCATACAGGAAAAGCCAACCAAGGTGGTCAGAGAATCCAACTGGACTTAAACTAGACACACAATGACTGTGGGATGACATTATTTCTTAGAATTTTATCAAGGTCTGTCCAGTGTACTCAGTGCTGAAAGAGATAAGAAAGGACACAATGAAGCACCTTTCCTTAGCATTTCAGAATTCACGAGCACGTGTCAGCGCTGGCTGGCACTTTAATTCTTCCAGGTCATTTTACTGAAGTTAGGAACGTGTTTAACTGCAGCCACAGAATCACATACACTTCTGTTGAAGGAGTCCGAGCAGACAGACCATGTTTGGACCATGGAGGAACTTGACCAGTTCTCAAACGTTAATGCGCATGGGTTCTGTAGCACACTGATATACCTAAACATATAAGTTAGTGGAGTCACCAGCAGGCATGCACGCAGGCAGTACCAGTCCTGAACTCAGCATATCTGCTACACTGTGCCAAAGTTTCCATATTGTGCTATAAATTACACATTTCATTCATTTCTCTCTGTCTGTCACTCTGTCACTCTTTCCTTGGCAGGCTTTCTTTCTCTCATTAAAACCCTCCCTCTCTTGGCATTGTCCATTTCACCATACATTGATTTATTAAATAATTCAATATTGTCTACACCAACATAGTAGGTGTGAGATCTGTGATTTTTAATAAAGACAAGTCACCAGCAGGTTTCTCAACTTCCACGCACACACTTTCCAGTTCTCCATGTGTCAAGGCCTAAGTTTCTCTCACCACCACAGTCTGTGCAAGCTGCTTCGTCAAAAATAACCGTTTTACCAGACATTAGGGCACATTTCAGAAAATTCAGACATTCTGTACGGATATACTGAATGGGCAATTTCGTATTCAGAGTGCTCCTACATTAGTTTAGGTTTTTAGGGTTTGGCGTGCGCTTATTTTTCCTCTCCTGCGGTGAGGAGCATATACTAAGGAGCAGCTCCCCCTGGCCCATTTGTGTGGTTCTGTTCCTGTCCCATAAATAAAGCGGGGAAATGCAGACCTAACTGGGCTCAGCTCTGGTACCAGATGTGTTGTTTTTTTTTTTTTTTAACGTTTTCATGGTTGTGAAGAAAAATATAGCCAAAAAATAACAGGTGATGGAATAAAGAATTCCAGCGAGTTCCAGTTTTTTTGTTTTTTTTTTTCCTGTTCGGTTCTGGACTCATGCAGAACTGAAGCTCTGGTTTGTGGGCCGTCATCTGAAGTGTTCCGCAAAACCATATGCTGGAACAGTGTCTGAAATCACCCCCCCCCCCCCTCTCTCTGCGAGACTGTGTTGCCAAAGCAGGTGTCTGGTTTCTTGATTTTTTTGGGTCCTTCACACATGTCACATGTTCTGGTTGACTGAGCTCAGTTCTGGATTTAATTCTTGGGACCATGTGCTGAAACTCTGGGACTCGGTCTGGGGTCGCGGTTGTGGGTTGAGCTCTGAGAGGAGATTTTGCCTGGATATGTTTTACTCCACCGAACTCTCAGACCTCAGATACTCTGTCGGCAATTCCACATATTATTCTGGTCAGGATGGCCAGATAAGTGAAGGAGAGCAAGAGGAAAAGAGTGCTGGAGGCATGTCAGCAGTTCTGCATGAAGAACCTTGAGTGGGCCACAGAGAGAAGACAAATTACAGTTTATGGACATGATTCAGCAAGAAAGCCATACCTGGATGGGAGATGGATAGGATGGTGAGGAGGAAATGGGCAGAGGGTGTGAGTCAGCAGCTACATGGAGAAATAAAGAAAATGATGAAGAGGCTAGAGCAAGTTAAGTCAGTAGTTGCACAAATGCTTTTTTTTTTCTGTGTGTCAAAGGGAGAGGAATATGTTGAAATAATTACAGTGGACCTTTGACTGTGTATGTACAAGCAATTAATATGTGCAAAGTTTAAAATGAAACCACAAAGGTCACATGATTTTTCACTTCACCTCATTTTATTTTTTGGAGCAGTTGAGTACCTTGCAGCTCATTGTTTTGAGTGGGGCTGAGACTCCTGTGGCTGGCCAGCTGTGTGCTCTTTGCCAGTCTTTGCCACTCCTATAATCCATGATCGTCCTTACTGAATCGATACAAGATGCAATTTGTTCCATATTTTGTGTGTGTGTGTGTGTGTGTGTTTGTGTGTAAAAGAGAGATTAACTAATAACACATTTTGTGGCAATGAATCTTCCAAGGGCTATGTTATCCCACCATCCCGAATGGTGTCGGATTAAAGGTTAAAAATAGATTTCATAATGTCTACAGATGGCGGCACGGTGGTGCAGTGGGTAGCCCTGTCGCCTCATAGCAAGAGGGTTCCAGGTTGGAATCCCGGTCTGGGCCCTTCTATGTGGAGTTTGCATGTTCTCCCTGTGCCTGCGTGGGTTTTCTCCGGGTTCTCCGGCTTCCTCCCACAATACCAAAAACATGCACATTAGGTTAATTTGCTACTCTAAATTGCCCCTAGGTGTGAGTGTGTGGTTGTCTGTTTTTGTGTGTTGGCCCTGCGATTGGCTGGCGGCCAGTTCAGGGTGAACCCCGCCCCTCGCCCGTAGTCAGCTGGGATAGGCTCCAGCTCCCCCGCGACCCTGACGGATAAGCAGTATAGAAAATGGATGGATGGGTGGATGTCTACAGATACAT
This sequence comes from Scatophagus argus, assembly GCF_020382885.2. Classification (NCBI taxonomy): domain Eukaryota; kingdom Metazoa; phylum Chordata; class Actinopteri; family Scatophagidae; genus Scatophagus; species Scatophagus argus. Next base: position 5,263,442 of record NC_058513.1, read on the forward strand.
TTACATTCACTGTGAGAGTAGCGGAGGAGTGGAATTCCTCTTCTGTCCTATGGTAGAGTAGAAGAGGAATTCACAGAGCTTGTATTGTCAGAGAGGTTTTGTGGACAGTTCAGAACAGAAACCGATTCATAGATTCTGTACTTCATACAGAAATGTGCCTTTAAGAATACAAAATGAACAGAAAGCATTTCTTATTTTATTTTTATCAGTAAATGCTGTACAATGCATTGGAATTGTTTCTGATGTCTGTCAAGACATTTTGTGTCAGCATTTTGTCTGACAGTATACTGATAAAATTTTTCTATATATTGTGTCACACTGCAGTACACCACCTATAGAATATAGCATATGTATAGAATATGTAAATGTAAATGGAGTGCAATGTCTGCTGTGGCTACTGCTGTAAAATAATATGACGGGGAAAGAGGTGAGAACAAGAATGATGTTTTGGAAGTGTATGAGATGGCCTTCTGACAGTGCTTTACAGAACATACGTAGGTTACTAATGCAACTGTCAGTCAGTTACTAACTCGCCCTCATCTTATACAGTCTTTATGTTTGCCAAATGACACAGACTGCTGGGACGTTCGAGGCAGAGACGGTGATCCAGAACAAACACATTAACGCTGCCTCGATGACCAGACGCTCTCAAGCTTTTCCAGAAACTACCATTTTGTCCTTTCTCATCTTCCATTTCCTCTCATGATTAGAACTAAAAAGAATCCAAATAGTTTTGAAATGTTGGCGAGCATAAAACGTTCACACTTTTCAATGGTTACATCGCCCGGTTGGCTTTCTTCTCCAATAAGATTTCCTTTAGTTTTCATAGTTTAAAATGCTGGCTAATACTTCACTTTCCTTTTTCACCACATACACCAACACCACATTTCAGCTCTTACATACTTTATAATAAGATTCTTTTAGATTCCTCTCCCGTTCCATCATAGTTTGAGGTAAACAACTGAGGGTATGTGTGATAAACACTAATCTGTACATACTTTTTGCTGTTTTTAGAGAAACAGTTTGAGGTTAAAAGCTCAGTTCACAGGAGTTCCCTTCTTTCACTTCAGCTCTTGTCTCAAAACACACCAAGCTGACTATCGCAGTTGTTTTGTTTCAACTGTTCCAACAGACTTTTCACCACCTACAGAAGCCCTGGGGTGCACCAGGGTCACGTTTCCGAGGTTGGCAACATCATATGGTGTGTCACTTCCAGTGGGATTGCCATATGGACTTCAGGGGTGCTTAGGATGTCAATGGAGATGTTTTAAAATTATGGTCATAAACAAAACAGAAACAAACCTTGCATAAAGTTTTGTCTTACTTTGTGCATCTAAATTTAAGAATGAAGGTACTTTGCAGTTGCATATTCCCTGGTTTAAAGTGAGGATGTGAAAAGTTCACAGGGTTTTAAATTCTTATATGGTTTTATGCATAAAGAGTGTGTACTGTAGGGGCCCACACATGATTAAACAGTACACTGTAGTCTCATATTGGCACTTTGTCACTTCACTGAAGTGTTCAACAAAGATAACCTCTCTGAGCACCTTAATGTATTGAAATCCTCCTCTTCAGTCCACCATAGAGTAACTTTAGCTCTCCAGGCCTCAACCACCTGCTGCTGTGAGTGAGACAGATGATGGCTTCGGAATTAAAACGTCCCCTGTTGCTGCTCATGAACTTGACCGGGTCAGAGCAGACAGCATGATAATATCTTTATGTGTGTAGGTGTGGAAGCGGATGAAAAGATGAGAAAAAAAAGTATGCCTGTCAGACATGCAGGGAGGGAATTGGTTTAGTTTTAACTCATGGTGATGATTTTGTTACTGGATACAGCAAATATACTGTTTAGTAAACTGTGTCTCTGCAGTCTGTATTTAGCAGCTGTCAAATGGGAAATACAATAATGAATAATAAAATGACCAGAGGATACCATGGTGGTGTGGTGGTTTGCACTGTTGACTTACAGCAAGTGGGTTCTGGGTTCGAGTTCAGGTGTGGGCCCTTCTCTGCGGAGTTCGCATGTCCTACCTGTGCCTGTGTGTGTTTTCTCTGGGTATTTGGGCATCCCCTCAAAAAACATGCACATTAGGTTAATTGGCAGCTCTACATTGTCCCTAGGTGTGAGTGAAATTAGCAGAATGCTAACTGGCTAAGCTACAAACATAATCCCTAAAAAAGTAGACATGGTACCAGTTCATGATCAGACAGATTAGGTTAAACTTGTCTGCTTTCTTTTCTTCTCCACTTGAAAATTCATGGTTGTTTCAGGTATGTTTATGTTCAGATGAGTGCTGCTGTTGGAATTACCACCAATTACTTTAAAGGAGAATTCCACTGTGTTTTATGTGGATGTTCACTCAGCTGCTGTAGAATCTGCTCTTATTGTACATGATTTATGGCACACATGAAGTCTGCTGAATATTCCTTTTTAAACGTAGTGTCAGCCTGTTTCTCTTTTTCCTCTTCCACTGTAAGGTCACTCGACTACAAACATTTGTCTTACGCACTGCCCACTGACTGTAGATTCACAAAATAAGGCATCATTTCTACCTCTCAGAAAAGTTCTGACAATCCAGCTCAACAAAGATCTCAACACTGCATACCTAACAGGAATGTCTGCTGCAAAAGCACATGTGGGAAGAAGACAGAGACACAGAGAAGGAGATATTTTGGGTTTATAGGTTGAGGAGGTGTTGCACACGACTGCTGGGTGGCAAACTTTACTTAGACTGTGACTGTGGCATTGTGGCTGGTATTTTATCATCGTGGCTTCCGTGCTGCCGGTCGTCACCTCACATGAAGCTGGATATGACCTGTGAAGCAGGTGACGTGTGTGTTTGTGCAGTACATACAGGTTGCTGTGTATAAGTTTAAAGCAATGCCCGATTTAGTAAGTAGCAACAAGGTTTTAATCGTCTTTTCCGCAGGGTTAAAACCGTGGTCGCCTGGTGATGGCTATGTTTAGCAATCTCAGAGTTGGCAGGATACAAAATAATCTCGATGCTGTTTTTGGATGTGTGTTTTTCTTTGTTTCTGACACTGCACATTCCTGCTGGATAACAGGTTTTAACCGGTTGTTATTATGTAGTATTGTATTTCAGATTCTTCGCCCTGTGCTCAGGACCTGCTGCTCCCTCTGCAGACTGAAGAATTTGATTCAAAAACACTGCATAGCTATTTTGAACTAAAACACTATTTGATATTGATTGCTCAACAAATGAAATGAATATTATGTCATCCAAAATACTATTATTTCTTCTGTCTCCTGGTTTCAGTAATCTTCCATATTATTTTACTTGTAACAGCTGCAGCTTTCACATGGTTGGTAACTAAGTTTGGAAAGAAACGCTCGCTGTCAGTGCCACCCAGTAATAACATTCACAGTTAAAATCCTTCTACTGGTGTTTTTTTCCTATATTTTTACCAGCCTCATATTGCAGTAGTCTAGATTAGAATAGAAGAGCCTCCAGCATTGAAATGTTGAAATGCATTGAAAAATTAAAATGCTGGGTTATATGGCCACATACATTGCACAGCGCTAATGCAGGGTAGATGCAAAGCGCCTGCTGAGGTCACTGACGGATGTTTCTGAGTGACCAATCAAAGCTTAGTGGGCAGAATTAAGAATATGGATGTCATCTTCATTAAAATGGTGTAAAGCACATGTGAGATTGACAGCTGCTGTGGTTCTTCTGTGTTATCAGACTGAATGGGTCAAATTGAAGCAAGTCATTTTGCAGGGTTGTGATGCTGAAACAAAATGTCTACGCTATTTTACAGGCTTCTTTTATAATCTAGGCTTGTGGGAAAAGAGTTTATGGGCCAATGTGAGTCACGTGATGTTATAATTACATGGTTTGGCCACTATGTCCAGTTGGCTTCAAAGCCTGTTGCTGTTCCTGGGGGCTTGCTCCAAACACAAAATCAGTTAACATAACCACAATGTCAGGCTGAATGAATCAAATGAAACAAAATGGCAGCACAGCCTGATTATCAAGCTACATTAGTTTTTAACAAAGCTTTCTTTATTAAACACAAAACACAGCTGTGAACATGATTAACAAGGAGAACAAGTGAAAGCACGCAAGATGATGAATCATTTTTGCTGTTAAATCCTGCTAACAAGGTACCTAATTAACACTGGCAGTTTAACCTCGTGTGACAAAAGGTTTAACAATACTTAAAAAATAAAAGAAAGCACATGAATTAGCTTGCTGAAGCAAAGCAGTGTAGTTGTTTAAGACACGTACAGGATGGCCAGGCAGAAAACAACACGGGCTGTTTCATCATCTTACAAAGTGCTCCGTCTGCTTCAGGGCTTATTTTTTGTCTGTCGATCGTACATTTATCAAAGCACACAGTATTCTGTGTTGGAAAAAAAATGGGGAAAAAAAAAATCATATGTTCCTTTAAAAAAAAAAAAAAAAGAAAGAAAGAAAAGAGGTGCACAAAATTGTAGCCTGGACAATTTCTACAGCTGAATGTCACCTCATCCATTTTATCTCAGTGCACCACACCCCCGCCCCCCCGACACACTTCCCTCCCACCACCATATTGCCTTAGGTGGCAGTCGCAGTGCCTGTAGCACCGAGAGGACCACACAGGGAGATCTGCTCCGAGAAGAGCCATAGGGGAAACACCAGCAGCAGGATGACTCCGTCCTCCCTGGCTGTTCTGGATATGATGAGTCAGCAGTGTGTGATTCAACTGGAATATAGTCTGCATGTGTGTGTGTTTGTTGGTTTACAGTGATGGCTCTAAGATCAGCAGACAGCGCTCGCTGGGAGCTGTAAACCTATAACAGTGCATATAACATTATTTAACACTACAGAGTGCAGGCTGTGTGCAACCCCTGGACCAAAACTGGTTTTAACACTTCTCTTCCTTCAGAAAATCCCACTTTATTTCCACTTGATAAAATACTGTTGATATAACATCAGTATGCAGAGCCAGCTCTACTTTCACTCCACATTCTGGCTTTAAGATGGAGCTCCTCGGTGGCCTGTAGTCATCAATCCGCAGTGTAGTGGAGGTCTGCACAGAGATGGAATTATTCTTACCGTGTGTGCGTGCAAACAACATAATCTGACCCTTTTTTTCTCACTGAGTGTGGATGTGTGTGTGTGTGTCTGTGTTTACCCAGTTGTAATTGGAGTTCAGGTAGGCACAGAGTGTGTCATTTTATCTTAATCTCCACCCGGGCAATTCAGCCAGAAACAGCCCCCCATAGACCCTGCTTGACCCTGCACCTTGGCTGCAATTACAAAGCCATACGACACACATGCACACAAACACACACTGCCGAACCTGTCCAGATTTATCCTGTGCTAGACAGATACCAGGACCTCCGTGGGCGTGTGTTTCCAGAGGAGATGTGACCTTAATTGCTTAAGTCTTAAATTATCTTTAATTGTGCACGCCGTGTTGCTTTATGGTAATGGGAAGGGGGTGGCCGGGTTCACGTTGAGCTATAGCTACAGCAGGAAACAGGGCAGTGAAAGGCCATGTAGTCACCCGCAGCTGAGTCCACACACACAAATACACGACATGGCCCGGAAGAGGCAAATAGAATATAAAAATCATCTTGATTATGGAAAGTATTAGAAATGTTTTAGTGAGCAAATGAAAGTGAAAGTATATAAAAGGAGAGCACAAAAATAGTAGAATGTCTGTAATGTCTGTTGATTGTGGTATACCTGACTATTTTTGACTATTTGACCAACACGTTCTCATTGCAGGTCGCCACATAGCGACGCTGTGTCACACCTTTGTGCATCTCATTCAGATAGACAAGGCGGCCTTTACTATCTGTGGTTGAAGTGCTTTTCCAGAAACACCACTTTGATTAAGCTTAGGCACTGAAACTGTGCAGTTAGGTTTAAGAAAAGATGTGGGTGAAAGTCAGGTGTGTGTGTGTGTGTATCTGACCCACTCTTGGGACTCGGTTTCTATTTGTAATCTATGTTGCGTTGTGCAGTTGCTCTGATTGTCTCATATCCCAGATGTGTTTCCATTGGAGGTACACTGAAGCCTGGTTCTTCTCATCTAGACTCACAAGGATACTTTGTTTCTGGATGAGATGCAGAGGGATGTTCTCTGAGCTTTGACTGACAGTGTGTAACTGCAACATTTGTTTGATGCAAGTGAAAATTTTGTGAAGTCTGCTAAGTAGATGCAGGTAGACGCAGACAGCACATGGAACAGGGAAGATGTTTGAGGTTCTGTATTCATCCAAGTTCTTTAGTTCTGAGCGGATGATTAGTGCATGGGATTCAAAACTCTGCAGGGAGGACGAGTTTCTCGCTGGAGGACAGCCAGTCTGAGCTGAATTCTTTTCCAGTCATTATCTTCTTCTACCAGTGTACAGTTTATGGATTTCTACTAAACGTCCATGGACTAGAATGATAACTGTCTCTTTTGAGGGTTTTGCGGTTGGTGTCGTAATTTTGGAATGAAGAGCATGTATTTTTGTTTTTTCCTACTGGCCCAGACAGCTGATTTCAGGTCAGCAGCACCACCAGCCCCAAGATTATGGCGTTATTAATATAAAGCTACAACATGTAATATCAAACATGTCACTCTCTGATCAACATTTCCCAGAAAAGGCCATTTCTTTGAGGGACACATAATCTCATTGGATGAATTAAACCTCAGTGGGTGGGGCTAAAACTGCCTTCTGGCCAATTACTTGGAGCTCAGTCAAAAACACAAGTGAATAGCGAAATGGAAGTTCATATCGTGTAGCCTCACAAATTTACTAGTAATAGAAAACATGCATCTCTGCTGTTTGGCTCACTGACTTCATGATCACAAATTCCAACAGTATGAAAAAGTGCCATTACCATTTATATTGTTCATTTAAACAATATTTTGACCACAGTTTCTACAGTTTGCCAGTTTGGATTCCAAAAACCTGTCTTTTGACCGCTCTTAGTGAGATTTAACATAAGCAACGAGATTGTTTCTTTGTCCAGAGGAGCTCTGATTCAGAGACATGTCTGGAGAAAGAAACCTGCTTTAAATTAACTCCAAACATTGATGCTACAGAAGGGAGTTCAGCTGTTTTCTGGGTCACAGAAGGTCTCTAACTGCTGTAACTCTTCACTCTGCAAAGATGTGCATGCGTGTTATCTGAGGGACCAGATAAAGATGAGATGCAAATGGGAAGTGATTCGAGCCACGTGCTGTGCGAGAGTAGCTGTTCCTCGCCACTGCGTATCACACACAGGTGGGCGGATCTCAACAGCAGCTGTTGCCCTGAACATCACTCACTGTCAGCACGTCAGCATAGCAGCCACCCAGCTCTGCCCGCCTCTCTCCGTCCTTCATCGTGTCTTTTGATTTCAGAGGTCGGGGAGACGCTGGGTGACGACAGCGAGGGGGTCAAAGCTTGACCTCCGTGAATCTGTCAGAGGTCAGAATGCAGGCAAGAACCTGACGCGTTCTGTGATGCTGACCTGCTTTTTATCGCTGCCACAGGGAACGTGACAGGATGGATGTTAGTGTGGTTACAGTTTTACACTTTTTATGTAAAGCTACAGTGAAAGATGTGCACTTTTGACATGAGGCCTTACATGACGTTATGTCAGATGCATGAAGCTAAGACCAACAGCTAATGTCTCTCTAGTACATGTGCAATATTATTACCATATTATGCTCTCTTGTCTGCTGCTTTGTCTGCACAATTTTCATGGCTTATTGATCGAAGCACAAAGCACGACCTATTCAAACCTGTACTGAAAAGCAACAGCTTGAAGCCTTTCAGGCAGAGCATAATGTTCTTCATTTTCGCTTTGACGCTTGTAGTCATACAATAGCATAAATGTGTGTCACGTGTGCAGTCTCCATTTGTTCTGATGTACTGTGTGCATTCTGCATGGCTGACCCACACCCTTAACTGGGGCCCTGTGATCCGAAGGTAAAGCCACTACGGGTAACTTTTTAATGTTTCTTTCTCCGTGTTGTTTAGGCAGGAGTTTGACAGGGAACTCTCAACTGCATGCATGTTTTCTTACAGTGCAGGACATACAGTAGTGGCATTGTGGTGCAGTTCTGAATGTCCTGGAGATGACTGATTAAATTCAACCTTAATCAACTAATGAAAAAAAAAAATTCAGCTAGTAGCTAGTGATGCTGACAGACGTTTCTGTCTTTGCCAAAGTGTAAAACATCAATCAGGCTTTGCCCGCGGTGCCAGCAAGGCTAGAGCCAGCACTAGCTATAATAAAAAAAGATGTTATGCATAAAGATGAAGAATAGCTCTGGATATAAATACTACACTTCAGTTTCATTGTTGGACATTCAGGCATTTTCTCTATTCATCCTGAAGAAGTGCATTGATGACATGCAAAACACCAATTTTGAGGCTGTGTTTCGACCCCTTCCCCTACCTTTTACAGTACACATAGTTCATACATTTCAGAGTTGTTAGTTTGCCACTTACACCATGTTATTTCACACTTAAATACTCCCCCCTATAAATTAATCCAGCAGAGCAGAGATATATGTCTTATACAAGGGCAAATTTTCGTCTTTTTTCTCCTTTTGCTTTTATAATCAGTGATATAACCCTGACTTTGCTAAAGAAAGCTCCTTGTTAAAATATGAGAAAAGTGTTAATGTTGCATGATTTATTTTATTTGAAGATGGTGGAAGCTTTCCAGCAGAAACACACACGACATAGCTGGAGGCCATAAATCTGAGAGGGATCACAGTAAAACCGACGTCAGGGAATATTTGCTGAAAGTTCATATTGACAAACACGCAGCTGGGGGAGGCACTTAATGCAAAATATAGCACATTGCCAGGTACATTTCTGTGGCTTTCCAAACTCTATGTATGCAGTGTATACATGTATGTGTGTGCGTGCATGCATGTTGACACGCTTGTAGCAGTTTATTTCACAGGCTTGGCGTTAGTCCTTTACTTCCGTGTGGTCCTTCTGTAAACATGTCAGTGAAGGAAACTAGTCAACGTGCATGCAAGATACACAGCACACGAGCATAAAAAGCATCCGCGCTTGTGAATGCAGTTTTTGGTTTAAACGGTTGTGTGCTGTATAGCAACGCAACAAATGCGTTCCATGCATTTTTCTCTCTACTTCCTGTAGACTCACTCAAGCATTGAACAAAATATATTAAAATGCAGGGTACCAATTTATACTGCAAGTTGTCTCATATTTGCGTTAAAAAGCTGCAGCAACATAAAGAACAAAAGCTCGCAAATACTTAAGCATAATTGAAAGTGACTATCACAAGCACAAAGTTGGCAGGTATGTGCTGTAATTGTAAAAATAAGAGACAATGTTGGTCAGCAGGGACACTAAGGCCTTTCTACCTGCAAACATCACTCATCTGGGAAAAGTGATAATTACTACACAGTGGAACATGCACATATGAAAACATGGCTTGTCCTCCCCGCCTAGCATGAGATGTCTCAACACTGATCTGAGGATGCCTCTGTTAGCTTCTGATGAGCGTGCTCTGATTCCTGAGCATGGTAATGAATTTGAAGCAAACTGTTCAGGTTTTATTCTATTGGGTTTTGAGGCCTCAACCGTGACCTCCAGTGTCCTTGCTTCAAGTCTTCAAGTGACCTTGTGGTGTTTCATTCCCCATCACTCTGTCCCATTGTTTCCCCTCATCTTTCTGCTGTTAACTCTGAAAAAAGAAGTAGGAATGAAGACAGAACTCAACATCTCCATCTTCTCTCTGAGTATCCTTCAGTCTCATCCTAACACACAACCTACAAAAGCATATAAGATTACACACACTCTCATGCTAATGTACTGGTGCACTGATCATTTGTAGCTGAGAATGGTCTCCAGCTGGGTTGCAGCATGTGGTTGATTGGAAAGATAATGAAATCAGTGTTTTGGTGTTCTGACCAAAAGTCTTCAGCTGTAAATCAGTTGTATTGATCAAACATACTGTGTCTTTATCTGCTCCTGTTTCACAAGCTCAGACATATTTCATATATTTAACTCCATGTTTTCCTTTGGGGAGTAAACCATTTTTTTCAGTTCATTTAAATTTATAAGAATCAACTGAATGGAAATCTTTTTTCTTTTTTTTTTTTTCCCCTCCTCTTTTTGGCGGGGGGAGTTTTATGGCTAGAAAAACAGAATTTGTGGTTTCGACGGTCGAGGTTTGATGCAAACGGCTTTGGAACCTTTTATGCAACCTGGCGTCCAGGAGACTAAAGAAAATATTTTGCTTTCCACCCTTTTGAGCCTTTTAGCCTCTGCTAGGGGAAAAGGAGAGAGAGAGGGGCTGAAAAAAAAAAAAAAAAAAAACTTGTGGAGAAAAAAAAAGTCTCTCCAAGGTCAAATGTCCTGAGTGGGATGGCTGCCAGATCTGCTCCATAAGCACTTTGCTCACACACAGTTATACACAGAACACACACAGTTACATGCACACACACACACACACACTCACAGGTGGAAGAACAGAGAACATGACACTCACACACACTTTTAACCTTTGCATGTAATCTGGAAAGAACAAAATCACTGAATAAATTAAAAACGTGTATTTGTGTTGTGTTTATGTAAAAATGAAATGGGTGCACAAACCTTAGAAATCAACCAATGTACTTTATCAATGATCAGATAGCTGTATACAGCTAGTGCATGAAGATAATGGAACACGCGTGTGTGTGTGGGTTACACAGAGAGGGCAAACAAATGTGACTTTTCTCATCACAATCCTGTCTTTGTGTGCATGCTAACATGTTATGCTTCCACGGTGCTTTACGCTCATTGAGAAGTTTAATCTGTGCTTAACCATGATGTCACACACGCACGTGCATGTATATAAGTGCACATGCACACACTCGCAGTCTGAAGCCCCCTTGTGTGCAATTAGGGTACAGTGTGGGGTAGCTTAATGTAAAGTCCATTACTTGAGATCGGAGCCTGATTACATGCAGGGGTCATTTTCATGTGGTTCCTGCAGGTCGTGCTGGGCCACACAGGGGTGCTGCCATAGAGAGGGTGACGAGGTGGTGTGTCGACCAGACATGAGTTCGCTGGTGGTCCTGTGTCGCTCAGGGTTTGTGTCCAGAGCTTATTTCATCAGAAGGCAAATGTTAAGAGAAATGAGCCAAGGCCGCTGCACTGGGTCAAAAAGGCATTAGGTCCTACGGTTTGATACTGGAAGCCGTAGTTCTACTGCATTATGATTAAGATAAAGAGGGTAACTATGGCAACAACAGAGGCTTCTCTGACTGGTTTCTTAACACTCATTTGATATCTTAACTCAAGTGCACATTCGTCATTCTGCACAGTGAAGCTCAAACTTCACAGTGAAGTAACGAGAAGCAAAACGCAATTTTAAGTGGAGGGTGACTTTGAGAACAGTCATTCAGGAGTTATGCGACCTGAATGAGATCTGGTACAGGATGGAGACACTGTTCTTAGATCAGATCTTCTTCCTTTTGACTGTGTGCTGCTGGGATTTTTTGTGCACTCAGCCCCTGTCATCATAAAATAAACATCATAAAAAAAAAATTTTTTCACTGTATATGTATCATACAAAGTCCGGTATAGTGCCAAACAATATAACACAATAAACTGTCTCCAAAATGAACATACACATAATCAAAGTCCCTTTGACAGATTCCCCATCTACATAAAGCATTATGATCTTCACAGGAATTAGCTGGTGTTATATGGCCATGGCATTGCTTTACGCACATAAATGTGTTTACGTCGTTTCCGTCCCCTGTAATTAATTGCTATTCATTTACACGAGTGAGTAAACTACACAGACTTTATGGGAATGTTTTACTCTGCTCTAGGGATCCTACCCAATCACCAGAATATATGTTGGCTCAGTACTGTTTCTGAGTTTCTTCTTCTGTCGAAGCTTTCTCTATTTTTCAGTTTTGATGCTGTGCTGAAGGTCTGGTTAGGTTCAGGTACAAAAACCACTTGGTGAGGGTTTAAGAAGGATCATGCTTTGCCTGATCTCGCCCAGGTTGTCACGCCACCACCAACCCCTCTACCTTCTGATAAGGACGTCGCCTCATGTGCATGCAATGTGAACGTGTTATGGCATGTATTGTAGAAATGCTGATGTGATACCTAAGAACACTACCAAACTTTGTACAATCATGCAACGCTAAGGAGTATTCACGTTTGGGCCTGTGGTGCACGGTGTGAAGTTTTCTCAGACTGCCGCTGCTCCTGCTGATGGAGGGCTCTGTAAGATGACCCAGGAACCAGCTGGAGCTGCAAATAGATGAGGTGTGCGTACGTGTGTGTGTCTGTGTCTGCGTGCTGGTGCGACTGTGTGTTGATCCATGACTTCATAATTGCCAGCAGCTCTCAGGGGACTATCAGAGTGCTGCTGGTGACCTAAGCAGTGACCTCATCAGTGACATCACGGCTATGGGGCTCCAGCTTCTGCTCAGAGGCAAAACAGGAAGTGGTGATTGAGTACATGCGGGAGCACATCTGCATGTGTGTGCACGGCCTCTGTGTGTGTGGGCTTATGTCTATATTTAAAGATGTGTGTGTATGCATGTTTGAACTGTTGGTTGGGTCATGTGCTTCTACCACTTGTATCACTGTTAGCAAAAAGTGAGTTTAAAGTTACACACAAATTACTGTGTCTATGTGTAGCTCAGTATCTTCCAGCTTTTTTTTTTTTTAACTATTGTCATTACATTTCATGTGACATAGATTTAAGTAACATAGGTGCCATTTCCACAGGTGCTCAAAAGCTCAGACAGCCAGTTATGAGCACTCATGTGAGGTGACACATGGGTGACATGTGGTTTCATGGACTGATTGGCCCAAACACAAGAGCACAAAAACTTCAAAATAATGTCTTAACCATGATCAAACATCGCATCTCCTACAGTATCTGCTTTTTTAAAAAAAATCCTGCATTTTAAATAAATATTACAGTGCCCGTGCAGTTCATTTATGATTTTGTAAGTATTGAATTGTTCAGTAGCGTTGGCATTAGACTAACATAATGTTATAGTGCAGTCATGGTTTACAGTATCGTTTGGATGCCATACTGCACTGCTCGTGTATTTTGTGTGTGTGGGTCTACTATATCAGATACACTCAGAAAATAAGAAATTCAACATCAAGTTCATACCAAAAAAATTCAAAAAGGATCTAACAGTGATCATATGATACTTTGTAAAAGTGAAAAACCTGAGGAAGACTGAGAGACAGCAACGTGGATTTTTGATGCATTTGTGATCTCAGATAGCAGTCTGATGTTATTGCTATGTTACATTAGTACAGCTTGACTTAACAATCATTTAAAAATGAGACACAACGATGCAAAGAAGTTTAAAAATGACTTTCCATTAGCTGAACACATCTATCCATCACTAGTAGTTCAGTGTTTAACCTGTTTCGGACAGGATTCATTGTTCATAGACACTGCTGCTGGTACAGGGCCGTCTGTGATGCACCTGAGGGGAAGAGCTCAGACCAGCAGGGAGCCGTCACACCCCTGATGTGTCGCAGTGCACCCTACGACCCCTCAGGTCTTCACGTTGCCATTGATGACAGTCCAGCAGCCCTTTGAATCCACTTTGAGCGGTACAACTGCTGCAGGGCAGGGTCATGTGGTTGAGGTCAGAGGTCAAAAGTCAGCACTCCAGCAGTGAGATGCTGATTAAAAGGTGCCTTCATCTCTCTCTCTGATCCTGACCTCTCAGCTGGACATCAAGAGAAGAAGCCTGAAAGATGAGATGGGAGCCCATCACTTGCACATGCTTAGTCACTGATCCACCCATGCCAAGAACATTCATTTATTAGGAAACATGGCAGGAGGCAGAAATTATACCAAACGTCTACAACACTCATATTATGTGTACTGTATATACTGAACATTAGACTCTCACTATTCCCTACAATAACTCTCATTGTCTACATGACTTACAACAACCTCTCTGAGATGTTAAATGTGTTCAGTTGAATTGAAATGTGGTCATTTTGAATGCCCTGGCATTCAGTTCTCTTCACATTTACATTCATCAGTCTATTCAGTGATCACTTCAACTGCACTTGTCACGTTTCCCTGATGATTTACCAGCATTTTCAACTCACTTTGTATCATTACAGTGTGGGTGGTGCACATAAACAATGTTAAACTTCTCTCCATTTTTCTTGCACCAGCAGACCCCTTTCATTTGCAGGCAAAAATATGCTAGTTGACACCTTTCAAACTGTTAACGCACTACCTATTTCACTACATTCCACTGCCATTTTGTTTCCTATATTGTGAAAACAGAAGCTACAAGGTTTCAGTTAAACTTATGCAGTTCTGGTCAAATTTGAACTATGATCCTGTTCATTGTTGAAACAGTCACCCTGATGAACTTTAATCATTAATACCAATTTCATGTTCGTGCACTAAATATGAAGCTGCAACCAGTATGCATCTTAGCTTAGCTTAGCTTAGCATTTGTATATAAACAGGAGCAGGGAAATGGGCTTTCCTGGTTCTGTCTAAATCATCGCTGATTCCCTGGAAGCTGTAGAGCAAAAAAGGAGTGTCCTGCTTGTAAGACAGATGTGAAGACCGACTTACTGTTAAGACCCTCCTTGATTTGAACATTTTGCCAAGTTGTCATTATTCTTCAGTTTCTCCAAGATAAATTATCAGCTTTAGTCACCCTTGGCTGTGACTTCTGATTCTGCGTTATCTGTTTGCGAAATACCAGTGAAAATATGATCCTTATGGATGGGGATGAATTCATTTCATTCCGTTTTTATTTTGCCTCATGTTTCCATGTGGCGAGTGCACTTTCTGACATTTGTTTGTTTCCTAAAGATATTGTACACTCCTTGCCTTTTCAGATCATTCAATCTCTATCTCCTTTTTCTGTTTTCAGCTCTTTATTTTTTCCTCTACCTCGCCTTCCCACACCTCATTTGTCTTTTCCTTGGCACCTTGCCCTCTGCACACCCCACCCCAGCCTCTGTCTGTATATACTCTCGTTCATCCATCTACTGTAGTTTTAGTGGCAGTATGCCCTTGTTGGTCATTAATACCCAAGTTAAATGGTCTGTGACTGTGACGAGGCAGAGATGTATAGGTGTAGTTGGTACTGTTCCTACCAGACTTCCCCAGCAAGAGCAGCATTGTAGCCTCGGATGTTGAACAGCTACTGCCCTGTGCACAGTATATAAAGGTACGAAGGAAGAGGTGGACATGGGTGGGGAGGAAAAGACTGGAGTGACATGTATATTTGAAAAAGGGGACAGGACAGCAAGCAGAGTGAATGTGAGCCATTTAGCTTAGGTAGTGTGCTGCTTGCCTCTACTCAGTGCATCACTGGTTCAAGCCCAGGTTTGACTGCTGCCCTCAGAGACGCTGTGGTTTCGGAGATTTACACTTAGCATAATTATGGACTCCAAAGACGACATATTTACACCAGCTTTGCATCTGAAGAAACCGTGGTCTTATTTGGCAGTGGGGTCGAGGCAATTACTGGTGTTTCCCAATGAAAAATTGCAATAATTTTGCTTCCACCTTCAGCAAACTTCAACAAACTTCTGGGACAACAAATCAACTGACCACTCCGCTTCCATCCGCAGGCCACCTAGTAGCAGCCCCCTGCAAACCCGTGCTCCTCCTCCTCTGCCATGACGAATCATTAACAAACATAAACTCCTCTTGTTTTCTTCTCTCTCTCGATGCAATTCATTTTCCAGCACAAGCCACCGACGCACAAACTCGGTGTGTCACCCCGGGTGTTATGAAAAAAATCCCAGTGAAGGAGAATATCCCTCGTTGGCTGTTGTCAGTCCTGATCGAAATAGCATTCTTCATCAAAACCAAATTAAATATAAACTCAAGTAGTGGCGGCACCACCCACGGTCCGCACACGCCGCCCTCCTTCGGTAAACAGGCAAGGCTTTTAGCTGGGGCCCTGGTGGTCCGACTGTGGTCCCACCTCGCACCAGGGCCATGCTGGCATCTGTTTGAAATCCAAACCTGTCCGAGTAGAGGGTTGCTACGCCCTTTTCAGTCCTGGCTGAAAACCAGGAACCGTAAATAAGCCTCCAAACCCGAGGTGGACAAACTGAGGGGAGGGAGTAACGTCTGAGGGGGAAAAGGATGCAAGATATGTGTGTGTCTGCAGATTTGTGCACCTACAATATGAAATGTGAGATATTAGGGATAAAGCAGTCGAGGTGCATGCAGACAGGAGGTTAGAAGTTTTGAAGCTTGAGCTGGACTTAGGATTTTTTTTTTTTTTTTATACAGGAAGGGAATATATCTTTTGTGGTGTATTTAAAAAAGATCAGGGTGCATCACAGAAGAGTCAGATTCAACAGAAAAGCCTCCCTGGTCAGCTCACTTGTACTATGAAAGAAGCCATTCAAGGCTGCGGGTGGCGACAGCTCTGGCACACAGCTAGAGAAAAATTTAAAAAAACGTTGCTCGATATGAGGACCGTACAGCAAAAACCAGGGAAGCCAAAAAGGTTTTTCAGCAAACATTTTTAGTTTTTTTTTTTCTTTTTTTTTTCAACGCCCACCTTCCCGATTTTGGGGTTGGTGGTGGAATGATCCGAGTCAGCAACTTTTTTCCCCCCACTCTTTTCCGTTTAATCTTTTATTTAACTTATCTTCCTCCAAGATTTAAAATCTAAGTTGGCACAAATGTTGCATGAAGCAACTTCCATAACATCTTAATTTATTCCTCTCTGGCACTGACAGTAAAGTCATAACTTTGACTGTCACTCCAGATTTTGAATGGGAATTCCTGCAGAATATATGTGAGACGCTTTGTGTGAGCATGTGTGTGCATGCATATCACCATGCATGCATGCAGGGTGGGCATGGTGGTCCGTGCATTTTTAGCAGACAGACACCTGTGGCAAACAAAGAAGGCCTTATATCCGTGGTGTGGGATGGCACTGTCATTCAGTCGAACCCCAGCTGCACAGCCTTCAGTCCGCCCTTGTATTCAAGCTTCGTGCCCATGAGACACAATGAATGGCTGTCATGACAACACAAAGAGCACCTCCCCTCTACCTTATCTGAAGTCATAGAACATGGCTTTTGTGCTTGTTGCATCACGATTGAGAATCACAGTTTCATTTTGGCCAGAATTTGTTGTAGAGTTCTCTAAAGATCTATAAAAACTGATCTTGTACAACTTTATATAACACATAACACAGCTGATATTATGTGATGAATTCTTGAGAATTGGATTAATGACAAAATATCTTACACCCTGCACCCACACCCAATTTAAGCCTGATCCGTTTTTTGTCTTTTCATCCGGTTTTCTTTGTCCATCCCATCTTGAGATGGACTTAGGTCAAGAAAAGACAAAAGAGTTGTCACTGCAAGCAACAGGCCAGAACCCCCACCCGTCTCCATCAGTAACCTCCACACAACAAGCTCTTCATTGTAGGCACAGATGATGGTCAAACAGCTGCATGCTTGTGTGTGCAGAGTCCAAGTTGAAAGCAAATGAGTTGTCAGATTGTGTGTCTTAACTGAAGAGTTTCATCTATTTGATTAAAAAAGAAAGGATGCAATGTACAGATATTTGATAATTTGATTCTTATATGATTTTACTTAAATATGCTGTTTTTTAAAAGAATTTATCCCTAGTTTTTTATTTATTATATATGGTAATGTACTAGTCTGGCACAGTAGAAGAAGTACTCAGATCCTTTACTCAAGTAAATGAATTACATACCACATGTGTAAAAATACTTGGTTACAAGTTCTGTATTGACTGTTACTTAAGTAAAAGTAAGTACAATCAATGAAATGTACTTAAAGTTTCAAAAGTAAAAGTACTAAACTCTAAAAGCAGGATTTTATGGCTGGGTGAGCTAGACCTCATTTTGAACTTTTTTTTTTTAATGAAAATCAATAAATAATAATCATTCCAATCAATTTACATTGATTAGGCTGAATATTGAATCAAACCCAGAATACAAACAGTTAATGGTCACACATTTGACATTGCTTTGCAAGCAGGAAAATTTGGTTTGGAGACTGCAGGGTAAATTCTTATTATGTTGTTAAACCCCATTTAATACTTGTTAGTTGAGCACTAGCTGTATCTCAACAAGATGAAAAATGTGTTATGTGGTGTGTTTTACCCCCATAGCTTCAGGCCAATATCAAGTAATGGCTGTGATAGTAGCAGTGATCATATATAATAATATATATAACATATATATACATATACATATATATATAATATAACAATATAACATCAGCAAACTTTGAAGCAGAAGAGTAGGGGGTGTACGAGTTGAAAGCAATGCTGGAAAACACCTTAATAAACTTACCAGTCTTCGTTGTTGTGCTCAAATTGATTTAGTCAGTGTGTGGTTTGCAATCAGTTGCATTTTTTGTCAAGTATTTTTGGAAAACACCAGGTAAAATTAGCAATTTCAGGCCAGTATGAAGACTTTTTTGAGGGTTTATAAATGGCTCTATAGCTGTGGCCATGGTATTAGTGTTGCTTTGAACATTTACAGTGCACCTGTCATGCTTTTACAACTCCAGACAATGTTTTTCTGAATGTTACACAGTAATACAGAAGAACAAAATGACTATACCATAAAACAAAATGAATGTCTTTACCAACTGTACCTTGACACTGCCAACAGTTAAAAGCAAACCTTCATAATTTCCAAGCAATTCCTCTTGTAGTTGGAACTAAAGTGCAATCAAAAATGACACAGTACGACTGAGTGCAACTTTTACTCTCCCTCCACTAACTCATTTACAGCTGAAAGCTGCTCTCTAACCCAGATGTATGAAAGTTAAACACAGGTACACAAGGCAAGTTGTTTGAAAGCGGCTACACCAAAAAGGTAAATTGCAACACTTCATCACAAAATAACTGTTGGAACACTCCAAGCATCACAGATTAACAAGAACTAACATTATAAGCATATCCAAGGGGTGATTTTTCCTTTAAACTGCATTATTTGACCTTCCATGTGCCACCTGGGCAAACGTCATAGGACTCACTAGCTCACTGCTGCACCTTGGCACTTTGTTAATGGAGACAGAGAGAGTGATGGAAAGTGAGTGTTTTCGCGAAAGTCCAACACTGACAATGAAATTGGGTGTTTGAGAGTGATAAAACAGAATGAGTGAGAGAGTGATCCATTAAGGCTAACCGTTTCTGTTTGGAAAGTTCTCCCTGGCAGCAAATTCATCCCAATCATCAAGCTCTAATGAAATCACTTTATGAGGCCAAGGCATAATGAATATAGTGTTTAGGTGTGCAGATCCAGTCCTGGCCCCTGGTCCTCTAGAGGGAAGTGTACATTTCTGTGGCATCCTGTATTTATTTGAAATACCCTCTGTCTGGTCTCGTAATACAGACACAGGCAAGTGGGCATAGAAACCCTTTTCTATTCCATCCATTTTCATGATGCGGTCTTGCATTAATGGCACTCTCCATATGTTTTAAAGAAATAAAGCAGTAAAAGTTCTCTGCTCTGCACTGCCTTCACTCAATTTGTCTCATGTTTTAGGGGAAAAAAAGCATACATTTATTTTTTTCCATTTTTAGGTTATAGTATACAATTTTACTAGAGTGGTATATTTAAATCACATGAGTCTTGAGTCTTGGCCAGCTTGTTGGTTTTCTTACAAACTGTACCCTGTGTACACACATTTGAAGAGACACACAGTTTGGATGTAAGGATAAGAGTGTGAGAGTTTTGGATTTTGTTCTTGTTAGGGTGTTAAAGCCCCGTGAAAAAGCATTTACACCATCATAGGGCACTAAAACTCTCAGCCGAAACCACACAGAGGACATTTTGTTATTGTTAGCAGCTCATCAATGCACACCTATACACACGGGCTTAAAGAAAACTGTGTAATACTTTAATGCCACTAAACTTTTCAGGACAACTCCTTATTCAGTTTCTTGCTGAGAGTTATAAAAAGTTGATATGTGGATGTGTTAATTACAGAGCTGGAGCTAGCTAGGGGGTAGGTCACTTAGCTCAACATAAAATCAGGGACAGCAACAACTTGGGACAGTGGCTCTCTCTGAAGGTAAAACTGTGCCTAGCAATACTTCTAAAGCTAATTAACTAAAAGGCATGAAAAACACTTAAGACCGTTTCTAGAGCCAGTGTTTGGTTTGTCTGTTCTGGGGTTCTTCTCCCTCTATACATTAATGAAAACTTAATATTTAATAGAATTTCTGCCATTATATTTCCTTAAATCATACACACTGAACCTTTGAAGGAAATGTTGTACATTTTAGAAAATTCATATATGTCCTGTAAATTTAAGACTACAACCCACACCTGGTTACCATGGCATTAAAAAAAAAAAAAAAAAAAAAAAAAAAAAAAAAATCAAAGAGTTGACAAGCAGCTCTTTCCAAGAAACAAAATCTGCCTATCAGCATCTCAAAAGCTATCAGGTGTTTATCATTTTAATGGGAGATATGTGCCAGACTATTTCCTGACCAGGAGCAATAACTTCATGGAGTTTCCTGGCAACTTCACGGTGACAGCAAGGCGGCATGTAAATTAGAGAGCTTCAGAGATTTATCTGTGGACAGGGCAAGACTAGCTGTTCCTCCTTGTTTCCAGTTATTATACTAATCTGAGCTAATCTGCTTGAAGTTTTTGCTCTTAAAGTCTTCTTGATGTGTGCAGTGGTATTGATCAGCTCATCGAACTCTCTGCAAGAAAATAAATAAGTATATTTCTCAAAATTATTCACTTTGCAGGCACAGCCATGCAGCCCAGAGATAAACACACAAATGTACATAAACTCAAACAGAACTGAACTAACAATAGAGTTAGACAGGGCTTTTATAAAGACATCCAGGTTTTATAGGAAAGATCAGCATTATAGATAGGGTGGTGAGAGGATAAACAAATATGAAGCGTCTCCTCTCACACCGACTGCGGGAGGACTCGCCTCTGTTGGCTCAAGCAGATGTAAAATTAGATCCTTCTTCCTGCGTCGTCACTTTTCTCTGTGTATGTAAAAGTGAACGTGTGAGCACCCGCATAAGCCTGCATATGTTCACACATGTGCCAACATCCACAATGTCCTGTTCCAGACTTCACTCATTTTGGCTTTTGTTTGTTTTCAACTTAACGCTTGTCTGAACATAACTACTGTCCAGGCCAAAGGTGGCCTTGGTTCATTTGCACAACGTACAGAGAAAACCTCCCAACATTTCTTGCTTCAGAGGTCTAGATCTTTATTTTGGTAGGTTTGACTGTTGTTTCTATTTGTTGTGATAGTGTACTGACTAAGCTATTTTTCGATTACTCGATGCTAAAATGGAGCAGGTGGAGCAAGGAGGTCAGTCAAGCATGCAGGTTACTAATATTCTAGCAAGATTACCTAAATGACTTTGTTTCAAGGTGAAAATGAAAAGCGTCTGCCTGATCATCTGACTGCACGTGCTGCATTTTCAAATCTTAGCAGTGTGAGCACAATATTATTATTACCAATGGAATTGTTTTATCTCTGTATTGGCAGTCAGTTTATCTATTATTATTGTTACTATTTCATCATCACCCGATTTAAGCAACTCCTGACATCTGCTCTGAAGAACACTTCACAGAGAATGAGTTATGATTACACCCTGTGTGTGTGTGTGTGTGTGTGTGCGTGTGTGTGTTTGTTTTTACATTAGGTACAGTATTTAATTTTTCAAATTAAGTGCAATTGATGCTCACTGTGAATGAGCAGATTTGCTCCTTTTTTTCATTTTTACTTTTTTATTTTTTAAATACAACTTTCAAGTCGTTTTTTTTTTTATCTGAACATATATTATGGAAAAGGTGACAGTGCTAAGACAAAGCTTTTCACAGGTAATATATAAGTTATAAGTTAAGAGATAAGAAGTTATATCATGTAATTTATATTATGTTCACCAAATTAAAATCTCCTGCTGCAAAGTTAAACCTGTCGGCCTCAGAAAGACATTTTTACTCCTGACTTCTGTGCAGCAGCAGCTTAATGTATATTCCAAAGTATCTGAAGGATGTGGCTCACTGTCTCCAGCAACAGAGGAAACACCCAGGTTGGCTGTATCACGACAAGAAATAGTTCTTGTAGACTGAGACATCTCCATCCTTTCATCTCCGTTTGTCTTACTTTGGTGGACTTTCAAACCCCCCACTCCCAAACACTCATACACATGCACCTTCCCCCTCTGTAGGGCATGTGTTTGCAATAATGAACTGTGCCTGTAAGGAGTAAATACCACATGGTGGTATTCAATGGAGAACAGGTGACCAGTAATATGAGTTTATCGCTCAGCGACGCATATACAGAAGGCCATCCAAACATCTGAGCCTGCAGTCAGCAGCTTGCGTGAGTTTCCTCCGATGCCTTCGTACCATACCTGCTGGTGTGTCGAATCACTTTCACGCGGCGGGTTCAGGAGCATGGTGGATCATGCGAAACCAACCGAGCCACGCTCCGCTGGCATTCACGTCGATTGGTGCTGACACCTGGCAAATGCTTCGGCGTTTTCACGTATGGGAGAACATCGACATGCAACTTCCTCCTGCGGTTTGGGTCGCTCCCCAAACATCTTTCCATTACCTTCCAGTGCCACACAGATGTTTTGGTTGATTTTGCACTGTAACTTGTGAGGCTTTGGGTTCAGTGCCCTTGTGCTGCTGGTGGCAGAGTGGCTGGCCTCTGAATGGATTTACAGGAGTTTTCCTGTAAATCCATTCAGAGTCCATTTAGATCAGATTGCCATCTGTCTGGAGCTCTGGAGCCTTTGTTAGCCCAACCACTTGAAGCAGACTTTTTGGATCAGCATGGAAGTCATGCCTATATGCGTAGAGTTATTCTGCATGTATACCTCTTTATATGTGACATGTAGGTCATTCAAATCCCAGAGGAAAATATAACAGAAAAAGTTTCTTCACATAATTTGAAAGTACACTGGCAGGTGAATGAATACTAGTACATATTATATGTACATACACTGTGTAATACAAGAAGGAAAAGGGCTCTTTGGTCCAGTGACACATTTTTCTTGTATATAGTCAAAAATCCATTTGTTTTTCAAGCCTCAAAGTATTCAAGCAATAAACACATATAATAATGGGGCAGTCGTGGATCAGCGGTTAGGGTGTCGGACCCGTAACCGGTGGATCGCTGGTTCGATTCCCCATCCTGGTGTCCATGGCTGAGGTACCCTTGAGCAAGGTACCTAACCCCCACTGCTCCCCGGGCGCTGCAAGCGGTCGCCCACTGCCCCGGGTTTGCTGTGTGTGTGTGCACGTCACTTGGGTGGGTTAAATGTAGAGAACAAATTTCGTTGGAGTGAGTTCCCTCCAATGACAAAATATGTCACTTTAATCACTTTAATCTTTAATCTTTAAAAACAAGACTAAAAATGAATGGGATCCAAATGTTGATGAAAATAAGAGGGCCACTTAATGATGTCTGTGACACGAGGATCTAACATTTAGGGGCAGGATATACTCCAATATGGACATTGAGAGTGGAGGAGAAGGCAGTTTATACTTGATTGTGGGTTTGCATATGTGAACATGTTCCCATACAGTCTGCATTGCATGTACAGACTGTACAGATATATCTTTCCTTGCATCAGTTAAATGAGATCTACTTTTCAAAACTTTTAGTCAAGCTACTGATTCCAATCACAGGAACCAACTTTCTTTACAACCTCTTGTATCCAAAAGCTGGTGTGGTTGGACTGAGAAAGAAAGCATTATGAACATGTCCATTATTGCCAGTTATTATTGCCAAAATATAATTTTCTCATCTATGATAAGGTGACTTGTGGTTGCATGAGTAGTCAAATCCTGTGTGGAGCCCTTCATATTCAAAAACACAAGGTTTACGGGAAAAATGTGGTTGTTTTTAATTTAGAAACCTCAAATGCTTTTTGCAGCAGTTCTAATCATACACTCTCAGCAGGTATCTGTCTTTGACTGTTGGATAATACTAGCAGCATGTTACATCTGCTGTCAGGGCCTTATGAGTTTGACCCTCGGCACTGCTTATTATTAGCCTTGTGATGCTAAAGTTTCAGATGCAGTTAAGCTTACTGTTTTATTACAGAAAGTCTTGCTATTGTATTGGCTATATATGGTTAGCATGAAATGTGCTGTTGGCTAACTGACAGCTTTTTGAAAATTGTTCTCAATACACATGTTCTTCAGTGAATGTAATATGATGACAAAAAAAACCTTCATTGAAACACACATGTGGAGAGTAATACTAGTGAATAGTCTTTTTCATGTGAGATGATGAAGGTACAGCGTTTCCTGCCATCCTGATTAGACCAATACATTATACTGCTGACACATTATACTAATGTATTTTACAAAGTTAATGCATGTGTGTATATGGGCGCCATCCACTTAGTATTCTATCCTTAATTTTGTTCGGGAAGAGGTCTGTTAAGATATTGATGGGAGTGAAACTGTAGATTACAGGTTGGCCACTGCTTTCCTGTCAGATTTAATGCAACAACACTTCCTGTGTTGCAGAAGCATCTTAATTGTTTCTTTTTTTCCTGGGCTGTAAAATCTGTGGAAATTGAAGAAAATTGCAGTCTAACTATTTATATCACAAAATGATAGATTGTAGGTAGAAGGAGAGAAGGGCGATTTAGGAATGAATCATTGCTTGCATAGTTGATTTTTCTTAAAACCCTTTATTTACACAGGAAAGGTTTGGTGAGGCTGCAGCTCTGTTTCAGCATGACTCATGCAAGTTCTGCATGCAGGGACTACACTTTTTCACTGTTACTTGAATGTTGAAGGACACCTACTTTGATGACAGCAGTGGTTTTGTAGTACAAAATCCTCATGTGGTGATGATGCTGGCATTTCACAAACCAATAATGTGAAAACACAATAACTGTATATTAAGGCTTTGGTCTTTCAGAAACTGCATCTGGAGGGCAAGGCAGTACTGAGTGTGCAAAAACATGCCAATATAACTTGTAAAACCAGTGAAGTATGAGGTCTATCTGTATTAAAGACTTGGTCTAGACCTGCTTTATTTGGAAAATGTCATGAAATAATATATATTTTAATATTTTATCATAATATTATTAATATTAATATTTTGTTGTGATTTGGATGCAATATAAATAATCTGAACTGAATTAAAGAAGAAACTGAACAAAAGAAAAAAACTGCAAACTTTCACATAACGCTGAATATAAATATGTCACAGCCAAAATTATCCGAACACCTAGTTAGATAGTATTTTATCTTAAAGAATGTCCAAGTCAAAAACTTCACTGAAACACCTTGTATACCCTCCAAAATATGTTAAGATATCCCAGCAGAAATCAAAAATCAACTTTGTGAGCAATGGATCATACCTAAATTCTCCTTTACGTCCCCCATCTACACTTTAGAATTTTGTGATATAAACAATTAGACTACAATTTCCATCAATTCTAATATTTTGTTCAATTCAGTTCAGAGATGAATTGTAGTAGAATTGTAGTCACTGACAATGCAGTTTATTCAAGCGTCTGCATCACCTGTTCAGACGTACTTGTACAGATGTATGTAAAGCAGTATTTGAA
Organism: Scatophagus argus; assembly: GCF_020382885.2. Classification (NCBI taxonomy): domain Eukaryota; kingdom Metazoa; phylum Chordata; class Actinopteri; family Scatophagidae; genus Scatophagus; species Scatophagus argus. The sequence goes on from NC_058513.1 coordinate 5,288,989, forward strand.
CATGTCATAGTTCATTCAGTGGGTGGTCTTTACTTAATAGAGCATGTCCAACCAATGTAACCAGTATAATAATAAGTTTATCTTGTCACCAGAATATACTTTTGTACAATATCCCAACATGTTATTCTCCTTTTCCCTCTCAGCACTTTGTTGCCCACCTCTGCACTTCTCAAGGACGATCAAATTGTGCATTCCACCCGTCTCCATCTGTATTGCATTCAACCAGTGTGGACTATTGTACCCTTCCAAAGGATATCACAGATCGGGTTACTGCACAAGCAATGCCACTCCCTTCATCGGAGATCTACTTGCTGCCCTGCAAGGCCTCATTCTGTGCTGACCTTAAGATAACGCCTTGGAGAGATACTTCAGTCCACAATGCATGAAGGTATGTTTAACTAATTCCCGAGTATGCATCCGAGCTATGAGAAGGAAAACTCTCTTACTGGACCAAAAACAAGTTATTTCCAGCACTTAATCTAATTCAAGCAGTGTCTAAGTTTCTTAAAGTTGTGCAAGACTTTCTCTGAGTATGCTTTTACCCTTTTTTTCTCCTTCTTCTTTTCTGTGCCCTTTGCCACAGAAGGAAAGGAGGTAATAGCGTTCACTAATTTGGCCCTGGGCTGCACAGTCAAAGCCATATGCCAGAGTGAATCTGTAAAGCTAACATTAGGCAGCAGATATCTGAGGCTAGCGGCTGTAGGCTTTGACATCCTGTATTACACCTAATTGCCACCAGACATTACATCGAAGCCTCTGCAAAAATCCCCCACAACCACCTGCTCCTTGCTCTGTTTACCTTTTAAACTGGGAATAATGCAGGAGAGAGCAGGGCCAGAGTTCCTCACTGTTATTTTCTGACACCCGAGCTTAGGATTGGGGAACTGGAATGTCAGTAGAAATTTGAATTTGAGACATGTTAGGATAGTTAAGGGGTATCCCCCAGTGCATTGTGTTGCAGGGGTAAGGTGTATACTTTTCTGATTTATGTGTTTTTATAAGAGTAATGAAAGTGGGAGAAAACAGGGCAGAGGTAATATGGAGGTATAACCATAATTAGGTGAATTATAAGTTTCAAAGTCATTTTCATAACATGGGGGAAACTTTTAATGAATGTTATAGCGAGAGGAGTGTAAATGTGTTCTATGCACACATCATATGCAAACATATGGTTGCGGCCAATGATGTGGTGAGTGTAGCTACGTTTTTAGCAATTTCGTACATTTTAACCAAATACCAGCGTCTCATGTGGGCTGCGTATTAATTCTCCTCTCCTGTCCTGTCCCTCACTCCTCTGACATGAAAGACACAGGAAAATTCCACACTCCTTGACAGTGTAATGATGAAATGATTTCATAGCGCTGTATCCTCTAACACCACAGTGTTAACCCCTAAATAAGTCCAGTGCCTCTCACTCTCTTTTCGACTAATAAGCCTGCAAATCTCAAACCCCGCTGAGAACTCTACAGTGTGGAAATGATAACCCAGTTATAAAACTACAGTGTTTATGGACTTCATGACTCCTGCTTGGAATGAAACCATGACGTTTTGTTACAAACTTAATTCAGTCCCTCTGTCTGGTGCGCTTGGATACGAAACCCATCCAAAATATGAGCTAAGCAATCGGATTTGGCTGTTGGCTGTGATGTATTTTGGTTTGAGTGGTTACAGTTACAGAGGCAGCTTTTAAAGAAAACAGTGGCCTGAATTTAGACTAGTTTTCTGTTATACCTTTTCTAAATGAACCAATTACTTTCTGAGTTTCCAATTATTTTCACCACAGGTTGTCTGCTATCATTTTTTATAATCAGTGTAATCTAAAATTATTTGAGCAACATTATGGCTTAAATGTGGGAAGAATGAAATGCAATTACTGATTCCTTTTGGGAAACTCACTGTCTTAACATGCTCAAGGTCAAGTTTAGAGCAGAGCAGAATTCATACATGAATATATCCTTGGTGTACATATACATTTTAAGAGCACAACATTTCAACAATCACACCACAATTCACTCTGAAGTGTAATTTGTGACTTTGATGCGTTACCTGAAAGAAGAAATTAAACAATCTTTCTCATGCACATAAAGTGGGGTTCAAAAGAAACAAAGCCTTATTTGGTCTGGTAGCTTATGATACTGAGCTAATGTTAGCACAATGCCAAGTGCTAACAAATTAACAAATAGCTTCTTTGATGGCAAGCAATGTGTAAATAAGTAACCACTGACTCTTTTCAGTGTGTCTTTAGTTGAAATTAGAGAGGGTGTGAGTGACCAAACCTTTTGCCATCTACTCCGGAACACTGCTACACATCTGTAATGTCCACAGCTGTCTCTGCAAGTGTCCTTTGCGGGTAAATTTGTGGCCCTTAATGTGAAGTAGCACATTTTTATTTGGTCTTGGAGTAAAAACGCATACAGAGAAGGCATCTCAGAGATGAAGATCTTCTTCTTCACAACCATGTCTTCACACCTGTTGAATTTGAACTGAACCTTTATTTTATTTCATCAAACCATTTCACCAACTCATACATTTGAGGCCAATTTGAGTCCAGTTTTTAGAAAATTAAAAAAACTTCCCCCATTTCCTTGGGTTGTTAACACAAGGTACGGCATTGTGAGACAGCAGGCTGTCCACCTTTAAAGGAAACCACTGTTAGATATGGATCTGAGTAGACAGAACTATAAAGCTTTACCTCAATTAACATTTAAGTGTGTGTCACATTGTGCATGTCTGTGTGTGTGTGAGAGAGAGAGAGAGAGGTAAACAGAGAAAGGTGAAGGAGATTTACAGCCCTAATCAAAAACTGGCTCATGGTTGGAAATGTAGCGTGAATGATGTCATGAAACTGTCCCCACTCTGATGCTGTGATTTATCACACAATATGGGAGCCATAAAGGAACACCAGTTAAAAAGAAAAAAAAATCAAATCAACAACAAGGACAAACTTTCATAGGCTGTCCTGTGTAGCGCAGCCTGCGTGCATGGCCATCTACATTTCCTTGGCAGAAAAGCAAACAAATGTACATTTGGATATTTTCTTTTTCGCCTTGGATGTTGCACAAACCTATTGCCACCAGGATGATGCATCACGTCGCCGAGTCTTCATCAATATGGATAATTACACTTTCTGTGAACTCGGTGCAGTTGCATTGTAAATATTTTTGCTGGGAATCAGGCTGTTATTCCCGCTGTGGTTCCACACAGTCCAGGCCTTCCTGAGATGAACCCAAGCATATCCCGTGTGTCACTGTGTATCTGTGCTGACAGGAAGCATGACCAGCTGCACTTTGGCACTTCATTAAACAAATCACTGGAACGCTTAAGCCACGAGCCTGCACGGACTCCCAGCTCCGAAAGAGAGGGAGACTGGGTGGGTGGTGGGGCACATAAATATACTGAAAAGCATAATATGACTGATTTAAAATATTAGTGCAGAAACAGTTTGTATTTTGCTGAATCAGTTGATCTTTGGAAAATTTTGAGAAATGTCAATTGTTAAATTGGGTAATTTATCAGCAAAAACTTCCATCCACTGTTTTCAACTTTCCAGACATGAAGGCATTTTTTTTCTCATTATTAACTGAATTCTTCTGTATTTTAGACAGTTGATCTGACAACAAAAGCGATGTCCCTGTGAATTCTAACAAACTGTAATGGGCAATTTTTGTACTTCTAAGGTTACAAATATATATGTACATATATATATGTATATATCAATACATAAAAAACTAGCTGCAGTCCTAAAAATGTCCAGTGATATCCAGAAATATGCTTGCTTGCTTTCAAACCAAGCCTTAAAACAGATGACAGCTGTAGTTATACAGCCAATAGTTTGTTAGCTTAGCTTAATAACAATAAACACGTTTGTTGTTTGACTGCCAGTTTGTCTCTCTTTCCCAAATATTTAGGTACAAAACCTCATCATATTTTCCTCATCCACCACATAATTTATCCACCAATCATCCATTCATCGCCCTGGCTGTAGGTTTCAGGGAGCCTGTTGTCTTGTCTGGACCAAAGTAATTCCACTCTGACCAAATTTGGGAAGCCAAACTCTGCTGAGAACTTGTAGAAACCAAGAAAGTTTCAACTGAGAAGGGAACTTGTAGACTGAGAAACTGACTCTGGGGCTGAGTGAACTGGGAACATATTTTATTTTCATTGTATATTTTTGCACTCTCACCGTCCGTATAGTACAATACATTGTGGGGAGCGCTGAATTTTGCTGTATTGGATGTTCCTTGGTTGCCTATGTGTTTGTCTGTGCTGGCAAGAGGTTGGTAGCTGTTCCTCTTTAGGGTTTTGCTGGTTGTAAATTTCATATTAGATTTTGTCATGTTGAGGCTTTGACCGGTATCCTGGCTTTAATGACGACTACAGTTGACTACAGCGGCCCAAAAAATAGGTTTATGTAATATGTGACAATCATTTCCTTAAGCACCTCTGCTCCTTTCCCCAAAAATCTAATCAAAATATACAGAGCTTTATGCTGTTATCTAAGGCCTGTATTTCAGGTGGGGTGACAGACCTCTGCTACAACGGTAGGCATCCTTGATGATGGGTGCCACCAGTGAGTTAAGACAAGGCGACAGTCTCATTCAGCAGGACTTTGTGGCTTGTGAGGGGATCTGCTTGTGGGACAAAACAAAAATCAAAAGCAGAAGTCCAGCACAGAGAGCAAGTCAGAGCACAGCCCAAAATAGAACTGGGAATCCTGACGCTTGTATTTAAACGGTTGGGAAACACCTCCTCCTACGTGTGTGTCACACTCTGACACAGACAGGAACAGGAGGCTTGACTATAATAAATGAACTGCCACAGCAGTGCTATTTCAGGTTTGGTCACTGGAATAATACAGGGCTGGAGGCCCTGCTGGGGCAATGATCAGATGTTCGCTTGTGTGTGGTGCTGAGCTTGTTTCTGCCTCCTGTCGCACGCTGACACAAACAGACACACTGACAGAGCTGCAAGATGACTGAAAACATTAATATGCAATATTAGATTACTAGATATGGACATGAACAATGCTGGATTAAGATGCAGTACTTAATTTAAAAACAAATTGCCTGTGCAAATGTTTTTCTGAGCAAGGAAATTCACTTGCACACACACATTTGTTAAACATTTGGTGAGTAACAGAAACTGAATGTAGAAATTATTTTTCTTTGACTGTAAGAAGACTGCACAGGACACCTTTAAATTGGTCAGTGGTATGGTATTCCTTCTTTATTTTCACCAGGCAGATATTAGGAGTGACCCAGCTGATTCACTAGCATTTGGAGTTAATTCTAATGTTTTGATGGTGAGAGTAGCTCCATAAACAGAAAACACACTCAAACCTGCTTATGTGTTGCATCTTGGTTGAACGCACTGGCACATGTAAAGACAAACAATGTGTATCCATTTCCTCCAACTGTATCAAAGGAAGCTAAATATCCTAGATATGAGGGCTGCCATCTTGCTCTGGTGACATCATTTGGAGCCAGAATCTGTGCATTAGTGATTGGATGGTGGAACTGTAGGATTGAGTTCACGCCCTTACACCTGTCTGACCCGATTGTGAGCAGCGCTCAGCTGTTAATCACGACACCCCCTTTTAGAGCATCAGATAACTAACTGAAACCAAACTCCAAAACCAAACAAAGAAAAGCGAACACCTGAACATACATTAGCGTGACAAGAACCACCAAAAATGATAAAAACCATCTTTGCGTGTTTAAGGAAGCTCTCCTGGCATTTAAGCTAACTTATTCTGATAACTCCATGCCCCAGACAGTCCACTGCCCTCTATCTGCAATCACACAGATGTAAACTTAACTCATTCAAGACACTTACAGAGCTGGTCATACTCTTAACACAATCAAAAACCATGTTTGCTAACAATAATTACTGAATTGGCTCACCTCTCGTATGGCTCCTCTCAGTCCCAGCGTTCCTTCCCCCAGCCATACAGATCTACTCTGGGCCCCCCAGCCTCTGCCCCTGCACTTGCATGCCCACCCAGGTCCCTCCACAGAGGGGCTTCCACCCCAATGGAAACAGACCTGGTCTGGTTACCCACTGTGGAGATGATGGATTGATGGCTCACTTACGGGAAAGGCCGGGGCCTTCAGGTAAACAAGAGCAGAGCTGTATTAAATATGAAGGAGAGAAAGAAAACATGTTCTACCTTTTGGCTAGAATGAAGGGAAAAGGAGACAGGAATGTGGTTTGTGCTGCATGCATTAAAACCTGACGCTGACATGGTGCCTTAAAAAAGAGTGCATGTTCAGGAGTTTCACTCAGGCCAATTCTCATCTCTAAATAAAGTAAATGTGACTTGGATATTTGTGTTCTAATTGCTTTTCCAAATTAGCGGATTACATTAAGATTGTATCTACAACTTGTACACTTGACGCAGCGCTTCAAACATGAATGCTACCTTTTACAAATGCTTGTGGTTCCTTGATAGGAGTGACATTTTTTTTCTCTATCCTGCATTAACTTTACTCCAGTAGGCCTGCTAAGCAATGATCCATGGGAAGCCAAATCAACGAGGAAATTGGGCTAGGTCTAGTATAAAAGCCATTTTGCTCATTACCCTGCCACAAGGAACGTTCACCAACATTAGTCTCCGATTGGTCCTGATGGGTGCAATTTCATCTTCTAACAATCTGATCCTGACAAATTAATTTCTGTTCCATTTTTTTTCATGCCGACAAAGCAGTGACAAAAACTGAGACAGACAAAAATGAGATAATTTAAGTGAGGGTAAATGATGATTGACCAGCGCTCCAACAGTCTGGGTCTTCCAAAGACAGAAAAGTTACCTAAAGAGAAACTGCTGCAAGGTTTCAGCCATATAAATAAGAGGAAATTAATTAAATGCAGGGCGGGTGGTTTGGCGCCATGGAAAGAATACACAATTTAGAGACTTGCGCCAAGGAGCCAAATGGACAAAATGAAGGTGATCAGTCATATTTTGCTGCTTTTTGACGTTAAGCATATGCTTTTTTTCTGAGAGGTCAGCTAAGCAATTTAGACAAATTGGACAAAATTGCAAAGGTAAACATAGGGAGAGGCCTCGTAATGTTTCTTTCACTCTCTTTTTCTTTCCTTCAGTCTCATTTTCAGACAGTATTTTGTTTAGTAAATCCCTTACCTGAATTTTCTGTGACGGTGACAGTGAGACAAAATGACTCCGTCAGGGCTATCGGGGGGCAGGACTGCGTTATGTTTTTTGACTGCACCTACTCACTAGGCCAACTTAAACTACAACCTAGAAAAATCCTTATGAAACTTCATTGTAGTATATTATTTACATATAAGGTATAGATTCATCTTCCTGGTCCAGGGTTTCCTTCAGTGAATGGAGATGCTTGGACGGATTTTGTGTTTTACTGTAGGGCAATTTGACAGGGTACAATGATATATGATCTTTCGGTTTTAGTCCAGTCAGTTTTCAGCTAGGTGTAATTCTAGATTTTTTTTTACATGTCTACAATTATCAGCGTGACCATTATTATTTCTGCAGTGCAATAGCCTGTAGGAACTGTATGGAAAGGGGAATTCTGATTAGGAGGTTTTTGTCAACAGGAAGTAGAGTTGCATGGGAACATAAAATAACTGAGCTTTGTGAGCAGCTTTCAATGTGTAGTGGGTGAATACTACAGACACTGAATTGCTGATGCTGTGATGTCCACCAGGTGTTGAAGACAAGCATGATTATATGGACTAAAGAAAGTTGAGTAATCCTCCATTCCTCCTGCCTGCCTTGTTTTATGTTTCACCCAATTAGCAAATCTAAGTTGCAAACTGAAAATCCTTTCGGTGATTATTGTTCGAAACATGTGCTATAATTCAAAATTCTGCAGGAATTGCCTATTTATCTAGACCTTGGCGATTTTTGAATGAACAGGTTGATTGGTCAACTGGTTAACTTCAGCACCCTGTATGTTGCCATCCTTCAGTCACATCCACAGTACAAAATGTAGAATCCCTGATGTGTTGATGTGATGTGGACTTGAATTGCTTTTCCTCTGGGATTCTTACAAGTGGCTGCAGGGTCAGCCTCAGTGCACCACTTTGGGGTCGACTTTTCAGCCGAGAACCAGCCAGTGCCTTTCAGCACCATGTTTCCATGTGGTACAATAATGGCAAGATGAATCATTGGCTAGAGGCACGCACACACTGAACCCATTGCTAGCACCTTTTTGGTCTACATGTGTGCAGGGTGCTGAAAAGTGAGAGCGGGAAGCAAGGTGACTGGAAGCAATGACCACAGAAATGAAGCTTACACAGGGAGAGTAACAAATAAAGGTTGCTAAGACACTCAAAAGAAATCTGCTCCTGCTTTTCTATTCTTTCATAAGTCTTTATTTTTGTTTTTCTTCCCATTTTGGAGCCCGCTGGAATTCCTCACGCAGCCTTCACTTCCTTTTGACAGTTTCAGTAAGGCAACGGTTCACATGACAGGTTTTTATGCCACCTTATTAGCTTAAAGTATCATTAAAATAATGATTGTGGCCACATGTTTAGTAAGACAGACTAACCATCCCTTTAAGTGTGGAGCTCTTGACTCTGTTCGGTTTGTTGTCATCTATTTATCTAATGACTCCTTCACAGTTCAGACAGTGGGATAGATTCTGTCCATTCCTGTATGCCTAAAAAAGCACAGTGCTGCCATAACCTTAATCACCTAATTGCCCTGCCCTGCCTCATTAAAAAACAAGCCTAACTGGAAAATCACCTTAAGTGGCCTAAATTAATGAGAACTTCACATTGAACGCTGAGTCATCAGAGGCCTGAGTCAGGACGACGTCACCACAAAGGAAACGGCTGCTCCATAAACTGTCAATGGCCATTTGGGCAGAAGGGGAGAGGCTGACGCTGACCTTCTGACCATCATTATACATGTCACACTATTCAGTATGTGTGATTGTTGTAAGCATGAACTGTATGTAACTGTATGCATGTAGTGAAGTTTTGCCCACAATGGGGCAATGGCTGCCAAGCACAAGACCGCTATTGAGGAGCACTTAAGCCAACCAACAAACTGTCTCATTTTAGCGTCTGTCGGGACACTTTGTTTGTGGTGACTAAAAGCGGATATTTTGAAGGACACATTGAGAGTGTTTCCATGTTTGTGGCAACTAACTATGTTTTCAAGGAGATTCTGGGAGTTTCCAGCTGTGTTTAGAGCAACAAAACCATGTATTTAAAAGCAAAACATGATCTATTCCTAATCGTAGGAAAGTGTTTTTGTGCCGAGACCTTAGGTCTGAGAGCTTAATGCAAAACATGGCACAGTGCTAGTGAGACCAAGCCTTGATAATGTTGAAGCAGCACATATTGTAAGGAGATTTTTTTTTCTTTTTATGCAAACAAAACACTAGCAAACAAATAGTAACAAATCATCAGAAACACTCAATAGGACATTATTGAACTTGACAGTGAACGCCATGCAAATAGCCAAGATGACTGCAGTGATGACCCCATTATTTTACAACCACTGAGTGTGATGACTTCATTATGTTCACTCCCATGGTGCTGCATTCCTACCTGTTGCCCTCTGACCCTCATGCTGTGTGGATGTCTCTGGAGCAGATGAGACAGATATATTCTGGGCTTCAACAAGCTGTAAAATATCAACACTGTCAAGTTCGTTATTGGATAACAGAGTGAGTGGAAGTTGGGGGTTTGGGCTATGAGGGTCAGTTGTAACTTTCACAGCGATAATTTAGGCAAACCTGCTCTCTCTTTTCATCAACCCTCTGAAACATTTTGCTGTCTGCCTGAATTTTATCTTTTACTCATCCCGATGCTGGGTTTGATTTTTATTTCTGATTTCCCATTGCTTCATTACATCCATCCATCCATATTCTATACCGCCTATCCGTCAGGGTCGTGGGGGAGCTGGAGCCTATCCCAGCTGACTACGGGCGAGAGGCGTGGTACACCCTGGACTGGTCGCCAGTCAGTTGCAGGGCCAACACGCAAAGACAGACAACCACACACTCTCACACCTAGGGGAAATATAGAGTAGCCAATTAACCTAATGTGCATGTTTTTGGTATTGTGGGAGGAAGCCGGAGTACCCGGAGAAAACCCACAGGCACAGGGAGAACATGCAAACTCCACATAGAAGGGCCCAGACCGGGATTCAAACCTGGAGCCCTGTTGTTATGAGGCGACAGTGCTAACCACTGCACCGCCCTTGCTTCATTACATTAACATTTAATATATAAGCCAATTATCCAAAATGGGCAGCTTGATTTTTTTCATAAACCAAGAAATTTTTGGAATTTACGCTTTTTTTTAATTAGATTTTATTAGATTAGGAGATCAATAACACAGTCATGTTTACATTAAGTAGCCTCCAAAGCTGGAGCCAGGAGACGATTAGCCTAGCCTAGCCTACCCTAGCCCAAAGAGTGGAAACAGCTAGCCTTGCTTTTTCCAAAGTTCAAGGTTACATTATGTATGTATGTACATAACAGCAGCATGTAGCTTCCGCATTTTAACTTTACACTGAGCCAGGCTTCTAGTGTTTATTCTAAGCTAAGCTGACTGCCTCCTGTCATAGCTCCATACTGAGCTCACAAACTCTTTACAAGAATGCAAACAAAGATATTTCCCAAAACCTCAAACTTTTCTAATAAAGTCATCATATGTTTGCTGTCAGGAGGAGATGGTATTGTTATTTCATACAAAATTTGTCGTTTTCACTGAGTCATCTTTAGTGTTACATTGTAGAGTGAATCAATCGAGAGAAAATGGTCATTTTGAACAGCTACTCAGTGCTTTAGTGAACAGATAATCGTGAGGTTATCAGGCTGTTCAGCAGCAGTAGTCCCACCATCTGTCTCTCATAGTCTGAGAGTATTTACTGTGCAGTTCCCCTCTGCTGGCCATCCCTCTGTGGGAGACAGAGGTGTTGATAGTAGAGAAATTATGGTTCTATTATTTTAGCAAACTCGTCACTCCGACCTCAGCCTTCAGCCTTCGGGTGATGTAACTGCTGTGCAGTGGTTCGACTTACACAAAGGTGTATTCAGGGTAGAGATGCTCTGCATTAATACTCAAGCTGGTTTTATCGATACGGACAAAAAGGTTTAAAAAATTGAGTAGTTCAGGAATAAAGTTTTGTTTGTCATTGTCTGTGAGCAAAAAATGTGTGATATATACACAAATGAAATCATTTCTGCAAACATATTGTATGCACTTTGTAAATGTGAAACACAGATTTGTAGAAATACAAAACTGTTTATTATGACATGGCAAACTGTCAAAATCTCCATGAACACATATTTTGAATCAGATTTTCTTTCAAAAAGGCCATTGATTTTTGCCAGGCTATTACAGCCAGTCGAACTGCCAGTTTGTGCCAGCTGTTAATTGTAACAATTAACTGGGAAATTTGACACACTAATTTTGCACTGAATCTTTTTTCACACATTCACAAATTAGTTATTTCTTATTCACATAATGAGATACATCAGCAATTTTGCTCCTAAAAAAATAGAAAAAGACCAAATAAAATCTACAACTATTCATTACATTTTTAGTCATTTATAAACACTGTTTTTATGAGGTTGGAAGGTGATCATTCTAACTAGCTTGCTTCCTTGGGTACAGTGCTGAGGGGTAGTATGGCAATTTGAACTTGGAGGGTGAACTAACTAACTTAACGAAATGGCAAACTTGGCATGATTACATGTTTTTTTTTATTAAAAATTAAAAAGCAGAGAAAAAACTTCCTATTTGGTTGAACTTATGTAAACTCAAGTTATGGAGGGGTCACAATTTTAAGGATTCACAAGGCAATCAGTTCGAGATTTGTTCCTGTCGTGTTTGTGGGAGTAAATTTTGCAACTCCATGGTTATTATGTCAGTGTAGGTCTCATTATAGCAACACTATCTAGTAACAGCATTATGCACGTGACTGGTGAACTCTGAGCAGTCCTCTTGCAGTCTCTTGAGATTCATCAGATGAGACAACAGCTGACGCCACCTCCACCTCTTTTTCTCTTTTGTTTGGTCCTCACCATATCTATCTTCCTGACTCCAGCCAATGTCTACATCACCGCCTGCCCAGACAGACAAAAGCAATTCAGGTATCCCTCGTTTGATTTGGGTCAGGGCCTCCCAAAACTAATACCTGTAAGCCCTATAATATGGTAATTTGTAGCGGCTGGGGTAAGGAACGTGGATTTATCAATAACGGGGCTAACCAGGCTCATATTAAGCTTAGATTTGGTTTTTGGAGGGAGACGAGGGGCGCACTGAGGGGTTAGGTGAAACAGAGGTTATTCAATAAGGGGGTGGTTGTTATTCCAAAAGGGAACCAGGGGAACTTATAGGCTGTCAGTGAGCAGGCACTGACAGCTTCGTACACTGACACTCCATGTCTCTCCCATGGGGGAAGCGGGTATATGACATGCTTGTGCGTACATACATGTGCATATGAACACGAAGATATTCAGTCAAGCACATGGAGGTTTATGAAAGTTCCCTCACATGAATTTATTCTTTATCATTTCTGCATGTACTGTCATTCTTTCCTATATGCTCTGTAGCAGCAACACACACACAATAGATAGGTAGAAAATAGATTTTTACTGTAACACTGAGATTGTTTAAAAGAAGCAGGATTAACCTAGGTTTGTCTCTCAGCCTTCCAAGGTTACAGTTTATGTTGCAAGAAGACAAGTAGAAACAAAGTTCTCTTGGGAAAAACACAAGCAGGCATATGCTGCTAATAACAGGAAAAAAGAAATTTTAACCAGAAAACTGGATAGTAACAATTATAGATGAGCTGCTGATTATGTATTACATTCTGTATAAGACTCACAGTTAATAAGTGTGCTGTAAAATCAGATTTTCTCACAGACTTTTCTTCTTTTATCTCTCTTTTCTGGGCCAGTCAGACAAGCCACTCAGACATTCCCCAGTGTAAATCATTTAAGAGATCTCCAGATAAGTTAGTTTGGAATGACCAGCAGACACACACATACACTCTTTGCATAGTCTGGATATGTATGATCATAGGTCTTATCCCACTTGACAGTAAATTTTATGAAAATGCTTCAATTTTTTGCTTTTTGGGGTTTTTTTTATGCTTGAAACAAAAAGTAATGGGTGTTCTTCACAGTGTGCATGCTGCTGAGATGCATACCTACGCTGTAAAATCTTTGACTGTAAATTCACAGCAAATTATTGGCTACTAGTTGCATTACTTTTACAGTAATTTACCTGAACTTTCTGAACTTTTTTCTTACTGAAATTTCACACTAAATTACAATAAATCTGCAACTACATACTGTAACTTTACAGCAGTCATGCCCATTAAATTACCATAATATATACTATAATAAAGCTGTGGAATTACAGTATCTTGTTGTACATAAAATTACAATAATTACCTGTATATATCCATCTATCCATTTTCTTTACTTGTTTATCCGTCAGCGTTGCGAGGGGGGGTGGAGCCTGTCCCAGCTGACGACGGGCAAGAGCCCGGGTTCACCCTGAACTGATCGCCAGTTAATCACAGGGCTCAGTAAAAGACAATCACATATGTTCACACCTAGGGACAATGTAGAGTAGCCAGTTAACCTAATGTGCATGTTTTGGGGAGGCAAGTGGCATACCCAGAGGAAACCCACGCAGGCACATGCAAAAACCACACAGAAGGGCCCAGACCGGAATTCGAACCTGACACCCTCTTGATATGAGGCGATGATGCTTTTAGCTGTAAAAGTAATGCAACTCAGCCAGTGATTTGCTTTCAATAACACTGTAAAATATTGTAAATTTGACTTTACATGTGTTGGATCTGGTCAACAATAAAATAAAACAACAACAAAGGAAATAGCATTTTAACTTTAATTTGGCTGGTCAAGTATGTAATAGTACAGCTACAAAATGTACAAAGTAGAAGATATCATTATCTTCAAAATATTACATTTAAAAAGATAAACAATGTTATTTTTAATTATTTTTCACGTTTTCTAGATGGGGTGTTGCAATATCCTAATGTTACCAAGCAGGACACATGTTGAAGCAAGACTGAATGAAAGCTCGACTAGTTGGAAGGGAAAAGTAACACAAATTTCTCTAACAGACAATGGAGTATAACTTCTTTTCACCTCTTCTTCTTCTTCTTCTCCTCAACTGCTGAGCACTCTTGACATGCTCCTCTGCATCACCTGTGTCTGTGTCTCATTTTGGAACCTACAGATTGCCTCACATCCCGTGCTTGTGGTTCAAACGCAGTTCAGATTTCACAGTAAGGTGCTGTGCTGTGATGGAGGATGTACTAGCCTACACTGATTTTGCAGTAAAATTCTGAGAACACTATTTTATTGTGATATAATACTGTTAAATATTGTGATACCATGGTAACAATTAACAGTGTAACATACCTTTGCGGGCCTGCTATTGGCTGATTCAGTGCTTGCATTTTATGTAGATTTATTGTGATCTTACAGTCAGTATGAAGGAACACACTAACAGTTTGAAATACTAGTCCTGATTTTCTGCCATTTGTAATAATCAAAACAAACACCAGTAGATTCCCAGATCTTTTATATTTATTTTAAAAAAAAAAGCCCAAGCTATAGTTATAACAAAATCCTGATTACTTATGGTGACCTGTGTCTCAATTACCCAAAAGAGATTAAACAGTTACGCTTCGATATGAAGAAAAGGTATTTAGCTAATGTGAACTGAAAAGTCAAAATGCCACAACTTCTGCAGGCATACATGGACAGTGAACATTGAGCAAGTACATGCACACACACACACACACACACACACACACACACACTGACAGAGGATAAACAAAAGGAATTTATTAAGTCTCCTACCCACTGTCTTTGCATCATACGTGGGTCCTGAGCCAGAGAAGTGCTGGATAATGAGCTGCAGAGATGAAAGCAGCTCTCCAGGCAGCAGGAGGCAGACTTCTTTACACTGCTAAGTGTTTTTGGCGCACCTTATCTTCTTTCCAATCTCTTCGGACAAAACAGGAGCAGACCTGGCAGATGGTTGTGATAAGATAAAACCACCTCCACGGTGAATGAATGCAAGAGCACACGCTGACGGATCTCTGGGGCTGTTTACCAGGTTAAACTACATTTCTTACTGAGGTCCGTTTGAATCTCTCTTTTTTTCTGTTAGTTTGATTTTTGGGTGCATTAATTCATTTTCTTAAAATCAGCCATCCCTCATGAGTGATATGAAATATTGGCTGAATTATTTATTTAGTTAACTTACAAATTTAGCCACTATAAAGGCCCATTATGAAGGTCTAGAACATGTTTAGTTTACATGAATTATGTGGAAAAACTGAGGTTTTCTCTCTTTTTTTTCAGCTGTCATGCATTACAAAGAATGGCCTGGTGGTTGAGACACACCAGAAATTTGTGTTACATTACGCTGCATTCACATACTTTCTTTTAGTGTCAAATCCACACACTGGAAAGATACACCCGTGCATCTTGTTGCAGTTCTCACACACAGTCTGCTCCGTCTTATTCCACAGACAGATCCTCAAAAAAATCATAAAGAAAAGACTTATGCTGACTTATGCTGACTGAATGTGGTTGTGACTGTGCTTGTGTAGTTAATTAGGGCCAGTGTGGCCACACTGTTAATCACCTCTAGCCCAGCCTGCTCACAGTTTGTTAATACTGGATCCCTGAGATTACCTAGACCTAATGGACTCATTAATTACACACTCTTTACTGTGTTTTTAATTAGTCATCTGTTCACTTAGCAAATCGCAGCGTTTTTCTTTTTTCTTTTTACTTTTTTGAGCCAGGAGCTCAGTGCTATGTGGCGTTACTCAT
Source organism: Scatophagus argus (assembly GCF_020382885.2). Lineage (NCBI taxonomy): Eukaryota > Metazoa > Chordata > Actinopteri > Scatophagidae > Scatophagus > Scatophagus argus. The sequence continues at coordinate 5,304,822 of NC_058513.1, forward strand.
AACAGCTGCTCCGTGGTCAGCTTGAAATAGAGAATAAATGATGTGTCGGGTACCAGAGTAACTGGAGCTGTGAAAAAAGAGTGCAGGGGTGTGTGTGTGTGTGTGTGTCTGCTTTGTTTCCAATGTATTTGTTTTAGCGTGAGTTGTCTTAGGAATGGCTGTGTTCATTGTCTGACAACAGTTTATGACAGTGTTTGTTCGCCAGTTGATTGTTTATCTCAGTATGAGAAATGTGTCTGGAGGTACGTCCATTCATGTGTGTGATGCTGGGACTTCGAGGCACACTGCAGGCACACCTCGATGTGAGAGAGAAGTGCTGGTCACCGCTCACAGTCCTACAAGTGATTTGTGAGTCCGTTCCCATCAGGCGAGTCTTGCCTCTGCACAAGTGGAAATGTTTTTCTAATTTGTATATTTTCAGAGGCAGAAACCAAAGCGCCTGTGTGTGTTAATTAGTGGTTGCAAAGTATTTCATGATGTAGTGTGCCACATCAGCGCTGCAAAAAAAAAAAAACCCAAAAAGCATCATGGGCCTGTGCGACCACTTCTGGTGCTACTGCTGGTTCCCTCTCAGGTCCTTGCTTATTTCATTTCTGCTTTGTAATGGAAGTCAGATGCGATAGTGTTTACAACAGGCCCGAATCAGTCACATGCTGTCTAATTAGCAGCAAATGTGCGAACAGCAAAGGATGGATATTTTTTCTGTATAATCACGAGTGGTAGATTCAAAGCCCATTCTCAGTCTACATGTGTGTGTAAATGCAAAGTGTCTAAGACTGCTTTTTGAAGTACTGAAATGAGGAAGTGTGTTATTACACAAAAGAGAAAGACGTATTATGTCTAAAATCAAGACATGAGATGTTAGTTTGTTTTTTGTACTATACTTTGGAAGCACACGTAGATAGCACTGGCAAAAAAACTAAGGCCTGAACCAACATTTTTAAGAGACCTGACTGAACCTGATTGGTGCTGTAAAATTGAAGAGCAAAACCCCAAACTAGACCCGGAGCTAATTTTTGCTTTACTTCACCTCTTACTGGCTGTTAGTTCTGCAGACTAATGTAACACATGGGCTACAGACTCTCTTTTTCTCCTCCCACTGCACATTGTGTATTTTCTTGAAACTCTTGACACATGGATTTCTTCATGTGTTGGAGAAAGAGATAAATTTCCTGATTAATTAAATCTGAATCAATTTTAAGTCTGACCAGACCAAATGGCCCTGAACTTAAAACTTTATTAAGACCAACTGAGTCCAGTTTGTGTACCGGATTTAACTCGTAACTTCGGCTGCACTTGTAGTGGTTTTTTTATTTTAATGGATAAACCGCTTTACAATTTGCCTCTCGTTCACCCACTCTCACACACAGTCACACACCAGTCGCAGGGACACTTGGACCCCAAGATGAAGTTAAAGGTACCAAATGAAGTTTTCTGGTAAACAAACATTATATTTACATTTTGTTCATTTATTTGTTTACCAAATGTGTTCATCCTTTAGGCCTGTCAGAAGTGCTGAATGTATCTTCTCCCTCATTCAACAGTTTCACAGCATATTCTGTAATATAAAACAATAGATAATACAATACTGTATGCACTCTTTATACCGATGTTCGTAAACAGGACTGAGAGATTCACAGTCTAAATAAAAAAGGCCATTTCCATGTGAATGAATGAATCACACTCCTACAAACTATTGATTTATGAGAATTGTAATTCCTACCCACACATGCGCCTTTGCTACTGGTTATATAGCAGCCATTTAACTCTGTGGAGCGACACATCTAACGATGACCTGTGACTCTGCTCATGAATGGAGGCAAAGGAGGAGGCCCTGTCTCATTGTCCGCTTCAATTAATCTTCACCCAGGACAAGGCTTCTTTCATCCACTTTCCCCGCTAGTCCTTTATTGGGCTATCACAAAACGGGTGGGTGATGATGACCTCACAAGTCAAAATGGAGCTCGAAGAGGTCAAATGTCGGATGTGTGGGGTGACGTGAAAAAGAAGGAGTGGAACAGGAAGTGTCGGGGTCAGGACAGGAAAGCAGGAGGGATGGGTGGATGAATGGAAGAGAGATGAGAGGAAGACATTCCAGCTTGAACAGTGTGAACTTGAACTTAGCAATAAAAGTGGGAAAATAAGTCAAGCTGCAAACACCTGCACCTTCTTTAATAAATCACAGAATTGCCACCAAAGAAGAACTTCTTCTTATTATTATTACAGCAGTTATGTTAGACTTCTTTTTCTTTCTAAACTTTTAGAGTTAAAATGCTCAGCTTAACTTCCAGTTCACAAAGATTAACATGTGCACACGGATGCAAACTAAACCAAAACTTCTTTATATTTTTTACTTTCCTTCCTACATTTCCTTTTCTTTTTCACCTGGGTTTACACACCTGACAGTCTGATAATCGATAAAATCAACCTTATTGATATTTGGCAATCGATCAATAAGGGCAGTTGACTCCTATGTTCAGTGACAGACCAGGTTTCATTGAAGTTGCCCAGAATAGTATTGAAAATAATCATATAAGCGATCTATATATACTATATAGACAAAAGAATTGGGACACCTGACCATTACGCCAACAGGGATTGTAATAGCATTGCATAGTAAATACACAAACAGCTCTGCAGTTATAACAGCTTCACTCCTCTGGGACGATTTTGTGGTGTTTCTGTAGTAATTTTTGCCCAGAGCCCAGTAGAGCATTTGTGAGGTCAGGCACTGATGTTGGACCAAAAGGCCTGGCTCGCAATCTCCTTTCCACTTCTTCCAAAAGGCATTCAGTGGGGTTGATGTCAGGGCTCTGTGTGGGCCAGTCAAGTTCTTCCACACCAGACTCATCCAACCATGTCTTTATGGACTTTGCTTTGTGCACTGAGGCACAGTCATGCTGGAACAGAAAAGGGCCTCCCCAAGCTGTTGCCACAAAGTTGGAAGCATAGCATTGTCCCACTTGTCTTGGTATGCTGAAGCATTAAGATTTCCCTTCACTAAAGGTAAAAAGCCTTAGCCTGATCCCCGAAAAACAGCCCCATAAAGAAGTCTGTCTGGATACTTTTGTCTATATGTTGTATGTATGTACAGTCATGTAATACAGAAATGTGACGTGATGTGACCCCTCAGAGATCCATACTGGGATAATGATAACTACAGAAGACTGAAGAGCAGTTTGGAATAAACAGTGATGATGATCACCATTATTAAAGTTCGGCAGCCTTGCATTGCCATTGATTTATGGAATCATGGAGTATTTCCACTCCTAAGATACATTTCCCACCACTCTCCCGTTTTCCTTCCAGCTTCAGGAGGCCAGTTGCCAATCCGCTATAGTGGTGGAAAGCCACCATTTCCCCTCACAACCAGATGTATACCCATCTGTTTCCATCGTAGGAGGTTGGCACACATACGTGCACACTCATTCACATTGCAGTATGATATATATTGTATCTCCATTAAAACCTCAGTGTTTGTGTTAAACGATGTGTTTGTGCCAGCAGTCACCGATGGGATTGTCAGACAGTCGCTCATCGGCAACAGTTTTAAGAGAATACACACTCAAACACATACACACACACAGACAGCATTGTAACACTATGGAAGGTTTATTATCCTGTGTTTCTTGGCTGTGAGCTTTTCTACAGTTTTCTTTTTGTTTTTCATCTGTCTGTATCCCTGCAGTCCTGTGTGACCGCCATGACCACCTTCTGTTTGGGATGCGCTTTGAATCTGCTGCGGAATTGAAATGGATGGTTGGAGCACAATGGTTGTTGAAGTGAACAAGCTTAGAATGCATCCATAAATCCATGTAATTCATGCTGTGCACAGTGAAAGTGCAGTGGGATGAAGCAGACACGGGTGCATAACCATACTCTGTTGCAGTAAAGACCATTGGACACACACACACACACACACACACCTGCTGTCTCCTGTGGCTTGGTGCTGCTGCGCTTTATGTGGCCTGTGGTGGTCTGTTGAGGAATGCTGAATAGAACCACAAATGGACCAGACACACAGCCAGACTACATAAAAGTCAATAGCCTGGTTCCTGTTCTCTGGTTCTCTGTCCCACTTTTTTTCTTCTATCTCAGTCTACCTTGTTAAGTCATTTTTTAATGTAATTATTATATTTCTGCCTCTTCTGTATTTAGCCATTACAATTTGTTGTTCCATCACCTCTTTATACCTCCTTGTAATACTTTCTGCATTCACTTCACTCTCTTTACATTCCCTTTTCCAGCTGTTGTAATTTTTTATACTGTCTCCTATACTCCTCATTGCTAAACACACCAGGGTATGTTGTATGCCTGATAGATAATTTTGCTCACTGGTCAGTTTCTCCAGTAAAGTAGATGTCTTGTTTTCACCAGTCAATAATTTATTTCCTGTTTGGCAGCAAAACGTGTGAGCCATTAGAAACTCCTGCAGGTTGATCTTGGCCAGCAAAGACTTGACTAACCCTAATGGATCATTTTCACACTTGAAGCAACTTGCCAACCTAGCAACATTAAGGCTACAAACAACATGCAACAATTTCTGTTCCACTGGCACTTTGTTCATTCAAATGAATATCTGATGTAGTGTACATAAATGTCTTCGTCTTAAGTATGACCCCCACTTTGTGCAAGAAAATTTCAAGAAAGATCTGTATGGTACCTTACTGCCTTTCTTGCCACTCTAGCTTCTTTCCTCTATTTTCACATCCTTGCCCCCTTCTTCATCATCATCTCAGGTGGCTGTAACTCTGCAAAAGCTCATCAGGCATTCTGCAGTGCCAACCACTCCCCACCAACCTAGTAGCCAGGACAAACCCTGAGTGTGAAAGCTCTCATTTATCACCGGGCACCTCAAGGCAATGGGCCCAGCCAGTGGGCGGGGTAGTCCTAAGGTAAGGGTTGGGTAGAGCGTAGGAAAGAGGGGAGGAAAAGGGGAGAAGAAGGATGGCGGAGCCAAATGAGGTGGGGAGAATTGAGCTGGGTGCGGCAGATGGGGTGAGCTGGTGTGAGTATGGAGCAACAAGCCGAATAAGGACTAGATAGGAGGATGGAAAGTGGACAAGGGAGGAGGAGGGAGGGCCTGAGCTGCGTTTGCTGTTAGATGAAAAAAATCAGGATAGGGTACGTAAATGACTACAAAGCAAATTAACGTGATAATTCTTGGACAATCAATGTAGCAGAAGATGAGAAATGTTGACTTTTATCATCTAGCATGGATCAAACTGAAAAAATGCAGGATCTCATCACGATATATCCCTCTACATCTTCCAAAACTCAGAGTTTGCAACAAGGTCTTTCCATTAAAAACTGTTGCCTGTTGTCACATCATAGAAAGCTATAATGTTTAAAACTACACTGTATTTTTTTCATAGACCAATTGATAAATTGGCCATTAAAATCTGGATGCTTAATAAGTTTCAAATATTAGAAATAGTGTATTTCCTGAAACAAACAAACAAAAAAAAAAAACTTAAATGATGATAAATCATGATTATACGCTGACCTCTGCAGTTCATTTTGATGTTAATGCTGTCTGACAGTCGGTTAACGTAGATTACAGAGCAGGCTGTTACTCTCCAGCTCAGCCCAGGCCTCATTAAAGGGCATCATGTCATGTGGTTGAGTTTGTTTGCCCTGCAGTTTACATACGGAGTTGCCAGGCGGTAAATGTTTCTAAACTGCAGATCAATACTAAACAGTGGAATAAATGAATCCTCATGGGAATTATGGTTGAGAGCTGAGCCAGTGACGTACAACTTGTCTATGAGAAATGTCGGCCTGGATGTGAGTTCATTTGCTCTCAGGCGATGCAGTTGTAGGTCAACGAAGAAAAAGTAAAACACAATACGAGACCTCACACCGGTCTTGCATTCCTATCAAACAGCGTAATATTGATTTCCTTCTTGTTCTCCATTGACGTTGACACTGTTCGTTTAACATTTCCATGGGCAGACATTCTACAGACAGGCTGGGCTGCAGAAACAGCTTGTTTTATGAAATTACCCACCAAATGGCCCATACAAACCTGAGACTAGTTGTGGTTTTCTCTGCATTTGGTTGTTGCTGGTCACAAATGTCAGTTTTTTGTTTTGTTTTTTTTTTCTGTCCATGTATGATTGAGCAGTTTTTTCCAGCTTCCCGCCTCTGCTGAATAGCCTGCCATAATAAGACTAAAATACATAAATGAAGGCACTTTTGCCATCAATCTCTATGTTCATGTTGCATTCCCAAACTAACTTTGACACCTTTCGTGACCACGGGTGTATGGGAAACTTCAAGGGAAAACTGGCAATCCTGTTGATCACATTTATTGAGGTTTGAATTTGTCAACAAAATCAATACAGGAAACTATGTAATAAGCACCACAATACCACATGGCATTTCCCAGCATGCTAATGAGCGAAATTAGACTGTTATTGCAGAAAACTGCAAAGCGTGCAAATACAGAAGGAAGATCGGAAAGGAAAATGCTAGTTGATTGATAGTTAATTCAAGCCGTATTCAGGCTGTCATATTCGTTTTAAAGTCACTGTAGTATTTACTATAATTTTCCCCCCATTTTCAGTTGAGGGTATTAACATGAACTAGTGCTCACACTTCATAGTAGCTGAAGTGACTTCAAAAATAAAATAATTTTCGAAAGTTAATTTCACTTTCATGGGGGGTGGTGCAGTGGTTAGCACTGTCGCCTCATAGCAAGAGGGTTGCAGGTTCGAATCCCGGTCTGGGCCCTTCTATGTGGAGTTTGCATGTTCTCCCTGTGCCTGCGTGGGTTTTCTCCGGGTTCTCCGGCTTCCTCCCACAATACCAAAAACATGCACATTAGGTTAATTGGCTACTCTACATTGCCCCTAGGTGTGAGTGTGAGAGTGTGTGGTTGTTTGTCTTTGTGTGTTGGCCCTGCGATTGACTGGCGACCAGTCCAGGGTGAACCCCGCCTCTCGCCCGTAGTCAGCTGGGATAGGCTCCAGCTCCCCCGCGACCCTGACGGATAAGCGGTATAGAAAATGGATGGATGGAATTTCACTTTCATTGGCTTCCAGCTATTTGACGAGAAATACATTTTTACAATTTTTTATCCGTCTTGAGGGACTGCAAGATGATTAACAAGAGAAATACAATAATAATAATAACGAAAAACATATCTGTACATTTTATGTGGGTCTTTTATTGCTCTTCGGAGCTTTAAGATAACTCGTACAATCTGAAAAGGGTAAGCTAGTTTTGGGTTGTGCTACATGGTAACACAGGAAAACCTGTAACAGGATCCACAAGAGGAAATGCTTTCATTTTCAAGGGTCACAAGTCCAAAAAGATTGGGAAATACGGCACTTACTTTTCATCCCCTTACGACTGTTGCTTGTCAATGGAAAATATTAATAATGATAATATACCATTCCACTCATGGGAAGAGGCCTAAATTCAGGATCCAGGATACTTTATAAGTCCAGGTAGTGATGCAATAGCTACCACTGTGCTTAATAACTATGTCACTGCTATTTCACTCATCCCTTCTGGTAAAAGTGAGGTTTCCAGGACATTGGATTAAGTAGACTACTTATTATACAGCAAAGACATTACACAAATCTGGACCCATGTGTATCGGACTTTACCTCAGGTTTGCCTTTCAGATCTTTCCATCATTAGAGTTACACAAAGTTATGTTGGTCCCAGTCTACCCTGCATCTATCCTGAATTTTGTGTGCACAAACTCATTTGGGTTACTGGGTAGATGGAATTATGCACCATAGGCTGCATATTGCATGTTAATTAAAGTCAATGAGCATTAGTATAAAATAATTTTTTTTCCACCAAACCACACCATATAACCGCACAGAAGGAAACGTGCATGTACTCATGGACAAGAGGCCCTCGCCTGTCACAGTGAGGAATGTAACGAAATATACAAAAAGAAAATAGTTCCTACATGAAACTGCTTCCAGCAAGGTCTGTGGATTATCTTGTGTAAACAGGTCATGATTCCCATTTCTGGAACCAGACTTTTGAGTTTCTCACATGCATTTGTGAAGTTGCCATCTAGTTCCATTATACTCCAGAGAGGGCAGACATCTCTACAGCTGAAATCTCTAAAACTCAGCAACTCATGCCAAAATGATCTCAGAATCAGAATTCCTTTATTTATCCCCGAAGGGAAATTCTTTGATATCTCCATATCTAGATAGATATGTAGCATAACAGGCTAATTCAAGAGACAAGAAGATAATAGAAATGAGGCATCTGGAGGAGAAAAGAGGTGGCCGTATGGATGTTAAAGGTAACATAGGTTCTCAGAGGACGTGGCATCTGGGTAATTTTCCAACATCTTAGTCATCTTGTTTTCAGACTATTATTCTTTACTTAGAACTAGACTTTTTCCGAACAATTTCTGGAAACCACAGTCAATAGAAGGGCAGCAGACAACCTGAGAATGACATCCTCAGTGTGACAGACTTAATTACACACAATTATTGGGATTCCCAAACTGTAAATTACTCCAAAAGCCCCCACCACATCTTCTACATGTGAACACAGAAGTGTCAAAATGTCAGGAAATGCCATTAAGCCTACTGCAGTTCTGTGATTTTCTCCCGTCTCCTCCATTTAACTGCCTTACGAGAAACATACACATATAAAAAAACCTCAATGAAATGAATGGAGGTCAGGTTGACTTGGCTTTAAGCAAAGGAGAAACTACAGGGCTTTAGTTAGTTTACTCTGTGCGAGGAGATTAAGTCTTTAATTATGCCTGATTTAGAACGTTTTAAAAGAAAGAGGATTTGTTTTACACCATGCAGGTAATAGGCTAATTTCAGAACATGGCACCAAATCATGGTCAAATTACGCAGACAAATAAACAAGGGAGTTTTTGTCCAGTCACAAAAATTGCACACCTTGTAAGCTTGCAATTATCATGCTTAATTTACAGATGAAAATAAGCCAGGTTTCTCGATGACTTGGGGTGATGTGTTTTTCTTTAAACTTGTTTCTTTACTCTATAACTTCCAGTGGGTTGTAAAGAACAATATGACCCAGATCATCTGAGTGCAAGCTGTCGACTGATGCTCCTTCCTCGCATTTTATTGGCTGTGGTTCTCTGAGGATGCTGCATCTATCTGTGATAAATGGTAATTCAGGTTTCTCATTGCAGGCCATTATTTCTATCAGCAGTGGAAATTAAACCAGAAAGAAATCAGTTATTCTTGCAACTTATAAAATAACGTCAACAATCTGTACAGCCATGTCAATCTGTGTAATGTGCCTCACCATACTTCAGTTTTCTATTATTCATGGATGTAGTTCTTTAGCTTGCTAGCCCTGTAGGTCGATGGAGTCCCCTTTCGTTAATCCAAACTACATATCTGTGGTTCTTCTTACTTTTCTAGCCAGTGGAAGTAGCTCCCATTAAGCACAGCACTGGATCGATTTGAATCACTGAACATAGGTTTTTCACCTCCCAGTGAAACAGTCTGGATAATCTGGCCAGACATAAAATGCTTTCCCAGATCTCAGCGGTTTCATCAGTATCTCATCATAACTGACAGGAATGATGGCCCAAGTACGAAAATAATAACTAAGTTGTAACAAACAAGACTTTCTAGAGCCAAGCCTATTATCAGTCTCTGTGCTGTGACTGTGTGATCATCAGTGGGAGACACACCAATAGCTCTCCCTAATCCCACGCTTGAATATGGCTCACGGTGTCTTTGTTTTCTGTTCATAGTGGACTGTTTACCCGTGTTTAGATAATAGCAGAGATCCCAACCACAGTTTGATAAACCTTGGGAGAAATGCGAAGAAACGGTCCATTGCACTTCAATCAGAGAAGGAAATGTGAAACATGTGAAGAGCGAAACTCCAGTCATTTCCCAATAATCTGTGTGACTGGGGCGTCCCTCCATGTGTCCTCACTCGACTGTGCACTCACAACCTCTGCATACTTTGTAAGTCACACTTTAATATTTTAAGAGGAAAAGCCCTGCCATGGTGCAGAATTTAATGCGATGAGTTGTTATTGTTGATTTAATTTCTTTGCGAGCCTTATTAATAGTCCTTGGACAGGTACAGGCTACTCCTTTGGTAAATCTACTTAATGCAGCTGCATTCTTTAAGGCATGTTCTAGAAAAATCTCCTGCACATGTTACAAAGACCTGACTGAATCCACAGCACAGCCCACACACTTTTTCCAGTGGTTTTTGGCCTTGGCAGACCTTTACCCACTGCAGCTACATGCCAACGTCCAGACTCTGTCTAATATGAGAAGGTGATGTGCATAATTTGTTATATATGTATTGCTTAAAATCTGAAATATAAACACAGTAAAAATGACAAGCCCGCTGCCCTCAAAACCTCAAAGAAAAACAGTTCAGTTTAAGCGTTCTGGCTGCTCGCATCTGATTAGAACAAACTCTACATTTGGATTTTTTTTTTTTTTTTTTATGTCAAAATGGCCGAAGGCTTTCCATAAACACCTTCCAGAAATGCAGGGAAAATGAGGTTGTGGGTATAGAAGACGCAGTTTGTATAATGAGAGTGCGATCAAGACGCAGAATAGTCAGATGGTTCCACTGCACCACAATCAAGCTTTTTTAGAAACCTCATTATTGGATTTACTTTGTTTTTTTTTCTGTGCTTCATGTTTCCTAATAAATTCTGAGTTTTATTTTCATATGAACCAGTAGATGGGTCGAAAGACTGATGTTTCTGCCCCTCTTTCTCCTGTTAAGTGTGTGGAATATGACTTTATGGCACATTGAGGTTGAGAGGGAAGGGTCAGGGACTTCAGTGTAGCCCCCAGCCCCCCACACGAAACCCTCAGTCTCAATGCGAAGCTCGATTAGCGTTCGATTTTGTGGGATTTTCAGTTGCGCTGCAGATCTAACCAAACGAATAACCAAAATACCTCAACGTCTGCTTCTGCTCCCTGTAAAAACATAGTTAGCGCGAGGAGATGTACGGTGCGGTCACTGCACTGTGCGCAGACACGCACTGTAATTGGAAGGATCGGTGGAAAGGGGAATTTGAGACGAGCCAGAGCAATTTAAGGGTATGACAAGATATTGTGAGGAGCTGAAGAGAGCATGACAGCAGGTGAGAATGATTTGTTAGAGTTTTTCTTCCAATTTTGCTTCTGCCTTACCTTATAAAAAAAATGTCACTGATATTACACACATATTCATACCCAGGGATTGTTACTGGGTTTAATTTGGATAGTTAAAGTGGCCCTGAGAGCTCAGCACGCAGCACAAAAATCCAGATGCAAATTTACCAAACACAAGCAAATGATGAGAAACAACACAATTCTGCAAAGAAATAAACACCAACAGGTTGAGAGACACGTTCACCAACATGACTACTTGCCACGAACAGAACTCCACTCTACAGACCAGTCCACTAAATACAGTGCTGCATTTGCAGTGTGCTTCTGTGTTTTACTTTGCTTTTGCTTTCTGTATTTATTTAATGCAGAGGACACTGAAGCAGGCGGCACGGTGGTGCAGTGGTTAGCACTGTCGACTCATAGCAAGAGGGTTCCAGGTTCGAATCTGGTCTGGGCCCTTCTATGTGGAGTTTGCATGTTCTCCCTGTGCCTGCGTGGGTTTTCTCTGGGTACTCCGGCTTCCTCCCACAATACCAAAAACATGCACATTAGGTTAATTGGCTACTCTAAATTGCCCCTAGGTGTGAGTGTGAGAGTGTGTGGTTATCTGTCTTTGTGTGTTGGCCCTGCGATTGACTGGCGACCAGTCCAGGGTGAACCCAGCCTCTCGCCTGTAATCAGCTGGGATAGGCTCCAGCTTGACGGATAAGCGGTATAGAAAATGGGTGGATGGATGGACACTGAAGCATCTACTTAGAAGTGGCAGAAAGGAATCCCTACAGTTGCGGTTGACGTGGAGAGACTGTGAGACACACAGTGGGCCTGCCAACATTTTACACTGTTGGCAATAAAGAAAGCTGTGTGTTAGAGTCTGACTGACATATGCAATCAGTCAAAGTTCAGTGTGCCACAGAAATAAGATAAGTATTGTATTGTATTATTAGAATAGGAGGCTAGGTTGGGAGGCGGGACACCCCAGTGTTGTCTTCATGGTAACGGCCTTGAATCTGGTCTCATCCGTAGCTGACACACATCACCCATGTCCATGAGAACTACAGAAATGGGACCTCATTTACAAAAACGGAGTGATCGATTTGATCTTAAGACTTAAGCAGTAGAAGCAGTTATTTATAAGACCATACTTTGACACAGCAATTAGCTTATCTCGAGCAAAATCTAGACTTAAGAGTTTTTCCCGCTTGTTAAGGAGAGCATTACAGTTTTGGACACAAAGCTAAGCCAAGTCTGTGTCGTAATTTGAGCTTCATGAGTTTTATGAGTAAATTTGTTATAAGAATTATAAATTAAAGGCATTAGGAATTAGCAGACTCACGGTTGTTATTTTTGGACACACCGCATGACTTATTCCTTTCACATTCTTAAGCAATACCATTTCATTTTCATTATTTTTAATCAGCCACATTTCTGTCTTTCTGCCCCACCTTGTTCACTGCAGCAGTGACACACTCCCAAGCTGCTTGTTTGGCTTTGCTTGTCAACACGCGATTTAGTTCATGTAATACTTGATGCCTGACTTCAGTCTTCTCTGTCATCACCATCATCTTGTCTTTCAAAAAAATTTGATATTATCTTTGGTTGCGTGGCTATTCCTGACTGAACTCTCATTTGATTCATAGAACCTGCTTAAACAGGGTTTTTTATGCACAGAAGCTTTTATGAACCAAACGTGAGCGCACTGTCAGTAATTATCTTAATACTAAGTTCAAGTATAAATCTAAGAACATGTTTATAAATGAGGCTGCAGATATCATATCGGATGTCTTCTCAAATGCTATAAAATTTTATTAGTAGAGAATCTAAAATGTCCATTACAGTCAATACACAGAAGGTGATGAGTATGTTCTTTTTATTAGTATGGTAATTTTGACATTTCCCCCACTGAAGACATACACCACACTTTAATAACAGAATTAGTACAGTGCTGCATGTTCAAATAAACTGATAACTGATTGTACATGGAACTAAACCGAAACTCTAATTGCTATATCTGCAATCGCTTTGTTACAGTAATTATCACTTGTTTCAACTGTCAAATATCTGACTTTTGAGGGGAAAAAAAAGGGCTTCAGCCACACACACGCTGATGTTAAGCAGTGTGGTTTTGTTTCCCCGCTCGCTCGAGACCTCCTTGTGAACCCTGAGCCACTGTTCGGGGAGACGTAATGGCGTTGATGTTGGCAAGCCATCACACAGAAACTCAGGGAACTCTCTGTCTGCAGTCATGGATCTTCTGTCTGCATTACACAGCACTGCTGTGGCTAACGACATCCTTTATCAAGTCTTAGCTCTGCTCATATTCATATGCAAAACTCTCAGGCTTTGGGACATGCATGCATTAGATCTTTCAGCAAAAAAGATAAATAGAATACTAGGAATATTCCAAAGGTACATTGATACAGTGAGTTTGGATCATAAGGTTTTTAATAATAAAATAATAGTTCTCTGTTTTAAGTTCAGATTGACACTTTGTTTCCCGGCATGCCTTTCAGTCAAGTATTCTCTGCATTCATTTTAACAAACGAAGTTCTAATTATAATTATAATTATTGTATATATAAATATGTGTTTAAACCGAAAATGAAGAAGGCACATTTTTGTTGCGCTCAGTTCTGCTCTTTTGTTCAGGAAGTAGAGCATAATAACGGCATGAAATATTACAGCAAAGTGACAAGATTAGATTAGATTAGATTCAACTTTATTGTCATTACACATGTACAAGTACAATGCAACGAAACGCAAGTCAAGTCACCATTATTTTATAGTCCATGAATACAACCTTACTAATAACAGAAAAAAAGCCTTACCCAGCTCACTACACCGTCGACTGGTCACCAGACAATCGCAGGGAGAACATGCAAAGTCCACACAGAAGGGCCCAGACCAGGATTCAAACCTGGAACCCTCTTTCTGTGCGACGACAGTGCTAACCACTGCACAATGCGTGAAAATATTCAGTTAGCATTTCACATGCGGAATTTTCCTAAGCGATCATTTCAACATATTGGAACACTAACACTATTGGAACAGTAGCACTCAGTAGTTCCATTCAGCTGTGGATTTAAATACAGAAGATACTGAAACAGTGTAGTTAAGGATTTCCGACACTTTTTCTACACGGCTCCCCTTGTGTGGTCTTTGGGTTCTGGATGTGGCATTTCAAACTGTCACAAGCTAGAATTTTCAAACACACAGCACACTGTGGTCTCTCCTCATTACCCACCGTTGTACTGGTGAAGCTGTGGGTGATATAAGCCTCATCATGTTTTCTTGCCTTTGCCTTGGAAGTTGTGCTTTGCGTTGGTGAAGATTCATCCTCTGCTGTACCGCTGGGAGCCTTCTCACAAACGTGTCAATGTTATGCTAGCAGTGCTCAAGCACGCCTCATTCATTTGCCTTGCCATGCCTCCCCTGCAATAGGGGGGCGCGCCCCTCTGTTTGGGAACCATTGGTGTAAATAGTGTTGATGGGTGGGGTTAGCATCAGAGCTTGTCAAGTAACAAACATGCAGACAATATAAACACAACCTCTGTTTTTTCTGAGCCTTCTTCTTATTTGCAATAAATATGGTGAATGTGCCTTTTCTGCAGATGGTGTTAACATTCGTGTGCTTTTCCTCCACATCCCTCTTTATGACTCAGGTCTTATAATGCAGTGTTTCATGTGTGAGTTCCTATCTCCATCCACCCTCTCAGCACAAAATGATTCATTATCTTATGACTAGTGTGTGCAGAGTAGTTTTATATTTCAGAATGAAAGGACTTACCTGTTTAAAATATGTGCTGATTTTCAGGTAGCAATGTTTCTCTAAAATGGAGCATGGAGTGGTTTTGAATGAAACCTTTAAAATGTTCTGTGAGAGTTGGTTCCAAAGAGCCACACCACAACTCCTATTTTAAGTCCAGTCCTGCAGAGTCCATTGATAAAAAACAGGTTTCGTTGAAGCAGGAGCAAGTGGAAGTGGATGAAAGGGAAAAGATGAGGTCACCGAAAGTGATTAAAGAACAGTTGTGGATTTTTCTGTTAAAAATAATTTATATCCATTTAGAACAAACAGAGTTCCTGAAGGTCATCCTCATGCACTCTATAGACAAGACATAAAGTACAGTTGTTCCTTCTGTATAAGGACATTAGTGTAGCAATACAAACCCCCACAAAAAAAAGAAAAGTTTGTGCAGTAGTTTAACAACCATTGATATATGTATATATATTTTACCCAGGTAGCCCTGAAACACAACCATTAAAACATGTGTGTTATTTCAGTCCCTCACTGCCTGGAGTTGGATAGCATCAACATCCACAGTAACAATAATATGCCTGGAAATTAAAGAAACTAGCAAAACTTTTATTGCATGCAAACGTTTTGATATTACCTCTCCCTCAGAAAAGCACCCTATTCAACTCTGGCTCCCGGCTGACTCCCGAATTACTCTCCGCGTGCGTCTGTGTGTATGTGTGTGCATGTTGGGCACCTACATGGTGAAAAGCAGGACTGTTGATCTTGGTGTAAGATGCCAAACAGTTCTATAAAGAGACTTTTGAGGGTCTTACTGGGCACTGCGCCAGTCTGTCTGTGCCCTTGGGATGCCATCTTGTGTGTGAGTGTATGAGTGAGTGTGTGCGTGTGTGTGCATGTGTGTGTGTCAGTCCTTTGGATGCTGTAGCATGAGGCCAACAAGAGAGATTGGAAACCACTCTAAATTAATGATACAGTGATGCTTTTATTTTGTCCCATAATCTTTTCTCTTCCTTTTCCTGTTGTACTTTGGTTTATGTCACATATGCGGATGAGTGTGTCACAACAGTTCAAATTCAAATTCATTGGACAGTGGGTTTATCAGAGCACACAGCTGCCGAATGCTGAAATGCTTTCCAATGATGAGAGACAATACAAGCTGCAGGTTAAACCGAAACAATGAGCTGAATGACACTAAAATCCTCCGTAGAGCTGAGGGGAACTGCAGAGTCAGGTGACAATTCAGTGGCTTCATTACTATTGTCAACTATTACATTATACAGTCATTATTCCATTGTTATCATATATAGTCCTGGTTCAGTAGTCTTTACTTGTTAATATATGCAACATTAGTTTTATGTCACATCCAATTATTCCTTTGTAAAGCTCGAACACACACCATTAGGCCTAACCAGTTATCAGGCCAAAATTTACTGTGTCTGAGACCAGACTGAAGCACTTCAGCCTAAGCTGCTAACAGACTAATGAACTTGTGAACCATGGAGCTTTAAGCAACTCCCCAAACAAGGCGGTGATTGAGCGGAACTGACTGTGACGTGTTTCACCTTCACTTAGCCTAACGGACACTTGACTGAGTCCCTGGGGCCGGCAACTGAGGAAGGGGGTCAGTGTTTACCGTTGTTTGCCCGTCACTCTGCACGATTCCTGCAGGTTCCCCCTCACTCTCAACACCCAGAATGGCTAGCTAAGCCAAACAGCTGAGGCCTACAGCTCTGGTTGTTTATGTTTACTCTGCCAGGACCCTGCCTCCAGTCCATGGCAACGTAGATACCATTTTGGAGATTGGGGGGAAAAATATTTTCCCAAGCAGGCTGACTCTGAGCAAAATAAACACCTCGGTTTAGAGGTATACACGGCATCGAAAGAATCCCACCTCAGTCAAGGAAAATGGACATGAGAAAAGGAGGTAAAGAAAGAGAAATCCCAGTAAGCATAATGATATACAGATAAAAAAAGACATTTAAACTGGCATATATTCAACTGAAAATTTATCAAGATATAACTCATGTATAATTATTGCCTCAGAAACATTTAAATGTGTAACAAATCCTAAACATTAAAGATTATGTGGAATACTACTAAAATAAGGTTAATACGTATAACATATTGTAACATACACATCTAAAACAACTGTGCCTGTTAGCTAACAGGCTAATGAGCCAAATGCAATGTATGCTACTAACATAAAATGACTTAAATATTTGAGTTAGGTAGATGGCACATATATTTGCTTTCTGACGGGTGACAAGATACCACTCTTATTCTGTGTATTGAGATATGGGCTAGTTTATCTTTGCGTAAATTAGCCTGTAGCTCATACATTAGGTAACAGTTAGCCTGGATGACTCCAAAGTTCAAAACCTCACCTGCCAAAATATCTAAAACTCACTAATTGAAACAATGCATGTTTGTCCAAGCTTTAGGAAACAGTAATGTAAAAACAACCATTTGTGGTTAACATGTTGCAAATATTCCTTTACAAACTGGCCGCTGTTTCACTTGCTTCCATGTTTAAAGCTAAGCTAGGTTAGCTGCTAAGACCATGATGGCAGCTTCCTTAGGCCTTAGTGCAGGAGGCTTTACTTTACCGACTTATTTTTTCAGCATTTTCAGTAGGACAAAGTACGAAAGAAGCTTAGTAAGAACTGTTGGATTCAGACCCAAGAGTCAGTGATAAAGGCTGGGAACAGGTCATAAAGCAAACACCTCAGGGGTTAAGGTCGCAGGTTCACAGGCATTAATCACAGCTGTCCTGCTAATGGCGACAGCAGCACTCGAGGCCAGGTTTGATCAGCAGAATCACATGTGACTGTTGTCCTGGGGAAGTTGTCTCCCTCAATAACAAGTGCTAAATTGGCTCTGTAGGACGAGCTGTCTCACACACACACTGACGCTTTTATTGAGGAAAGCCTTTAGCATGTAAGCTGCCGTGTTTGCGCTGTATGTTTAAAGGGTAATTCCAGTCTATCACAACTTAGGTTGAAATGAAAAAGTTGAAGCCAAACTCAAAGGATTTTACATTTGGCTGAGGTGGTTGGTGTATCTTCCATCCAAACAAATTGTGATTCAAACAAACCGACTGAGCAAGTAAATAATAACATACATGAATCATGTGAGATCTCTGTCAAGCTTTCACTTCACTGAAACTATAAAATAAAGCATCAGACGAAATCATCGGATAAGAGAAACTATCCTAAAAACACAGTAATACATGACACAAACAGAAATGTGGAATACCATCATCACAAAGTTCAAAATTCCACCTTTAGCCTGCCTGTGCTAAAGGTGGGCACAGTGCAGGATGTGACAAACATGAAAATAAGTTTGGTTTGAAGGGTCAACCACACACTTACCTATTGGTTGAGGCTGCAACTTTGTTTGTCAGATTTTACCAAAGCTGAAATAAATATGTTATGTTTTATTAATTTTAAATGAATTATTCGCTCACACAAAAAGCAAGTCAATGGTGAAATGAACCTTTAATTCTGCCTATGTGTGACTATGCCCTTATTCTACAATAAATTAAAGGCACTTGAGTGGAGCAGTAATGCCATTAACTGTTTATCTTGGTGAACCAACTCTTAAAATTTGTATAACAGAAGTAGATGGAAACGTGCAGTTGATTTGCATTTGCTTTTGGAGACTTTATGGAAATTCTGGTAAAATTTGCACTACATTTGGTTGGAAACTTGGCTATCCCATAAAGCTCTGTATTTGGTTCCATGATCTCATTCAGATGCTTGCTGCATGTGCTCGCTAAGGTCTCAGAAACATGTTAGGCTGCTTTAATTCCATTTAAGTCGTCATTCTTCAGTGATATTTTCTACTTCTGCTGGCTGTAACACCATGTCTGTGTCTGTGACCTTCCTCTGGCATCTCCCCAGAGTCCCTTTCTCTCTTCTGTTCTTCTATCCTTACTGCAGTTTTCTTCAAAATCTAAAAAATTCTAAATATTTATCTGCCTTCCATCTTCGCTCAAGTGTTACCCCAGTCTCACAACCTTTTATAACCTGTTGAAATTCTGCCTCTCTTCTTGTCCCTGCAGGCCATTTCATCCAATTCATTTTCAGAAAACAGAATCTGATTAAACAATATTTTAAGCCTTCCCTCTTTTCCGTCCTGCCCCTTGAGCAGTTACAATCCCCCAATCCAAGAACAATTGGCCGCCGTAACAAAAGCAGGAGGAGAGAAAATGAAAGAAAATAAATTGATGGTGAAATAATAACATACTTCGCAGAAGCGGAGGTGAGGAGAAGATCAGCAAAGGTTTATAATGGCAGAAATAAATCATGCTGTGCTTGTTCATGTCAGTGGGCTGTTTAAATTCTAGTCTCTTTATATAAAGCTTGAAGAAAAGTCTGTATTTGTCCTGACTCTGTTAGTGACTGAGGAGTGATTGAGGGTGAAAGAGTGGTGTTGGGTTGCAGGTACAATGTTGCAGCTCATTTAATGAAGAAAAATAATGTTATCATACAAAAATAAGAAGCTCAAACAGTGTGGTAGACTCTGACAAATGGCAGTGACAAATGTTCCTAAAACAAAGGCAGCTGGTGATGACAAGACGACTTAGGCCTTTGGAGAATGGTTTCTATCTTTTACATACATTTTACACAGACACTTTTTTCTGTGGGTTTTTCTTTCTGTGGTACAGCCGTTTCTCACCAAAAGCTGTATAGGTAACACACAGCTTTCTTTAAAAATGTCATTTATTATTAAAAAAGCATTTTTGCTCTTAACATGTCCGTCCAAATTCAGCTTTTCTCATGTCATCAAAGGTGAAACCAAAATTAGCACAGATTTATACTGACATCATGCACATAACTTAGGTTACATGATGTACTTAAATAAACTTAAATGAACTGTTTTCCTAAACCTAATCAAGTAATTTCTGTGCTTAAACCAAACCAAAGTTCTGCTACACTTGAATTCCACGCCGGTCGTTCCTATAACTTCTTCTACATTATGTTCACTAAAAACTGAAAGTGTAAGATACAAGAGAGAAATGTTAATTAGAAGTAAATCATGTGCAAAATAGGCCCTATTTTTCTTCATATTTAATGGTGGGCTTCGAGGATTGAGGCACCAGGAGGAGAGGTAAAAAAATAAGCCCTTGTAAATATACATTTGTTAACATCCATCTGAGAACACTTTGGCCAGGAAAGCCATCTGAAATATGTTATATGTGTAATTAGCACAAAATGGTGTGGGCCAGCTACACATAGCAGAGTGGAGGAAAACTATAATCAGAATCCCCTTTCTCCCAGTGCTGTCTCATTGTGTTAACCAGTAAAAGTAACTGCATAATTACATCTCCCTTCAATGACAACTGCAGAATCATTCGAAAAGTTCTATTTTTAGAGAAACATTTGATTAATTATTATATATATTATAATTTAATGTAAAAATAAATGTCAAAATCTTTGAGGATAAAGGATCCATGTCTCAGATTTGTGCTCTCTTTGAACAGTTTTCATCTGAGTCACACACAGATGCTGTTTCTGGAAAGAAATACTGAATTATGACGATGCCATTTTTCATTGCTGTCAGCACCACAAACAAATTCCATTCACCACATTGTTTTGGGGTGAAAATGAAATTCTCAGAAAATGATATCTTGAATGAAAATAAAACTGTCTGCATGGTAATTTTGCAAACCCTTCTATATCAAAAACTACATCTGTGCACTTTGTGTTCTGTTTGTGTACAACAGCTGATGAATTGATGAGACATTATTGGGCCATTGTTTTCAGCAATCGATACATGCACTGTGTCTCCTGATGTCACGCGCTTTACATTCGCATACATTAAACTGGTGTTCCTCCTGCACAGAAATGACCATGAAAAGGCAGGTCATTTTTTATTACTCGCTAGTAACAAGCCCAAACTTTGTCCTGCACAGCCAACCGTTTGGAAGTTAAAAAACAGCCTGTGATTAATGATCGCTGCGACATGTCTGAGTGAACCAAATGGAGTGTGCATGTAAACGCTCCCCTGCCAAAGCCTTCACCCTCGCACTTATTGTAATCATTACAGGGAGAAAAAATTAGTGGGGGGAACTGTAATGGGTTAATTACACCACAATCGGCGGGTGTAGAAATGCAGGCCTTTTTAATTATCTCCCTCCATCATTCGACACATTTCTATTATTTTCTTTCTTTTCCTGCTCCCTACTTTGACTGTGGTTCAGCGCCATGCAGGAAAATAGGGGGATAATTGGGTTCATCCATCTCTCTCTCTCTCTCTCCCTCCCTCCATCTCTCCTCCTCTTACTCCCCCCCCCCCCCCCACCACCTTTTAACTCCTGCTGTCTGCATGTAAATATTCCCTCTTTTCTCCTACTTCTCACTCATTACCAGCTCCTTAGTCGTATTTCTGTTTCAGTCACTCTCACCAGTTCACGTGACACGGAGAAATCGGAGGAACAGGTCCACATGATGTTGCACAACATGAACAGTTGTTTTAGTAAGTGAATTGCAAATCAACCACACCTGGACAGTAGAAGACATCCTCTTTTCATGTTTTTGTGTATTGTGGCTTTGCCTTTTTTGACTACTAATATTGTTTAATTTGGGGCCATGTTTGCTGCCTGTTTTTGTCACACAGTATTGGTGTTATGATGTTTCTGTGAAGAAATGATTTAAAACCTGGTCAGTAAACCTGGACCTTTTGCTGCCATTTTTCTTGCTTTAAATTCGGATTCAATCAGTTGAAGCTGAGGTTGTGTCAACACACACGTGTGTCGAAGTTCACTTCCACCAGGAATTTGCCCTCTTGTGAACAAAAGAATGAATGCCAACTCAACCAGTTTCCAAAATTTTTCATGAGTGCATGCTATTATTGTGCCCAAAATTGAAACATTCTGTGCAATTATCTGCATAAAAATCATCAAATTCATAGCCACCTAATAAGCTGGTTTCAAAGTTCTAAAAACTTATCCAGCCAACACTTGATCTTAAACATAATCTTTTGGTTTAATGTTACTATGCAGGCTTGTAGAAATGTGTTCAATTTCCTGGACAGGTCATGATCACATACTTCTGTCAGTCACTAGGCAGTATTTACACATTAATGGTCGGTGACTTTTACAAAAAAAAAAAAAAAGTTTATAAGCAGCATCTGTTACATCTGTTCATTGCAAACTAACACAAAAATGGTTGCAAGTTACATCACTGTTGTAATATTTGTCTTTTCGAGCCTCAAACTCTCATAGAAACTCCAAGAGGGAATCACTGTTCTGATGACTCTCAATTCCCAGGAGTGGCCTCAGGATGTGACTACTCTCGGGGATATCTGTTGTTTTATTGTAAGCTCCTCCTCCTTCTTAGTTCTTTCATCCCTTCCTCCATCCATCCCCTCTTCTTCCAGTGACAGCAAGGATTACAGGATCTGTATAATGTGATGTGAGACGTGTGGCCCCGCGATGCCCTTGGAGATCCCTCACACTCCTCATGATGAAACAACCTTGCGCACACTAAGAGCACATGTCGAAAGGCTCCCACAGATGATTTCTTGAGGCTTTGCAATCACACCAGTCCGACATTCACTGAAGCTTTTAATCTCTGCACATTAATGAAGTGTCCTGTCTAATTTCCCAGTGCCCTAGATGATATATTTGGGGGGCATTCACAGGGAAAAGCACCAGCAGCAGCTCCATGTTAGCTAAAAGCAGACATCTACAGGTGTGTGTGTGTGTGTGTGGATTAGTATACGCGTAGAAGAGAGACAAGATTGTTCTCACTCATGTTGCAATGCTTGTGTAAAGGAGACCCTGCAATTGTAATGTATATTTTCAAATTTCATCTTGTGTTCATTACTAATATTAGTGTTAAAGTCAAAGTGAAGTGGTCTTCATTGGGCTACAGCAAAAGAAGTTCCTAAAAACCAATGAACAAATTAGGAATTAGTGAAAGGCTAATTCTAGGTGTACATTTCATATGATATTTGGTTATATTTGTTAAAAAAAAAAAAAAATCAGTTTCGTTGACCCAAACTTAAACCATTCTTCATTTCTTCTGTGTGTTCACCTCATGATTCTTTCACTTTCATGTGTTTTCAAAGTGGTTAAAACATTGTCTTTGTTTGTTTCCTTCTATTTGTTTCTTCTTTTAGCTGCAACACACCGAAAGTGTACTCAAGTCACTACTGAAATGTCAATGAGATTGACAGCAGGAATGTTTTTGTATTAGTCTGGTTGTTGTAACGCAGTGCTGTGATGCTTATATTATATGCGTATGGTAAATTGTAATCTGTAAATCAAATGTTGGACAGTTTAACAAACCTCAGATCTCAATATTGGCAAAAGCTGCCTTCTCTTTCTGGACCTGATATACAGAATAGAAGTTCAAACTAAATTGCTCCTGATTATCTATGACAAACTCCTTCAAAATGTAATACATAAATCTACCCCATACTTTCAATATAAACATATCTGACTTTTTTTGGAAACTAAATATCATGTACAGTATGGTAGTCAAACATTTTCTTCTTCAGTTTACAACTACTTCTCCATGCAGTGACTAAAATACACATTTTGTTAACATTTTCATAGAAATCTTTCAATCGTCTGCACCATTTCAGGTAAAAAAGGCTGCAACTAAACAGAATCAGTTTATACTCAAATGACAAAGGTGAGTAGCCAGTATGACAGGTGACCATTATTGATTTATCCATTGAAAACCACTTATGGGTATCATCTTTTTGTATATCAGGGTTACAGAACCAACCTCTGACTGCACTGAGTAGCAGAAACCCACTCTTGTGCCCAATTCAGCAGAAGAAACACAATGAAAACATTCAGCTGTGCTCCTTGAGATTGTTTTTGGCCCCAGAAGCCTTTTAGGAGGAAACACAAGCCCACCTCTATACCACTTTGTCTCTGCTAAAATGTATGCATTTTTTTCCTGTCTGCGGCTGAAGATGTGCAGCATGCCAAATTTGATTTAATTAAAACTCAGCTTTGTAGGATGCAGTTGAAACCGAGCTGTGCAGCCACATCATGACATGGAAATATAACTACTTGCTTAACATTTATTATTGATACAGTATTTGATGTTTTAAGAGGGTTTTCTGCCAGTGTTAGCGATGGTGACGATGGTGGAAAATCAACCTGGGCTCTGTGTTTTTCAGTCTGCAGGGCCTTGTCCTGGGCAGAGCTGTGGTCAGACCTCAGTCCATAGAAAGTGATCATTAGTTTGTCTTAGTTGACCGCTGACCAGAGGAATCTGCAGGAGTTCCAGTAAGTGGGGCTTTAGGCACTGAGGAGAAGATTAGTGTTTAATTTCACTGTGAAACACCTGTCTGTCTGCCAAAATTTACTCTTTCTCTCTCCCTTTCTTTACCTGTCTAACAGTTGGGGATCTCTGCAGGCATTAAAATCCAACAAGCATCACTGCAGTGAAACTTTTATGATGTTAGCGTACTTTTTGTTGCAGCAGCTTTTTGTCGTAGCTACATTTGTTGCCATCTTCCACATATTATTGATCTCCCATGCTGGTAGGGATTCTTCCTTCTTCCTTCTTCAAATGCTGTGGAAATACAGGCAGGGATGCACAAAAGAGACTTTTTGCTCCTGGTTCAGATGCTGATTTTAGTTCATGTTGTTCCCAACTGCAACCAGTAGTATGAGTGAACTCTTTAAAGGTGCTTGCTTGATAATCATACTTGTAGATCACTGTCAATGCATGTGAATCCTTTCCACACTCAACTTAGACCAACTACACTCAAGACATCCCTCCTCCACCAAGACTGATCCAGTTTGAAGCGTCATTACTTGTACCTTTCTGTCGGCCTGTAGGTATCATCTGTCTGACAGTGTCTCCTCCACCACTGACTGCTATCCTGGGTTAATGAGAGCCAATGAAAGCAGGCGTCCTTCTCTTTCTCCTCACCCATTTCCCTCCTGTTCTCCCCCTGCCCAGCCAAAGCAAAGGCCGGCCGGAGGCCTCATTATTAAAAGCAATGGTCAGGAATCAGGCCCTGTCTGTACAAACATGCAGCGACGGAGCTGGGAGGGAAAGGGAAACCAGCTCGAGGGGGGATGAGGTTTCAATAAACGTCAGCCAGCGTCGGCTCTGTTTGGACTGCAAATTATTGCTGGCTGATGCTCTATTATTTTACAACCAAAGATCGCTGTCGAGAGAAAGGTAGAAGGGGAGGAAAAAGAGAGAGAGTTGCAAGGGAGGAGGGGGAAGGAGGGAGAAGGAGGGAGAAAAAGAAATTCTGGAAGAGTGCCTAAGGGGAAGAAAGGTTTAGTGAATACTATAATAATCTTTAAAAATATTACTGGAGCGGCCACAGCTTAAGCTAAGAATAGGCTGGAGAGAGCAAAGTCCTTGGATGATTCCAGTGTAGATAGGAAAAGTAGAGAGAGGAAAGACGTGAGCAATGAGTGAAGGAAAGGAAAGTGAGGGAAGAGGAGAGGAGAAGATGTGAGAGGCCATGTGAGAGGGTTATAAAATCAACACCTTCAGTAAACATAACTTACAGCTGCCGCATTACTTCGGTGGGTAAAAATAATGTGTGTTTTTTTTTTTTAACAATTTGTTAAATTTTCACAGAAATCCAAATGTGCAATGGACCATCACCCATATGCTCAAAAAATGGGAAAAATACATAATGACAGTCATCATCAAAATTCATTGTCCATTTGTCCTGTACAGGTGTTATAGCAAACATCTGCTTCACTCAAGGAAGAATTTCTACTTTTTCGCCACTTTACAACATTATTCATCATTAGAAGGTATTATGTAAAACATCTACAGTGAAAAAACACATCCATGGTACAAAATCTGGAAATGAATTGCAATGATTTTTCTCTCATTCCCTTTTGCTAAGTCAAAAACTGCACACAGAGATCACTTCTTGTGCAACAAAGTTTTTGAAATTTATAAGAGTTTAAAGATACCTTTTGGGTGTTCTTGGTGTTACATGTTTAACTAAGTTCTTCATTCCACTTACGTTCAGACTGAAACATTGCTTCAAACTATTTGGTTTGTCCGTTATGGACTTCTATTGCAATATGGTAGACTTCATAGACAAGGATCCACTCCCTCTGTAGATATAAAGTGCTCATTCTAAAGTAACTAAAACATAGCAATTGTTATTTTCAAGGTATAATACACTAATAAAAACATAATTACAAATATACAACTATGTACCGTCTGCAAATAAAACCCTCTGAATCCTACCCACTAGACCTTTAAGCAAAGTAAAAAAAAACAAAACAAAAAAAAACCAAAAAAAAAACCTGACTTTCTTACTGGGCAAGAATCTTTTTCATTCCCATGTGAACAGTGTCTAAATGCATTATGTTAAGGATTTGATTTTATATGCACAGATGCAAAAAAACAACCCCAAAACACCACCTATTACTAACTATTAACAGATAAGCAGAGCTCTTGAGCCCACAGAGCCCACTCTGTCACAACTGAGCAGCTCTGATAAACTCCTTACATTTCTTTAGACACATAGTTGCAACACAACTATGGCACTATTTCAGGCTGCTGTGGTCAGTATTATTCAAGAGCTCCTGACATTTAACAGGCATCTCTGCTGGTTAACATGTTTCTGTCTGGATGTTCACAAACTAATTTGATCCTTGTACTGCAGAACCATATGCTGAAGACTTGGAAAAATTGTCCCACTGCATAGTTTTATCCCCTGTGTTCCAGTTTGAGTGCGGGTGTATTTGTGGTTGCACAGATTTTAATGCATTTGTTCACGTGTGTCTTATGTCCCCACTTTTATTACACCACCCTCCCCCTAAAATAGGTTTAAAAAGTCATCTGGCTGACAGAGGAAAGCAGTTTTCTTACCTCAATAAAATTATCTTGGATTTTAGTGTTTGCCTAACACTTTTGTACCCGTTGAATATTCGAGCACGTTCCACCACTCTGGCTTAGAGAAAAAAAGAAAGGTGTAACTTATGATGGGCTTGGCCTCACTGGCAATTCCTGCAGCTGAATTAAAATGCAACATTATATGGCTTGGCCAAGGTTAGTCCGTGTTAGCTGGGGCGCTGTTACGGGCACTTTTCTAGCCTCTCAATTGAGGTAATAAATTGAGTCTGATGGCTAATTTTAGGTGAAACCCAATACTACTTGCTAAACTATGAGCCAAAGGGGACCATTTAATCAAAATATGTCTGGCACTGCCGCCAATATAGAAACAAGCAGAGAGAAATACAAAAAAAGATTTTAGGGTAAATATACATTTTGCAGATATTTGTTTTAAGGGATACTGTACCTTCTGTCAGTTAAATGAAACAAGTTAACAAACTGTGGTAGGTAACAATTTGCAATTTAAAATCTCTAAATATCCACTGGGCTGATGAAAAAGTGAAAATAACAGTTAAAGCCAACAAATTTGGCTAGTGGACATCATATCTGTACATCACGGGATAGTCGCACTTGGAACGAATTACATGTAAAGCCTTCCTTGCTGAGTAATTGTGAAATTAATCATCAGCAGAGGTTAACATATTAACAGTATACAAGAAACTGACATTTGATTAGTTCTGACAGCACTAGATAGATGGATAGATATCGACACAAAACTGAAATGACCCCATCCTTGCTGTGGAATCCAAATGTGCTTACACTACTTTCACCTGCACCCACTGAATCATTCTGTGATATTATCTCTCAGTCAGCAGGGGAGTGAAAAGATCTCCAAAGTGGCGTCCGGTTCACAGCCTTCGCAGCCTGCCAAGAGCCACATATCGGGGCCGCAATCAGTGACACTCACAATAAACGGACTGATATTTAATCATTAGACGAGGAATGCACAGCGGACGTCTCTAATCTGCTCCCGTGGCTGCTGAAAAGTTGCACGGCACGCAGTGTGGAAGCTGTGAACTCTCCGTGTCAGCTTTAGCCGTGCACCCACAGGGTTTCGATGGCAGACCCGAGAGGGGTAACGTTGCATAGCGGGAGGCCTCAGCATGCCATTGCAATTAATGTATTGTCTTACTTAATAAGATGGAAATGTTGGAATGATTAGTGAAGACTGTGGTGTGCACTCTGGGGTCGGTGGGAGGATTAGTTACCAAAGTGCTGAGAAGCTCACTTACACCTACTGCTGAGCTGCACTGAAAGAGAAAAATACTATATTCTACTGTATATATACAGCATTATTGTTGGCAGTTAAAATGTTTGAGGTCTAAATGTTAAGTTTACTGGAACCGTGCAAAAAAAACAGCCTTGTTTTTGGCTTGATTACTCCTGAAAATATTTTACTCAAATTCTCTCAAGGGAAACATACGCTTTTCCGTCCCGTGAACCACTGGGCAGGTCAATTATTAAAGAATAACTCTTGTGATATTCTATATATATATATATATATTGTATTGGCACCAAATTCCATAAAAACAAACAAATTGATCCTACTAACAAGTATTGCCTTTGTTGCCATAAACTGATATATCTTTGGTCTCTTTGCCATGGAACTCCATTGTTTTTTTAGAAACTACTACAACACATCAGCAAGCCAAACTGTTCATCTGGGTGACATGTTTTAATGGAATTTGTTGACAATATTAATAAAACATATAAAATAATATCATTTTTACCGCACCACAGAACCAGTCAAAGCCAATGAGCTAATGGTGGACAACTACTGAAAGTCTATTAGTATTTGAGTTCAATAAGAGAAACACAAAAACCAAACTTTTGTCATAATTAATGCACAAATTCTTGGGTTATGTCCAAAAATGTCCAACAGGAGTTTTGTGCCCAATTTGAAGAAATTTCCTCCAGGCATTAATGAGATATAGCATCCATAAGAATGGGACAGGCAGACAGAGGTGCATACAGACAGACTGACACACTGAAGACATGCCTCTAAGGAACACAGCTGGCACAGATACATAAAAAGTTAGTTTTATTTTAAATTTTTATCAATTTCTTATCAAGGTTTCTAAAAATACCAGTGCTGTCTGTATATCCATCTCATTGCACTATGTCCCAAAGCCATTTAGTAAGAGACTAAACGTGCAGTTTAGTCACTTACATTGCAAGATAGAAATGGTATGAAGTATGTTTAGTATGAATATAAATACGAATCGATACAAGGTACAGATATTACAATATAATGTTTGCATAATGTTGTCCAAGATGAATTTTTTTTTAAACAAACCATAAGGGGAACATTAATTGGACATTAGGTCTCTTGCAATTAATTTTAAACATTCAGTTTTTTTTTCTGCACCTTTTTCTTTTTATTTTACTTGACATTGAGCATATGAGGAATTACAAATGCCCAATTACAGCTTGGTAAGTGGGTAATAAATTATGAGTCTGCAGCGCTGAGATATGGGGCAGTAAAGATCTGACATATCAGCCGGCAAAGCTGTAAAACGCTTTAACAGTAATGACACAACGCAAGCATAAATTAACATTCAAGGCTTGTTAGTCTCATATAGTTCGTTTAGATTTGAAATAAGTAACATGGATGCATGGATCATGTGGACTGTTTTCTTGCTGAATTTATATTGAAATAAAGAGCTTCTGCAACTGCGCCACAGTCACAGTCGTGTCACACTACGTGGAAATATAATATGACAGTAATTATATTTTGAATGCCTTCATGGAATAATCAAATTATTACCAAGCTCTTTTGGGTAAATGCTACCGCAGAAAGCAAAACAAGAAGATCCCACATGATTTTTTGAAAAAATATTTCTCTGGTGAAGAAATTAGCCACCATCAAGTCTTAATAATTTGCTTTTTATTTTCTTCCTAAACAGTTATAATTGCATCCAGAGGTGTGTGTGTGTGTGTGTGTGTGTGTGTGTGTGTGTGTCAGAGCAGCTGCCCTAATGCCATACTGCTATTGTTGAAAGAGCAAGGTCAAGTGTTTCTTCACTCATGCCCTCTTCAGTTAACAGGACTACCGCACAGACGCATGTTTGTTTATGTACGCTGTTGGATAGCATGGCTTCAGGAAAGCTTATTATTTTATATTTATGTATCATATTTTTTACCTGAATCTGGATGTGCGATTTTTTTCATGTTTTTCATCATTGCGATGTACATAAACGAGATAAATACTTATAGCACAGTTGAGCTGAGGTGTGAAATCCACACGTTTACTGGATATCATCCCCTCTTTTTTCTTTTTGTATTTTGAGTCTAATATCAAACTGAGCAGGGATTGGTTCAAGTTCTCTACATGCATTTAAGTAGCATTTTCTTCCTCTTCTTCTTCTCTTTGTTAATGCTGTTCCAGTCAGTATTTCTACCATGGCAGTATTCTTAGAGGAATAGTGATACATTTTGGGAATCCCATCCATTCAATTAGAGTTAGATGAAAAGGCTGAAATACTCCTTTAGGGTAGTTATCAGCTTGGCAGGCGAGCTGTTTGTTACTTTACAGTCTTTATGCTATGCTAAACTAACTAGCTGCTGACTGTAGACTTGACTGTAGACTGCAGACTATCCTCCAGAAGTGAAAGAGTTTTGAAAGAGTTTTCACTGCTCTTGTTCAAAAATGATTTGATGTGATGTAACTAACATTCACTGTATTATACTTGTCTTTATCTATTTGCTTTTGTTCCAACAACTGGGATCAACAGTCCTCCCAGATGTAATATAGCAGATCAAATGTTTCATAGGCTCAGATTTGAGGGATTGAGTCCTCCTCAGTGTTGAAATGAAACGTACACCCCTGCATGCCTCCAACTGTAACTGGCACTTGAACACAGTGTAATCGTGAAATGTAACCTGATCTTCCCAAACAATTCCTCATGAGCATGAAGCAAAAACATTGCACTTGCACTGTGGCTGTATTGTTAGTCTTCCTATTAAAAAAAAAAAATTGACAGCGAGCCTCACACTGTCTTGTATATTTATATGTTACATTGATGTGCTGATCTTTATGGAAAACATGAAAACCTCCATCCAATGATTATTGGAGGGAGGCAAATCAAAGTGACACTAGTGACACACACTCAAGCCAACCAATATACACTACAGGAACCACAAGCTGGAGTCCCTCATTCTGTGGTGAGTTTATGGTTTCTTGTGACGTATAAAAAGCCGGCGGCTCCTTAATGTTTCTTTGCTCCTGATTGAGTTTTAATTGATATCTCACAGAAGTGCGGTTCATTCTTGTCATTGAGATGGAGTCCTTTGGGTTTTTAATTTGCAGATCTCTTGATTTATCCACAAGTCTGTGATTATTACAATTATGTGGCTTTTGTAATTGGTGGATATAGAGTTGATGTTTTTTTGGGGGGGTGGGGGGGGGCATTACTTTGAAACAGTGAATGGTGCCAGGGGCAATGAGGCTGACCCGGGTGGGGTTTGATACATAGGCACCCTTGTGGTCTAACCAGTGTGTGTGTGTACAGTATGAGCATGTTTATTCATATTTCTGCATTCTGTACGTCCACAGTTTGCATGCCGACCGCAGCGCCTTCACTGCCTCGCTGTTTGTTTGCCAGCGTATTGCATGTTTGTATTTGCTTACGTGTGTGTGTACGTGCATGTATGTGATGTGGAGCACCTGCCCTCTCCACCCAGTCTTGCTGTTGTGTGGCAGCTAAAGCGCTGGAGCCTTCCGGATGACATCATCAAATGGTGACAAGGCAGACAGGTCAGGGCGCCTGTGGTTGTTGCCGGAAAAGGAAGGAAAGGAAAGGAAAGTGACATATCTTGTCATTGGAGGGAACTCACTCCAATGAAATTTGTTCTCTGCATTTAACCCACCCAAGTGACGTGCACACACACAGCAAACCCGGGGCAGTGGGCGACCGCGTGCAGCGCCCGGGGAGCAGTGGGGGTTAGGTACCTTGCTCAAGGGTACCTCAGCCATGGACACCGGGACGGGGAATCGAACCAGCGATCCACCGGTTACGGGTCCGACACCCTAACCGCTGATCCCAGAGTGTGTGTCTGGGTATGTCTGAGTACACGCATGACATTTTTTCATATTGATTTTCATACTAATGCTCATCAACAGGTTACATTCTTATGGTATGTTCAGTTTTAATGCATAGCATATTTCACCTTGTTTACACACACAGTGTCATTTGTGTCACTACAGCCATATACTACAACCATAGAGCCAGATGCCAGATGGAGCTTTTTCAGCCCAGTGGGGCATATGCCAGAAGAGTTTCTGGCTTCTGTGTTAACTTCCTGGTCACTCCAGAGCCGCTCACAAACCCCTCCCCCTCCATATCAGCAGAGACGACATAGGCCAAAGTAAAAAGTGCGAAAGTCAAATAAATACATTTTGGCCAAATGATTTCTGTCATTTTAGGTAGTTCTTCAGTTCATGTATGTTGATGTATGTTCAAGATGGAATGTTTGCTTTTGGTAGATTTGGTTTTAATGAGTTATTTGGTGCTATAAAAGTGGGAGGGGGCATCATGATTGACATCTCAGCATTACTGGTGTATGGGTGGGAACCCAATTCCACGACTCCACCGCCCAATCACAAAAAGATGCATTACTCAACCCCTTGAAAAATGAAAGCTATTAAGAAATGAATAATTTACAGCAAGAAGTAACTGTGTGTGCATTGCACTCATCTGTGCAGCTGATCTGATGTTTACAAGACATAAAGTATAATTTATCTAGCCGCAAAGCAGCCTACATGCCGGTACTTCAGCACACCAGGTCAAACTGGCACAATACGGTTTATACAAAGAAAGGAAAAACTTAATATATTACATTCGCCAACTACTCACAGCATTCTGTGATTTTTATAAGGAAGACCCTGGAGATCCAATCTAATTTAGGATAATGAGGATGCGTTCAAAAATACCAGGTGTAAAAAGAGAAGATTATTTATTATTATGATGCCAGAAACTTACCTGTAGAGACTTCTACCAGACCAGAATTCTTTCCTTTTAGTCTTACCTCGGTCATAAAGCTTTAGAATGCAGACTGAAGATGAAACATTTTCAGCTTGAGCTGACTTGCCATCCAGGGCACATTAATGTCTTTTCATACATGAACTCACCCATCTGCATTGACTTTATGTGCAGTAGAACTGCCTCTGAAATTCACCTTGCATTCAATATGAACACTTATTCAGTTAGCTATATAAAAGATGTATTATATAATATTTTTAAATGTTTAAAATTTGTCCAGTGTTGTGGATTCCAGTGCCCAAAATCAATCATTTCTTCCTAAAATATTCTACCTGTAGTGAAATTTCTAAACTTTCCATAAAATGCTTTCTTACACATTCTACTCGACTTCTTATTGGCACTTTTATCCCGTATATGCATACATAGGCCTTTTTCTTTTTCCATTTGCGGATTTGGAGGATTTTATGGCTTATTTCCACCTGCAAACCCAAACCCAAGTGTTCCTTCACCTACCTGCTATTTGTCAGGATCTGTGTAATTACCAGTGTCCATCCTGCCTTCCCCATCTCATATCCTGAGCACAAAATTTTCCCAAACAAAATATCTCCTGTCCTTTGCGTCATGTGTGCCAGCACATCATGATCAAATAATTTTTCTAATTACTTGCTGTGCACAGGAGACGATGCATGACCGCCCAAACAAAATAACCCATGATGCACTGCAGAACCAAAACGGTATCGGTGTTTCACCTAGCGCACTCCTGGAGAAACAGGTTGTTTCAGAAACATTCCCTATTTCAGGAACTTTAAATGTTAAGTAAAGAAACATTATGAGAGCAGGGCTGAATGGAAAGCTGTGTGCAAGTGTGTGTGTGTGTGTGTCTGCATGCATGTGTATTAGTGGAGCAGAGTGTGCATATGCGCGATTTGGACTTACACCTCTAAGCACACCTAGGTGTATCTAGCCAAATGTCTTTATATGGTTCCATGACGGAGGAGGGAGTGTGTCTAACAAAGGAGACTATTTCGATGGGGCTGGTCAGTGAAGGCGTGTTGGACTCATAATGACATAGAAAACAAACAGTGGTGAATGGGCACATGGTCCCTCCGTAACCACAGGGCCCTTAACGGGAAGAGCCTGTCCAGCAGCCCACAGCCCAGCTCCAGCACTACAGGAAGACCCAGGCGCCAAGGAGTTAAAGTACACCTACTCCGTGTGTGTGTGTGCGTGCATATGTGTACAGTGTGCGACATGCTTTGCAGAGCAACTGCACATATGCACAATTACCTGATGAGAAGATATGGAGACACACTCACACACAAAACTGCTTAAAAAAAATAAATCAAAATTGTCCTTAAAACCACTTATGCACTGGCAAGAAGGTGCGTTAACATACAAATACACACATTCATACTCACCTTCTGTTTCGCACATACACACAGTCACAGGGGGGACTTCCCAATCAACCACCAGCAACAATATTATTCTGCCATTCACTGTCGCGGGCTTGATTGATGAAGCTGAGGGCAGACCTGGACTCTGGCGGCTCTCGCACCCGTCCACGTCTGCTGAATGCGTAGCTCATGTGGAATAACAACGTGCAGACAACTTTCATATGAAACTGAGATTGTTGCTACATGTACAATTTAATGGCCAAAAAATACCAAGCTGTCCCCATGTGGCTGAGTACCTGTTGCGTGCCTTGGTGAAATGTTTGGCAACATGCAAGAGGTATTTTAATAGGATTTTGTGTGTCTTGAGATTTTGGGAGTGCTGAGCATATAATTCACATATGTGTGAGATTTGGAATAAGCTAAAACTTACAGTATGTGGCTGAATCAAAATTGAGTTAGGTAATGAAAATTATGGCAAATGTATTCTGCCCAGAAGGAAGTTGATGTGTGTTACCTCATCACTATATCTGGAAATAGCATACTAAACTGGAATTAGTGTTAAATGAAACAGAAAATGAATTGAATTTGTTTTATATTGCCTGTTAAATCATGATGATAAGAAAGAAGTTAATCAGTTAAACTAAAAAAAAATAAATAAATATTTATTTTATTTATACACATCCATGACACAACACACAATCAATCCTGTGTGTGCGCTTGAGCCAGTTGGTGTGGACGTATTCCACGTTGGGGAATTAGATGCTAGTGGTTGAAATTACTGGTATCCTGTGTTTGTTTCTAGTCTTCGACAGTGTAAGTGTGAACAGTTAGTAAGAGCGGTTTTAATTATTTTGGGTGCATCCATAGTGGCTGACACTGCTAATTTTATCTATTGTACCCAGTTCTGCCAATGACAGTAGAAAGTAGAAAGAGATTACTATTATTTTCTTGTTTTCAGAGAGTGCTCTCTGCTTCTAATGTATTAATGTTTTAATGAATTTTATTAGAGGGCAGTTGTGGATCAGCGGTTAGGGTGTCGGACCCGTAACCGGTGGATCGCTGGTTCGATTCCCCGTCCCGGTGTCCATGGCTGAGGTACCCTTGAGCAAGGTACCTAACCCCCACTGCTCCCCGGGCGCTGCACGCGGTCGCCCACTGCCCCGGGTTTGCTGTGTGTGTGTGCACGTCACTTGGGTGGGTTAAATGCAGAGAACAAATTTCGTTGGAGTGAGTTCCCTCCAATGACAAGATATGTCACTTTCCTTTCCTTTCCTTTCCTTAAACATACCACACACATAACATTAGGTTAACTGGCTCCTCTACATTGCCCTTAGGTGTGAGCTTGTGTGATTGTGAGTGACTGGCCACCAGTCCAAGGTGTACCCCGCCTCCCCCCTGCCCCCGACCTTGATGGATAAGTGATATAGAAAATGAATGGATGGATGGGTGGATCCCACACAGTATGAAGGTCTGTCTCTACAAAGGCCTGATATTTGCTGATATTTTTTCCATCTGAGGCAGCACAGGGATTTGAAAACTGAGCTGCTCAGTGTGGGTGGTGATGCCTAAACAACAGATGCACTTCAAAACAGAGATTTGTTCAATTTCCAGTTTATGGCCGTCTTTGTTGGCCTACACTTTTAATGCTCAGTTTTATATATATTCTTACTACGTCTGGCAGGTTCACAGATTTTTCAACCTTGTGAGGTTTATCAAAGACATTTTGTTCTATTTCTGTCACAGCCACCAATGTGCAGCAGCTAATATGAAACCTATTTCTAAATGCATAATGCTCAAACTTTAGCACGTTAGCATTCTGGTGTAAGTAATAATCAAGGGTCACATATATGATTTAAATGCACCATCCACACAATCAGCCAAGCACAATGAGGCTTTCTTTCCAGTGCATTTAAATACACTGAAACAAGGCCCCCTTTGAGGTGCAGACACACAGTCTCTGATTCTGGTGTCTACGTTCTCCATTTACTCTGCTTGTTTACATGTTACCATGCTAACTGTCAATAGCGCTTCATCGTCAGCTCTGTAGGCCCACACCTCCCCCAGCTCATTCTCCGTCAGACATCCCAAAGGTCCATTTACTGCTTTGAAAACATCATGAAAACAGAAAATGCTAAAAAAGAAAGTGCCAGGTTGTCAGCAGATGGCTTAAAGTCACGCAGGTGGCTGTGCATCAGGAAAATGTCATACACAAAATCATGAGCTGCTTTTTTTTTTATCAGGAATTTGCTGATTTTGTGAGCAAAAATGATATCAGGTGAATTAATATTGCAGTACATAATATTAACAATATTAACTGAAAATTAAGAGAACATGGAAATGACATGCACATAAATACGCACATAAGAAA
The DNA here is from genome assembly GCF_020382885.2 of Scatophagus argus. Lineage (NCBI taxonomy): Eukaryota > Metazoa > Chordata > Actinopteri > Scatophagidae > Scatophagus > Scatophagus argus. Next base: position 5,341,278 of record NC_058513.1, read on the forward strand.
AGATCATTTCTGGGCAGAGTTAAGCAAACTTGATCCTGATGGGTGAAGGAGAAATGCTGAGAAACATTTTTCACCATAACACCTCTCTGGGGTGTCTGGACGTGCACGTGTGCTGACCGCAGCAGCTCCCCCACTTAGTTTTATTACACGAGGTCATAATGTTCTTCCTTACCTTGTTGTACTGGCTTTTTTTTCTCTATAGTCGCACATAATACTGCCAAAGACTAATTGGCATAGTTACATATTCTCCAACTGTATCTGGTTTTGTCTCTCTGTTAGTGTGTGTGCGCGTGTGTGTGTGTGTGCAAGTGAAAACCAGACACAAACCAGCTGAGAGAGAGAGAGAGACGGGTTGCTTTGGCAGAACGTCTGGTTCATGCCCCCACTAACCACGTAGCCAAGATATATCGGCAGTTCCTGTGCATTATGGGATACCGTGCAGGCAATAAACAGAAACAGAGGAAATCTGAAATGAGGTGACTGAGACTTTTTATGACTTGCCCTCTTCACAATGCAGAGGTCTGCAGCATGAATCGCCAGCCCAAAATCAAACATATAACCACATATCATGTATATATCTTATTGTCTGCAGCTGAAAAACAAGAACACACACTGAGGTCTTGCATGGCAAAGCCAGACTGTCTTTTGATTGATATTGTCTCTAAGGTTAAACACATTTTAATCAGAGGTCTTCTTTTCCTCCTTTCCTCTTTTATCTGTTTTTTTTTTTTTTTTTTTTTTTTGTCTGCTGATTTGGCTCTCTAGCCCAGGAAACATGGCCTGAATCACAGATGCAAGTTGATGATGCTCTATTCATTCCACGGGCGTTGACATATTTGCTACCATAACCATCAATAACTCATCCACTGTGCCTGTGATTGTGTTTGTCCTTGCATGCATGAGAGGAAGCAAGCGCGTTTCCCCTCCTGGTCATCATCTTTCCACAGCCCCTGTGCAGAAGCATCGTGCTAGCCTGGATGGACACATGTGCAGTAGGTGGTGTTAGCTAGAGGCGAGTTATTATAGCTTCTTCTACATGAAGTTGATTTCCTTTTTTTTATCCTAAAGATGCATTCTGATTTAGGGGCTGCGACATAAGGGATGAAGTCAGAAAATTACATGCTGTTTTCACAGTATTTATTCAAGCCATTTTTCAATGCTTAAGATGGGTGGCCACAGCAGGAAAGGAACATTTTACTAGGATTAGCTATAAGCAAATAAATTATTCAGAAAAAGGGCCAAAGCAAATAAAAAACCATCACAAGATTTAACTCTTTTTTATTCATTGTGGACACTGACTTATGGTTTAATAAAAAGCTGATATCATCCTAATATATCAGTGAAAATCTCCACATTTATATTGTCTGTGTCGTTTCCTGGGATCTTGAGAACATTAGCACTGAATCTTCACCCCCTGCTGCTCTTATCCTCATGTTCCTACATCCTCTTTGATTTGGTTCTGGCTCTGATATCAATAAGCTTGATTTGGAAAGGAATAAGTGAGGTCACCCTCTGAACCTGAACTAGATCCACAGATACTGTTTGGATAGGTGCACAGTAGGCCTTGAGAGATGTACAATGTAGCTGTAACCATCACTTTTTATTGCATGCTTACTGAGCCACCACTGTACTTTGGCTCAATTATTGGGTGGGGATGGGGGTTGTGGATTGAATGATGAATTAATACAAATATCTCTCTGAGTTAGAGCTGCTGAGGGTAGAAGTAAGTTCACTTAGTTTGAGCCAAATAGTCAGTTCACTTTAGGCAATGAGATAAAACTGAGGTTGAAATGAAAAATATGTATGGATATGCTAAGCTACAAGGCCATGTCAGCAGTCTTGTCTTTTGGTGTTTTTTTTTTCATTAAGGTTCATTCTGGTATATTACCAGAAAATGTTAATTACCTCCGGTCATTCAGTATTTGAGTTCATGATTCTAGCCTTTCTTTCTTCTCAGTCTCAGAAAAGTATTAAAGTTCAATTCTTTCAAGCTGTCAGGATTTCTAATAATTATCACTTTATGTGTTATTTCGTTTTTGTTCCATTCTAAGCCAAAAGTTGCATGTTGCATGTTGCATGTTGTATGTACCATTTGGTGACAGCACAGCAGACATTACATGTATTCATAAAGTTCAGCCTGTTTTATTCGGAAGCTCATGCACTGGACTACAACATTGCTGTATTGGCCTAGCTGTTAGTCTAACAACATTAAGGATGCACAAGATGCTTCAAATGTTCATCTTCTTAGTGAAGAGAGAAACCACGGAAACATTTTACTTGATCCTTAATTGTGTCTTCAAGTAGAAAACTGAAGTGCTAATCAACAACAGATGTTGCTCTGTCCACTTTGTCAGCCTTCATTTATCTGATTTTGGGATGCTCAAGGTCAGAGTACATCACTTTTATTTTCTCAAAACAGATTTTTTCTGCATGCACTCAAACTAGCAACTCTCCAGTCACAGGCTTGACTCCTTGCCCATTAGGCCACAGCTCATGTTCTTTGTTCTCCTCATGATGTTCCTGCTTGGAGCTGCTTGTTGGACCACTCAGCCAACGCTTTAAGCCACTGTGACAGTTTCTGGCAACAGAGAGCAGCAGCCCTGCGTGAGTTATACAAGATCACCACATGTGTGATCCCACTGAGCATGAGTTATGCTCCCACTGCCTCCTGTTGTCTTTTGATCGCAATTTATCACCAAGTATTTTGGGTCAGCCTTGCCTCCTGATACACAGAAAAGTGAGGGTGAGATTAGGTGAAGATACCTTTATATTGTCCCTTGGATACTGCTGAATGGCACTGCTGTTGGGCAGGGTGGAGTAATTTATTCATTCATTATTCATTCATTAATGTAACTGACTTTTTACTAAAGCCCACTCATTAGCAAACATGACTATACTAGTTTACCCACAGCTGTAAGCTGGTGTTAGATAGATAGATAGATAGATAGATAGATAGATAGATACTTTATTGATCCTGAGGGAAATTCAAGTGTTAGCTTACTTTCCAACAGCAAGGGCCATTTGCTACTACTGCTGTGTGTTATTATGCAAAATACCTGTTCAAGAACTTCTACTGCATAGGTTCTGAGGTGCAATAATTTTGTTATTGGATACAGAAAAAAAATGTAGTGTGTCAAGTTTTGAAGCAGGTACCTCTGTCTTTTAGCATTATAACAATACTGTATGAATACATATCATATCAGCATTATATGATACATCTGCAGATAAATAAATAAAATAAAATTAAACAAAACATTAAGGGTTTTCATTAAAAAAAAACAAACACATAAAAACTGCTGGTAGCCAGAGACAGTTTATTCAATCATCTTTTGGAGTTTTAGCATTAGCATACAGCTACAGATGACAAAATCTGTGAGCAACAATTTTTGCCACAGTTTCACAATTCAAAAGTGCTTATGTGTTCTGTGAGAGAAAGTATAGCAATAATCAGACTACTACATGTGGCAGGACTCAGAGAACCGTCACATAGCAACCCAGATTTCTCTACCATTGAATGCACCCTGAAACAGATGTGTAAAGTGACTGAAGTGACTGATAGACTCACTAAGATCACTAAGAGCTCACAAGGGTTCTTGTTCCTCGTAGACCTCAGCTTCTACAACCTAAGGCATTAAAGCTGTGGTGCTCTTATTCTCTTGTCCTTTGGCCACAGGTCCCCCAGATGTTGTAGCTATGAACAGGGGGGAAAACTAAACAGCCAGGGCAGCACTGATGAGTCACCAGCCTAATGGACCATGGTATGAAACGTGATAGGGACTGCTTCTGCCTTGTGAGGGCAGTTTAGTGAAAACATTGTCATTACTACAACCTGAGGCCTCCCAGGCCAGGACCTCATGCAGTGAACCGTATGGAGAGAAAAGGAAAGAGAGGAGAGGGACAGGACAAGCTGAACATGATACAATCGGGGATGGATGGAGTCCAGTTTCAGACAGTGAGAGCTGGAGGAGGAGGGAAGCGGAACAGGCCAAAGTCTTTGTTTTATCTGGAGCAAACAAGGCACTTGCATCATAGCAGCTCTCCAAGAATAATGTCAAAACCTGATGACTCAAAGAGAAAATAGAGAGTTGATGAAAATAAAGCTTCATCTGTCTCGCCTGGTTAACACTCAAACTTGGGAGCAGGGTGCAAAAGTGGATTTTGGACAACAGATATATTTGTACATCTTTATCTTGTTTATATGTTGTTTTAAATTTTTATGGGCTGCAAATTTAAGTTGGACAAACTAACACTGAGAAATACTTTCAGTTACATAACACAACCAATGGCACAGTATATCTTTGATGACAAACTGTCAGCTGTCACTCAGCATTTTGCATTTGACCTCAGTTAAGTAAAGAACTAAATTGACTGTGCAAAAGCAGTCTGTGTATTCAAGACGTGTGTGTGTGTGTGTGTGTTTGTGTGCATATTTATTGAAAATCCACTGCTGTTTCAGTCATGCTTACTCTAATACATTCAGCATGCACTGGCTCAAATTTGAAACACACAAATTAGAGCTGCTATAAACAATTTCCATCTCCAAGAGAAGTCAGGATAAGAGCCTGTTTGTGTTCTCCCGCATACATTAAGCATTTATCTCTATATAGAATAGAAAAGATATTGCAAGTCAATTGTATCTGGTATGGTTCAGGAAATACACTCAGAGAAATAAAGATGAATAAAAAATATATTTAAGAGCATATGATAAAATTCTTTGTAAGTAAACATCACGATGCACTTTGGGCTCAGTTTTTGATGACTGAAAAAATCTATCTGTGTTGTTTGTGAAGAACAGCCTGAAGAGGTAGTGTGGAAAGTTTTATTTAATTAAGCAAAAAATATAGTTAGAATTACTTGAAAGAATGAAAAAAGTGATGGATGTGATTCCTGCCAGATCAAAGCAAAGGAAAAATTGTGCCTAACTGAGCCTACATTTTGATGAAAGTTGCAAAATCTTAACACGTACGGCTGATTTGTTAAGAAATTCGAAATATTAAACTTGAGATGGTTGCTGTAGCTCCTCCAACAGGCCTCATGATATGATGCCAGCCGGATCTGTTTGGTCCAGTTTTATTACAGCTTTGGTCTCTCAAAATAAGAGACACAAGTATATGCAGACAAAATGATAGTAAAAGAGCTGACCCAAGTATGAATGAAAATATGAAAGCACCAATTGTTTATCATTTCAGAAAGTTAGCTTTATTTGGTCTAAATGAATGAACTTTTCCAAAAGATCTTCAGTTAAAATGCTATCTCCAGTGCTCATTTGGTATCAAAACAGGGCCAACATCTTGTGTCTGTGGCGACTAAATGTTAACATACAATGTCCTGCTCCAAACCCCCCCCCTCCTTAACTCAGAGGCACAGCCTGGATTTATAACTGGTACTAACTTTGGAACAGAGCCTCCACTGGAAACAAATTTAGGGTGTCTGCCTTCGTCCTGAGGGTCACAAGCAGGACCATGTCATCGCTGCAGTCCCCCCAGTCACTCACACAAAAGGCTCTGCTTCATGTCCCCAGAATGCCACTGCATTAAGTCTGTGTGAACGTGTGTGTGTGTGTGTGTGTCGCCCCTGGTTTGGGGACACAATCACACACATAATGGGTGTTTGGTGATGGAAATGGAGCCTTGTAGCACCATGACTTTCTGTCTATATCATCCTAATACTTCATCCATGCACACAGGTAGCTGAAATGCTTAGAAAAGAAGAGAAATTATTTCCACATGATAACAGGGAAATGTTGTTGATATTAGCCATTAATGACCATGCAGAATACAGAGTGGAAAATAACTAGTGGCTACAACAAAATGTGGAGAGCAGAGAGGGACTTAGTGTTTGGAGAAAACACACCTGAGGCGATGAGGAAAAGCTAACGTTCTCCCTCCTGATGTCATTGGTAGGGGCGCACCCGCCGGTGAAAAGCCAGGCCACCTTTTTTCCTGTCCTGGCATCTGAAGGACACCCAAGGGAGCGAGACGTCAGCGTCACTGCAGCAGCCTGCCGCCATCACCATCATCAACGCTAACATCATCATCACCTGTGAAAGGTAAAGTCCAAACATCTGTCATCCATCCATTTTTACCTACTAGGGATGAGTGATTTGGTAGCTGCCTCTCTGAACCAGTTTCTCTGACCCTTTTTTTCATTTTCTGACACTTCCCATATTCCATACCAAACATAAATACACTTCTCAGCAGCACCACATGTTATTTAAAGTGTCTCTTTGCCTCAGTTTATTTTTATACTGTAGAGCTGCTGTGTCAAAGGGAGAGTTGGCTATCATGTTTTGTCTTATATTTTCTTACTAAACCGTGTCAAAGTGGCAGCAGATGACATGTCTGGTGTCCAAATGCAGAGTGCAATGAATTTGAATCCAATGCGTAAGATGCTAAACTCATTTTACAAATCAGAACAGACAGTCAAAGCTATAAGTATCCTTTTCCTCACTTCCACAGCAGCACAGACACACATTTCTCACTATTTATATAAAATGGCAAAGTATGCACTTTATATTTGCTTTTACTTGATTTTCTTTCCCCTTATGATGGGATTTCACCTCCCCTTTGCCACTCCTCCAATTTATCCTTCCTGTTTCACCACAGCTATTCTCTATTGGGTTACATAGCTTGGATAAGACAAGCCAGGATTTACACACACAGGAAAGATAAGAGGACATTTTTATGGCACAACCACTATTTTAGAGGTGCGTATGAGAGTCGGAGAACCATTTTTGGACTGCAGACATGGCTGGAAAATCAGTGTAAGCTACTAAAAACTAGGTTGTAACATTTTAAGGCCTCGTGGCTTTTCACGGAAACACCTCCCTATACAGAAAATATACCATATTAATCATGTAGCTATTAGCATGGTTGTTTGTATCCAGGCAGGGGGGAGTCATATTAAATATAATACTCTATTTAGTTGCCGATTTAAGTGTAAGGTTGCACATGTTCTTTGTACCTCAGGTTCAAATTATTCCCCAAACTGAATGCCTCCTCGAAGTGCCAAATAAATAATAAAACCACCATAGCAATGAAACTGTGCATGCAGAATGAAGGTGTCATGTCCTTGTTCAGATGTCCCATCCACAAAATGCCACATTGGACCAAAAGCCTATTTTAACAAGAGCCCCACCCATAAACAAATGCCCATTCTTAAAGTACACAATTTCCCCGCAATTTTCCAGTGTGCTGCATTTGACCAGTGTTTCAGTTGGAGAGTTATATCTCAATTGACAGAGGTGAACACCAACTGAAGTAAAACCGATTTCATTTTGACATTGGAGATCTTTCTGCTACAGTAAAAGCATTTGAAATTGCGTTTGGTGTAAGGTCAGAAAGACTGGGGCAAACCACCACTTTGAAAGTCAGAAACTTCTGGCCAGATAATAGTTGCTCCTAATCAGTCCTGCAGTGAAGATCTAATGTAATGTTTGTTTGTTTGTTCGTGGTAAGTGTGACTTATTGCACCTTCATAATGTTACACAATGTGTAGTCTATAAAAAACAGTGTTCTATGTGCTGTGTACTGGGGCCAGTCATAGGCAGGAGTTCCCCAGTGGTCTGCTGTACTTGCTGGTGACCTGCTGTCCTGTGTGCTAATGGTGTCAGTGGGACACAGAGTCCTCTGTGCAGCAGCAGCACACTGGCCTGTTGTGACTGTGGCTATTTAACAGAGGCCCTGTATGCCCCTTCAAGAGTGGCACGTGTATCCTCTCCCTCTGCTGCTAAATATAGCAACAACAATGGACCCGGGAAATACCTGTTTAGAAAAAAAGAAAAAAAAAACTCACCTCAGATGATATCAGCTTACACCTTATGAATAAAGCTTAGAGAAATGTAATTTTCCATTGATGGCAGAGGGACTGAATACTAAGGAGGATTGTTTTGTGTGTTTCATCTCATCAAGTGTAATTTTTATCAACTTAGACATGTGGGTGTAGGTACAGAAGCACATTTAGGACAGTCATTGAAAAGGTTTTCATAAGCTAGTGTGAAACGTTGGTGTTTTTATCAGCTAGCCACAAACTGACATTGATATATACATGAAAATTGCTTTACTTGTTTTTCAGAAGGCACACAAATCCACCTAAACTACTTTGCCTTTTAATTTTCTTATGCCTTACTCCACAAACTCTTTCTGAAATGATTGAGTCCTTGTGAAGTCTACATTAAAGTGGTCTGTACATAACAACCTATAAGAGACATCCTGCTTTATAAGGCTTGGTGCCAAAAGTATCAACTGTGGGTCAGTACAGTACAACATGTATATGTTGACCTTTTGTATCCTCCCACACAGGGGAGGAGAACCATTAGAATCATTCCTGGTGGAATATATCATAGTTATAGCTCTTAAACTTTGTTGCTCAAATACCCCCACACATTTTGGTCCGGACGCCTGCGCGACTCCCCGGTGGTCCTCTTAACTGAAAGAAAGTGATTAAATGATCATCGTCAATTGGAATCTTTGCTTTGGGTCCTGATATGGGGCAGCCATTAAGAAAACGGCACGATCCCCGATGAGAGGATCTGTCCGTGGCTGGTAGCCTTGGAGCGACTGTGCAACCTGAGGCAGTGAACTGCAGCTAAAGATTGACCCTTTTTCTCTCCTGAGGCCATCATTCACCCACAGAGCTGTGAAATGATTTTTTGGGTAAAAGAAAACGATTTTAACATGTTTTTCATCTTGGAGTGAAGTGTAATAGCCATGAAAGGGCAAATAAATATTATCACTTTACATTAATAATGATTGATGCCTCAGGGAGTTGGCGAAAGTGTCTGCGTGCACATATATATGATTGTTACTGATACATTAACATGTAGACAGTATTTCAGTGTTGTAGCTGCTTAAAGTGGAGATAACTTTAACTACTTTGCATGCTGGGCAACTTAAGCTTTTCAATCAAATGCTTGTGTTTTTGTGTGTTTTTACAGTCTAAGAAGATCATTTAGACCTCAAAATACATATGATGGGCCACAAAGTGATAAATATATATTGTTTAGCCTGAGATTCTAATCTGGTTTCATCCTCGTTATATAGTTACATGAATGGTATTAACTTGACAATAGTTATATTGTATATACAGTATAACAGTATATACAGACAACATAATGAAATATAATAAGATGCATCATTAGAAACCCTCTTCCATTTATGTGTAAAAATGACAGCTGACATTATGTGGCTAGTGAATCTCTGCTCCCAGCTATTTTTATTCAGCAAGCAGGAATTATTTACATTTCAGACCTGTGGCTAACTCCCAGTCCTCTTCAGCCTCTTAAGCGTCTTGTTATCTCTGTTAGGTGTGTTTGGCCTTAGAGTGTGAGAGCTGGATGCTGTATGGACGTCTTGTTCCATGTGTTTGCTTTTCGCCACTGGACTGGCGAGAAGATGGATGAGCCTTTCAGTGCCGATAACTCGATTTTTTTGTTAGTTTTTTTTGCTACCATTAGCTACCAAGCAGGCTAACACCCCAGTGATCCCTCTTCATCTCAAATAGACTGGAAAATATAAGACCATAGAGCTGTCAGGAGTGACCACTTATATATTCAGTCCAACCATGATGGACAACATGGGTTCAGACCCAGCAGTTTCAGTACCTCTCAGTGTTGGTCTTCTCAACACTCTCTTTTCTTTCTCTCTGTCTCACACACACACACACACACACACTCAGTGTTTCAAAGAAACACACAGAAATGCAGTAAGGCAGAGTTCCTAGATCTGTCAAAGCTCATTTGGCTGAGCAGTTTGCCAGCAGCACAAGGATTTAGACAACGAGGGAAATTTTTGTTGAAGTAAACATGCCTGCTTGCATGTAAACTCATCAGCACTCGCAACGCTTTCCAAATAACTCTAATTTTCAGAGATGAATTGGAAGAAAATGCTCTGCGACGGTGCACAGAGTCTTCGGGGGTTTAAGTTGGGGACTGAAAAAGTTTGCGTCATGGTTCCCAGACCGCAGTGCCGCACGCGTCATGAACAAGAAGAGCTAGAATATTTCCTTTCAACAGTCATGGGAATCTTAATATTCACAATCCAGCTCTGTGATTGTACCTACTCTGCAAAGCTGAGCCAGACATTAAACATTTTAGCCACTTGAGCTGAATGTGCCATCAGCATGATTAGGCAAGCTTGTAAAACACAGAACAGTGGTTGTATTCTCAAGGGATGTTAATTAGGCTGTTAAATTTAAATAAATAGATTTTATGTACTTTTGAATATTATGCAAAAGTTCTGATTTTTATCATGAATTTAGTATCTAATTGTAGCTACATGAGTCTGAAGAGAATTAACAGAATCCCTGCAAATTAGGGCTCTGTCAGGATCAATTGAACACATAACAGGATGTGGTCAGAAAAAAGGCCAAACCTCTGCAGACATTCCAACAGTTTTATATCACATACTAGATTTAAATACAGGAAAAACACATCGCTGTATGTTAACAACATGTTATACACCATATTGTGATCATTATCAAGTAAAAATTACAGAATTGTGAGACTTTATACACAGAAACAACACATTCTTTCTTTAATTAATGAAATACATTCATGGCTTTAGCTGATTCAGTCTGTAGAATATGCTGACAAATGTTACCTCAGGTTAATGGATTTCAGATAGGCATTGCCTTATAAGGGACAAAGTCTTGATGACTTCTCTGTACCTGTCGTACTGCTACAGCTGCATAGTCTTGCATTTACTTCTGTAAAAAGCCTGTAAAGAGAGTTTGGGGTGCTGTTCTTGCGAGAGAAGTCTAGTTTTCACTTTGGGTGTATTTACCAAGACCTTTCATGCAAAGAAAAGAAACCATCCAGAACCACAACTGAAGAGGCTGCTCTTGATGCATACTGCCACCAATATTTAGAACCAAATGTCCCGGATCTAATCTGTGTCTTATTTGATTAAGTGTACATAATCATGATTAAATTTGTACCAAACCTAACAGCTAACAATCATGATTTACTGCACATCTATTTAAGGGTTCTTTTTATATAATGTATATATATATATATATATTAAAGGTTTAGGACCTACTGTGCAATAGTATCAATTACTGCATATTTTAAGAGCTTAGTGGTAGGTAAAGCCCGATGAACAAATATTTGGCGTGTCCAAGCAAACATTTCCCCCTGTGTTTAATCATTAGAGAGAACAGCCGACCTGTGTAGGTGTCCTTCAGTGAATCTCGGTGCTACATAAACACTTGTGGTGGAAGGTATTTACCCGAATCTCCAGCAAACGTGTGCTCAGGCGTCCACGGAACAACTTAAATCTGTCGGTTGCATGGCCAATTTGACCTTGAGAACTTGAGTGTGTGTGTTTGTAACCTAGCTGTTACAAACACAGCAGAGTGAAAACGCTGCTGGAAATTCGAGGAGTTTGGAATGAACATAGTCCTCCTCCCCACTGTGTGAAAGTGTGTTTTGTTTGTTGTGTGCAAAGGGTAAAGGTCAATGTGTAATCCATACATGCATCTACAAATGTTTTTACATATTCAGCCGGAGTGAATTTCATTTACAAAACAGGCTACAGGTGGAAGGTTAAATTTGCAAGCTTCCATTGTTCATATCAGAAATCCAGAGTGTATCTCACTGGAGAACGCTGCTGTGATGGTCTGTAAGAAATTTCAGAGGGTTTAATACTCAAACAAAACAAAACCAAGCGTCTCTGCTTGCTTTCAGAATCGTTGATCTGGCAATCTTCGTATTTGACAGCTTCCTTCATTGTAAGTCACTCTAAATAAAAAAACAGCAGCTAAACACTTTAAATGTAAATGTGAAACCTAAGTATTGTCTTTCCCAGCGGGATGTCTGCAGGAGGAAAGCAGCCCCTCTCTGGGGAGCTGTGTCAGCCTAATAATGCTACTGTATCCGAAGATGGATATGGACATTAAAATTCAGAGGAATGTTGGTGCCAAGATTCTCTCGAGACTGTCCTCACTCGTGCTAATGCACATTCATGTATGCAGGGAGACATATGGAAGAACAGGCTTATGGACATAAGTATTGGATTACTTATGAGGAACTTCCTTAATGGCAATCATCAGTTAGGCCTAACCTTTATCTAACCTCAAACTCTCTCCCAAACCTCGCCCTGTCTGAGTATGCATCATCAATTGTGTGGAGTACATTTTCGGATGCATCCCATTGCAAACTTTATGGAAGTGGCTGTGTGCTTTGGGGAGTTTTACCAGTTAGTTCTCATCGTTGCCTTACTTGAAACTCTTGAAACAGCAAAAAAGAAAAATATTACTTCAAAACATGACATCCATGAAATCATAAATCTTGCTTTTCTGTGGCGTCCTGAAGGGGATTCCAAGGTCGCCGTCATGATTTCATTGTTGTCCCTTGTAGAAGATGGAGGAAAACACCCACAACATTGAAGTTTCTCAGCATTTGCAAGACCCAGTGGCAGTTGCAGTGCTTGTTTTTCCTCCCACTGATGACGTGGGGCATTAGACAGCTTATTCCAGTGTTGTACAGCAGAGGTGAGAAAGATGAAAGATTTAAAAATATACTTCAGTGAGCCATGCAAGATTCGATACAATATTCATAGGGTTTTTTGTTAATTTTTGAAAAAAACAAAACAAAACAAAAAAAATAACCTAACAAATATTCATTAAAAAAAACTCTCTCCCATCCTCAGTAACAGTAAAAGAAATAAGTTAACCGAAGTAACATAAACATCAAATAAGTAAGTAAGGACGATGGGTAAAATAAATAATGAAAGAAATTAAAAAATAAAAAAAAAACATGCATACACATATTCAAAACACATTTAAACTGGGAAAAAATAAACATGAATGTGTGTGTGTACATGTAGGTATCTATACATGTACATCTACATGTGCATGCTAAAAGTTGGAGGAACACAGCTCATTTACAATAACATAAGGCAGTTCATTCATCATGCTATTCTGTCTCACAGTCAGAATTCCTTTATTTATCCCTGGAGGGAAATTCCTGAAATCATGTCATGTTACTTTAGCATTAATTAGTTTGTAGCTCCTTACATTTACTGGAAAATCTGAGGGTATAGTGATGTCCTTATTGAACTGTAACAAATGACAGAGCCAGGCTAGCTGTGCCTCCCTGCTTCAGGTCTTTATGCTGGACTAACTTTAAATGTCACTGATACTGAACTTGAAATAATATTTAAATTTACCTAAACACAGTCTCACCCCTTTAACTGTTGTTCTGTAGCTGTGTTGACTTTGATTCATGCAGTGCATGCTTATGTAAGCTGATTGGAGGTTTACTGAGCCTCTAGATTTACACCTGAGTCCCTCCACTCCCCCTTCCTCTCCCTGGACCTATAGACTTACATTAGTCTTTATATAGAGAGGAGAAAGCAGACTAAAACATGGCACAGGGACAGGTTTATGGGGTCACTATCTATTTACAGTGATCTAATTTTAATCCCTGTGGAAAGAATGGATCTACATGTGCATGTAAAAACAGGGGTGCACAGCTTGGAATACACTGTATGAGATGCTTCAGCCTCCTGTGATCATACATCGACCCTGAGGCCAATTTAAACACCCTCGGTGCATTCAGCTAGATTCAAACTGATTGAATGACTGGTGCATAGTCAGCACTGTCAAGCTCGCTGCTGAGTCTCACGTTCAGTTTCGCACTCTAACACCCATCTCAGGCCAGCGCCTCGTTTGACATACCATGTTTGACAGTGCAAAAGCTGTTTAATTTCAAAATATTTGCTCAATAATTCAGAGACAGATGTGCTCATATTCCCATAGATTTGATTTCATGCAACTTGAAATAAAAGCTCGCCCCCACTCATAAAACGCACCAGTAAGCTGAGTCTGCTGTGGGTACGTTATTTTGCACATGGAAGCAGGGATACATTTCAGATTGTTATCAAGGATTGTCCAAAGACTACACATGCCTTCAGTGCTATACTGGGGTCTTGGCACGTCAGTATATTTGCACAGTTCTTCATCTACACCGACAGACTTATGGAGTCACTCACACTATTACATTTCGGGTGCTTGTATGCCAATAAAAATGTTGTATTCATGTCTTCTTGTGTATGCTGATTTGGCACTTAAAGACTTGTGCAGCTCAGATTGTTTTTGGTGCACATGCCCAAGGACTTGTCAAGATGTTATACCAAAACATGCTTTACTAGATGGAAAGAGAGGGATTATTTCCCAGAGCCATTCAAGAAAAAGTTGGTATACAAACATATAATTCATTAACTGTTGCCATGTCTGTCCTCTCACCAGGGAGATATGAATATGATTGTTTATTTAGTGTTGAACGACATGCAGGCAGACATTTAAAGTACTGGTTGTGGGTCTAAAACATTCAACAGTCATAATTTCTGAGCTCATTTTGGGTAAATATGTACAGTACATTATGTGTGTATGTGATCTAATTGAATGTGACTTTGGAGCCTTAAGAAGCAACTTTACATAATACACTCTCTACATCATTATTACTTGTTTGAGGAACTTTACTTACCACTTACTGCTTCTATATTGTTGGTGCTTTGCTCAGCTCCACTTATGTGAAACTGCTCACATAAGTGGAAGAGAAAGTCCAGTAGGACAGAATATGAGATTGTTTTCCTGCCAGTTTATGTTTATTTAGTTTTTAATAACTGATCAATGGCACTTCAATTTCTTTCAACTAACACGCATTTATGGGGCACCACAAGTCCTTTTACTACATTTAAGCTCATTTCGGTGCTTATGTGGTCTCAGACTCAAGTTAGCCCAGTAAGGCACTGCCCTGGCCAGTCAAATGCATCCAAGTGCTTATTCTAGATACTTGAGCATTGCATTTCTAATATTTACCTTTCAGTCTATGCAGTGAAAGGTGACATGGTTCCTCCGTGAAAACTTATCACAGGAGTAAATTACAACCTCATAATATTAGAAACCAAGTGTTTGGCATCTGAGCATCAAGCCATCGATCCTGCTTTGGCATCAAGTCTTCATACTGATGGATTTGATGGTTTTTTTTTTTGTTTTTTTGTTTTTTGTTGTTGTTGTTGTTTTAAGCAAGGTTAGCTGTTATTTATGATGATGCCCACTTCAACACTTCAGCTCCTTTAAGCACTTCAGCTGCTTTTCAGTGATTGCATTTCAAGTTACAGCCAACATCCTTCAGTGCTGAAACTTTTACTGAAAGTTGAAATCCTTTCAATACCCTTAAACCATGGATCTCACGGAATGGCATATAAATAGCATATCACTTTTATGAGTATTTAATGTGTCATTTAACACCATGAGTTTTAGCAAGGTACAAAGGCTGGTGACCTTTGCAATGTGTTTATATTTCCATACGTACAACTTCCACTTTAACTCCTTTCACTGCTTACACTCATTGCAGCTTTATCAGGTACAATGCATGTAGATACATTTCTCAATCATATTTGTTTGTGTATATACAATTCACTTTACTGTGTTTCTTTATCACAGCACTAAGACTCCACTTGACCAAAAATGTGATGTCACCCTCTTAAAATCAGACACGTGGTATACCCCAGGTCGCATGACAGCTTTATATGTCAGCTGTAGCTGACATGACATCTTCATAGGTTTGGCCAAATGACTTACTGCTTTACCGCAGGGTGTATACAGTTCATATCAAATTGCCTACTAAGCTTTGTGTTTTATTGTCAAAGGAAGCCAAAATAACTCAAAGAAATCTATAAAAGAGGTTATTTTGACAAACAGTGCAACACAGTATTCTTAGGCTTTCCAGACAATAGTGCTATCTGATCATTTGATATCTGACATACACAATTCCACAGAGGCTCTTGGCAGACAGGCTGCATATTATTGGGTGAAGGTAGTGGATAAGTGTTTTTTGGTGGCAACCGACTGGCAGGTTTACTAGGTGTGATGTAATTTGATCTCCAAAGTGTCCAGGGAACTGATCTAACTTGTGTCAGAGTCCTGCTTGATTCACTGAGATCCCATAAAAGTTGAGGAAAAAAAAAAACAACCTCCTCCTAACCTTATGCCTTCAGCCTCGTGTCACCACAAAGTTTCAGGTCGAAAACATTGATATGTTCAACATTTACACTGATATCAAATGTCAAATGAAAGAGGACATGAATTAGATTTTCTTTTAGATTGTAACTGTAATGCAGTCACCTTAAAGTCATATAACTATTTGACTACAGTTATGATTTTATTGTTTATTTTATTGTACTGCTATAGTAGCTTGGTCTGATTTCCTCTTCCTTCACACCTACAGACGTAAGTTTCTTGCCATCTGCAGGTTTCTTGAGGATTGTTCTAAAGCTTCACTCCGGATGTTCAAGCAAGTCCCACAATTTCATCACAACTTTGTGGTTAACAGATCAGTTGTCATCATTTTCTTCCATGAAAACAAACTCTCTTATTCCATTGTATTTTTCCTTGGAGAAAAAGTCTTATTTGGATCTTTCCAACCATCTTTGGAATGTTACTTAATACCAGAACTGGACAAATACACATTGCCTAATACTTCTGCAATTACACGAGCTACTCAACAGTGTAAGGGGTAGTGACTGCATTCAGGATTCTGTTGACCCAATAACACTTTGTACTTGAATCCACAAAGGCAGAAATAACAAGAATTTGAACAAAACGACTGGTGATGGGGAATAAAATGTTGTTTACTCATATGGTTAGGTCACATTTTCCCATCCAAAAGGAAAATTTCAGATAAGAAGCCAATTTTTAAAGAAAATATTGATGAAGCAATTTGAAGTTGTGAAATTTTGCTAGAGTGAAAACAAACAAAGCAACCATTTCCTCAGTGTGTGTACGGAAAAAAAAAAAGAAAACAAGGAGAGGGGTAATAAAGAGTTCCTCTCTCTTTGACCCAAATCTGCCTTGCTGAGGTAGATTTCATCTCCAGGAAAGAGAATCCCACAAATCTTTGCCAGCAGTCAGACAGACACGGACAGAATGGTCTCATCAATGGGCCATGACGGCTGAATTTAAAGTATCTCTTTTACAACAGGGGGAAAGTATAAATATTGTTCTTGAAGAACCCGGACACTTGACTATTTCAATCGAAGCAGATTTTTAAGCTGTCTGAAGGGAAATGAACTCATAGGTCCAGAAGTTCTGCAGAATAATTTGTCAGAATCCCAAGAGGACATTTTTGTTGTATTTTGCAGCTGAAATATCTTTTAGTTCCTAATGATCACACAATGCAGCATGAATTCACTTTCCGTTTCAGTTGGCAAATAATACTAACGCTCACTTTTATAACTTTGCAAGGACCTTTGCAGCACAAGACAGTCATTTGGGCAATAAAGTTTAATAGTAATCTAGGATATCCTTATTTAATAACTAAATAGTTTAGAATTTTGCTTTATAGATAAAATAAAGTTCTGCAATAGTTTGACATTTTGGAAAACATTCATATACTTTTTCTCCCCAAGAATTAGACAAGAAGATTGATACCACTTTAATATTATTTAAAAATCTTTGAAGAAACATAAACATTCATTGAGTATCACTGGGAGATCTCCATCTCTTCGTCCATTACTCTCTCACACTTCCCTGTCCCTCAACTCCAACCGTCTCGTCTACGTCATTTGTCAGTGTGACAAATACGACTTTCAGCTAAATGTGTCCTGTTGTCCCCAGACTGCACTAAACACCAGTCATGAAAAAGTCATTCCTAACAGCCTGCATCCTGATCCAACTTTTGTCATGGCAGATGCATTAAGCTTCCCTGGCTGCCTCCTCCTCCTTCTCACCCCTGTGGAAGGGGTGTAGGAGGTAGATGGAGAGCATAAACAGGAGGAGGTATGGCTGAGAGAGACGAGAGAGGTAGATGAATTGGGGTAAAAGGTAGAGAGAATGGCAGAGGAGGGCAGTTCTCCAAAGGGAACGGGCAGACTCTGGAAATGGGCTATAGGCGATAAACTTAGTAAAGACAAGGAAGACAGATAGACAGATAGATATTGAGTGAGAGAGAATGCTGAAAGAGTATGCAGATATGTTGGATTGGATATAAACTAAAGCAGGGTAGCACACTGGGGGGTGTATTTCAGGGTACCTGAGGGACAACCTCGCAAAGCAGCCTCTACAAGCATCCACAACCCCTGATGCTTCCAGCAGCTGTTCCAGTGGAGCTCTCCACATGTCTCGCTTCTGGGAAAAACATTTTTCCCTCCAACTGTGGGGTCTCTCTGTCTCTCCCCCATCATGGGTAAAACATATCAAAGCAGTGTGCCGGTAGATCAAGAACACATAGGCCCCTCGGGATCACTTTTCGAAGTGATTTTCATATATTTTTTTCGCCTCTATCCTAATTTTCCTACATCTGTCTCAGGCACTCACTTTGTCATTCAAAGCTACCGTTAATAACGACCAGGAGGCTTATTAAAAGAAAGTGTTAATAGAAGAGCAGTTGTCACATTTCAAGAGCAGAGACTGGTGAGCTCACTGTTAGTCAATGTGTGAGAGCTTATCAGTGTTCTTCTGCCAATCAGATAGGAGTTGGAGTCTTCCTTTTTTCCTTGTTGCACATCTGCCAGTTGTCTCTAATAAAGCAGGGGCTACTATGTGTGATCCAGCTTGACTGATTGGGGTTCGTAAGGCAGTACAGTCAGACCAGCCTTTTTGGCTGGTGACCCTTAAGATGAAGGAATGTGTTCTTGTGACCCTTCATGACATCTTTGCTGTCGTGTGGACGTGTTGAGAGTGGTTCAACCCGAGAGTGAACGAATGTGTCTGATTTTTTTTTTCTTTTTTAGCAGTCTCAAGAGGAGGTAGCCAGTATTTGACAAGAACATTAAGAAAAAGAAACTTCTGTTTTTGTTTCTTGCATCTTTAATCACCTGATGACCCATCAGATTCATTCATTTAGATTAGTTTTACAATTATTTATTATTATTTATTACATTTACCTGCACTGATTTTTCAGGACACTCTCAAGATGGTCAATAAGATCAATCATATTTTAACAATGGTAAGTGACCTTTCTAATTCATCAGAGGCTGTTTTTGTATATAACCCTGTGTAATTCTGTTCAAAAACTTGACATGATACATTCAGGTTATTTACAAAAGACTTGCACTTGTAGAAAAAAAAAAGAGTTTGCAAAGAAAAGTTGTGTGTAAACATCGTCAATGATAAGGTTATTCAAAAACAAACTTAGAAAAAAATGCTTTTGTGAGCATTTGAGTATAGATTAAAGCAGACAATGCTATATGAGATGCAGCATTCAAAGTTTCCACGCTGTGTGTGGCACCAGTTACTCACGGACACACACATTAAGTTGTCCCATCCTACTTGGGTCAAAAATTTGCACTTGTAACTAATATCATTTCACAAGCTCAGCTTGAAGTTTACTTACCTATACTGATGCAATTGCAAATATAGTTTAAATGATAATGCCAAAGACCGTATCAACCAATGATAAAGACACTAATATAAAGTTAAATGGAAAAAACGTAAAGATATATTCCCAAAACACAAAGATCCAAGAATGAGGGAAGGGTCATGAAGGTCTTGTGTGAAGAGAACAATGAATGTGAAAACGCCTGGGATAATAGGGGAAATACTAAACTTAACCAAACAAAGCTGCAAAAACATCACTACCAGTAAGTCTTACCTCAAGAGAAAATAAAGGGAAAACATAAAAAGTCATTCTTAAAGGCACAATCATCATTTGGTGTACAGCAGCCTTTCTGCCCCAACTGTCCACATTATTTGTAATAATTTGACTTATTTAATATAGTAAAGCTCAAATAATACAGCCCATGTGGCCTACAGAGTGACAGCTCAAGAGAAAGGCATTGTGAACTAGACCAGGCCTTTGAGAAAATAACTCTCACCCGGGGTGGGAGATCTCTGCTAAATATGATATAACTATATAATATAACTAATACAACTATCTCTTTAATAGGGCAGCACAGTGGTGCAGTGGTTAGCACTGTCACCTCATAGCAAGAGGTTTCTAGGTTTAAAATCCCGGTCTGGGCCCTTCTATGTGGAGTTTGCATGTTCTCCCTGTGCCTGCGTGGGTTTTCTCCGGGTACTCCGGCTTCCTCCCACAATCCCAAAAACGTGCACATTAGGTTAATTGGCTACTCTACATTGCCCCTAGGTTTGGTTGTGTGAGTGCGTGGTTGTCTGTCTTTGTGTGTCAGCCCTGCGATTGGCTGGTGACTAGTCCAGGGTGTACCCCACCTCTCGCCTGTAAAGACTTTATGAAATTTGGAAACAGAAGAGGATATAAATATCACAATTTTCATGATTCACTTGAAAAGTGGATTGTGGATTGCTCCAGTCATCAGATCAGACCGGATTTGTGTATCCAGACATCACTAACAGCAACATCTGTTGCTGTGGTAGAGTTGCAGGCAGCGTAACAGCATGTATTTACAGGCTCTGTGCTGTTGTTGTTGTGTGTCAGATTGTGAGTGACGCAAAAGACATTTAGACGTTTTTGATTCTTGCTGTCCAGACTTTTAAACTGAATTCTATCTGAATATTCCAAAAAAATGGATTTGGACAGGCAGTCTGGACAAGGCTTAATATTAAAAGCAACAGCAGTGAGAAGAAGATCTGAGTCATGGTGCCTTGACTATACATGAAAGAACATACTGTATTTCTCAACAAGGCTGGGAAAGAGTTAGGGAAAGTAATAATACACAATTGGACCAGAGTGCTGTTGTCCTAAGTGGATGAATGAAAAAATATGCAGAATGTTACAAAATGTTGTATACTTTAACGTAGGATTAAGTGCCAAGAACAAAAGTAACTTTACCTATTCAAGGTAGAATGTCCTTCAGTTTCAATTTCCCTTATGTTTAGCTCAACAATACAACCTGTTAAAACCCCATTTACACCTTACACCTTACATCATGCATCTTGTGGGAGACAGAACTGAAGTCTGATTAAAAGTCAGTGCAAAAAAACCAAAAATGCCTGACTGTATACATCTGGGGACAGATTGCTAATATGTGAATTTACTCTTTTGTGGTGTTTTTGGCAGTTATGAGTTGGACAGATTTAAATGCATCACCACCCTACTGTGGCCTGGAGGAGGGCTCACATGATTTGAATTCAGCTTGGGAAAAGCCAGACAAATGGTGACACTTGAAAAGGCAAGTGTGAGAGGAGCTGCACATATAATTTCTACCCAAAATCATTGGCTTTGTGATCTCTACTAGGCAAGTCTGGCATGAGAATGCAAGGTGAGAACAAAGTGATGGTGCTGTGACTGTGGTTGAGAGGTCAGAGAGGTGGCCCAGCACTGAACTGTTGACATGGCAAAGACAGAACACAATATTCGAGGAGCCCGTTGAGAAGAAAATATGGTTTAAAGAGTGGTGAGTAATAGAGGTGCACACTGCAGGGAAAGTGGATCAGTATTAGAATCTTTCCTCCGAAGCTTTTGCCATGCATTTCAATTAAGCAATGTTGGCACTGTTAACACAAACATGTCATTAAGCTGTTAAATCAGATATTATTGTCATTTTCAAGGTCTCCAAATAATACAGCATAAAAAGCTAATTCTGGTAAATGTTGGGCGACGTAACAACCATTGTCATAACAAAGCCATGGATACTGTAATACCTTTGCCTAGTCAGCGGGAGATATGACTCATAACTCATCCAGAGGGCTAATCGGTAATGACTTGGCGTAATGCAAGAGATACACTGAATTAATGCTTTCCCAGACTTCAAGTCTCATGGTTGAGCACTGAGACCAATTTAGAGTTAGAATTTCATGTCAGAAGCCATGACTTTATAACCTTCATGGGCAGTGGTGCTGCCAGCCAACCTGCCAACCAGCCAACCTGACAATGGCAGCGGTCAAGCTGTTTCATAATTTCCCTGTCAGCAAGGTGAGTCAGGCCGTGACTAACCAGCGAGACTAAACCACTATCGAGCGTCTACATCTATGGCTCGAGGGCCAGCAGGCATGATGTGTAGCACAGGAGTAATTCTATCTATTCCGTTCTATTCTCTTACAGAAACATAAGCCACTTTTTTCAGTCTGAGAGACAGAGGGTGGGGTAATTTGTTCCTTTGCTGGATCCTGACACGAACCTGGAAGCCTTGAAACCACAGGGGCCAAATGTCTGGGAGCTACCCAGCCCTCAAGGCACCCGGGGAGTGAGTGCCAAGAGGCTGCCTTGTCCGTGTTGGGGTGTCTACCCCGAAGGCTTGGAATTGTTTAGTTGGTAGGCTAAACACTGACATTTAGCAGGAGCCTATGCTGTAATTTCAGGTAAAATGTGCCTTAAAATTTGTCATGTGCAGAGACAGATACAATGTGCTCTTGGTTTTTAGCAAAATCATCATAAAGTTGTGGATTCTGATCCACTGGTAAAAAAAAAAAAAAAAAAAAAGAGAATGACAAAACCTCATGTAGAAACGTGGAAAAAAGCTTGCTTTGGTGTTAACAGCACCCTGTCATCAGTCAGTCTGAGCAGTCAACTTTACTTTTTGTTATATTTTTTGATGTACTAGAAATCATAACTCAGGGTTTACTACAAGGTCATACTCAGAAGTATGGGGCCTGTGACCTGACTGCTGTTTTTGACTCACTGGGAGTGATAAGGGGCTGATCAAAATCCCCCAAAACCACTGATACTGTTTTATGCTGGGACCTCTCAGGAGGTGTTTCATTTTTCAGTCGTTTGTCTCACGTCGAAAGAAGGATTGGCTTTCATATCATATTGCATACTTAAATTTTATCTGAAGCTTTTTTTGAGCCTTGAAATATATTTTCATCCATTCTACACAGTTGACTATAATGATGCTTTATTTGATTCTGAGTGATGGCTAGACATGGGTGACTTACAGAGCATGTACCGACATGTATCTATGCCTGACCACTCTGGGACTTAGTACTGTTAGAGATAGTTATTTAATGCTGAAACTAACCTTGATAATACATAGTTTTTGTATTCCTATTTACAAACGAATGAACAAAGAGACCATGATATCAGGTTTTGTCCTTAGCAATTGCTTCTCTCCAGTCTCACATTTCGCAGTGACCTTCACCCAACAGAAGGAGAAATCCCTTGTAGAAGACACCCACAGATCAAAAGGGAAGAAGACCATGTAGAAATAAGGCAGGTTGTGCTTTCAGTAGAGGGAAACTAATCTACAGCTAAATGTAACATATGCAATTTCTTTTGAGTGTCAAAGCCATTCTATGAAGGTGGTAAATATTACAAATTGATCATATCTAAAAATGTAAGAGAAACTCAGTCAATGTACAGGAAATTGGGTTCTCTTTGCTCAAAGCATAGTAGTTTGTACTTCAAGCCTGTGTTGGTGTGTTTGCTTGTTGTTTCTAATGCCTACACTGCCCACCACATGACAGGGAGCAACGAGAACCCAGCCAACCACCCAGACATGATGTAGAATTAAGCAGATTTACCGCACCAAGCACACCAATCAGGAAGAGACTAATGGAAGTACATGGACCTGGGTATTTAGCTGTCACGGCGCCGTCAGCAGGAGATGGAGAGGCGACCACTCTGTGGTGCTGCAGTCTGTGATTAAACTCCGCCGCCAGAGGAAAATCAAAGCATTGATTACACTCTGCAGCTCGCTGTGGGCCTGCCCTCACAGACCCAGTGGTCAGAGTTGACTGACACTCCAGTGGCAATGGAGAGAATTTGCAGTTTCAGCTTGTTTATGTAAAGCAGCCATCCCAAACTGATAAACAGGGATTTCATTTCACTGTGAATCCCATGAAACACTGATACTACAGTGTGGCAAGCTCCCATTGTCTTGTTTATACACTTCTTCCAAATCTACTGTAAGCCCTGGAGTACTGAAAGACATACTAACATCCTGTTCGCACTCATCTCAGCCTCTGCGTTGCTGGAAACACTGATCACAGTGTTGTTGTGTGGGATTACTCCTACAACCACACGCTGGTCAGAAGTGGCTGACATTCAAACAGTAATAGGGAGAGAAAGGGAGCAGTTTTCTTTTCCAGGGTGGTTTTGTTGTCACGTTTGTTTTTTTTGTTTTTTTTTGCAGTTTAGTGCTCTTTAGTTGTTCTTCTGTGCCTTACCAAAGCTACGCAGCCAAGGCAGACAGTCTGACTGATGTTACTGTCTGTGTTGCTGTTCTGATTCACTGCAGAAACTGCCATTCAACACATATTTTATATTTTAAAAGCTGCAATCAGTGAAAAACCACTTTGTCTTAAATGTGTATATTTAGTGTTCTCAAATGAATCATTTCAGATTCATTTCAGTTCTAAAACCGCAGTTTGGAGAACATTTTGTTATTAATGTTCTCAGTGTTTATTGCATACATCACATGTTGAAATAATGCTGTGTCATCTCCAAGAAGAAAATGAGTTATTGTGAGCCACACTACTTGAGGAATACTCTCTGTGGTAGTGATTGTTTAGAAACTGAAGAGCTTAATTTTACAACAGATTAATTTGTTTCTACTGTTTAGCACTCCAAGGAGGCCCTGAGGCAACAATGAGCTGCTGGCTTCCCTGTTTCTCGCTCCTGTTCCTGTGCGGGAACACTTTAGCAGGTTTAGTGTGTGGTAATTTAATTACACTATTTAACTGGAAAGATATAAGCGTAAAACCAAAATAAAATAAATCTTACTTTAGACACAGAGACCTCTTCAGGTCAGGGTTTCCGACGAGCAGCCTATCTTGTACTTTAGTGGTGAATATTTACAAATATATGCTAATTGAATTAGCAAAAATTAATGACATATCGTAAATCGTCTCACTCGTTGTTTCATTCTGACTATTGTAAAACTTAAGCTGAAAGGCATTCAGTTCATTCACTTGTTTGCCATTTGAAAACCAGAAACAAAGAGAAATTTGAGTCTTACTGTCTCAAAATCTAACACCTTAAAGTCAAGACAAGTCTAAGTCCAGGCAAGGCAAATCTCTACATTGATTTATTTATCAAAAACATCAATCCAAAATTTAGGCCCCACCTCTTATAAAGGGGGGGGGGGGGGTAAAACCATAATAATATATATCTTGTGGTGAAAGTCTGTGAGGACAAATAAACATAAATCATAGAAACCATTATCATTCCTGTTTCAAAAAACTCTGTCGCAACTCATATTGCTGTTGCTGACCATCCCTCAGATGTAAACCCCTCTTGACCCATCCACAGCTGGTTAGCAGCCTGTCGCCAGTGACCTTTAACCCCTCATCCAACTCTGCTGCCTTCTCCAACAATTATCGGCAATTGGTCAGCTATTTTCTTAGACCACTGAAATTACCATGTCGTCAAAGTAAGCAAGCGATAAAATGTAAACGCTTCCATTTGCAGATCAGAGCGCAGAGAGGTGTGCACCCTCACACATGTGGGCAAACAGGCTCATTCGTGCATTGGAGGACTTTCACACTAGTCTTAACTTATCCCCCTCACTGTGATCCCATGATAAATTACTGTCAGATCAAAATAGTTTAAACAATTTGAAAATTCATTAAAATGCATTTCAGGATGAAATTTCACTTTGCCCGGTAAATTCTAAAAGCAGTTGAATTTTTAAATATTTGGTCCCCCCCCCCCTGTGCTGACCGCAGCACTGTAGCTGACTGCAGCCCAATTAAATCCCTATACACACTTTCCATCATCACTTCCAGATTTATGACCCTTTCCAAACAATACGGATCCTCCAATACAGGAGTGATTTAGTGCTGCTATGAAACTATGATTCCTGTGAATGAGGGAAAAAATGAGATGGATAAAATGGAAGAAACTATAATAGAGACGTTAATGGTGGGTGTTCTGTGACTTGCGTTTGACAGCGGTGATTACTAGAGTGGTGAAACAACAGTACTTACAGGAAGCTGCTGACTCTCATCCAGGACTGGATTGCAGGATCAACCAAGATTAATGTCAGGCATCAGCAGCAGAGTGAGTGCTCTGCCATGACACCAACGCTGCCAGAGTGAGGAGTCTGAATCTGAGTGAAGATCAGCGGGTAGAGCAAAGCGTTACTCAGTGCGATAACTCACTAAATGCACCCCAAATCTGACTGTAAATCACTTGGAATGTTGTATCTCACTGCTGCTGTCATTGTAAATCTGAAGTGATTTATTTGTTAAGAATTCAGAAGATTATATGGACCACTATGGGCAGAGAAGATTCTCAAAAGTCTTCTTCTTTGGAGACCTCTTCCAAGTGGCTGAAAGTGAATCTGTTTTTTAACTTTTCTTTTAGTCTCTACATTGACAATCTTCATCTGAAGTTGTATAATGAAAGCGTGTCATGCCAACACAAACCGGTGGCACATGAAAACACCTGTACTATTTGTTTGCCAGAAGTCGAGACAGCAGTGTTGTCTTGACATAACCGTTGTAGCATTCCATATAGAGCAATATTATAACATCCTGGATAGTATTTTGAGCACTTTATCTGTGCAGCATACAGTTTGTGTTAGAGGTGTCAGTTCACTTGCATTACATGATCCAACAATATGTGTCTTGGACTGGTTATTTAAATGCAGCTGACAGATGCATCGACTCGGTATCTGCTAACATAACATTATTTCTGTTGTCTTTAATACATCTCACCTACAAGTATTAGCAAATAATATTCGACTTTGGGTCTCCTCAACCAGTGACTCAAGTCAGTGACTTCAAAGGGAATACAGATCATACACTTCCATTGTAGTTAATGCAGTTGTCTTCACTGTCCATGCAGCATGAGCTCAAGCTTCATTTGTTACATGCATGCGGCCTGAAGTGTACAGTTGATGTTTGTTCAACCATTTTTTTTTTCCATTGGGAGTGGTCACTGAAGACCTGTCTGTTGCTACCAAGGCTCAATTTGATGGGTGACATCAAATTAACAGCAATTTGACATCAATACCATGCAGAATGGAAGCCACAGCAGCAAATATAAATAAAAGCAACAACAAAAGGAAGTGTGGTTAAAACAGTGAATTTTTACTGGCCAAGCTGCTGTTTACTTCTCCAGGACCCGTGGAAGCTTTGTAGTTGTGAGTTAAGTTAGAGTTTGACAAATATGATACTCCTCCTTATTGATACGCTTCCTGTCTGATAGCAAAATTTGATGCATTGCAACCTGTCTAAGCATCATTTCTTTCTCCACAGTGTTGTGTTGTCAATTTATGTTGTTATGATTCAGTAGGATTCTGGAAACACAGACTCAACGGCAGCAATTGCAGTGGTTTATTTACTTATTTGCTTGTATGTGTGTGTGCGTGCGCCCTATTAGTCGGAGACTTGTCTGTGTTTTTGTTGGGATGGAACTTGTCGTGGCGCCATTTTAGCTATTTACGCAACAACCTGCATTCCGTCATGTTTGTGTTTTTGCTGACAAGGCACGGCGACTGACGCACAGGAAAAACAGGTCTACGTGCTTCTGCTCGACTTTTTTCCTCAACCAAACATGTTCAGCGTACTCGAAAGTAAAGCCAAGGGATCTGAGTCGTTTTTCCCCAAAGGGCCGGTGGAGACCAATCCTGCTGCAGTGATGTCACCATCACAGTTCTTACCTTCTTTCAGTGTCAACCTCTGCAAATATAGTAATTTTCAGAGTGATTGACAGATCCATGATGTAAGCAGCACCTCTTACATTTGCTTGGACAGCGTAGAGGATTATCTGCCAAAGTGGTGTCATTTGTTTACAAAGCTCATTCCTAATACACGCACTGTGTCCTAACGCTGCACAAAACCCCTACTTTTCCATCAAACTGCTCAGCATAATGTTCAGGTGAGCAGAATGACATTTTCATGATAATTTAAACCACATTAGTGCCCTGTGTTTCTTCCATGTCATCAGAAAGAGTTAATGTGTAAGCTTCCAAAACTTTCAACCCCAATTTGGGCAAGAAATTTGGAATAATGTTCAGGAAACAAAACCCATAGCCCAACATTCATATGGCCGCTGTTGCCATGACGATGTTGCAGTCCGGTGCATGTGCATGCTTGCGCCCCGGTGTCGCTGACTCACGGCGGCACCACAGTCCGTGAGCCAGGCGCCAATCAAATGCAACTTGTGTGCCACAGAGGCCATACCACCTTGGCCTTCCTCCGCAGCTGTCACTGCTTGGCAGGAAAAAAAGGAAAGAAAGAAAAGTGAAATCAAGAAAAGAAAGACATTGCTAGTTCCCTCGGGCAGGAAACCAGAGAAGGCAACAAAATGCATTCCCTAAAATAAGGCCAAAAAAATGCACAGATTTCTCAGCTGTTTTTGACAATAAATCAGATCTCTGACAAGAGGTTTGGAGGTTTGTTTTTTTTTTTTAGTATTATTATTAAGCCTGCTGTCCCCCTCCTGCTTGAGATCAAATAAGAGGCAATGAAAAGAAACAAAACTGGGTCTAAATAAGGTCTGAAGGCAGAGGAAATCAAAACGGGGGAATAACACAAGGCTCGGGCAGCTGGCGCTCTCTGGCCCTCACAAATCAAACCACATAAAATTGTCCCAGGGCTTACAGTAGGAGATGTTTGACATGAGTGTTCCCCACCCAAACACACACTCACGAATACATGCACACACACTCAGGCTTGCACACATGCATACACGCACACACAGATGCAGAGATTACAAGCATGTCTCGCCTCAATAGCAGTAGAGTTAAACAAATTGCTAAGGTCTGTGCAAACAAGAACAATGTGTGTTAGGATTTGTTCAGCCATACGCACACACACACACACTCACACACAATCCCTCCCTGTTCCTCTGTTACCTTTATTTATTCCAAAAAAAGTAAACCAGCCAACATCTTGTACAAGGTTTGTATTAACGCTAAACATGTAATATTATGTACGTATAAATCATGTGATGGAGCAAAGTGTTTCATCAAGTTTTATTTGGATGTGTCACATTGAAACCTGCAGTGAAGTGCTGGTCTGCCCTGATTACCAAAAATAAACAGTAGGGAAG
Source organism: Scatophagus argus (assembly GCF_020382885.2). NCBI lineage: Eukaryota > Metazoa > Chordata > Actinopteri > Scatophagidae > Scatophagus > Scatophagus argus. The sequence goes on from NC_058513.1 coordinate 5,370,139, forward strand.
AAAAAGTCTGACTCATTCATCAATGCATCATATTGACTGGAGTTTGATGTTCTGAGGTTTGAAGGTGTAAGTGAGAGTGAGTGCATTACTCAGCATTTGTACTGTAGGTCCACACTTGAGATGTCTGCTTGGGTGGCATCAAACATTCACATACGCTGTAGTGAAGGAATACGTGACCTTCTTTAGGGTTGCCAGGTAGCATGTGAAAGTATCTTTAGAGACAGGTATAGTGAGCTCAAGTCGCAGGTTTTACTCTGTCTTTTCTTTACGTATATCTTTCATTTATGTTGAGTCTCACCAGCAGCTTGCGTCCTTCACTCACTCACCATTGCCAAGAATCAAGGATCCAAAAAAAAGCTTTAAAATCTATCCTGGGATAGAAAAGAAAAGCCCCTCCTTTACATCATTGCTTCAACCCAATGCTGAATTTGTAACCGGATGTCAAATGTGTATGCTGATGTTTCCATAAACATCTGTGCATTAAAGCTTTAACGAACACTCACATAACTGACACCTATGTTTTCAGCTGCTTCATAAGGCTAAGCAATACTACGTATTCAGTGTCTGAAAAGGGTTAAGAAATTGTACAGACGAAAAATATTTACAGCAATAGCAGTTTTTCGTTCCCATTATTTATAGCTATTAAATGTTGGCAGATTGCAGATGTAATTACTGTTTGGGAAAGAATTATCCAGTACTATTTGTCAACATGTGCATGGTTTCTGATCAAAGGACGTCCACAGACATGGATCATGTACACAAAACTACAAGGGTCACCAGTGGACCGTGAGAACAGTTGCAGAACACCAATCACAGACTGGGATGTAGATGCACAATAGTTGAACAATTGCGTTTAGATCCTTGAAAAGTGAAGCGAAGTCCAACTATACATTTCAGTTCTGATGATTCTTTGTGGCTTGATCTAAGAGTAACATCTGACATCAGAAATAAACTTTAGGTGAACTAGTGTATTTTAATCATGATTTTCTGTAGACATGAACAAAAGCTACAGTTGATCACTGGGTTAACCTCACACCCTACAAAAAATTGTTTACTCTACAGTCACACTCCATGCAAGTCGCTCAGAATCATAGCCATGTTCAGAGAAACGCTTTAATGTTAATGTACAACATGAACCCTCCAGCCACATGCAACATGGGAGTGAAAGTACACAAAAGACACTCCTTTAAAACAATATTTTCTCAACCATAACAGATACTGTATGTGTTATCTTAAAAGCAGGATCTGGATGACAGCCTTTTCTTTACCACGGGTGGGCAGATTAATTAATTAGCATCATTAGACTCCTGACAGTGAAATGAGGCTCATTAAAGAGAATTAGATGAAACACACACCAGCCAGTGCAGGCCATTAGAGGGGCTGTAGCTGGGGTGTGAGGGAGGGGGTGTGTGGGATTAAAAAGCAGAAATAAAGGAAAAATAAAGATTAAATGATGAACAAAAAAAAGCATGTGATCATGTGTGGACTGAAATGGATCACTGCTGTGATTCAGACAACAGAAGTGACTGGACTGATTAAATTAAGACTGTCTCATTGGAGCCGTTGGTCCAATAATGAGACTCCCCATGGGGGTTTTGCCCCCTCTTGTGGAACTTAGTTAAACTGTTTCATTCATCAAGTTGGAGTTTGTGCACGAGTGTGTCCACTGTCAAAACTCGGTATAGTCTGCAGCAGAGTTTGACTTTCATTCCATGTAGAACTTTTTCAGAGTAGTAGACTCACTGTTTTCTCACACTTTTATTGCATTACATTTAGTGTTTCAATGCTAAAATATGTAGAGGAATGAAAGTTCTTCCTGTGAATCATTAGATTTATTCAGAAACATCGCTTCCATCGCTACATACTCACCAAAGATAACCACTCCTGTATTTGTCTTTTCACCCTCTGAGAGGAAGACAAAAATAAATATCTTTAATCGGAGTTCAGACCGAGAGAACATGACGCATCTGTTTGCTTCATCTCCGTATTTACCTGTGGTCCTTATTCAAACTGCATGGGCCAGAGGCTGCCAGTTCCTATACCAAGGTCACGCCACACTACAGAGTAAGACTTAGCAGTGGGTGAAAAAAGTGAAAAAGAGATGAAGGGAGAGAAGAGAGCATTGTGGCCTTATGAGACTGAGAGAGAGAGAGAAAAAGGCAAAAATAATACTGTATGGTGGTTTGATACAGAAAGGACAGAATGTCCCAAAAAGCAAAAAAGCAACAAGCAAATTCAAATACTTCTGGGAAATTGTTGGCAAGGTTTAATGTTTTAAAAAAAACGTCTGTTGCATTCTGCAGTGACACAGCATGTATTCACAAACACACTCAAAGTCTTAACTAAGAGTAGAAGCTACAAAAAACTTAAACTTTTCCTTTACAACATGCTGACACCCAACCCTTCATCACAGTGGTAACAGACTGTAAACACATTTATGTTCTCTGAAGCTAACTGAGTCAATATGAACAAGCTTGTTGACCTAAAAACACTGAAAGGAAGCCTAGCAATGTGCTAACAAGGAAGCCAGGCTACATGCTAACCAGGAAGCTCGGCAATATGCTAACAAAGAGTGTGAAGAAGCAAGTCAAGACATTTGTTAGACTTTAAAGTTATGCTTAATGTTTTGTGCTCTGAATGCAATCAAGAGAACTCCATTGGATGCTTTTGTTTTTAAATGAATTCTGCCCACCTGGTGCCAGCAAACTATGTAAAGAACACTGGCAGGAATTCTTGTCCACGTTAGAGAAGTCATCCATAACACAGTTATAATGGTGTAATGCTAAATTTGCTAAGAACAGACCATGTCACCCAAGTGCCTTGCAGAATGAATGCAAGGTAAAGGGAAGGTACATTTTCTTCCAAGTGCAATGCAACATCTGTTTTCTTGGTTTGCATGGACTCTTTTTGCAGCCAAAAAACACATTATTTTATATTAAAGTCAACCTTGCTATTACTGTTTCAAATCCTAATCCTAAATTAGAGCCCACCAAGCCTGACTTTATTATGAATATAGTCAGCATTAAGGCTCACAATCATCCCTCTTCCTCCTCCAGTCCTACAAGTCATTTGGCTGGGGGGGACAGTGGAACACACTCCATCACACATACACACTTGGAGGGGTGTTGTAATTGTGCACAGGGCCTTAATTGCATCTGATAATTGGTGGCTGTTTTAAGAAAATCTGCCCAGCTATCAGTCACCTAAATGGGGCGATGGAGGGGCCTGGTCTCACGCTCTCACATCGAACAGGGACATGTGTTTATAAGATTCACAGGAGTACTGTTAGGGTCCCACAGCTTTCAACCTAGCCAGCTTCCCTGGTGGTCGGCCAAGAGCAATGGCACGGCCTCTCGGGGAAGCGGATGACTCAGTACGAGCACGTTTCTGTGCACTGACTACATTAATTTTGCTCTAAACATACTCGAACCTCAATTCAGTTCGAGCTACACTTGAGTAGGCACTTCATTTTTGAGTGCTTTTGTGGAAGTGGAAAGTAATGACCACTACTACTACTACTGCTACTCTCCACAGGGCATGAGTTTCTGAAGGCTGTCACCAGTATAAGTATTCAATTGATAAATAAGTGTGTCAAACAGTCCACAGAAAAATAACTTCACCAAAGCACCAGACACATGAAATACTGTAATGTTAATAAAAGGCTAATCTGAGTCATAACAAACATGTTGGACTAACTCCTATTAATCTTTCTTATTTGAAATACCAACAACTCTTCTTAGCATTTGAACATTATTTTGCTCACCACAGCCATTTATTCCTTACTACTGACACATTTTGTTACTTCAACATTTTGTCAGTGATAATTAATGGTTAAGGCCATCAGCATTCGGTGACCCACCAGACCAAGTGACATGGGTTCGAAAATAGTCTTACTTTTTAGTGACAGACTGTTTCCTTGTTTTCACTGTGGTGATAAATTCACCAACATGCTTGAATCTCTATGACTCTTGTGAGTGCAATTTTTCTAGCAACACATGGTGCAGAGGCCCTGCCCTCTGCCTGTATTTCTTATTTTGCTGTCTTCTGGACATTTGTGGCCATCAGGCGTTGGGCAGCGAGTGTGTAGTTCCGAACTGATATCAGTGCACAGTGCTGTGAGGGCTGCAGGTGGCTCACTGGGTTCTGTTCCTACAGCCGCAGTCGAGGGCAGGAGCTTCTGCCGTCGTCAGGTCCGGGAGGAAGGGCTAACTTTGAATGTTGTGTTTACTTGCAGGTGACAAATCCTGCTCATTCTGCTTTTAAAGTCCGTCTGAAACAGCATTTCATATTTATTGAAAATGTATTCTGCAGCTGTTCTCCCTGTGTCTGCGTGGGTTTTCTCCGGGTACTCCTGCTTCCTCCCACAATACCAAAAACATGCACATTAGGTTAATTGGCTACTCTAAATTGCCCCTAGGTGTGAGTGTGAGAGTGTGTGGTTGTCTGTCTTTGTGTGTCAGCCCTGCTATTGACTGGCGACCAGTCCAGGGTGAACCCCGCCTCTCGCCCGTAGTCAGCTGGGATAGGCTCCAGCTCCCCCGCGACCCTGACGGATAAGCGGTATAGAAAATGGATGGATGGATGGATGGATGTATTCTGCAGCACTCACACGTGTTGAGGCTGATAAATAAGAAAGTACATGCTCTACTAAGAAAATAACAGGAAACTGTAGCACTCAGAGTATTGAATGGTGGGTAGGATAGTTTCATTTTTTTGTTATCAAACTTTTCTTTTTTATGAGAAACAGTATGGAGTGTGGTGTCAGTGTGAAGCTGCATGTGCTTGCATTAACTGGCGGGCATCAGCTATTTTCAATGAGGCACCTTCACAGCTGTAGTTTAATTCCTATAGACTTGTGACGGCATGTCATATTCATACAGGTGTACAGCAAGGCCTTTACAACACTTGATGTTGTTACTCTGCTGACAAGCTCATCCTTACGCTGTTTGTTGCTGCAGCTACATGTGACAAAGAAGTCTTATTCTTAGTTTTATCCTGACAAATTGGCTATATGAGTATGTTGAAGGCAGTTTTCAATGTCCTGTCACCCTACCAGCAGAAAGACAGTTATGTAAGAGTTTTACATCATCTTCTCTGATGGGGCTACTTAGGACAAATTGCTTGCAAGTAGAGGATCACAGTCAAAGCTGTTCTGTGGGTCGAAGACATGAAAGAGTTTGGAAAGACTTACTCTAACCTTACTCCTGCCAATAAAGTGCAATCTCACCTACAATAGTAAAAGCCAAATGGAAACTATCATTTTGGTTGTCAGCACCTCTGCAGTTGCTTCTCTTGGCTGTGACTGTGTCCCTGTATGTCTACCTTGTAAGTGTGGCTCTCACCGACCGACAGTGGCAGTGGAAGACGAGGTCTGCCGCCACATGTGGAACATCACAGTCACCGTACGGTAGTCAGCCGTGGAGCCGGAGAGTCGCTGTCTTCTGCTCCCACAGGAATCAAACCTGGAGTGGAGAACTGGGATCTCACTGTGAAGGCCATGACTTCATGTTTTGCTCACCCCCCCCCCCCTCCATTCTGGTTCTCATTGACTCCACGTTCTATGACAACATTGCTCGTTCTCTCTCTGGCTGACGTGCGCACAGTGGGCCAGCTTTTGGCCGTGCTTAGGTTAGTGTTACTTGAATTTAGTTATTTACGTGCGCTGTTGATACCCTGGGGATTGAATCTAACCTTTCTGCCATAAATAAATAAATCACAGATAGAACAGCCCCGTCAGCAAGGAAATTTGAAAAAGCAGCAGCTGTCAGCCTCCATCTCTAGCCGAGAAGGAGTTTACCACAGGGGAAAAACACAATGATCCTGGAAGTAAGTAGTGCTTGTCTGCCATGTACTTTGTGAACACAAAACTGCTGCTCATTTGACCAATACTACAGCAGAAAGTAAGATGTTCTGATGCCAGATTAACAGAGCTCAAAGTGTAATAGAATAATCCATTAACCAGTTTTAACCCAAAACCACGTTGGGATGGCTCTTTTTTCCATCTTTGTCTGTCTGTGCCTTCTCTTTGTCTCTGCATCACTACTGCCCCCACCCCTTCTGTATGTCTCACTTTTCCCCATCTTCCCCCTCTTTCCCTCTGTGGAGCAGGTGACAGAGTGTAAAGCAGGTTATCCAAGGAGCTCAGATCCGAAGTGGCGGCATTAGTCATCTGAAAACAAACAAACTGCAACTAATCCGGGGGCTGTTTACCAGTAAATGCCACCGCAACGGAAACGTAAATGTGTGTGTGTGTGTGTGTCATAGCCATGGTGAGAACACCTCTACCCTCCCTCTCTCTGTCCCCATAGTTCCATTCAGTTGTCTAATTTCAAAATTAAGCGCGGCACGTCTGGAGTTACTAATGACCTAAACAAATAATCGACGTGGCGACTGAACTGGCGTCTCATTGCTTCGCCTCCACCCTAACCTCCACCCCTATACCCCATCTGGAAACTCTAGCCAGGAATATGTAAATGGCAATTAATTGGAGAGCCCCATTTCTGCTTTTTATAAAACAATATTTTGAGTGAAAACACAGGCGCAGGCGTGAGTGGAAGGCTAGCAAAAGGCCTGGAGCCAAATCCCCAATGCTGTCTGAATAAATGATGCCATCATCGCCAGTAAGGTCAGAGAAAAATTTCATCTCATTGTGCGGCAGGTGAGGCAGGTAGACTTTCCAATGAGCAAGTTAATAATTTCAAAGTTAATAAAACATAAAATAACAACATGCAGCCGCTCTTTCTGGAATTCTTTGTCTGATGTCTGCTTTGGTCAGAAAAGCTTCCACCTGCTTGTTTCACGATAATTCAAGAATATGATACACCTCTGCATAAAACCAATGCAACACATAATAACACACACACACACACACCCTCGCTCCACCTCCAGTCCGCCATATTTTGCCTTTCTTATTTACCTTACTCTGCCTCTCGCCTCAAAGATTTATAATGTGGCATGTACAGTTTAGTATGTGAGCAGTGAGCTGTGCAAACCACGTCATGACAACTCACGCACTGCCACTCGCTGAAGCAGCACACTCTCTCTCTCTCTCAGTCGCTCTCTCTCTCTCTCTCTCTCTCTCTCTCTTACACAAACACACACACACACACATACACACACACATACATACACACGTGTTGCTAATCAATCAGAGTTCAGGGGCAGTCAGGTAGCTCCCCAGCAATGTCAAGAGGCCTTCAGTGACACACAGGGATGGGGGGGAAGTGCCCGAGTGTGTGTGTGTGCACCTTGTGTGTATAATACCCAGGGTTTGCCATGTGTGTTTCAATGAGCATGTGCATCTGTGCATTTGCATACAGTAGTGTTGGTTGAGGGGATTGATCCTGGTTTGTCTTCACTTTTCTTCTCTTTCTTTTATCTTCTACCTCTTCTTCCCCTGTTCTTTTCTCCCTTCTGTTCAGTTTCACACCACCCTCGAGGAAAATGGTGTAACTGTAAAGCAAACCACTCCTGAAAACATTTTACAAAATTACAAAAAGAAACTCAGTGGGAATTAATCTGCATTTATTAGTGGTTTAAGTTATTTTTTGGCAAATGACTCACATTTTCCAGTCTCAGCTTGTCAGTTGTGTTGATTCACTGTTTGTCTCTGTCTTATGTGATAGAATGAAAGACGACACCTTAGGTTTTCACTAAACGATTAATCAAGATAAGAAATCCATGATATATGGAAAGAATTATTGCATGCAAACTTAACAAGAAATAGATGGAAACCTTTTCTAGTTTAGATAGATTATATTTTACATTTCCGAATCCATCACCCATTGCGACATCTCTATCCTGTATCAAATTCTAATTTCAGGAACATACTTTATTATTAAATGTTGTAGAAGAATTGCAGAAAAAAATATGTGTTTAAATGATAGGATATTCAATATGCTTTGGCATGGTGGCAGAAAAAGTTGTTGTGAAATGAGAAATGTTTTGGTTGTCTGAATTTGGCACAGACTGTTAAGCATATGTGTCTCTCATATGTCCCTCCTGTCATGCAGACACAACAACACTACTGTAAAATCCATATGGAAGCACTACACTGCAGCAAAACGCCCCATAAACTGTCCTATTTTTCATATTTTTCCATCATCTCACACCAGCACACACAACCCAAACTGCATCCCCGAGTATCCCCTCTGAGATGAAATCAATAGCTGTCAGGATTGATAAAAGACACCTAATTCAATTTATAAATTTGATCAGGCAATGTAATAAAATAGTAGCTTTCGCTCGTAGCACGTTGAAACATAATCGTGTTTCATGCTCTTGTGCCTTCCTTCAAATCATCCGTGTTTGGGTTTCAACCTCCGAGCACTTTACTGAACTTTAGAAATACGGAGAGTGCGTTCATACACTAAGAAACTCTACCCGGTCCACTAGTGGTCTCCAGCACACACACATTCAATTTAGTAAGCAGGGCTGCTCTTATAGCTTTGACAGGGCTTTTAATAGCCTGATTAAAAGGTAATTAATCACTTATTTCTGGAGAAAATATATACAGTTGATATGAATCACCCTAAGGTTGACATGTTTGGTGCAACAGCCACGGTCACACCAAGGTAAGCGATAAATATGTGGCTTAGTCAAGTCAAGCAGGCAGAGTCAGGATCAAGCTGTGCCCCAGTGGACTTATGTTCTGCAGGGTGTGAGTTACATAGACCCCTCGGTGTCTGTATAGGCCACTGACCCGTCACTGGACCCCTCTTCTATTGCCCGCTAGCATATAGCACCAGGGTGCTGTTGGGTTGACATGCACACCCTCTGGCTCACAAACATATATGTGTGGCCCCTCGCTCACACAGAATATCTTGTTAAAGTTTATGGCCAATTTTAGATGGAAAGAGATACCAGCATGGATTTTATTTGGTCTGCCACTGATTGGGAGCCCCCTGCTTCTACCAAGCCCCCATATACTGTATCATCCAGTGGTCCTGTAGAATATTTATTTATCTTAAAGAAACAGTTAGGTGTTTTGTTTGGGAAATATGTTTCTTAATTTATCCAATATACATAAAGAGCTACATTGTGTCTCCAGATTCCTCAGTCTCACTCAAGTTTGGGATGATCGATTGTGACAATATGATTGATGCTGTTTGGAGACCTTGGTCCTGGTTTAGGAAGAACCTCATTCATCACCACACCCACCATGTCACCCCCCACCCGCTGCAACCACTCCCTTTTCTTTGTTCCTGAAGTGCAATATGAATGTGAGTGTGTGTATGTGATACAACTCCCATAAAAACTGTATGTCTACTTGCATCTTATGGACACACAATGACTGTCAAAGGTGTCAGGAATATTGGCTTTAATGGAGATCAGTGAAAACCGTGAAACTCACTGATGAATTAAAAAAAACTGGTTACTGTGTTGCAATAGCATGAAAAAATACAATAACTTGGTTCTAAGGTATTAGAATTAAGAGATTACGTCAAATATAGGTATTTTTAGATGATATTGACACTAAGAAAAAGTTGGGTTTGTTTTACCGCAAATGGATCAGCCCAGTCTGGTGAATGTTAAAGGGAAATTCTGTCTCCATGCAGGTTTTTCTCAGTTAGTGATTTCATGTCTAAACAGTTGGCACATATCAAGGCCTGCATCACTTAGAAAAAGGCTGGTAGACAACACCCATCAGGAAGCTGTCTGCCATACTACTGTGCCTAATCTGAGACAAGTCTAAATTTGGCTGAAATTACTTGAAACACCTCAAGCCATGAATGCACATTTCCATCTTATTGTACTCATACAGAAATATGGGTGCCGTGAAGAGATGTTGGAAGAGACGAGATGTCACTAAGAGAGGGGAGGGGGAAAATAATAACAGAGAAGCAGAAAAAGAGGGAGACGGGTGGCGTCGGAAAGGAGTGAGGCCTCAAAAGTCCAGTGGAAGATTTCAATTAGTCATGGAAACAGGAGTGGCCCACCCTGCTGCAGTAGTGACAGACCTCACTTGTCCTCCTGACACACATTTGCAATCCTCCTCCTCATCATCATCTACAAGCTATTTACATCTGCCCATCCTTACTTCCTGATCCCTTTACTTCTCTATCATTTATTTAATTTCCCATTCCTTTATCCTCACCAGTTTTAGGTACCTATTATTCTTCCTTTTCTGCTTTTTCCTTCTGCTTTCTTTTCATACCCTTTTTACTTTTTTTCTCCTGCCATTTTCTCTCAGTGACAGCTGAGCTTTGACAGCTTTTTACATTTCATTTTTCTCCGCTACAGCGAGAGAACAGCCGGGCATCAGGGGCCTTGTTCAAACAAACAGGAGGCCGTGCGGTTCGCCGAGGGTGGCGACACGCCATAACAAACCACTGGCTCCTGGCCGTCACAAGCACACGGTGCATAGGGCCCCGCTACGGCGTGGGGCCAAACGGGACCTTTCGTTCTGGTTTCCATAACAACCAGACAGCAACATTAGCCGTTTTGAGGTGTGGAGTGATGGTCGATGGTGGCTGATGTATTGAACCACCTGGTCGGACAGTTTGACGCGTATGAGACGGAATAGCAAGAGCAAAAACAACAAGTGGAATTTCTGTTTTGGTCTGAAAAATAACATGCAAGGCAAATACTGAACGAATGGTGGACCAAATAAGAAATGAGACAAAAGATGAAGGAACAGTGTTGTGATAGGCTACAGTGAGAGGCGTGTGCTGTGTTAAAAGGCCTCTAGTAAAGGTACATCATCATACACAGATTCAGGGTCAGTTTATGTTTGATTATTTGAGGCAGCGTCAGGCCAATTTCACATGAATGTATTTGTATGTATGTTTGTATATATGTATTTCATAATTTGTATTGTGTTAAAAGTTGTTTTCAGCACTGGAGTGAAGGATAAATTGTGAAAGAAATAGTTCAACATCAGAATTATTATTCACCTTTTCAAGAGTTAGAGTCTCATAGGTACTTCCATATCACTCTCATATTGGCACATTAAGTACCGAGCTCAAGGTGATTAACTTAGCATGAAGACGACTCAAAGCTCACAGACTGATGCATTGTATTTCATTTGTTTAATCAGTACACACACTGAAACGTAAGATTTATGGTTCCAGTAAGTTTCTTTTTTTTGGCTAATTGCTAGGCTGTTTAGCTCCATACTTACACTGCATTTATGTCACATTGGAATTACTATAATTTCCATTTCCTGAATAAAAAACAGTCATGCCAATGTCAAAGTAGTACAGATTTTTCCAATATATATAACTTAATAATATGGAGGTGTACAAAAGCTCAACTAAGATGGATGCCTGACATGACCCATGTTTTCAGGGTAATTAAAACCTAAATTGTGTAGAGTAGACAAGTAGTATTTTTGACCCATATATGATCAACTCTGGCATTATACATCTTGAGTTGTTCCACAGCATACTCTTAAATTGTAGCTGGGGCTAAAAACAGAGGGAAGAGAGAAGAAGACCATAAACAAATTTGTGGTCATGGAAAAGTCTTCATATCTGGAATGAAGGACACAAAATAATGATTGAGAGAGAAAGGGAACAACATGACTACAGGTAGAGGGTGAAATGTACCAAGATTTGTGAACAGTCCAAACAGTTTACTCCAGGCATCATGATAACATCTCTTTGCTACAAATAAAAAACACATTAGCAGTTTGTTTCCACAAACCTTCCTCCGAACTGCTACTCCCAGGTTGCACTTAGCATATGCTTTCCAAGTAAGTGGCCAGATCTGCTCAAAGATTACCCAAATGACCGAGGCCTTTCTCTCCACCTCCCTGACCACCTCTATTCAACGTTAATCCACCACTGGAGTCACAGCACTGGCCAAGCGATGGCTAATGACCTCCCAGGTGATGTCTTTCTTTCTTTCATCTCCCATTTATCCAAACTGTAATGGACCAAGAGCCAGCTACACAGGTTATTTTTTCCTCATTTCAGTTTTTCTTAATGTCTTCCTCTCCCCTTCTTTTTCTTGAGAACCACTGGAATTATGGAACCTTTTCATCACCTTATTCATTCTTAGCCCGTTAATAGTTTCCTTTCTTCTCTCTTTTTATTTTTTCTTCACTGGCCCTTTGCATTCGGTCCATCAATTTCAAACACCAGCGCAAACCTTACCACAAACCCCTCACTATTAAGTTGCATCCACTCTATCTTATAACCTAATTTTACCTTCATTTTGGCAGTGAATGTAGGGAAAGGGAAGCTATAGTGGATCAGGCCAGTTAGAGATGGAGAAGTGAGATTAGGCACATTTCTAAACTGATTACTCAAATCAAATTAAAGGGTTACTTGAGACCACAAACCTCAGGCCTTTAAAATGGAACGCTGTACTTGTTACCTCTTTGTCAATGAAGAATTCATGTTTATTTACATATTTACTTTGGCCAGATATTGCTTCTAATTAAATATTTCTTAAGCATCCAATTCTAGGGTCAGTATTCACACAGGTAAACATAGAAACATTTTTCCATGGAAGCCAACCAATGTAACCTCAACGCTCGAGTGGCAGCTTCACAAGCTCCCCAGAAAAGCATCTCTCCAGTCATAATTTAGCCTAACTGCTACCCTTTGGATTTCTTGACAGAAATGGTGTATCATCTAAAATGGTTTGGTTCGATTTAATCTTCTTTTTTTTTTTTAGCTCTCAAGCAAAAACACAATAGGACGGTAACTAATAGTTGGCACATCATCAACTAACTACAGGATTAGTTTGTGTAGTTACAGGTTATGTTACTAAAAAAGAGCCCTGTCCACCACTACTTTGCTAACAAAGTGATCCGACATAGGTTGCATCCTATGACAATTATGAACACACCCATAGATACAAACATTGGTATGTAAAACACGGATAGCCTTTCAAACAGCTACCTTACACACACACAGCACAACCAGGGGTGTTTTGAGGGTTTTTTTGGGGATTTGAGGATATTCGGGGCTCAGGGCAAAGTACCAAACACTATGTTTTTACTATTACAAATGTGTTGAGTTTGACAGATCACAAAGTTACCTTTATTTTAAGAAAACATAAGATTAAGTAAAAAAAAAAAAAAGCTTTTATTAACATTATATATTAGCAAGCTGCTGAAAATGATGTTTATCAGTCATAATGAATGTTGGCATACATTTGTATGAGGTTAGAGCTAAATTTGTATTGATCATCTCTCTTGGTACATATGTCCCTGTTATTGCTCTAACTGCATTATGTGCACAAGTCAGAAAGGAAAACCCGACAGGTGGAACAACAGTAACTTAATTTGCTTGACAACTGAGACCAAGGTGCTTTACTATAAAACAATTTGACAGCAGTTGTTTATGGACAACAAAGTGTTTCTTGACTGCTTACCCAATAAATTTTTCTTGCAGTCACAACACTGCACCTCTAAGTTTTTTTAGGCTTGACTTTTCCCAGCTGGTCCTGTCACAGGTCAGCCTCTAACCTCCCACCTCTCCTGACTTGTCCTCCTCTTCTCATCCTTCTCCAAGCACACAGATAGCCTCTGCAGAAGCGGTACTGTTTTGAATGAGTTTGTTTAGGTTAAAAAAAAAAAATCAGAAAGAGATTTCTGAAAGAAGTAACTGAAAGAAAAAGCTGGAGAGTTTTTTTTTGTTTGTTCCCACCCTTACAGTGAGCACTTCTTGGTTCGACACCACTGATTGCACCCCAAGGCCCTAGGAACATTGGCGGCGTTGTATGGTGAGGGAGACTCGAAGTCTGATAGATTAACATTAATATGGACTGGGGGAGAAGGGTAGGCATATTAAAGGTCATTTCCCTCCTTCATGGCTAGCGAGGGAAAATGCAACGGGCCATTGACTTCAGGGCCACACACCGATGAGGCACAGAGATATAAAGACATGGAGGCATGAAGGAGAGGGCACCCGGAGATGTAATGGCGAGTGCACATTCATAAACAAGGACATATCCAGACATAGACATGAAGACAAACATTCACTGTCATACACAAAATGTGGGCCTCCACACGACATGGCATTATATACATGTACTGCACTGGTAAACTGCTGTGTCGACAGCCTATTAAAAACCCAGTGAATTTATAACTCCCAATATGGTGATTAAGAATTGTGAATTTGCTTGCTCTTAGTTTCAGGTTCTTGTCACACAGGGCCTGTTTTCTGTCTATAAATCTAACGGCCAAGAGTCCACACACACACACACACACACACACACACTCCCACACTCACTTTTTATGGAGGTGATTGCCCCAGCCAATATAGGATTAAAACTGTTTCATGTACATTTTTCACTACTTCTGACTAGATGTACGAAGACTGTGTCTCCCAGGTACCAGCAGTACATTTTCATTTGTTTTTGGTTCACTTGTAGAGACATCCATCAGATTTGCCTTTCTTAAAAATGAATGGCAATAGGATTAGTCAAAAGCTACTTTTCTCTAAAGACACAGCGATGGTCATTTTTAGGTTATAAGAACTGCGCTTTAGTGAAACATATCTCCTGTTTGCACCAGTTGCCAAAGAGTTGGCTTCACTGTCAAAAATGAAAAGGGCTAATCAGGTCTATCTCTATGTACAAGTTTTTCTTTTTCTTCTTTTTTTTTTGCACCATCTCACTTTTCCTCCCTTTTACTCCTCCACCCTCTGTTGTTTTTCTGTTGAAATTGTGTGTTTTGTGAAACTGGACGCTGGCACCAACAGAGGTTTTCTATTTCCACAGAGACTGCTTACTTCTTATCAGTCTCTCAAAGTCACACTAGAAAGTAAACAAGCAGCACATTCACCTCTGTTTAGCTTTCCACTCGTTCCTCATTTCAAGAGCAGAAGCAATAAATATGTGGACACATAAAATGCAGAACTTTAGAATAATGTAAATACATACAGCAACTGTAAATACTGCTTCACACACACACATATGCTCCTGGCTTGTGTTTATCTGGGCTTTTTGCTTTCCTGTGTGGTTTTTGTCATGTGATGTTTAGGTGGGCAAAACATGTTGCATAAAGCACAGTTGGATTGAGAAATCATGGAAGCCTCAGAGGTGGTGGTGGGTAACACGTGAAACTTAGTTTGTCTTAGTCTTTTTATTAGCAGAAATAGTGTGCCCACATTTCAAGCATACATAAGTATTTTTGTATTATCCTAAACAGTTTTAAATTAACGGAAACTGTATGAAAGGCCTATGAATAACTAGTGCAGAAAATATGGCCAAGTCGAAGCAGAGGTCAGAGCAATTTCAGTCAGTTAGAACCACGTGAACCAGGAGAGACCAGGTTACAAATACAAAATGCTGTGTTCAATGTAAATAAAGCATTGCGCTGTAAAAATACATTGTATGAAATTAAAAAAATACATGTGCAGATTAGATTCCTGCTGCATTAACATGTAAGCAGATTGTTATTGTTGTTGTCGATCTAGGTAGAGCTTCAGTCGACGCCACACCAGCTCCTCCTGATTTTTAACTTTACTGAATAAAGAAAGATACATATTTTTAAAACAATATATTTACAAATAAATTTACATAAGTTCACAATAATACTACTTGTATGGCCTGTTCTTTCCAGCACTATGATTTACCGCTGGATAGAGTAACATTTCCCTCACCTGAGAAAGGCTCGCCTCATCACAAAGTAAAAGCATAACATATCACTTGTTACTTTAATGCAAAAACTTAACGGTGAACGAGAAATTGAAACAAAGTCGATAAATTGAGTACCTGTTGATGCAGATGGCTGTATGGGGGAAGAAGAAGTGGAAGTGCAGTCCTTTTGGCAAAGCTCCTCAACCAGCTGTAGTTCTCAGTATTGGTCCACGCTGGACGTCTCCAGTATTGTCCTCCAATTCATCAGCCAGGGACACAGTTGGACTCTCAGCCCTACAGTGAATGTTCTCTGGTCCTGCTGTCTGATACCAGGAAGACTGCTGATTGACTTAACGTGTTTCTTCAGTGTCTCTTATCTCTAAGTGTGTTTCACCATGCGAGCACTCTTGGAGGCTATACGCAAAGAATTTTTGCTGCAGAACCTCCAGGGAAGCTCCGGGTTTGGGTTCAAATTCAGCGTCTTTTTGATCAGGTCCACCAACACACGCTGATCTCTCCAGTGTTCTCAGTCACCAACCTCTGCTAAAGGTCATCAAGATGCTTGAGCCTGATGCATTTTGTTTCCATGTGTCCACAACCACAATATTGTCGGGTTTTTAGGTACAGAAGTAGAAATTTCCTTGGTGGGAAAGTGCTGTAGCCAGCTGATGAATAACAGGTCTCAGCTCTCTCATTAGAAGCATTTTCGTCCTCATTGTAAGCAGGTAGGCTTTAATCCAGGAGATCGAAATTGAGGCAGAAGAAAAAATCATTCCACTTCATGATATTGATATATATATTTTAAAATGAGAGGAGTATACAGAGTTAAAATGTCATTAGAATATATAAATGAATATTATCCAAAAAGGGCAGCTGATAGTGTGTGTGTTGCTTTAATTTTATGCTTAGATGCAGAAATCACAAACACATAGAAACCACTGGCATAACTTAGAACATTTTTTAGGAGGAAGTAACCAGGTAATAATACGTAATCACACACACACACACACACACACACATACAGAGTGTGCAGTGTGCATGTGATCAGAGGAAGCCAGCTTTCATTGCAGGATACTGAAGGCACCAGCAGGACGCAAGTTCAGGTTCCATGCCACTGTGTGCTGTGGCCTGTTTGTGTACTTTGGATAAGCTTTGCACTCCCTCAGAGAGAGGAAATAGAATCAAAAAACCAAACGAGGAAAGGCTTAAGAGTTCTTATTTATTGGAATTAATTGCTAATGGCGTCACAGGCAGAAATAACAAACAGGTTAGTAAAGACTTTATTATGTAAGTCAGCTGGTTTTACAGTAATCAACACTCAGTAAGAGTTGCAATGATACAGCAGGAGGACTGTGACTATTTTCAGAAGTTATGGTGTGTGCAGTGTATGTGTCTTTTGGATATGTTTTTATGTGAAGAAAGAATGAAAATGTAATTTTCCTCCTTTCCTGTGCCCATTTTGTTTGTTTCCCACCTTTTTACCACTATAATATGTTGGTTATTCACAAATTCATGTCTTGCAAAGGTCCTTTGGAAATCTTACTGTCCATCTCACTGTTTGTCAGTGATCTATAAATTAGTACCTCAGATGCAGTCCCATTTTATCTTCCTGAACAGCCACATTAACAAAGTTATAGTCCAGGCTTGTAGATATATACTGTTTTCTTTGGTTCTGTTCCCATCTAAGTCTTGCTTATTTAAAAGCCACACAGCCTCATACATTACCCGCAGAGTTTGGGTCTTAACATTATGTCACCATGGGATCAGGGGTTCTGCTCCTGCACTTAAAAGCCCCCTGATGATGGACAAAG
The DNA here is from genome assembly GCF_020382885.2 of Scatophagus argus. Lineage (NCBI taxonomy): Eukaryota > Metazoa > Chordata > Actinopteri > Scatophagidae > Scatophagus > Scatophagus argus. The sequence goes on from NC_058513.1 coordinate 5,387,487, forward strand.
ATATAATCAAACGAATGTGGAGGAAAACACGTTGGCCTCTCTCTTCGCGTGTATTACACGGCACAAACACACATACGGTTTAGATGTATGTGTTTATGACTGAAGCTACGTTAAGCAGTTTTGTACTTTGGCAGCCCCAAGTGGCAATAAGAAGAAACTCAAGGCTTCATAGCACTTTCAAAACAGAGGTCTGTGGGTCTGGTAAAAAGGCAGTGGAGTACAATCTTGGATGACTGTTGGTTCTTTCATTTAAACATATATATTTACGTAGGATAGCTAAATAAATCACCAAGGATACAACTTTGGGACATTTGCTACCTCATATGTTATGAGTTTCTGTAGAACTCACTAAAGTTTGTCACTACAGCTTTCTAAGTATCACCAATCCACTATCCTGCTCAACAATCCATTATCTTCCCCAGTAGCATTATGGGAGCACTAATCCTCTTGTATATAGCACAGACAAAGAGAATCCTGAGCATATGCTAGAGATCCCATCAGTGTTTCAGCAACATCATAATTCACAAAATTGCTGACTGAACAAGGAATGTGGTAGAAAAGGTATGCCAGAGGCTGAATCAGCCATCATGTCCAGGCCAACCGTCTGACCAGAGTTAGTTGTCACGAGTTGCACAGTGTATTTTCTCCTCCAAAACCACTGAAGTGCCAATTAAATTCAGTATAGTTAGCTCAGAAATAAAACCATCATTCATTTGTTTTGCACTGATTTTTATAGACCATGACAAAATGACCAGTTTTATCACAAGTATATACTGTAACCACTGGACACTGTATGTGTCTTAGTGGTTTGTAGCTTCTCAAGGAGAGTGGCAATGCTGCCTGCTCCGTGCTAAGGCCATCTGGGTGGTCCTGTGTGAGGTTTTCTGGGAAAACGTGTTGTGTTCGAGTTAAGAAGGATGCAAGAGAGGACGAGAGAGAGCCTGTCCCAAAAAGTCAGTCTTTTACCGTCAGTGTGCATCTGTCTATATGTATATCCTGTGATATCAGATGACTGCTGACTGACTCAGAGTCACCTTGGTCCTGTGTGTGCTGTGTGGTCCTCTGTGTATGTGTGTAAGAGCTGATTTGGATCAGATGTTCTGTTTCTCTCTCGACCTTTAATGTTCAGAGAAGGATGCTGCCTCTCCTCTCTGAGGTTCCAGTTTATGCAAACATGGTTGTTGTTACATTATCAACACTGGACGCCTCAGTGAGTCAAAGGAAGTCGGCACAGAAACTGGAAACCCACACATTATCTGGCTTTGCTCAAAGACACGCATTGCACGGATACTGAAGTTCATGCAATACGGTGTGTTTTACTGATGCAAAGTGACACAGACTTAAATGCACAGTTTAATGTGGACTCACAGGTGTTGTCATCTTCTTTTGTTACACAGCCAACATTGCCAATGAGAATCTTTCTGGCATGACTCAAGTATAAACATTCACGGACAAACCAGGCCTTTAAAGTTTTAATTACATCATCAGTACATGTTTATTCCTGTTTACACACTTTCTCCCTCACTCTCTGACTCTCTCCTGGAAGGGACAGGCGATCAAATGAAATACACTGATGGATTATTCTTGGTTTGAACAATGTCGGCAACACTTGGGATAATGAAACTACACAACATTTTTAGACATTGTAATGAGGAAATTCTACATATTACATCTTTGATATTTTATCACTTATGTGTTAAAGGCCAACAAATTCGATTTCAGTGGAAGGTTGCTGTGACTTAAATATGAATAGAATTCAAATCCACTATTTCATCTAATGTGTCCTGTGCGCAATAAATACAATCAGTATAATAACTTAAAATAAGATGTAAGGCCACAAATTTGAAAACTTCAAGTAAAGTCTACAATTGACATCATTCAAAATCTGAAAAAGGAGGGACTTTAATCAATATTAAATTCAAGTCATGTGACTTGAGACTGATGAAGTAAACATTTGTTTGTGCTCAGAGCTGTTTATGCTAATAAAAACTAGCCAATATCCATGGCAACTTGAAGGCAGGAGACTATGAGACCAACAGATTTTTTCCTTCTGTCAAACGCATATGCACACACACATACACACACACACATGTGCACATGCATGTACACGCATGTGCACACAGTCTCCTTGAACCTCCATGCTGTAACAAGAACCTCTGGCTGTCAGCACAGCACTGTGAAAACAAATTAGTCCAATGATTAATGGAAGGGAATTAGAGCCAGCAGATCATCCTGCTGTGGAGATGGGACACCCACTGTAGGAGACCATGTGGCATACAACTCTCACACACACATTTTTATTGCTGAACTTGTGAGGACGTGTGCTTGCAATGTTCGGTTTTTCAACCCCGAACCGTGGTGTTGACCTCTACTCTCCTTTGTTAATTTCTTTATGTTATTCTCCACTAGTGAACCAAACTTAGGAAAGACAGAAACAAAGAACTCACTAGCCTACAGGACTTTATGTGTTACAAATGATCCTAATGTAACAGAAAAAAACAGCCACCTCCCTCCTGCATCAACACCTGTGGTGTCATAGGTCAGTTTGCTAACACTGGTGAACATGCCTCAATAACATATTCATCTTACCAAAACCAAAAGTAAAAGCAGCAAAATAACACTCAGCAATAGTATTTTATTGATTGTGAGTCATTCAGCTTTCATAATTGTAATTGTAATTTGCACTATATTTTGTAAGATAGTTTGATGCGTAATTTTATCTTTTAACAAATCTACATTCACACTTTAAACCACTGGGGCATCATTCCAGATTGTCAACTTCAAAGGAATGGCCTTCTTCCAGGCTTTGGTGGCTTTTCAAAGTTTGATATCTGCCAAGGGCGTTGGAGTTTTAGAGGAGTGCAAAAGTCAAAACATGAAAACCACCCTGATTATATTTCACAGCACAGTACATTGCAAAAATACATAAATCCTGCAGTGCTGGACAGCTGACTATCAGTCCCACACCCTGTCTTTCTTTTTGCCTCCGTTCTAAGAGTTTTCAGCTGTGTGCTAACTCCCACACTGTCTCTTATGAACATATTGCAACATATCACATTCTTCAATAAAGACAAGCTTTGGAAATAAGGCTTTATGAGTGCTAATCATGCAGCAGTCAGATTTAAACTGTAACCTTTAAATGGAGTTTTATCTTTATTTATCCTTACCCACCCACAAAAAATAAAAAAGGGTATTTAAATAATCACAGCTGGCTATGGATTAATGACATTAAAGGAGACCACAAAGATCAAAAACACATATTTTTTACTTACCTGTAGTGCTATTTATCCATCTGGATCAGGTAAGAGGAGAGCTATGTATTTTGAGGGTTACCCGTCCCTTTAAATTAAAAGGCATTTTGAGCCTGTTAATAAGCCAAATGACACGTTATTTGAAAGAAAGAAGGATAAAGGACCTGACCTGGTATAAAATGAAAAATCATGGGAAATAAAGGCAGGGATTCATTAGCAAAAAAAAAAAATCTGTTTGCAATGTGTCCAACAAACTCTTCTGTCTGTTTGCATTTCCTACCATGATGGCCTGCTAAAATGGGTGGTAATGTTTTTGGAGGGAATCAAATATCACAGATAAGTGATATGAAATAAGTGAAATGAGACTGATGGAGAGAAGAGCAAATTAGAACTATTTTTCATGAATGTCATTAGTGTGGCAGATTAAGAGTGGAAACTATAGAGTGGTGAGAATAATTCTTTCAATGTGCGCTCTGCTATGAGTTGGCAGCATCGGACACCAAAGTAAAGAGATATCCTTTTCATAAAATTAGCCACTGGAAGCGATCATCACCAGAGCAAATATTGACCGCCAATCTGGATAAGTGATAGGGGGAAAAAAATAAACACATTGTGAACTTTTACACCATGTGCCGATACTCTCCATCCTCTTTATATATGTTGAATTAAGCCGGAATGACCAGCCGCGGTTTCCACCTAAACATTTATTCTGGAGCAATATACCAATTATTTTTAATGGAGCTGAAATAAGAATGAAGGAAGGAGGGTCTTGTTAGCAGCGGAAGGCATAAATTGCCTGCGGGTGGGACGCAGCAGCGCATTGATGACCTCATACAGGAAGCTGTGGCCTTCTTCTTCCCTTTCACTGTCTGAGAGCGATGGATGAAGGGATATGAGGCAAGCTGACGGGGGTTCATGAACACTTTGACTGACCCCCGCACTGCAGATTGACAAGCGAGGGAGCTACAGATGTCCCATCTGTCAAGAGGCAGATCGCTAACACAGTGGATGGTGATAGATAAAAGAAGGGAGAAAGAAAAGCCACTGTGAGGGAGAGGTTAAAAAAAAAGATAGAAAGAAAGTTGGGGAAAAGGGATTTGAAGAGAAAGTAGGAGAAACAGGTAGAAATATGAGGTCTTGCTGGAAAATGATAAAAGGAAATAGACACAGGAGGATAGTTGAGTGAGGGATATAGGTTGAGAGGCCTCAGCACCCCAGTAGCTACAGTGGATGTAACCTAACCAGCAAGAGCAGTTAATGACATTTTATGTAACTATTAAACAATTATTGACTACACAAAGCCTTTTTATAGCATCCAAACGCCATGTACTTTTGGGATTTAAACAGTGGAAGGGAGCAGAGGGATTAAAAAAATAGTAATAATAAAATCATTCGAACGTCCGGGCCAAAACCTACATTTTCATGGCTAAAACAGTCACGCTTGTGCATAATCCACAGCTCACCTCAGGTTTCATATATGACTGGGGCTCCTCCACACTAGTCTCAGCTCTCTGTGGACTCCCACAATGAGTCCATATAGCAGACCACCACTCTGCCTGCTTCCTCCCACCCCCCCTCCAGGCTTACAGCAGAGCTCACAAAGTGGAGAGACACATTCATGTACTCAGATGAGGGAGTCAAGTTGCCAGAAGCACTTATGGGTCTGTGGTGCTGTTGGAAAGTCGTGTGGTGAGGGAGCGTGCAAGAGGGTCAGAAGTGACCGCCTGCTGAGCAACTGCAGCCAGTCTTTGGGGGATGAATTAATTCTGTGCTCAGACTACACGATATTAGCCCGATAATAAGCTTAACAGAGGGATATGGGGCATCTCGAACAGAAATGAGCACTTGCCATCCTGACAAAGAAATGCGATTTGAGAGGTTACGTGACTCTCCGGGTTACTTTTGAGTCATCGCAAGTGTTCCAACAGCATGTTCTTTTAAGGTTCAGTTCATAGTAAACCGCACCGCGTTGCATCGCCACTGTGATAAATCACCTTGAAATGACTCATTAAAATGTTTGCTGCATTTAAAGAGGCGGAAGAGAGTGGATGTGATTGGTCAGCGCTGAAGTTCCATTTCCAATTCCATCTGCTGATGCTGTGTTCTGTCACTTCCAGTCAGCAGCGTTTGTTCACCAGAGCTGACATTCTCACGCGCTGGTGCTGGATTTAGATAAGTCAAGTCTGAAGCTGAGATATTGTGAAAAGAGACAGAAGGAAGTGACTTCAGTCAGAAGGCACTTTCTCAGCTTGGCAGTGTATGTGCGTAGCAGCTTCTTAATGCTGTAATGGCCTCCTGGACATTCTTTACTATGATTATGGTTACTTCAGTGCTGTCAGTGCTTCTGGACACAACCACATCAGAGCTGTTCGCATAATCACAGCCTCTATTATCAAGACATTAAACAACACCTTCAGACCTCTGCGTCTAATTCTAGCTCAAAACCTAACTGCAACTGTAAATCATTTTATTTAGATAAATATGGACTATTTACTCCTGGACTCATTTCTGCATGTTTATATGTTCCTGAATTAGTAGGCGAGTGTTGCAATGGTATTAATCACCAGTTTTTCTTGCCAGCGGAACAAAGTTGTCAGTAAAACCCTGGGAGCTGTGCCGGGACTCCGCAGATCTCAGTTATATTTACTCTCTCTACGGTAGCACCATGGGACCTGCTGTGAAAGCAACCTCTGTCTAATCAGGAGAGAATCTTCTGGATCACTTAACTTTAATCTGCCAACAGTCCAAAGAAAGGAATGTTCTGGTCAAAGGAATCCCATCATGACTCATGATGCTCCGACATCTACACTAATTAATGAGGAAATTTAAATTTCAGTAATTGCTGCCAATTGCTTATGAGCAAAGCATAAAAGTTCATATTCAAGTTCAAGTCAATGTTTGTTTAATGATAATCACAATATAGTGGGCACAATTGTTGAGCCTGTTAATAACCATATGAAACACAGTGGGATGTAAGTGGGTGTAAAACACCAGAGGATCATCATTCCTCTAAGGTAAACTTTATATAATGTCAGCCTTGTATATTGTTTCTAAATGACTACATATTTCATGCTTTCCTGAGCAGCTTTTACAGTTTATTACTGATTGTGGGTTTTTAAATGCTCTCCAAATATGAATGTGTACTCTCCATGTCATGTATGTTAGCCTGAGTAACACGCGGGTTCCATTAAAAATGTGAAAAGAGAGCCACATTCATCAGAGGAAAATAACATATAATTCAAGCCACTTTTTCATTACTCACAGAAAAGAAATCAGAGTTTTTCTGTGGAACAAGGTGCACCATACATGTCAAAAGAAAAAAAAAAAAAAACAGGAAAAGGCAACTAAAAATAACTGCAAAACCAAATCATAATATTTTCACAGGGCACTGTACTTGCATGGACGCGTGACTGGCTGACACAAGGAAAATAGACAAAGATGATTTTTAGAAGTATTTTCTTAAGACCTCACTCTATTTCCCGTGAAAATATTGTATCAAGTACATGAAGTATGAGTGAGAAGCAGGAGGGCAGACTGAGGGGTATAAGGTATCTTTGGGAAGTGAAAAATGCTGCTCCGTTCTTCTTCTTCATTTGTGAATACTAATACGATGTAAGACATATTAAAGTATACTTCTTATATTTAATCAATTAGTATATTCATTATTACTGTATACAGTCTCATGTTGTTTTAACAACAGAAATGAGTCACCGATCAGCCACCGTGATCTGAGTTCATACTGCGCATGGCGTGAGTACTGTCGCTTAAAATAAAAGCCATCACATGTTCTGGCAGTTGGATGTTCAGCTTGTGTAATCGATAACTAGCGGCTTTAATATCATGCAACGAGAGAAAACAATAAGCAGTTAGACTGATATCAGTGAGACAAAATTTTGCAGAATTACATGCTGCAACAGTTCTTTGTTAGGAAAGTCTGCAAAAATGGTGGACCCTGCCTCTAGCAATGGCATCAGATATATATATAGAGGTACTTTTTATTAGGACCATAAATAGCATCAAAAACTAATCTTAAGTCTTAAGATTATTTTTATTTCCACCCCTTATTTAGTATTGCATATTTATTTATGCATTCTCGATAGAATAAAGTTTTAGTCAAACAAAATAAGACATATTTGTGAATTATAATTATAATATTTTATCAATACTGTGCATAATTTTCTTGCTGCTGAAAGTGGCTTTTGGATTTTCTTTCTTTCTTTCTTTCTTTCAAACTACTGCTTTGAGAATGAACGATTCAAGCTCGACATGCTCTCACGATTTTTGGTCAAATTTATTAAATGTTAAGCTTGTATATGTATAAAAAGTCAAAAAATAAATGAATAAATAGCAGTTAGAATGCCTTGTTCATGTGAATATCATGGAGCATGATTACTGCTGTGTTAAACCTTCCTATCAGTAGGAAGGTTACACTGCTAAATAGGTTCAGTCAAGGAGTGTGATATCTAATGAGGACCGAGATCCAGATGACATTGAATGAAGATCTGTTGTTACAGAAATATTTTTTAAGCTGAAGATACTGACTTTTGTAAAAATTACGATTCAAATCATTGCAAAGTGTGTGGTGTTGGCTCTCTACAGCTATATTACAGTCATTTTGTGCTAAGGACCATTAAAAACTTTCTTACTACATATTTTAACCATCGCAAGGGCCACACAGCACACCCAAGCTGTCCACCATGTTTATTAAACAGCACGTACCTGGCGGGCAGCGCTGCCATTCATCCATTCACAACTCAGCTGGACAAGACTGATGGAGTGCTGACAGTGTAGATGGATGGGCATGGAGGGAAGGAAGGAAAGCTAGACGGAAGGTGTGGAGGCTGGCACTGCCAGATGGTTGGAGAAGAAGGGAAGGAGAAAGGTGTGTAAACTGGCAGCAGACGGACAGATGGAAAGTGAGAGGTGGGGTTTGCGCGAGGTGTGTGGGGTCAGTAAAGAAGAGTATAATGGGGTGTAAGTTGATGGCGATGGTCGTCTTGCGCTCCATAGGCCTCCCCTGCTCCAATGATAACTTGCGGTTTTCGAAGTGTTCCTCAGAGCCACAAAGAGACCTAAGAAATGGCCGGCACTTGGCAAGCGGTTGACTGTTCCATCACAAACAGGGACCTGGGACCCTCACTCTTGAAGAAGGAAATGTCTCTAAACCATATACCACCCAGTTTACTCTGGCACCGTGCTGGAAACCAGACTTTTATACGCATAGCTTTAACATCAGCATCTGGAAACCGAGCAGATGATGGACGAGGACAGAAAGCTACCTGCTGGATTGTAAAGAGTGCACATTACTCTTCATTTGTTATACCAATTAATGATTTGGGAATCAAAATTGGGATGTTTACTTGTGGGTTTTCTCTCATTCGTCCATCTTTCGTTATGCATTTATCCCAGCAAGACCGTAACTTGCATCTCTGGTTTATGCTTGAAAAGGTCCAGAACACAACTTGAAAACCACAGATCACAAACACCACCATAAGAAGACAAAATGGGCCCTGTTAAGGTCTGGTATAAACCAGTTACGACTGAGGAAGGTAATACAGCTTACGTTCTTCTTATGGGCTGCTTACAGAGGCATGCCTTTTTTGGAATCTAAAATAAATGTATCAGTGGCTGTTGCCACATCCATCATGCTTTTCATGACATTCTGAATATGGAACACAAGGTCAAACATTATTTGTCTCTTCCTTACACAATTTTTATTTGCCACTGTGGAGACTGTTCAAAACAGAAAGACGAGTGTGTCGTTATGCTTCTTCTGTCATATTTGGGAAATTACATGAGCTAACTGTATCTGCTATTTCTATTATGGATTCTTTTTTCATGAAATCATGACTCAGTGAACTCCTGTCTGTTGTGCCTCCTCTGAAATGGTCCATTTAGTGAGTCTATATTGCAGTGATCCTCATCTAACACCTTCAACTTCCTCTCTCTGCTATCATTTTCCTTAAATCCCCTGTCCCTCAGGATCACCACCATCTCCTCCCTTTTCTTGTCCTCCTCTGTCTCCTTCCTCCCTCCCACACATTTACCCCCTTCTCTGGCCTAATCTGTCCTAAGTGTTTACAGACTACTTTTCTGAAAGGAGGTCAGCTGGTCTTTCTCAAACAAACCCATCTAAACCAGATGAGTGGCATTGGTTGCACCAGAATTTAGAGAAGTCTGTATGTTGAGTGTGAGTTCGGTAGATTAAAACGTGCTGAGGAAATGAGCAGTAAATGTTTTTCATCCTTTAAAAGACAGTAAATATTGTCTTGTAGCAGTAAATATGTCCTTCCTGACTTTTTCAGAAAAAGAAAGAAGGTCATAGAGGAGTAAGCTACCATTTTTAACCCAGCAACTTTCTTGCTACTAAACAACTGATCTTTTAAAGTCACACTTGCCATTTTAGACAATAGTAAATCAAAGTAATGTTGTTAGCTGGCTTGCTAGCTTTATTTTTTTTCACTAAAAGATGAGGATAGCATCAAACAAGCATCTACAGACACACTGCAGAAAGCTAACATGCTCAACATGGCAACCTTCTGATGTTCGCCATGCAAATTGAGTATATCACCATTGCTAACACTTGCCAATTAGGTCAAAACAAATACTACAACTGAATTTTCATAGTTTTGCAGGTATTTGTTCATGAAGCAAAGTATTGAATGAATTTTTCACCTAACGATGGTGCTTGGTGAGGAGATCACCATAGTAAAACTTAATATTAAATGTATAAATGTCATCAGATGAATCAAAACTCATAGTGGTAACAAAGGGAAAATTGGAGGATGACAGCAATTTATCCTCTGAGGAACATAAATGTGTGTGTAAAATTTACACCAGTCCATCTATTACATTTTTGTGAAATTTTACTGGTTAGTTACCAGCACGTTAAAGATAAAGCTTCAACCTGCTGTTAACTCTAGATAAAGCAAACATTTCAATGTCCAAAGTCATTAGAATTCAGACAGCAAACTGGGAATTACACATGAATCGTAAACAAAAGGTTTGAAAAGAACAAGGGAACACTTCACAACCGTAACTCAGTGTAATCACTTCATTGTTTTTATTTACAGATTATGAACTTTTGGCATTTTTTGTGTCATTCAAAATAAAAGTGACCATCTGACATGTAGTGTGTGTGATAGGTGATTTCAATCTCTGAGCTCACAATAAGTCAATCAGTGTAAACATAGCTGCACTTAAAGGCAGGAGAAGGCTGTGAGTCAGAACCTTATCAATATAGGTCTACATTACTCTTTAGTTACTCAAACAAAATAGCTGAAACACAACACAGGGGGTCAAAGGTCACGCAACAGGTTGAGGAGTGGGTTAATAGCACGGAGGAGTGAGAAGTCAGGGGATCACGCGGGGAAACGAGGAACAAAAGGTGAGAAAGGTCAGGTGAGGGAGAGTGAGAAAGAGAAGAGGGAGTCCAAAGTAAGGGGTAGGAAAATGGGTTGTGCGTGTGTGTGTGTGTGTGTGTGTGTGTTCGTCTTGTGGAAGCAATGTATGTTTTTCTGTCTGATCCCCAGATAAATGCTGGGACAGCGAGAAGGGAGGAAACGGGGTTGTCGATGGGATGGGTTGGGATTAAAGGGACAAGTTTGGAATCTGGGGTCAAGGCTAAGATTTAAGTTCTTTACCCTTGAACGTAGATCATAGGAATGGCACTCTGTGGGGGCTCTGTCTCTATGTTTCTGTGTGTGAGGGAAAGGCAGAGACCCAGATATGGAAGTATTGTGGGAAGAAAAGTCAAGTCTTACCCGGATTTTTCATGCCTTGCCTAGGTACACAAACTCTGCTTGATTGCCTCTCATTTGAACTGAAACCTCCGACACACACATGCACAAACAGGCATGCGGAGATACATATGAGCTTATGTAAAACACACATACCTTTCTTTTCAATCCTGCACAGCCACAAGCTCCCACACACCACCGCAGTCACTCATTCAACTCTCAAACAGAACAGCTACTAATTCTTCACACTAGGACAAAGCTGACATACATAAACATTTAAAACAAAGCCCAGAACTCCATCTCTATCAGAGTTTGTTTTTAGAGGACCAGATTTACTCAGACATCCAAGAGTCATGTTAGAAAAGCCTTATGTTCAATCATCCTGCCATCTGAAGCCAGCTCCCCCTCTGCCGCATGTCCTTATCTACAACATCTCTCTTCTACTAATATGTCAGATAAGATCGTCAACTCTGTCTCTCATTATTTCTCTTCACCTCTTCATCCTTTGATCTTGGTGTTCAGTAAACATGCATCCTGGTGTTCTACTTAACTGACATTAATCAGCTAGTGTCCTCCTAAACATTGTGCACCCACATCTATGCACCACAGAACACCTTAACTCTCTTTACAGGTTCATTCTTGCCTAGCCAGGCACAGCAGTGTAATTTATGAGCTGTAATTATGGAGGTGTCAAAGAAACAGAAACAGTCCTGCTACATAAATGAGTGACGTGCTACGTCGGGTGGCTTCCTGTTTTTTGCCCCTTTGACCTTAGTGGTTGACCTGTTTCTCTTATTTAAAGAGTACCAGCATGACAGCACACCAACAAACATCAGGAGTAAGGTCCACCAAATGGACCTTCCAAAGTCCTAAAACACAAAGTATGATAAATTATGTGTTTTATTTTGAAAGTTGGTGGGTATACCAGGATGTCAATTAATTCCTGTAAATAGACTTTCTAAATTAATGTGCTGGCTGTGGACACCTCAAAATTAGAAATGAATTACATGAAAACACAAATCTGAATGTTGCCAATGCAGAGCTGACTCTAAAACTGCTTTCTCTGTCTTGTTCTATCTGCGAACTTGCTTTCTCAGTGACTGCAGCCCAATGAGCCAGAACACTGAGTCGTCCCAGGGGTCAGTGTTGTCATGGAGATCAGGATCATAGACTGGAGGTCTCACGTCGGAAGACTGACCACTGATACAGCTAATTACAAACAAGGTCTTGCATAGAGATGGCACCGGAAACTGACATCAAACAATGGCAGACCAGGTAGGTCAATAAAAATGCTGAAGTTTGATAATGTGAAGTGTATATGATGTGGTCTACAAGCTGAACTTAAGCCTAGATTTACTTTATGCATCTGTGTAACTAGGCAGGTGAGGGAGGGTGTTTGTGAATCGAGGCAGGGTATATGAACAACTCGTTCATAGGACGACACAGCAAGAGCAAGAAAGTTAACACCTGTCTAGTCAGTTTGCTAGTGAATGGGAATTTGTACAAAAAGGTCTGCAAGGTTTTTGGAAAAAGGCATCTACAAGAGGATCTTTTCTCCATAAACAGAATTAAGGGTGTACTTGAGCTTAGACGTAAATAGACATTCTTCACATAAAAGATGCTTTTTTCAGCTGTTAGGAAGTTAGGGCTGAATATTTTTAGAAAATGTATGATGCTATCACAAAAGAAACCTAGGTCTGAGTCAATCTGGGACCTGGTTTTATGTCATTTCCTTTCTCTCTATCCACATATTTACTGCCACTGCTCCATAGGTGACTGCCAATAAAAAAACACAATACTATACTGTACTATACTATACTTTCATTCAATACTGAATGAAAGATCTCCATTTATATATTAATCTAAAATAAAAAATACCTGATTAAATGCATTAACTTTTTGACTTAAAAACAGATAAACAGGCAGATACTTATTGACATACTTAAAATATGGCATATGTGCTATGGACATATTTTAATTAGTACAAAAACATCTTGAGATTCAGTGGTCTGTAGGAAGTTTCACAAAGTCAAATAGCCCCAAACAGGCTCTGGAAGAAGTTGCATGATGTTCTTGAGACAAGAACAGATGTCGAGTAAACGGGGGACTTGTACACCATTGTACTGGCTACCTGTCATGACCCACAGCAACAGTTGTCAGGTCCAAACCTTCACATGGATCATCACTTTGGCTTCATTGTTTTTCTTTCTGTCAGTGGTGAGATGACATGCTGTGTGGGGGAGGCAAGAACTTCATCACTGTTTACCTTCTACATGCTTGGACTATACTAAAGCTGTGTGTGGGCCAGACCCCCGCTGAGACTAGTCGTAGAACTACTGTCAGCAGTGTGAACAACACCAGCATCACCTCCCACTGTACAGACAGGTTCTGCACCATTATCTGGGTGACTTGCTAACTAGAATTCCTCATTCATGAGCCGTAAAAAGCCTGTAACGTTTCCCCATTGTTAGATACTTTAATCTTCAGCACCATAGGTGTGCACAGATCTAAGGGATGCAGTTTTCACACTTTGTGCTAAATTTTTGATGACATATTGCTGCACCCTGACTGCATCCGCAAGTGAGAAATTCTTATTTAGATCTCTTTTGGTGTGAATTTTCATTTTTGCTTTGCATTGTGCAGCTTTGATGTTGCTCTCTGATGTTGTGAACCATTTTTAATCTACTGACTGTTTTCCATCTCACCTGAAGTGGATTTAACATTTTTCCTGTTCAAACATGGTGTGTCGTTTTACGAGAGTCAGAGTTTTCCAGACCAAGCAACTACCCTGATCACGCACAATGAATACAAACACTGACTAGTTACTATGAGTAGGGTTTGGGTTTGTCAAATGCTGACAATGTGAAAACAACACTAAGAGAAAAGTAGGACAGTAGGACAGTTAAGACCCATTTGAAACAAGTTCATGTCTGTTACATCCTGTTCATCTTATCAACTGACATGGACATGTGGACAGAATGGAAAAGGATTAGGCTCTTTAGAAGAGACACCTTTCTGTCAGCCTGCGTATTTGGTCGGTCAAAAAAAGAAAAAAGATTTTATGGTCTTTTGTGAGCACCATCACACCTAGGTTGAAATAAGTAAACAAAGCCACTCAGTCACTGTGGAGTGGACATCCGTCTGTCAAAACTGTAAGGTTCATTCTGGACCAGAATCAAACGAATCACCGTAATCAGTGCATTTGTGAAGGCATAGTATATTAATGAATTGTTTCCATCTTGGCTTTAATATTGAAACGGAAGCTGATGATCAGCTGCAAAGCTTCTTCAAAGTGTTACCTTGGTGAATAATGAATAATGAACATCCTGGACATAGAGTCTGTTATTAGCTCTGCCACATATATGCAAGCAGTTCCCGGTGTGACCAGTTTGTCCATCAAATTTGGGTGTTTTGAAATTTTTGTTCTGGTAAAGCTTTGCTTTTTGGGGGAAAACATAACACAGTCACAGAAGGCTTAGATGGACAAAAATCACTGTATGCATCTGTGTATTTATTTTTTTTATATTAGTTTTTTAACATTCAGTTTCAAAGACGAGTTCTCATCCTGACCTTTTGAGACAGAACACATACAGGATACCAAGAACGACTCATTACAAGTTCCTTAAATAAGCCAGCCTCCTTTCAATAAATTTAACAGGGCAACAGAGCCTCCAGACAGTGCAGTCGGGTTTGAGGCAGTTTGAGGCCTCAGATGGTGGTCTCCCTCATTGACTCTGTGTTCGCTAATGACCCTGGATCTGGATTGCCATTATAAAACACAGATAAATGTTTACTGTCAAGAGATGACATCACAAGACTTAAGGTCTGTACAAATATACAGGTGCTCCACCACCCCTCTGGTCTCTCCACTTCCTCAACTCCACATTGCTTTGATAAAAACAACTCTAAATGCCAGCGTCCCGTGTTCACATTTGCTCTGTTTCATTTATTTTGTTGGCCGCTGAAAACATAAACTTTTACTTAGCTGTGTGTTATTAGAATGTAAGCTTTTTTCCATGGAGGGGGTTGGGGATGGAGTTCGGGAGTGTGTGGGTGTGTGTGGGCATGTCTGTATTTTTTGACCTGAGTTTTCCTTCTCTGTCCTGTCACTGATTAAGACCTTGTATCCAGACACTTTTTTAAAAGTCATTACATAAAGCATTCAAACATCAATAAATCACGAGCATGTTAGTCTGGATACATAATGTATCATGAGTGCAAATAAACACAGTGTTGCTGAGAATACTGGCAACCTCTAACTCTACTTTTTATTTCCATTTTGTAGGACTGGGCTGCTCTTTGACGGATAATTGCAGCACAAAGCTGTCAGAAGATGGTGTATTATGTCAGTGTTAACTTAAATCACAGAAACCATTAACACAGTCTGTGTTAATGGAAATAGTTTATGGGAGATGTGTCCTCAATCAAACAAAGCTTTGATCATGCTTTGTATACAAGTACATAATTTGTATACAAGCAATAGCCTTTATGATGGTAACAAGAAATTCAGAACTTTAAAAGTCTTTCCTAGCCAAAAATGCAATTGAATCTCCTCTTTGCTAGCTTGAAAAAAGTAGCATTCTCAGAAAACTTTCTGCTGTCCACACACAACAATGCAGTAGAGGAGTTCAACACAGTGAAAAGTTTTTCGGTTACTTTCATAGAGTGAAATGAAAAGATTGATATGATTTCCATGTCTGTGTTAAGTACCGAGCTGGAGTCTGGACATGTTTAGCCTGGCAGGTTTCTTAGGCTGGTTAGTTACAGCACATCCCCACAGAACAGTAGTCTTTTTTAAAATTTCTGTTCCTGTACAAATGAAACAACAAGATCGGCATTAATTTCTGAACTTCAGAAGATGTATGTTGTTGAATTTGGCTGGAGCCGCGTTAGCTCCACCTCCATCTTCCCTTAGGCTAAGTTAAAAACATCTTGACTGTACTGAGGCACCAAGTGGTATCGATCTTCTCACTAAAAAGAAAAGCAGATAAGCATATTTCACAAATTGCTAAATTATTTTACAGATGTGAAAATGACATTTCAGTCATATCATAGTCAATAGCAATGTCATTTATATTTTTCTTCCAGGAATAAGCAACATGCCATCAGACTTGTCCTCATTCTGTCATACTCTGACAGCTCTAATTTCTCTTCTCTTCTAGCCCAACCTTTGCAAAAATCAAACTGTTGATGTGTTTGCTGAGTCAGTAATGCAGTTTTACTTCATTTTCAAGTTTGGAACAAGGTTTACCTTCTTTCTACATCAATATTCAAGCAAAAGGCCAGCAAAATACTTGGTTCTAGTTGACACAAACAGTGATGACGTAATGTTGTCTGTAAAATTACAAAAAGCCCTTGCAGCAGTGTCACTGCAGGCTAAAAGCAGGACAAACTCACAACTTCTGAAATGGCTTCTATAGTATTTTCTGCTGAGGTTTCATTTTCCTCTGAATCTCATTGCTGTCACACCCGCTTCTTAAACAAGACTGACATCCTCCCTCGTTAGACATTCAGCAGCCATGCAGTAACTTGAACCTTGTGCACGCACACACACACACACACTTATGTTCATGCAGGGTGACCCACTGCCACCACTCTCCTATGTACCTGTGTACGTCTTGCATGATATTTGGTGTGTACATATGGTATGTCTATGTGCATACAAATTCCTGTGCGCACACACGCTTCAGCTGTAGCCGACACTCAGTGCTGGCCCGGAATCTAATATCCCCCCATTGGAAACACATGTGGAAGTCTGACAAAAGCCGGCATGTTCCCTGTGCCATGTATGTCAGCAGTCAGTCTCCATACTGTTTTGTAGGCCGAGCAGTCTTGTGCAGTCGGGCAGGCTGGGTCATATCAATTATTATTCTGATTAATGGTGGATGGGCTGTGGGTGGGGGAAATAATACATCTTTAATAAGAAAAAAATAATTATAGCGCGTGCCAATTATAGCTCTGTCCATATTACTGAAACAGAGGATGATCAATAGACAGACAGACTAAGAGGCGTCACTTAGTTCAGTTTCTTAGCCTACTTGCTTTCCTTTCAGTTTCAGAGTAGTAACCCTGGAGGGAAACAACAGAAAGAAAGAGCACTGCATGCAAACAGCAGTTTTTATGCATCTCCCTTTGCTGATTTTTAGTGATTGTTTCGAAAGGTCAGATTAATAAATAAATAAATAGAATAAATTTAAATAAATATATATGTTTGTGATGACAGTTTAATTTCATTCAGTTTTAATAGCAGCTAGGCATTGCCCAAAGTGCTTCAGGCACAGTGGAGTTTCGATGCATTCAGTGACTTTTTGACTCAGTCTTTGTGTTTCTGTACCTTCTGGTTAACAAATAAGGCACTGCCTATACATTCATACAACACATAAAAGAGAAAACTCCAGTAAAGCTAACTGGTTAACTAATGCGTCGTAAATATTGTGATGAAGTTTATACTCTTGACAAATGACGTTTAAATAAAAGCTAAGCTAGCTTCCCTCATTTTAGACTCATTTACTCTCCATTCACTCAAAGGTCAACAGCTGTCAAAAAGACTGTTAAGTGGTACCATTTTGCAGGTCAAAATGAACAAAAATTGAATGTGATAATTATTTGCTCAGATGTACTTAGCCAGCATCCAAGTCCACTGATTGTAACAAATTCGCTGAAATTATTTTTTTGCAAATGTTTTAAATGCAGGTGTAATAGGAACTTAAATGTAGTGGTTGGAAAATTTGACCTTTGCTGTATTTTCTGACACCTGAATGCAGTACCTTGGTGTTCTAATTGTCAGACATTCTGTTATTGTAATGAAAGCTGCCATCTACACAAGATCTGTCAAAAATAAATGGGTGTTCTTTTTGGTTCTACTTTTTATATTTTAAGCAGCTACAACAACATAAATGTGTATTTATTCAGACAATAATTGCTACTCATGCAAAATGTTGCTGGGCACACATGGAAATGAAATGTTTTCTGTAACTGAAGTGTGACCCATTTAAAATGTTGACCCAACTTGCACAAGAGTATGCTGGTTATAGATACCAGGCAGATTTGGTATATTTGAATAAAATTGACATAATTTGTTAGTTTTAGGGCAAGTAATCCAAAATCATTTTGCTGAGTGTACAGTGATGACAAAGTTCCTACAGGGAAAGCAGAGGTAGAAGCTCTCATTCCACCTTGAAACCTTGCACCTTACCAAAGTGCCAAATTTCCGCACAGACTGGCAGTCCTGTTGTTGGCCTTTGAGTGATTGTGGTTGAGCTTTACTCAGCTGCACAGACAGCTTGTCTTTAGCCACAGGCTCAAGCACACCTAACCTAAGCTGTCTCCATTCTCTCTTACTGGCTCTCTACTGAGTTGAATGACTAAATCATCCACAAACCAATCCTGACTTTCAGTTTTCTCAAGCAGGCTACTAATCAGGCATCCTGTCGGAGGAAGTAATCGGGTGGGGCGAGGGGTTTTTGAAAACCAGCACGTTGTGACAATCTGTTTTGGCGCTTTGTCAAAACCCTTCTTTTGTCACCTCCACAAGTTTGAGAGCTAATAGGTAGTGAAAAGCCTGGTTGGATGCCCAGATGAAGCAGATTATTTTATGAAGACTGAAGGAGAGGCAGGAGAGGCTTCCAAGCATTAGCATGTGTACTAGCCAGAGTCAGTCCCAGGAGGGAAACCCAAGTCTGGCCACGGTGTCCCCGTGGACGTCCTCTGCCGAGATTAGCGTATCCCTGTTTCAGCTGAGTTGCTGAAAGTTGTATGCGTGTGTCTGTGCATTCTGTGTGTTAGAGGTTATATGGTCTGTGTGAGTGCTTGTGCATGTGTGTGTGTGTGTGTGTGTGTGGCTGCTGAAAGATTTGCTATTTGGAGCGTTGAATTTTAATGACATTTGTCAACTCTAATACGCAGAGCTGCCCAGCTGTGGACAAGACTGAAGTTTTCTCAGCTTACTTTGAGTTTATTTAAAGGAAGTGTTGGTTTTCAAGATGACTACTGCAGCTTATTTCTGGAATAAATACATGTTATTTATAGATAAAGACAGAGATAGGAACCTACAGATGTATTTACATCCTCATAGTCAGCTTGAGGATTATGTGTTTTTTCAGGTATTGCAGGAGAACACCAATAAGCTGTCAACACCTGTTATCAGATGGTAGCAAACTGCTTTCATCATCACTTGTTGGCAGTCTGTTTAATAAGCTGACTACTGGGATGTTTATCATATGGTTTTTAGATGTCAACTGTTCATAAGTTAAAAAGCAGCAGACTGGTGTTAGTGTTGTTCTGCTGTTATCACCACTGCAAATACTGTTATCCGAAGTAATACGTACGGTCTTGCGGACTTATGAGTACTCCTTGTAGAGGACTAGTTTATATTAGGGAGTATTCTAAGTACAAAAATTATAAATTAAAAATGTTAGTACAATATACTTTAAATACAAGTAGCGCAGCCTCTTCAAAGAAAGACCATTTCTTCACTCTTTTTTAATTTTATATTCCTTTATTGACTTTTGCTGCTGATCATATTTTAAAATAAATGACTATTTTACTGTTCACCATCAATGATATAAACAAACATAGATTTAGTTTGTGTCCAATAATTGTCTCCGTCATAATATATTGTTTTTCAGTCTGAGCATCTTTCAACTTCGAGTTGCACTCCTATAACATTGTCAGACTCATCATAGACGGTTTTTAAAAAAAGGTTTAAAATGGTTTCAGTACATTTTTATTATGTAGATTTTTCTTCCTTGTTAAAACGTGGTTTACCACACGTCAATCATACCACCGGCTGGAAGATGTGTTATGCTGAGACAGAGAGGTCTGGTTGACTCCCTTTTACCGCCACACCTCTACATTTTTCTATTTTCATGACTCAAAATGAAATCACTTGAGGCATAGCTCAATCTGGAGGCGCAAAAGGGTTTTTTTTTTTACAACTTTTTCAAATTGCTGGCGTGAACTTATAAAGCGATGTTCAGCACTCAAAGGCGGAACATATAACTGGGTATAAACATGAAAAGAATTTGATCAATTTGGTCAGGGAACTGAGCTGACTACTAAAAAGTAGGCTTGGATTAAGAAGCATGACTCTCTGGAAATTCAGAACGATGTGAAGCTGTAGGTTACAAGCCTGGTCTGGCACTACACTTCTCATTGTCGAGTGCAGTTTTAAAAGATGGAAGAGGTTGGCTGGTTATTATTTAGTATAGCATGTTTAATGTATATACTACAAGTATGAAATTAGTCATTAATTACATGTGGTACAATTTGGAAGAAATATGGTACAGTCAACACAAAATATTACAGTTCATCCAGAGATTAAGAGCACAGCCTCTCGTAGCATGATTTGTAGTGTCTTAAAAGAGAGGGAGAGAGAGAGAGAGAGAGAGAGAGAGAAAATGCTGCATTAGCAAAAGCCACCTATGAACCTGCAACCTCCCATTCCAATGTCAGTGGGAACCTGGAGGCACATGTGCCACAGATTACCTTCTGCTGCTGCAGCGCAAGGCTCACTGCATACCTCTGAAACCCAACAGGCTGTGAAACACTGCCCTGTCAAACTCCGAATCCCATAATTCAGCAGGATGGGCTGACAGCACCACCTACTTCTCGTCCTTCACACTGTCAAGACTTGTAAGTTGCTTCCATCCATCCTCGACTGAGACAGACGCAGTGTGTTCACAGCTCATCGTCATCATCATCGCATAAAGAAACGGTCAAGTGGCTTCTTTGCGGTCTGTATGCTCTGTATATAGCCATGGCAGTGTGTGTGTGTGTGTGTGTGTGTGTGTGCACTGTACTTCTTTCTCTGTGATCAGATATAATGTGTTTATAAAGAGCTCTAGTGTGCCAATTCTAGTGTTTCTTTGTGCCAGCGAGGCCTGACAGCTGGTTAACACACATAATTGCTCCCTAATTCTCCCGTCAGTGGCTGGGTAATATCTGATTAACAGGCAATGAGCCACAACCCATTCACCAAGTCCCTCCTACAACTCTTTTTGGCTGTATTATTTCGTATCTTTTCTTAACTTTCTTTATCACCACATTTCTGTTTCTTTCCCGCATAGAGAAAGACTATTACAAACTGTTCACTCTGCAGTTTATTTAAATTAGTCAAACAGTCAGCTCTTTTGTTAAATAAGAGTCAAAGGCATTAATTACTATAAAAAATGCAAAAATAAAGTGACAAATATAAGGAGAAGTCACTATAAAGTATCGGGTTAAGGTCTGTGGCCAATTAGAACAGCTTCAGTGCTCATTGGTATCTGTCAGACAAGGCTCTGAGAGCAGTCTTCCCAAAAGATGTTTCTAATTTGGTGGTTGGTTGATGGTGCTGGAGAGTGACGTCTGTGTTGAGATCTGGCAACTGTGAAAGCCACGGCACATCATTTCCATAGACTTTAAAGCTGTTCAGTGACCCCCTCATGATCTTTGTAATGGGGTGGCATTAGGAAAGTAATCACTACAATCAGGACATATGTAATCATTATGACTGTGCGTATTGACTTGTGACCTTGTGTTTTACATCCCTTATTTTTCTTCTCTTGCAATTTTGATCCATGTTACCCTTTTGCACAAGCCCTTTGTTTTTTGATCTATGTGAGCTCACTGTTGCTTTAGCGAAACTGACTTTTGCAACAGTTTCATCTGAACTGTTTGTGAAGGATCCTCACACAGCTTTTCGCTGTAAATGTTGGGGAAAATGAGAAGCAAAGAGGGCATAATATGGCGACTCACAGATTGTTTAATACCCGTCTGATAGGCTTATAAGCTTCAGTGGCAGACCAAACAGCAATTTTTGCCACAATAATTGCTCAATTTATGAGCCAATTCTTAGATATGAGAAGTACTGTACTCGATATTTATGCCAAAACAAGTAAACTAATCAGATTTAAGGGGCAGTACAATTGGAATGCAATAGTTTTCATTCGAAAAAAGAGATCGAGATTTATTTAAAAAGAGATCGAGTGATATTGTGTCATGGTTGAAAAAAATCTGTCGAGGCTCCTGCAGGGACTTCCAAAGTAAAGAATACAGTTTACTAACTCATGAGTCTTTATTTTCAGTGAAGACACATTTAGTATTTATACATCACTAAGTGCAGTGTGCATGAATACGTGTATGCTTGCATGCAGGTACTGTAGTTCCACCTGAACACATGCTTGCTCCTCCACATACTATACATTATGCATTTAAAAATACACAACTGGATATGAACTCTGCCCCAGTGCCTGGTTAACAGTACCTCCCCTTGTGTTGCTACGAAGCTATGAGACAATAGTGTCATGGAAGAAGCTTGGGACCTTTAGGATTACTTTTGGAAATTTGGAAAAAGGGTCGTCCAAACTTATTAAAGTCACTGGCACAATAAAGCAGGGCGCTGGCACGACTGTAAATGACTGTCTCTCAGCACTGAGTTGATTTTGGCTATTCTCTGCTGCTGTGGGCAAACAGGGAGGACGTATCATGAGGAGGAGATCTACGGAGGTCACGCACTTGAGCGATGCTCTTAAAACCATACAGAGAAAGCCTGTGTGAAGGAATTTAGCTTGACTTTACATGTATGTGAAAGCAGCTAGTCATGGCATGTTTTAGTGAAGTTACCACACAGAAGGGCTGGTTAATTAAAACCACACATAAAGTTTTTTCGTAAAACAGCAAACAGCACCTGTCAAGCTGTGGGTGTCTCATCCTCACTCACTTCAAATTCACCTGCTTTATGAAAGGTATTTGCAGCAATGAATCCAGCATTTAATATTTAATATTCAATCGTAAAATGGACCACGTTAGTGAGTGTTTTTCTAGTTTATGGACTTCTCCTGGAGATCAGATCTTACCCAAAGACACTTCAACTGGCAAACTGAAGGAGCCAGGGATCAAGCCACTGAACTTCTGATCGAGTACGACCTGCTCAACTTCCTAAAGAAAGTGTGTTTTCAAGCTACAGTTGGTTCAAAAATCATTAAGGCTTATTTACTTTTGGGGAAAAATACTCAAACATGGCTGAGCTGCTACACTGAAATATCGCGCAACATTCCCCAGCCCTCACCATGTGGTCATGTTACAAGGTATTTTGTATTGATTTTTTTTTTTTTTTTTTTTTTTGTTAAATAACCACTTTACCTGCACGCATTTCAGCTCAAAACTCAAATCAACCGAAGCTCATCCATTAAAGACATTAAAGAGACTCTTTTGTCTGAGCCGGGCTGCAAACGTGACAGGATGCCTGGCTCTTGTCATGTGTGTCTGGCGACTTTCAGAACCCACCAACCTGCTCCAGCCGGCAGTGAGCGCTGCAGAAAATGAGTAGCCCTTCTTACAAGAAGAGCGAAAGATAATATATTTTATTTTATGTGTTTTGAGGAGAGAGAATGTTAGTGTGACTCCATATATTAAACATAAACCCATTTAAAGCTAATTGAATACAAATACAGGGTCAGGGTATAAAATAAGAAAAGTGGGCAGAGGGACATATCAGGTATTAATGGTAACTGTTATATTTTTCCAACCAGTAGGTGAGATATTCTATGTCCAGACTATTATAAGAAGTGAGGCCCCCCTAACATATTTTTCTTGGAGAAGGCCCACACACTACATACACACCACATACGCACACAGACACACATCCTCCATGGAAGCTCGGCGTGCTTGGAGAGGGGAGGCGGACATTTCGGGGCACGGGGCTACTTTATACTATAGTAGCGGCTTTTATGAGACAGACAACACGCCTGGCTCCAGCGGGAAAACCTCATGATGGACAGGCACTTTACCTGAGCCAAGAACAGACGGGCTAGCAAGAGGGAAAATGAAATAAAATCAATACTTGAACATAACTTTTTAAATAAACATTTGCACTCCATGGACATTGTTGGCAGTGAGAGCCAGTAACCTGTCCCTATTGGTGGAACTCAACACCAGACTGTTCGTGGAGCACTGGCTCCCATCGAGGTGATGGCTACTGGCAAGATGTGACGTGAATAGCGGGCTGTGTTCTGTTTATTCAAGGTAAAAGAAGAGAGCGAGAGAGAGAGAGAGAGGGGAGTAGTAATGCTGCTCTTCCCCTGAGCAAGGGTTTTCACGGCTTATTGATCGTGCTAAAAGCTGCCCGAACCTCCGCAGATGGCTGATGCCTGATGTCTGCCCGCTTCTGGAAGCACAGAGAGGGAAGAAATGAGATTAAGCTGTTTGATTTGCAGCAGGCCCATACCTCCCCTGAAATGTGTGTGATTCAAGTACAGCTTTTTGTTTTGTGGTAGGAATATTGGGATGTATTTAACAGCAGAGACAAAAGCCAACACATCACTAGGACATGGTTGTGAACAGAATTAATATTGTCACTTTCTAACCTGGTTTTGAGACTTTAGGTCAGTCAGGGATTGTTTGATTTGAAAAATGTAAACAGCAGTCATTTGCTGTGTATTATATATAAAGATTTTTTTCTTATTTAAAGAACCAAAACCAGCTGTACCTGTAGTTTCAATTAGATTACATTTTGTTTTGCAGGAATGGAGTTCTAATATGATGTTGCTAGAGTTCTAATTCTTTCTTCTACAAAGCATTGTGACCGGGGTATTAAATTGCTGACTATAAATAGCATCCCATAACAAAAGTATGAAAACTAACAAAAAAAAATTCCATCTCTGTTTTTTGTTTCTAAATCTTGAGTGTGTGGCGACTGTCCCACACCGGCGCAGCAGGAGCAAAGACTGGGAGAGCAACTGTAGCAGCAGTTGATGGTTGGCATCATGACTGTGTCAATAGTGTTTACTCTCACCGCCAGAAGAGGAGATAAAAGTTGTGCACTGCAGGTTCAAAGAATTTTTCTAATTTTCTTACCCACAAATTTCATGAAAAGACCAGCTCTTAGCCCCTTGCTGCTGTGATTCCCCTCTCCCTCTCTCCCTTGTTTCATGTTAATCTCCATTCAGTCCAAATAAAAGCTTAAAGCCACCTCAGAAAATTCTAAAGGGCCAAAAGTAATCAGTTGATTTAATTCTGGCATTATTATAAACTATTGTTTGTATTCTGGGAACTGTAAGACATCAGAGGAACGTGATGAGGGAAGGTGAGGGTATGAGTTACAAGACTTCATCTCACATGAACTCATGGAATGCAGGGGGGCATTTCAGACTGATGAGCAGTGTAAGAGTAGCTGAGGGGAATTTTTCACTAAAACAACAATAGACAGTCTGGGACCGCAGGATAAGCTGGGTGGCCTGGTCTGGCTGCCGATGCTGCCCTGAGCTGGCCCAGGTGCTGCTGACGATGGTGGAAAAGACCTCTCACTCTCCTCACAGCTGGTTCGATGGACACACACACACACACACACACACACACACACCTGGTTCCTCCAGTGGCCCAGCAGCTGCTGCTACACTGAGTGCTGGATGGACTGGGTCACAGTGAAACACCTGCAGGGTGACACACAGTCAAGTTGTGGCGAGGACCACGCTGACAGAATAGATCTAGATCTAGATCAGATTTCAAATTACCTGAGCTGTTGAAGTGTGCTCATTGTATTTGTCCTGCTGAGATGAAACATCACCCCTGACCCGATAAGCTCATTTTATTTGCTTGATTAGACTTATCAAGTTTTAACAAAAACAAAATATTACAGTTGCATTAATGGGCTAATACAATATTGTTATTATATACCGTTGGACAAGTAAGTTCCCAAAGAGGAGTCCGTTATCAGGAATCAGGAACGATTATTAATAATAATCACCGATTGTTTATTATGTCCTGGACAGTCTGATGGGTACAGAATATTTCGGAACTGAAACTGAGACCAAGTGAGTTCAGGCGCCTCACCTGATGCATTGTGAACATCTTTCTCTGCTTATTCCAATGACTCAGTGGTGAGTGCCTCACAGCAAGAAGATCCCAGCTTTGGTTCCCAGTGCCTTTCTCTGTGAGCATGTTATGGGGCCGAAATCTCCCAACATAACAACATGTATATTAGATCAAGTGGGTCTGTCACCGATCTTGGCCAAGAATTGGAAATATATTTTTGACTCCTAATGCTGTAATGTATTAATTACTTCTGTTAGAAACAAATTTTCTTAAGAATTCATATCCAGGTGTATCTACCATGTGTATGTATTTCTAAATTGCTAACTATCTACAGTATACTTGGAAGTCCAAACAACTAATTCTTCTTCATGTTAAGAAAAAGACAAGTTTTTACAGCAAACACAGTTCATAGCTTTGTATTAGTATTAAAGGTTTTTATATGATGTGTGTGTGTGTGTGATCTGGTAGTTTGGATAAGTCCAAGCTCAGATCATCCTCTCTAGTTACTTTGTGTTTATATAAGCTCTGTCTTGTGCGACCAGCTTATTCCACACCAGACTGAACCGGCAGCAGGCTGTCCACGTACTCATTATGGTTGCTGAGCGGACACAGGCAATAGTCATATTTAACAGGCATTTGGCAAACTCTGGAAACTAGCTACTATTTCTGGTAAATTGTGGATGACTCCATCACCTATTTTGATTCTGCAGACAAAAAAGGTCAGCATGTCTCAGAGACATAACAGCTGAGTACACATTAACAAACAGCCGAATATGAGATGTGCATCAGCCCAGACTGCGGTTTGCCTTCGGTTCATTTGTTATGCTCGGCGCTCCAAGCATGAGGAACTGCTGCAGATCACCTGTCTGCTACCTAGAAGCCTTGTGTTTCTGTCTCCTGCAGGTGGTTCATGTTATGTAACTCTGCAGGTCCTTAAGAACAGGACAGAGAATAACAATTGTAGGCTGTGATGGCTCTGTTGCAGGTCCTGGTAGGAGGGTCTCTCACTTTGGGTCGACTGAGACCGCCTGGGCCCTGTGACCCCAGTTAATACAAAAACTTCCCCAAGAACCCACACGACATGTTTTCCACACACCCACTCACTTACACAACTAACATTAGTGCCATCCACATCTCTTTTTGCAATTTAATGTATGTTTTCGTGGAGAAATCTGTTGCGCTAAGTGATGCGAAATGAATGTGATGCGAGGCGAATGTGCGTCGGTAAACTTCTGTCAAGTGGCTGTCTGTGTGGATCAAGAGGACTGATTTGAATACATAATTCTGAAGTAAGTGTTTAAGTGGTTTCAGCTTTAAAGTCATGACAAATTGACTACACAGCTTGTTTGTTATTTGAAGGTCTATTATAGCCAGGTTAGCGCTGACTAGCCTACGTGATTCAATTTAATTTAGTTGTCTGGTTAGCTTGCCCAGTTCAGTCATTTCAGTGTGAGTGTAGGCTTACATGTAATAAAAAGTGATTTTGACAGAATAAACCTATTTTTAATGTTTATTCAGCTTGTAACAATGTTGTGTGCAATGTTATTTTATCACTGTTGTATTTATTTAGACTGTATTTATATTTTTTACAATTCATTTTCATCAAGGGATGAGTGTTACTTCTGCCTCTGAGGAGGAAGAGAGTGAGTCAGAACTGCTAGGAGGAGATGCCACTGAACTTCCCACATCCTCTTCAAGCACCACATATTCGGCACCAAAAGGACCAAGCGGTAGGCCCGTACTCATTTGCTTTTAGCAGCTATTCTGAAATGATATAGTATGGCAAGCACGTGTTACTTAACGGTATTATTTAGCCTAAGATCTAAATTCAGCTCCACTTGAATTGATCAGTGAAATATTTTGCCAGGTCTCACCACAACTGAAGAATTATGCTGTATGCTGATTGTTATCCAAAGATAGTTTGACCAAACTGTACTGTTCTACCTATACTTGAGAAAGTTTGTCACCTGGTAGTGCCCATGATGAAACTCTGCACTATGTTCTGTTTAGGCTTGAGAATGCTCTACTTGGTAGTGGCACTGGTCATTATTATGATTACACAAAATGCTGGTTAATGTAAAATGACATGTATCGTTATCTAAAATTTTGTACATTTTTGTTAAATAAAATCACTGATGTATTTCACTCATTTATCTCCTGTATGCTTGAAGTTTACTTGTCGAAAATATTTCCACTCTGTGACCCATATTGTTGCTATTAAGAGGGGGGCCATGTCTCTGTGTGTGTGTGAGAGAGAAAGAGACAGGGAGAGATGGATTGTCTAGAAGGCATGCTTTTTAGGTACCAGGTGAGAGAAACAGAATATTTTCCTTCATTAGTACATGGCCCCCCTTATCAAGCTATGCCCACCCTCTGGCTCCCCCTTGTATAAAAGTCTAGCTACGCCACTGGAGTCATGCCAGTCATCACACACATTTGAGCAAGACAAAATGCCTTAGAACCATATCTGTTTCCTGGAGATTCAATTTATACACAACTACTGTGTAAAAACAAATACATTTAGGGGAAAATGTTATTCTGCACAGTCTGATCTACTTTTGATCTCACTGTTCCAACTGATGCAGTCTGGAGCTACAACCAAGTTAGTGCAAACAGTACTAATATGCTTTCTGTGTCAAGATGTTAGTGGTAATTTGATTAAACCCATATTTGAAATAAGAACAATGTCAGAACAATATAAATTAAAATAACAAAAGTCTTATATATCTTATATAAATATCTACATGAAGCCCCTCACTATGGAATTATGCTCTGCCCACATTGTTCACATTTTCATTTAATCACATTACCAGTATCAATTAACATGCAGAGAGCCTGAGAATTTTGGGTCCCTGCAGTTGCCTGCTCTGGCACAAAACGCCAAATCAAATAAGCCCATTAGCTCTGGTACTCCATGCTAGGACTTTCTCTTAGCAAGAGGAACATCCTCTTGACCACAATAATGTCTTACACCTTATTAATATTGTCTGTAGGGATGATCACTATGGCAGAGATGGCAATGGACATACAATTCTTACTGAAAACATAGTGCAAGGAGGAAAAGGACAGTTACTGAGGGTGTGAATGATTGATAGAAATATAACATGTGCATTGCTGAGGCTGTGATATGAAAACCATGCTGGTGAAGTTCGTGTGTGTTTAAGGGGAGTGTGAAGCCCTCAAGATATCCAACAGCAGGTGGGCTGTAGTACCGACAGAGCTTCATTTTGTTCAAAAAGCATTTCACAGTTGTGACAAATCTCAAGTCATCAGGCACTTCGTTCCGCAGAGGAGAACCAAAGTAATTAAAACCAAATATTCACCAAATGTGGATCTTATTCTGGGTAAAGTTAGAAGAAACACCACATAATGGCGTTAACACTGATCATATTAAAATTGATTTTGACATATTAAAATCATGACTTCAACACATTATAATCATGTCAAACACATAAAAAGAAAGTTTAACAAATACTAAACACCTGTGGTCATGATTTTTGAGTTTTTCAGTGCTGCAGTTGATACAACACAAGTTTTGTAATAGAAACACCTAGATCAATGTTAAAGTCAGACATAACCAAGGACTTTAGTGAAGGTTTAGTAAATATTGAAAATTTAACTTGAGATTTGGAGTTGCTGCTCCCACATTGATAGAACTATCTGAATTGCCTTACATGTAAGAGAAGTGATATCACTCTATTATTAGTGTGTAACGCATCAAGTATCTTTTTTAAAGCAACACACTTCATGAAATTTATTGGGACCAGGTTTGATCGCTTCGTATAACAGCTGAGAAGAGAGAACACACTTGTCAAGTAACTCATACCAGTATTTCATTTACGTATCCACACAATCATAGTTGGTAAACCACTTGTTTACTCTCACTTGACTGAAGTCATTCTGCAGCCATATGCAGCCTGAGGCTTGCTGTGGCTCTGAAGAGTACTACCCCCTGGCAGGCCAATCAGCATGAGAGCTGTGGGAGAGGACGCGTGGCTGGCAGCGTGGCAGCGGAGACCGCAGCCACCTCGAAGCTTATGAAGGCCTCCATTCACCTCCATCTACACAATATTCATGCAAGAGAGAGACTTCCCCAGCGAAAACATGCCCCGTTTAAAGAGAAAACAATCAGCCCCCCCCCAACAAATTCCTACTAATTTGCCTGGGCCAGAGAGGCAGGAGAGGAGAGTCACAAGTGATGGACGCCTGCCCGTCTAGCTGTTAAATGTGTGTCTTGTGTGTATTTGCATTCGTATGTGTGTCCCTGTGCTACAACATGCCTAAAGGGCGCCAACTATTCCATCAGGCTCAGCTTTGACACATCCCTGATGCATCCTGTTCTGGAGTTTCACTCTTCCAACATCCCCTTCCTCCAAACACACAGCCCTCTCATCTGCCTTCACATACCTCCTAGTTATATATAAACATTAATATAAAATAAATGTTTCCCTTTACTGCTTTTCTCATTTTACATTATTTTATTTTTGTATATTGTGTGTCACTTTGAAAGCTGATCCGAAAGCCTACATTGAATTAGTTTTTTTCATGTCATTTCATTCACCGTTAATGCTGGTAGCCCATATGAATGACTTGTTATTGTGAGACAATTCAACACGCGATGCAATATGAGTCAGAGTATAATTTGACTTTCCGTATTTATTTTTCTGGCTTATTAGAAATAGTGCTGCTTGTTCAGCAAAGGGCTGTGAGGGTGCACTGTGCTGCAGGAACATGTTCCAGCCCATGGTGGAGGAAACGTGGGGGAAACCTCGCCTTATTTTGTGGGTGGAAGGTGCTTGTGGCAAGTGTGTGCACTGTTATGTGTGTTCATTAATTATGTGTGTGTGTGTGTGTTATGCATGTGCTTGTGCATGTGCTTGTGCTGGTTGCAGTAGCCAGTCTGTCTGAGCAATTAGCAGGTGAGTCTCGCCTTTAAGACTTGTGTGCGCGGTTCAGGTGTTATGTGATGCGAGACAGGGAAATGGAGGATTCACTTAGTGAGTGTGTGTGTGTGTGTGTGTGTTGGGGGGGGGCATTACCATATACGGACATATAATTATTTGACGTTGCACAGGTTCAATTTTATAATTCTGCTCCCATATGACAAGTTCTGTTCTACTGACTGTGCAGCAGCAGATTAGCTTTGATCTACATGGAGGAAGCCACAGAAAGACTACAGTCCTGATTGTATTTTGTGAAGCTGTCCACCTGGAGAATGTATCAATAACCCTGCTTCAGAACAAACAGAAGCAACCTGCCATGATCGTCACCCCGCCAGCAAATTTCAGCAGCCTGAATGCCTGAGGAGGAGAAGAAGATTCATAATGGACTTGAGGCTCTTGTATATAAGTGTATAAGTATCTGTATATATTGCTCTGCTTTATTTTTTTGTCATGCAGTCATAAAAACAGATGATGACAGGCATAATGTGTAGAATATTTCGGTAAACACACGATTTGCCGCTCCTCTGCAGACGAATGGAGAGCTTCTGAGGTCGAGCGAGAGGCCAAGTGAATGGAGAGTGAGAGATCTCTCTCTCTCTCTCTTTTTTAATGTGCATATTGTTGAAATAAGGCCCCATGGATGATCGCTGGGGAGGGGACTTCGTCTCTCTGTTTGCCGTTGACAAAGTAGAGCTGAAGTTCTGAACTTCACCTTTATGTCATCAAACAACTCTGCAACAGCAAACACATCGTTTTTGGGAGTGGACATCAGTACGAAGGGCTTGTCGCTTCGCAGAAAGAGGGTCGAAGATTCCGTTGGTGGTTTCTCCCTTCTTTGAGTGGAGTTTGCATGTTCTCCTCATGCTGTTGTGGGATTCTCTGGGGTCTCCGGTTTCTTCCAACATATGCACATAATCTAAATACAATTAAATATATATTTAATATATATTTCAAATATAATTAATGGTTCTGCATATGTATACATATATAAATGTATATACATGTATATGGTTTGGCTGAGTTCAATGACCTAGCGAGTCAACGTCCTGTGGAGAAGTTTAACAAGGAAGTGAAACCACTGAAAACACCTCTGTGGGTGTATTGTGATGTTGGTGTTTTAAATGCTGAAGATGCACCATCCCTCCGATTTTCATCCAAAGCACAGTGGTGTTGCAGTAATCACAACTGCTGAGGTTGCATGAACATTACAGAAAGATGAGAAAACATGGCTATGCTGAGCTCAGCATGTCTGGCCACTGTGAGGTGTTTTGCGTGACACACATCAAGTCAGCTTTTGAGCTTTTCATGCCCAACTCAACACCAAAAATCATTCTCGAGATGACTCCTCTAGAAGGATGGCGTGTTTTGGGGGAGAAGTGGAGGGAGCTGGATAAAATGCATTTTCATGAATATGTGGGACTCCTCATCCCAGCTGAGCAACTTCCACTACTCTATAACCCAGGCCCTAATGTCACAGTGGATGAAAGGCTAGTGGCATTCAGAGGTCGCTGCCCATTTAGGCAATATATGCATTCCAAACCAGGTAAATGCGGCATAAAAATCTGGGCAGCATGTGATGCAAACACCGGCTATGCAGTGAACATGCAGATTTGCACTGGACAGCCGGTTGGAGGAGCCCCAGAGAAGAATCAGGGTACGAGGGTCGTGCTTGATGTGGCACATGGTCTCAGGGGGCACAACGTAACTTGGATCAGGATCTTCTAAGGAGAAAGCTCACGTTGGTGGGAGCGGTCCGAAGGAACAGGCTGAACTCCCTGCTGAGCTGCTGGTAACAAAGTGCTTATGTGCACTTTGCTCAAAAATGCTGAAATCAAGCACACGAGAGAACCCGAAACCAAGTATGATCCTCGACTACAATGCCACCAAAGGGGGGATGGACAACTTGAACAAAGTCGCGGGGCCCTTCAGCACCAAGCCGATGATGCTGGTGATTTTTTACAACATGATTGATGTAACGTGTTAAAGCTGCACAAGAGGTGCATCTTCCTTGAGGAGCTGTGTGTGTGTGTGTGTGTGTGTGTAAAGGAAGTCTGAGGCTAATATATCTGGCAGAATGAATTAAAATTTGCATTTTTACTTGATAATCTAAACTGCTTAAAGCTTTTCATTTGCTAGACACATTTTAAGATGGCAATCATATTTGCCAGCTGAAAAGGCAACTGTTACTGGAACTTATGGCTGGTTGTATCATATCAGACTCACATCTATATTTAAAGAGTTGCTGAGCAGAAAAAGTAAGCCAAACAGCAGAATCCCATCATGCTGTTACATATAAAATGCTGATTTGTTTATTCAGAAGCAGAATGTAAAAATCAGCTAAATGATGATGACGTTTACCTGTGCTGGGCTTTGCCTCGCTGCAACACACCACACTATTCTCTGTGTCCTACCTCTGTGAGCAAGGAGCAAATTTCATGTGAAGGCAGCTTCGGGCTACAAGAATGAAGGCTTTTAGGAACAGGAATCATCGATGTATTTGGTAAATGGGCCTGCAGTATAACACTATCTTTGAGTAGCATTTGCTATGGCTGCTGAAGTTAAAGTGCACCAATTCCAATGAAGAACAGGACAAACTGGTTTGTTTCTTAGCCAGGTGCTGAGTCACTACTGGACAGCAAATGCGTTGGGTTAGAATGACCTAGCACAATCGGTTGATAATTTAACCCAACATGTGGGTAGCCTAATCAACCCTAGCCTAAGGAATGTTGGGTTACAGTAACCCAGAAAATGGGCGTGACCTTTTGACCTAATAATGGTTTACATTAACCTCTTTAGTTGGGTTTATTTGACCCATCATTATGTTGAATCAAGTTATGTTCAAGTTTTTTTAAGATTGTGTAATAATAATACAACCGCACGGCACTTCAGAATCTGCAGACATATGGTGAGCTATTAATGGCCAATCGCTGTTCTGAGGAGGAGTTAGCAAACACATCAACTGGAGAATGCACAACACATTGGGTGAGATCTGAGACTCGATGCTTAAGTCAGTGTTTATAACCACTCTCCCCTCTATCACTTGCCCTCATCCACCCCCCCAAACTACTCTGCCCCTCCCCACTCCACCAGCACCACCCCAACCCACCCAGCCCTCTGCTCTCCTCTCTTTCCTCTTGCAGTCAGCTGGCATGGAGAAGAAGGGCTCTTTGACTCATGTGGAGGGGGGAAATGATGAGGGCTGGGGGTGGGGTCTGGGGGTCCCGGTGCTCTTGGAGTCTGATAGTCTGGCTTGTTTGTGCAGGCTTTTCCTCCAGGGTTTTAAGCAGTCAGAGAGGCGAGGAGCTAGAGAGCAGATTTCTGACTGCACATCTCCACCATGTGGACTGCTGACAGGGTCGCCAGTGAAACTGACCAGAGAATCCCTGCTGATAGATAATAACTTGCATATAGTTGAAAATAATGCTTTTGCTGAAGAATTTACCAATATGATCCATCTTAAGTGTCGGGTATAAAGCTCCTGGAGACATCACTGTTCCTCAACTAATGACGTTGAGTAGTGGTTCAAATAACCAAACAACCACTGCTAAATGCTGTGGCCAGTGTAGAAGTTTGTCTAAATCTAGAATCCGTAAATGTATTATAATGCCTTATACAGTAGCTGTGAGATAAGGTATGTAGATAGCTGTGAATATGAAAAAGAAGCTCTCGTCACTCGTAACATGACAAAATTGCACTTAACTGCTCTCCTATAAGTTGCCTGTCAAGGGATCAACATTTCAACAATCTGAACATCACAACATTGTGCAATTTTATTACAAAATGTGGTTAGTGTTTCAAAGTATGTAGAATAAGAACAACTTTTCAAAGCTTCAATTTTAATTATTTAATACAGTGCATTCCTGTAGATGGTGTACTCTAGACTCCAGTACATCCCACTTTTACACAATTACAATGATTGTGAATACAATTCACTGCAGCACTGTACCCACCATCACTTTCGCTTTACTTAAGATACCTAATCTCAGATGTTTCTCAAATGTGCAAAATATAACGAGCCACAGGAATGCACTGCCATAATGCTGGGAAGCCTAAAACATTACAGAACAAACAGCCAGTGTTGAGTATATGATAGATAAGGGACGTCACTCCATATATTCCCTCAAACACAGTCACTCACAATTTATTCAGAACATTCACCAGCTCGCCCCCTGCCCTCCAGTAGCTGTGGACCCCCATCCTGACACCTAATCCAGAGCCACGCTACCATAACATTTTCACAAGGGTCGCGAGCCGCGCAATAACAGCTCCACATGAATTGGTGAACTGCTTCTTTATAAGAGGTACGACACACACAATTAGTGTTCATTGGTGGTAGCCTGCCGCCACTTTTTTCTGTGTGTTTTTACAAGAGTTGAGTGTAATCCTTCGATAGTGTGTATCTTTAAGAAAGGCTGTGTGTGTGTTTGATTATGCAGCATGAGCATAAGTCAGCATGTCCACTACACTACAATTTATGTTATGTATTTAATAAGGACTAAATGTTAAAGGAGTTGTTACAACATTACAATTAAATATCCACTATTTATATCTAAAATCTAAAGCTAGGACAATTTTTGAAACTTCATCTAACATTTTATTTACCAGACATGGTTTTGCAATTTTTAGGAATAAAACTTTTCAAACACAAATTCCTTACAAACCAACTCAGATGTCCTCTCTCTGGCTAGCAGTAAAACTAATGACAAAATTGGAACAATCTGCTTTTTGAATGGCCACTTTTATTCCTCAAATGTAGCGATCTGTGGCCTAATTTGTCCTGTGGGACGCCACACACTCCCCGTAAAGCCACGTTAGCGTTGCAGTAGCAAGGATAATGAATATGATTCAGACAAGGTGCCCGGCAGCAGCTCCGCCTCCCCAGGACATGAGGCTGTGGCAGCTCGCCAAGAAATCGAAGGAAAGCACGCGCGCGCGCACACACACACACACACACACTTTTTATTAATTTAACATCAAAGTCAGTGCAATTAATCACTCCAAAATAATCATTTTCATCTTGTTTTATTGAACTGTAAATTCTGATTGTCATTACTTTAATTGCTTATGACATCATTTATTGTTTTTCTGTCCGTTTAAACACAAAACTGATTTCAATTATGTTAGAAATTCTAATCGGCTCTTTAATGCATGCCGGTATCACAGACAAAGTTTAAACCTGAACAAGTTATGATTTCAGTGTGACGCTGCATCTCTTTCATCAGCCTAAATCAAGCATCGTATGTGTACCCTGTGCAGTTTCTTTGTAAATAACTGCACTCATATGTACATTCAGGGTCTTATTGTCACCACAGAGGAACAAGTGGCCAAAGCAGTGCCTTGACTGTGTGCAGTGGACACAGTGCTCAGATGAGAGAAGGGAGATTCGTTCCGATGAGGCGACACAAAGCAGGTTCCTTGTATTTTGGTGGAAACTGCGCTTTTGACTTTGGGTTGAGAATAGACATCTCAAAAACAAACCAAGGGCTTGTGCAACACCAATGAAATAAAGCTTCAAATTTAAATAAACTAATTTAATTAAACACTCTCCAACTAGCCTATGCATGACATTTATTGTTGCTGTAAATGAGTGTGAGTGGTTCTTACAGTCTCTGTAGTGGTGTGAAAGGAGTGAAAGTGGACCAGCAAAAACACAATGATACTTTCAGTGAGTATACAGTAATGAAAACTTAACTATTCATATTCTGGGCAGACATTTGATCTAAATTTAAATCCCTCTTAATCCTACACATTTTATCTTGTAGCATCCCACCCCTGTTTACCGATATACTTTTCTTCAAATTTTCCAAAATTCTTTTTTTGTGTTTCGGTGTAATGGATTATAAGTGATGCACAGGTCAGAAGTTCACATGATCCACCAGTAGCTGGTTAGGTGTTAGGGAACAGAGTGTGTTCATACACATGCTGCTACACAAGAGCAGAAAAGGCCTTTCACTTCACTTTCACTTGAGCATACCCCCCATCCTTCAGCACCTCTGGTCTGTGCATCGCTCAGCATCTCGAGCTGTTCTGAACACCCCAATAATACTGTCAGTGTCGGTGTGCACGCACACACACACACACACACACACAATTACATGTTCTTGAAAGACACAAGTTTTTATGTTCTCAATTATGAATCAGTTCTTGCATGTATGCATGCACACACACACACACACACACACACACACACACACCTCATCTGTGCACACAGTGAGGGAACATCCATCCACACCCCAACGTGTGCCAGTAAGTTGTGTTGTAAAGATTTATATGACAAGGTGGCAGACAGACAGTGGCAGGGCTGCGATCCTGTCCTTCTCACCACTGATGCTGACAGTGTTATAGCTCTGGCTGTGAATGTGTGTGTGTGTGTGTGTGTGTGTGTGTGTGTGTGTGTGTGCATTGCAAAGCCTTATCCACGTTTGAGAAAATGCAACTGGCTCACAACTGAGGTTACGGGTAGTTTTTAGCTCAGACTCTTAGTTTTGTCTCATTGTGTAGATTATTGCTGTTTGTAGAGTTTATACCCTTGACTTCCTCTAAAATACTGTGATATACATACACTCACACACATGTTTTGCAGAACTCTGTTGCCTTATCTGACTCTTACTTAGAGAACGGCCTGCCCTAACCCCCCCCCTCGCCCCTCATCCTGGCTCTGATGAATGTTTGTGGCTGTAACAGTTGGCCCAGCTCTGCCCACACACAGAAAAACAGAAAACACTCGGTAGTTTGGGAGCTGGAACTCTTATTATCTCTCCTGCAGGCACTACCGGCTTGGCTGCAAGCTTTTTTCCCTCCATCTTCATCTATCCCTCTTTATTTTCAACTGGAATGGCTTGCTGCCTGGAATGACTTGCTTAGTTTACAGTATAATGGTAAAATGGATGCAAACTCTTCATTTCTGTATGCACAGTGCATGCAAACTCAATCAGGTAACCCCCTGGCGAGTACTATAATCACCTAGTAAAATACTATTGATGCTAAGCTTGACATTGAATATTTGTAGGCTTGCGCAATGTGGGAAGTCGCATGCAGCCACTGGTGGACTCAGTTGCCTCTCTGGTGCCCCCCATGTTTGAAAAAAACTAAAGAAAACTGTTTCACCATTAATGCATGACGACTTTCTGCACGCTGGGGCCCCACCACAAACAGCTGGTGCCCTTTGTGTCTTTTTACCCCTGCTCCTCAGACAACCTGAGTGAGAGAGATGGCTCTGTTAGTAGGTTACACATCACTATACTGATCTGAGCATGGTCGTAGCATCCTCTCTCATCCTCTGGGAATGCAAACTTGGCGATATTGTTGGATGTTCTTGTGCCAGAGTTAATGAGAATTTAAGTTCAGCGGACATTCTAGGATAGCTTCAAACCTACGCATCAGTTCTCAGACATGATATAAAACTGCGTCATTTCAGTGTCCAAAAGCCCAGACCACATGAAGCACACAGCCAAGCCAAGATTTTATCCATCATCTCTGGAAATTTCAGATTGGTTTAAACTCGAAAACCACTATATTGTGATTACGCCCACCAACAAAGATGTCCAGCAATGATTCCCAACCGGGAAATACTACATTACAATACAACACTGTGGAGTGGCTGAACTAATTTGAAAAGTGACAAAGTGTGTTAAAAGACTGGGGATGTGTGACAAGTGGTGAACAAGTGAGCAGATGTCGTACTTTCAACCCTGCTGTGGGGGTGACTGCATCTTTTACGGCATTCATGCTGCAGTCATATCAGACAAAACGTTCTGGAACCCCTGAAGTACAGTGCCCTCAAGTTTGACTCATCATTTAAATGTCTTAAACATTTTTATGTGTTTATTTATTCATTTTAGAAGAGTTTCCATGAGTAGACATCGGTACTAAAATACTTAGACGTCAACACAGAAGTACTCCTATCTGTGTTGACTATCAAATTGCCATATTGGCTGAACATTTGTGCCTGCTGGTTTCTTGTGCGTCTGTGTGTTTACAGTGTGTCAACGCCTGGCGCAATTTGATTTGGCAAAGAGCTTGCACTTAATGGAAATCTCAGCGAGTGACAAAGCTTTCAGCTATTCATTAAGTGACATGTTACAGTAAAAGAAGGGGAGATGAACTGATCATAAAGTGAACAAACACACACATACACAGACATCACTTCATAACAGGATCTGGTGCAGTGGTAATGACCGCTAATGTCTTTCTGTCAAGTAGGAGCTAAGCCTGTGAAAGCAACATGAAAGGCGACTGCTCTGGGTCTTTCTTCAGTCCTGCTGCAGGCTGATGCCAGGACTGAGCCACAGGCCGAGTCTGGCTGGCAGAGTAACAGTACTCTGTGGTGGTGCTCTGCACAGGTCTGCAGATTGTCTATCTGACTTCACCTCGGTTCTGTACCAAACCACAATCTGAAAAGCAACAACTCTCCAGCTTCTCACAGGCTTCCTCTGATGTGATTCTATATGTGTACAT
Organism: Scatophagus argus; assembly: GCF_020382885.2. Taxonomy (NCBI): domain Eukaryota; kingdom Metazoa; phylum Chordata; class Actinopteri; family Scatophagidae; genus Scatophagus; species Scatophagus argus. Next base: position 5,426,670 of record NC_058513.1, read on the forward strand.
GTTTTATAGTTTCAGTATACACAAGACATTCCATTCAAAATGAGATATTCGCCATATGGAAAAAGGAACACCTACTTTGACAAACTGATTGATGGTATAAAAATAAAATAAATTATATTTTTTGAAAGAGATATAAAGTTAGAAGTTCTTAGTGGGAACAGTCATAACACTTTAGAGAATGGAACCTCAATATTTTGGACATATTGAATGATGAATAATGATTTTATTATCTCAGTATGGTCAAATAAGAGCTTTTCCTGAACAAAATGTACATATGCTCTCTGCTGTTGAAACTTTTGACATTATTTTAATTCTAAAAAAGTTAAATTTGTAGTTGATGTGGCAGGCAAAATACCACCATTGAAGTTAAGAGTTCAGGGTGTGAGCGAAGTGCAGAGCGAAGTGCAAAAATTAAAGTGCTGACAGGAGTTTCAAAATCATTTGAGCAATTCAAGCACTGAAATGAGTTGAAATGTCAGCTAAAATGCAGCTCATTAACTGAAGATTAGGTTGAAGTGGAAGTCTGAAGAGAAAGTAGTGCCAGTACCACCTGTACTGGCACTACTTTCTGTAAACCAAAAGATGATGCCAGCTGAAGTGTAAGAACTGAAAGTAGTTGTTGCTAATGATGTATGAATAGTCAACAGTATGAAGAGACCTGAGAGGGTTTGAAGTATGAACACTGAAAGGAAAAGTTGAAGAAAAAGAGATGAATGCAGTAAAAATGTGAAATGTTGTTAAAAGCGCAATATGCAGCAATAGCTGGTTGCTGTCCATAAACACACCATTAAGCGACTCATTCCCAGGTTGATTGACAGGAATAATTTTTGTCCATACATTGTTTAGTTCCTCCATATTATACCTTTAAATTACTTGAAATGGCATTTAAACAGTAAGAGATGACAGCAGTTGAAATGTCAGTGCATGTAAGTGATAAAATGAATTAACCTACTCTGAGATCTTAAAGTAACTGAACTCAGTTGAGGAATAAAAATCAGCTCAGGTGTCAGCTGGCACATAACATGTGGAAGCAGCTGAGGTGTCAGTGAATTCAGTGGTATGAAAAGCTGAACTTACATGATAGAGTTTTACATGAAAAAGTTAAAAAGGTAGATGGACTATGTAAAGTCTGAACGTTCATTCATTTCATTCCTTTAAATGGACAGTAAAGCACAGTCTTTTCAGTGTTGTTGTTGTTTGTTGTTTTCAGTAATCTTTACTGTTTCTTACACGTGCTTATTTCAAAAATTCTCACTCATAATTGTGTCACTTAATGATGATTCAAAGTAAATAAATGCACTGTCTTCTCATTTATGACAGAAGTTATGGGCTAGTAGAATAATATCTTGTATTATTATTTCTATTAATAATTCTTATTTTGAGCCAGGAATGCAAGTCTGTTTCATCCAGTATTTTTTCGTTTACTTTTTGTGACTCCAATACTTGTGTGGCATCGCTCTCAAGCTTATCCCAAACTATCACAAACACAAAGTGTCAGCCTTTTTTTAAACCGCCCGTTACCGTTTTCCTGCTGCGCTCAACGTCATTTAAAATAACTAATATATCCTATAAAACCCAGCAGCAGTAGCCTGCTCAGGTTTACACAAATAATTAGCTGCAGGCAGACACAATTATACGCTGAGAGAAATATGATCTGTCAGTGTGCATTACAGAAACCTAAGGTAATGACCTCATATTATGGAATTTCTTTTAAGCGCTCTGTGGTAAACAACTAATGGGACCTATTTTTGTTTTAGGGAAACAAAATAAAGCGATGATCTATGGCTTTTAAATGGGGATTAGCAGCATTATATGCAACATGTATTTCTGCAATTCCTCTTTCTCCACCCTCTCCTTTAATTCCCCTTCTTTTACCCCAACCACATGTCTTAAAGCATGTAAACACCGTGTTTTTCTGGAACAAAACCAGCAGGGTGATCTGTGGATTTTTTTAACGGGGCTCAGTGCTGTGTACCTCCAGGGTCCTACTGACAGCTTTACAGGCAGCTGATTGGAGGTGCCATGCCAGCACAACAAGGGAGGCCTGCAGCCACACAAGGGTCAAATATCTACATTTGTATACTGTTTGTATACTATTGTACTGTAATATGATTTTTTTCTAAAACAGTACAAAGCTGCAATATGATAGTGTCTTGAGTGTGTGTTTGAGGATCATAAATGTTGCTATCTTGCCTGAACCTGGCAACCCAGTGGTGCTGGGAAGACTGGAGAGCATATACTTTCAAATGTCTGACAAATCTGTCTTACTTCAGACCTTCCTTCTTTCTCCTTGCTCTGAATGGAGTCATGAAACCTCAAGACATGCAAATGTTTTGCTTTTTTATTAACATTTTCACCTCAATTTGGTTTGTTTATAGCATGAGTCCGCTAAAATCTGTCCACTAACTTGAATGATAATTAACTTTGCAAATCCATCCTGTTTTAAAGAATAGCAGACAGTATTTGTTGGGTGTATGTTTATTTTAAGTCCTCCACTAAATACTTTGGACATGAGTGAATGAGTTTATTAAAGTGAGCTGCAGTTTCCCCATTGATCATCTTTGAAGCCTCACAAAGAGGAAGACAAGTTAGGTTTATGGCTCATACACAAATGGGAAAACAAGAGTGTCGAAAGTGACGCTACAAATCCATACACACACACACAAATACCCACAATGACAAACACAGTAGCACACATATTGGAAAAATAACCATGACATCACCGTCACTTTACGTACCATTGACATGCTCTTGTTTATGCACAGACGGCTGCTGCGTGCCACCAGGATATAAACACACACTTTTACTTACCGCACCCTTACACACGCCCTCACACACCCTCACAGACACTCACACACAGTCACTCCACCCCACACACACCCAAGCCCCCGCCTATATACCCACCCAATGCCACAAACATAGTCACCATGTCTTTTCTAGAAGTCTGCCCCACCTTTTGCACAACACATACACGCACGCACACACACACACACACACACCTGTCAACCTGCCCAGCAAAGACATAGCAACCAAAACACAAGTGTGTGTATACATGTGTCTGTCTGTGTAGTGGAAACTTTCACTGTTCCAGAAATGTCACCTTCCGGACTGACGCATTTCCCGGAGGTTTCCTACTTGTTGCCGGTCTTTCCCCGCCTCCCTGTCTTTTTAACACTTCTTCTTTCACTCTCTCTTTCTTTCTCAGTGTTATTCTCTCTATCATGTCTTTCTCACAGTACTTTTTTCACTTTGTTCGTTTGGATGTTGGCTGTCAGAAGGACCAACGTAATGTCATCAACACATTTTACCAGAATTTGTCGAGGTCTTGGTTGGAGAAAACATACGTAAATATTGTCCCTGGTCCCAGTATTGTCCCCATGTCATGTTTTTGCTGTGAAATAATAATAATAATAAATAATAAATAATAAAAAAAAAACTCAAATGGATCAGCCACCTTAAATTGAAAATTTCAAAGTTTTTGGATTTCAATCCAAACTGGAAATAAAGACATGTCTACCACAGATTTTATCATGGTGATAAAGCTTCTGAAAAGTGAAACCAATGTGGAAATATCTTGCATCTTTTGCATTGTTTGTAATGCAACAGGCAGTGACCCCACTGGTTTCAAATTAAGTTGGATTATGATTGAGCTTATGAGAAAATACCTATCCTCCTCTCTTGATTTATTAAACAGTAACCAACTGATGATATCACAGTGGGTTTACACTTAAACATGTTTGTTTAATCAGGCCACTACAGAAATGTAAAAACTATTTGTGATTTCAGAGAGAACTGCACGGTACAACTATTTGTTAGTGAACAACAGCTGGGTGTAGTGATTGCATTCAGTCGTGTCATCACAGTGGAGGTTGCCAAGTTTGACACCATAACCACCATAACCGGTGTTAACGCACTGTATATGACTTAAGCTGATAGAACCACAGATGTTGGAGAAAAGTTTTCCCACTACTCTCCTTAAAACCACCAAAGCCAGTTTTTACATTTCTGGTTGTGTATGGAGTACAAAAAGAACCAGTTACATGAGTCCAGTTAGCTAGTTAGTCATTAGTAACATTTAGACTTTTATGCTATGCTAGGCTAACTCCAGCTCCACACTTAAGACACATGAAAGTGATGTCAGTCTTTTCATCTCACGGTCAGAAAGAAAGTGAACAATCCTTTATTTTTGTTTTTCTAAGCATCCATTGTTTGGATTGAAAAAGGACTGAAATAAACAGAATAAGTAGCCAGACTGTATGAGCATGATGTCCACAACAATCTCTCTCTCTCTCTCTCTCTCCCTCCCTCCCCCTCCCTCCCACTCTCTACCTCTCTACCTGAACCAGTTTTATTAGGCGTCCTGGTTTTGGCCCAACTGCTGTGCGTATTTTAGAGTGCGGTCAGCAGAGTTCACAATAAAGTAGGAACATGTGTACAGACAAACACGCCCCATGCTCGCTGCTACCGTTGCTACAAACTCACACCGTCTAATTAAATTCAAAACGTCAAGTTCGATTCATGTCAAAAAAAAAGTTTATTGCTCAGTAAATGTTTTCGACGCTTTTGAAATATCACAGAAAAATGTGTTTTGCTTTAACTGGTTTCCAGTGACAACAAAATGATGTGCGCCCCTGTGTGTCTTTATAATTTTAATTTTTTTTGTTCTTCCTGCTGTTTTTCTTTTTTCTTAAATGTAAAGGTTGCCTGGCATCTACCTTTTCCCCTTACCTGTGTGCACTTCCTTTCTCTTTGCCATGCTGTCTCCATTCCTTCCACTTCCCTCATTCCTCTTGTCCCCTGTCCTCCACCTCCCCTCCCCACCTTCCCCCTCTTCAAGTCATTTTCTTCATGCCTACATAATCAGCCTCGGGTCTGGTTTAGCACTCAAATCAGCCCTGTGATTTAGAGTGACACCGTTAATCAAGGTTCAATTAAATTTGAACACAGCCAGCTTCAGAGTGTGTATTATACTGTATGTGAATGTAGTGTGTGTTCCTCTGTTTGTGTTCAACAAGAAAAGTAATTCTTTTGCCTACTGTCCAACAAGCTTTATTATAGTTTTCCACCACAAGTCAGACAGAAGCCTTAACGCCCCCAGCCTTTAAAATAATCAGCCTAGGACTGAGCACTGTCTTGCAAAAAAAAAAAAAACCCAAAAATTTAAAAATAGCGGTTTGGCTTTTACCCAGCTAAAGCCCAGGACTGAGCTGTACGACAAAAGTGCTGTAAATGTTCAACACCTGATCGTTTGTGTGTTTTGGACTTCCACATCCCTCCCCATTGTTATGGCAGGAGGACGGAGGGCGGGATGGAGCAACGGGTGGGGGGGAGCCCACCAGAGTCGTCGCTTGTAACCCTGAGGCAGGCGGATGCATGACGTGATTGACAAGGCTGATTCTCCCGCAAGTATACTGCTGTGGACTTTTTAAAACCCTGGTCAGAAGTTGACATTTATTTAGACAAGGCTCCTTCTGGGCTGCCGAGAAGCCACAGAAACCAAAAGATGTCTGACAGAGACGAGTAATAAATGTTATGTGTGTATGTGCATGTGTGTGTGTTTGGCCTGACAGTTAGATATTAAAATCCAGTTTTTCTAAACTAACCCACATACCTGTCTAGCTACGTAGCACCTCCTCAAGGAAGTGTAAGGAGCAGTATGAAAACTATGGAGGGAGGTGAGTGAGATCAGAAAAGGAGGAGTTTTTTTTTTCTTTTTTTCAGAAGGGTACTCATATTTTTTTGGTAGGGCCATTTTTTTGTTAGGATCATTATAGCAGATCTAAGCAAGAGAATACATGCATCCTTGTTTTTGAACCAGACAGCAGTGCTTGCTGGAGATAAGATAAAGCAAAGACGTTGTCTTGTTTTATTCCAGGGAATTCTTCTTCCTTCAAAACCTGCTTACCCCAAAATTCAACTTGACCACTGACAATTTGGTTTTAGATTCAGGTGTGTTATGCTCATAGCAGCTAATGTTAGCCTCATGCTAGCTATTTCAACTCACTTCTTTCTAATTCCAAACCTCCAGATTTGTTTTATTTTCAAATATCAATCTGTCTTCCTGCCCCCCCCCCCCCCACACACACACACACACACCCCCCTCAATAATTTTTGAACAGTCCACAAGAAGAGTGAAGCAGTGTGAGGAGATGGCCAGGAGAGATTAGGAAGCACTGAATATCAACTTATGCTTCTGGTTCAGGTCTGGGTGTGATGATGTGTGTGTTTGTGTGTGCTTTGGACACAGATGAAAAGTAAACTAAGATGTAATAAGCTAGCTGCAAGAAAGTCTTAAAGTCTTTGGTAGAAAGCCGGGGTCTTGTTTCAAAGTGCAAAATCTGCTGTAAGCCCCTGCAGACGCAGACTAAACACAGCATCGGCCCTATTGTTGTTCTGCACTGTTACGGCCCTCCCTGGAGATTTAGCAGGAGCCATAACCCTCTGCTGCTGCGACAGGCAGCCAATAGCCACGCTGCTTACTAATGACCCGGCCACTGAGGTCACACCACAGTCTGATCATGGGCATTTATACAGCACTAGATTGGAATATGATGGGATTTTGGGTTGGGTTTTTTTTTTGACAGTTTTCAGGTATGATGGTGAAACAAATCCTGACTACTTTCAATTGCTTTCCATAAAGTAGAGGCCGGAATATGGCATGGTTTCCTTTTATTGAAGAACTACAGTTGGTGATAATCGATTCAGCATGTTCACCATTTCTAACCATTGTATTTTAAGACCTGAACAAAATGTTTCATGTCAATTTTTTCCAGTTAATACATGACTAGTCACTCCATCTCCAATTTTTTTTTTTTCATCTGTTTCCGTCACGTGCCGTTCTGTGGTTTGAAGACCATGTATACACAAAGTAGCCATTACGGGAAGGAAAAGGAGAGAGTTTACTGGAAGAGGAGGCCCATTCCTGAAAGCATGGTGCTGGATCAGTGGATAGGTTGAAGGTCAAACAAACCCTACACATTTGTTCCGTCCATTATGGTGGACGTATGGGATGGTTGCATGTGAATTTGGGTTTGCATTTGTATAAGCTTGGTTTGTGTGTGTGCTTGTTGGCTCTGCGTGGATCTGGGTTTCCTCACCATCTTCCACTGGCGTCTCTGAATCATGTAATCTACCATGTTAACGCAGTGATTACCTGTCATTACATAGAGATCCAGTTTCAGTGACACCATTCAATCCAGCATCCAATCTGGGTGTTTACGATGTGTCAGCACCGACTTCTCTTTTCCGTGCACCAAGTCTGGGATGAAAATAAACATATTCTTTTTACTCAGAGCACAAAGTAAGGTTCATTTTTACTAGCAGAGGCAGATAGTGAACATGATATGCCAATAATTTTGCTGCGAGTGGTCAGAAATGATAGGTTTGCACGTTTTAAAGGGCTACAGTGTTAACCAAACCCAGGGAGGGGGAGTCTAGTGTGCACATTTAAATGTGTGTGCACATGCTTGTACTGTATAATGTGACACGTCACTCTAGAAAAGCCCTTTATATTCTCAGTAAACTTGAGCTGATAAGTCTTAATCATCATCCATAGAGGCCAAGTAAGCTACACTTGCATGAGAGACTTTAAACCTGCACTATAATCAATATTTTTATACTAGCAATGGGTTAAATGACTATATGTAAGGTAAAAGGGCTAACTCTTAGAAACAAACCCACAGAGGGTTGTCATTCATCTCTGCAGTTACTATTTCTAGTTCTGATAAACCCACTACAAACTTTCTGCCCAGCACCAAACAACAGACAAAGTCAGTGGCTAGCTGGTGAATGAAGCATTTAGCAACTAGAGTCAGGTTAACACCAAAAGGGAGCTGAAACGAGATCCTGGACTTGTGTTCATCAGGTGGACTTACACATGAACACAAATGTATCATACAAATACTGTATTTGTCCATGTCTGCCAAATGTGTAGACAATTGTTTGCTAAAATGTCCACCAGGTGAAAAATCATAGGCCAAATGTAAACGCTTAAACATGATGTATTAGTGCTCAATAGTAAAGTTTGCTAAAGTGAGTTGAAATTAGCCTCCATAAATTAATAGTGATTAAAAGTGACTAAAAATTAAATTAGTTGTCCAGGCTGCTTTTAATGATCTATAAATTGAACTCCATTTGTGAGCGGACAAAATATGTTCTTCTCTTCTCTTCCCAGAATCTACAGGGAACATCACAGACTGCTTGTTTATGCTTATAGCCATGTTAGCAACTAGCTCAGTCGAATTCCACCGCACAACTTTGGCCGACATTGAATTATAAAATGATGTTGGGAATCTCAGTCCAACGTTTATCTCGTGCTACTACTCTTTTGCTTCAGTTTTTAAATGTCAATACGGTTTTGTATGTCATACACCTTCAGCTCTTTTTAACCCCACAAGTAAGTTTTTATTAAGTAATTGCAAAATTTAACAGATTTCAAAGTTGATGCTTTAAAATTAATTTGTCACAACAATGTTAAACAAATTCCACACACAAAAAAAGAAAAATTAAAAAAATGCATGTTGCATGCATGTTGAACAACATGGATGGTTTTGTATTTCAAAATCAAGCAGTCAGGATTTCTTCTGTGCAGGTTAGAAATGAAATATTTTGAATGTACAAAGTTGCTTTTTTTTGTCCAGAATAATTAAATAGTATGTGTTAAAGGACAAACAAACCCAGACCTGAGCTACTTTCAGCTGCAGTGTGAACACGGACATTACTGGAAACAGTGATTCCACTGTACACTGATAAAAATATTGTGCCTGATCTACTTAAAAAAGGTAAGGCAACTTTTTGCATCAGATTATTATGTAGATAAAGCAAGGCTAGTCTTTGTATAGGCTACTTACTTTCTTGTGTGTAAGAAATGAGTTTTGCAAGTAAAGTCAATATTAACTTATCAGGTAAAGTCAACTTAATTTTTCAAGTAACATCAACTTAGTTTTGCAAATGAGTGAACTTAATTTTATGAGTAAAGTCTATATAATTAAGCTAAGTTGACTTTACTTGCAAAATTAAGTAGACTTTACTTCCTTAAACCATTTCTTACATTCCAGAAAGTAAGTAGCCTGTACAAAGACTAGCCTTGCATTATCTACATAATAATCTGATGCAAAAAGTTGCCTTACCTTTTGTAAGTAGATCAGGCACAATATTTTGTATCATGCTTGGTCTACTTAAAAAGTTAAGTATGTGTCATCTATCTGTTGGAAATGACAATCCTCTTATCACATGTCAAGATATGTTGCCGTGGACCTAAGTGTTGACCATACTGATAAATAGCCAGGAGCTGGAACGATTAGTTGATTAATCAATTAGTTGCTAACAACTAAATTAATCGTCAACAATTATGATTTTTTTTTTTTTGTCATTTTTTTTAAGAAGAAAAATCCCAGATTCTCTGATGTGAATGTTTTAAATTGTGGACTGTTGATTAGGACAAATCAAACAGTGATTAATTTTTCACCATTTTCTTACATAGTATGGACCAAACTACAAATCGATTTATCACACTGTATACCATGAACAAGACCCACATGAGTCAAACAATCTTAGGTATAATTATGCATCTTAACCCAAAACAAGACTTGGAAGTCGTTTAGCTCAAATAAACAAATTTATTTGACAATAAGAACTGAACTCTATGAACTCCAGACATACTATCAGAACCCCACTGACAATCTTTCTTAGAGATCAGAACACTATAACTAAATGAAATCCTAGCTGTCAAAACAGCTACATCCATTATGTGTGCCATTTAAAGTGCAGAGAACAGATAGAATGCGCAATACATAACAAAATTAAGCATGCACCAGCATCATCATATTCAATCAAATTAAATATTTTCCAGCATCACAGAATAAAGAAACAAGTAGTGTAACCTGAGAGAGTGCATTGGGAGAACCTCAGAATGTGCAGTGTAAAACTAACTGTCAAACTTGACAAGAGTGAGTTCACTCAAATCCTATACTTTCAACACCATCTGTATGGCTTTTAAGCATGCAAACAGACTTTGAGATCATGGACTTTGGAGGACATTTTTTTGTTTGCATCCTCCAGCTCCAAAAAGATCTTCTGAAAGACCTCAAATGTGTATTTCAGTTTATTAGGGTACCTTAGTTCCAAGGCATAGATAAGGCCCATCAGATAGGTGCAAGCATGTGCCACATCTGGGATACCAAAAAGGACTTCTGCTCCCTCGATGGCTATTCCAGCTTGCTTGGGGAGACCATCCCTGGCTTTGCTGACCACAAAGATGCCGAGGACAAATGTAGTAATGGCTTCTTGGACAGCTGCAGCATCGTCGTCATCGAAAACCTGTGAAATACACCAGAGAAAATAAAACTTATTTATTGTATAGTAATGTTAAGGATGCATAACTCTTTGTTAAATCTACAAAATAAATCTTGTCAAATTATCAATAACAGCTATTTTTGCACAAACGTATCTCATACTGACAGGGCTTTGAATCAAAAGTTATATTTTCTTTACCTGGAAGTCCTTGATTAACTCTCCAGTGTTTTCACCAAGGTAGAGAATGAGGCCTCTGATCACAACTTCTCTTCGGGACTCAATGTTGCTGTCCTACAAAAATATGAAATGAGATTACTCATTAATATGAGAAATATGAGATTAATATAAAATATGAGATTACAGATGTCAGAAGACAACTTCTTAAAACGAACTACTACTACACTGTTGTAAATACATGCCTCATTCAGCATGTCAAGGGTCTCATCAAGTTTCTTCCCAACGGCTCCACCCTTCCTCCTGTACAGGCTCAACAGCTGGGGTGTGTATTGGTCCAACTTGCCCAGGAATGTGGACTGAAGTGGCTTCAGTGTGATCCTGCGGAATTCCTCCTCAATCTGAGAGACCAAGAGACAAACATGTAGAAACATAATGAGATACAGAGAGAAAAGAATTACAGACGCACATGGGCAAGAGAAACAGATTAAAATGAGAAGACATGATTAAAATGTTCATTATACCTGGGAAAACTCAAACAAGGCAGGCCATCGAGCTTTGAAGTCAATCACAGGGTGTTTGTTGAGGATTACATCATTTCGACACAGTGAGAAGGTTTTTGCCATCTTTTCATTTATGAGTTTGTTATTGTCTCTTTTCTTGTACTCATAGAGAATCTCCACTCGCTCCTTCTCAAGTGTTGCATCAGTTTCACCAGAGTGGGGTGGGAGGTAGTTTACCTCAGATTTCGTCGCCTTTTTCAAGTGTCTACACGGAGTGCTGGAGTCTGCAGCCAATTTTTTCTTTCGAGAGTTTACATTTAGCTCTGGTAGTCCAAGGTGCCTCACCTTTGCTCTGTAATTGCCAAGCTTATACTTCAAGCTGTTGTGCCAACTATATAAACCATTGAACGATACTGGGTCCCTCAAAGATGGGTGCTTCGCAACAAGGGCCTCAGCAACCTGCTCCCTTTGTGCTTGTGAAGGATAGGCAGTGTAGACAAAGATGCTAGCTGCTAATTTGTCCAGAATGTTGGATTTTACTGCAGGATTGTTGAGTAAGGTTCCGTCCTTTCTGTAAGCTTCATTTGCAGCTTGCAGAATGAGTTCAGTGTCAAAGGAGAAGGTAGGTATCTCAAACTGAGCTGGCCAGGACTCAGAGTGAAGGGAGGAGGTGCTCTCTGGAGAAGACAGAATTATGGTGGATGCTGTGGAACAGGTATCTTTCGATGACTCTGCATGACTGCAGTCAGTGCTCTCTTGGAGTCCTTTAGCATTCAAACAATCCTCAAATGTTAGTGTGATCACTGGTTCAATAAGAACCACCTTGATAGTGTCTTTGTCCTTTATGTCCTTAGTTTCAAGGAGACTAAAAAACTGACCATCGAAATCTTGGTCCTGAAACTGAATACTAAAATCTTGTTCAATTGCAAATGTCTCTTGTAAAATATTCTTCAATTCCCCCACAGTCTGAGGGATTCCTGAGGGCAAGGTAAGCTTGCGAATTTCTTCCTGCAGTATGACTCGAAGTCTGACAGACATGTTGATTCTGTAGTAGGAAAAAAAGACAAAAGGTTATTTTGAATTTAGGCATGCAAAAAATTCATTTACATCTTATTACAAAGAGATAACTTAAAAACTTTTTTTTTTTTAAAAAAAGAGAGC